>NC_080787.1:63974795-64608545 GCF_028018385.1 Neofelis nebulosa | reverse complement strand
TTTATATAATTGAAGTAGTGTGCTTTCAGATTTGGGAATGGGTTTTGGAAAAATAGCAGATACTTGATTAGTTCAGCTCTGGGAGTAGACTGTCCCCAATTTAGTTAAAGACATGTGCCATGTCATATATGTAGACCAGACAAGTAGAATTCTGTACTGAAGTTCTGGAATTTGGGTTCATAAAGCAGCTTGTTTAGTTGAATATTGTTTCTTTATTTCCTGTCTATCTATCTATCTATCTATCTATCTATCTATCTATCATATATCTGTCTCTCTATATCTATTATCTAATCTCTTCATCCATTCTTTGGTAACATAACTGAGATTCAGTTAGATTTGGTTGTGCCATTCTAGATTTGGAGTATTGCTAGATGCCCTGAATAGATACCATCATAACTTTTATATCCATTTTTCAAACATTAGGATATACCAGTCATATAAGATATGTAACTTAGTAACCCAAATTAAAAATATTCCAAAGCATTGTAGCCCAAGCCTCAGATAGTCTGTTTCAATTTTAAAGTCATTATGATTCTGCCAAACAAGGTCTCAAACCCTTTGTATAGAGGAACTGTCCACTTCTGGCCCCTTTTTTAACTATCTGAAAACTTTAAGATCATTACAGAGTATTTCTGGGAGTTTTATAGGAATACTGAAGATTGACAGTGCCATTGAACTTGGAGTCATTGAGAAGAAATGAAAACATTTGGGCAGAATAATAAGGATTAAAACTGGAATTGAATAAAGTGGAAGGTGGTCCTTTTAAAAAGTTTCGTTATCTTCTATGGAATCTGCTAAAGTCAAGAAGGGACGTAGAGTAAGGTGAAGTGACAATAACTGAGTGACCTGGGGTGCCTGGGTGGCTCAGTTGGTTAAGCATTTGACTTCAGCTCAGGTCACGATCTCACAGTTGGTGAGTTTGAGCCCCGTGTGGGACTCTGTGCGGACAGTTTGGAGCCTGGAGCCTGCTTCAGATTCTGTATCATCTTCTCTCTCTGCCCCTCTCTGCTCTTGCTCTCTCTCTCTCTCTCTCTCAAAAATGAATAAACGTTAAAATTAAAAAAAAAATAACTGAGTGACCTACACCATTACTATAAGATAGAGTTCTAGACTCTATATAAAATACGTATGAACGTTAAATAATGAAATTTATTTTTTTTAATATTTCTAATAAAGACAGAACTTTGGTGACACAGTTCCATGCAACAAGTTACTAAAGTGTTTTCATATGACATTATTCCAGAAAATCTAGTGATTACCTAAAAGTGTAAATTACTTATTGATAATCCAAATAATTTCAAGGTATCATCAGTGACACTGTATCAGTGTCACATTGTATCAGTGTTTAAAATCTAACTTAAAAGATATTGTAGCAGGCAATATATATTTTTCCTATTATTAGAAGTGATTTCTTGTCAAATTCTGAATTTTTATTAGAGCAGAGCTTTACTTTTCAATCTCTTTTTCAAGTGAATTTCCTCTTTGGTCTGTATCTCTTAGGGAAAGCACAAGCATAGTGAATGAAGGTGAATACCTTTGGATACTCATCATGTCCTATTCTTGGGCTAAATTTATGCCCTAGTTGGGAAACAAATTGTTTTCCTTGATCTAGTAGCCTTTGGGAGTCTTAGGTTAATTGGAGCTTTCTGTCAGGTCCTAAAATCCCCATTTGGGAAAAATTCTGAGCTACTCTGGATGGAACTCTTTCTAAAACTATCGCCTGGGACAACAACAAGAGGTCAGTCTTTTCTTGCTTCTGGAACTATGGGGAAAAAAAATGTTATAGACAGCAGTGGGGTTTACTCAGGTTGTTCTCCTGAGAACCTTTGTTATTTGCCAAGTGATGTGTGGACAGTGATTTGATCTGGTCAGTCTAGCAAAGCAACAAATCTACTTCTATTCCTTTGTGGAATGTGCATGCTAACACCATCTGTATGCCTAAGAGAATATGCTATATATTATTTTTATTATGTTTAAATTAAACATGATTGTTATGCTCATTGAAAAGAAAAATAGATTTTAAAATATTGTAAAATATTTGCTTTATAGGATTAAAGCTTTCAAGTTGAAATGATTTAGTCATAAGAGATTTTTTCCTGAAGACTGGTAAAAGTAGAGAAATAGTATTTTTTAATCATTTAACATTAGCATTCTGTGATTCACTAACAAATTATTTCCTCTATTTCCAATATACATTAAAAGATGAGTTTTAATAGAGAGAAGGATGCTTATATTCTTATAAGCATGTTTTTTGCCAATGCAAATATTATTAACAAATAGTACATTTAAAAGCTGTAGCTAAATATGTTGTTTACTGGATATACATCTGTTTGCCTCTTAGATGGTAGAATTATAAATGAAGATAGGATTTAAATATCATCTCCTTCTAACTTCATTTGACTGAGAGAGGAATTAAATTGGCCCTGAGTAATGCTGATCATCTAGTATCTTTGACCTTTCCACATATCCTGCATAGAAGAAGGGAGAGGAAAAATTTGAACAGGTAATAGGAACTGGCATACCATGACATTTAGTGTCTAAGTGAAGAACTATATTTAAAAAAAAGTTTGATTTTAATTAAAAACAAAATAACTCACTATGATATCTCTTGTTTCCAGACAAATATGAAATCCATGTGTTTAACATACCTTCCAACTAGATTTACCGACTAGTCTTGCTTTGTAAATTGTAATACACCCTACAGATTGTAAGTTAAGCTCATAAGTATTCTTGCCACCACCACCCTCTCCCTCTGGCCACCACTCACAAACCAAAATCTGTTTTTGTGGCAGTGAATAGCATCCACAACTTCTAGCTCTATGCAACCTGAACATAGCCAGAAGACACCTGACAAGAAAAAGATAATGGAGTAGAGGACTAAATTCAAGGTAAAATGAGTCCGAAAGTACAAAAGTCTGGGCTGTGTCATGTAGAGCCTAAAGGAGAACCAGACTTTGCAAACCTAGCATTATGGATATCTGTTGATTTTTGTCTATCCCATAGCTGTCCTTTTCTCTTCTTGTCATAATAGAACTACTTTTTCTAATTGAATAAGGAGAGACTTGAAATTGTGTCCTTATAAACATGGTGTCTTATCAGAGTAGTGAATAAACAGGCCAAGACAGACCAATCCATTTACTTTATCTTCCTGGATAAAGTAATTGACCCAGACATGGGTCAAGCCATCAGTGTTTTCCATATAACTTCACTTCGACACAAAATGTCATAGTACGCCAGTTCCTATTACCCAGAAAGATAGTCTTTTTATACTGAGGTTGTGAAGCAGATATTATTTGAGTTTGGATTTGGTTGTGACCATTTTGCCCCTAATACAGGGAGCAAACCTATCTGGTATCTACCAAGACCTAATATTGTAAACAGCATTTGAGCTCCTAAGCACTGCAAATACTGTTTTTCACTAAAAGAAACCAAAAAAACAAAAACAAAAACAAAATCCTGTACTTTGTCACTAAGTTTTGTTTGGCTGTCTTTCTGAAGTATGTTTAATATCATTGATTATTTTACTATTATAAAATTATATTCTCTCAACTCAGTGGTTCATATTTACTACATCCTTAAACACTGAACAAACTTTCAAATTACTTCACAGTCGGAGCTTCAATCAACCTCTTCAAAGATGTAGAAATATGGAATGAAGTAGATTATAAGGGTAGTCTTCTGATAGCTTAGCTCCCACATTCACATAGATATTTGAAAGCTTAATATCTGGATTAATGAGTAATAGTTGATTTAGATCACAGATTTTATGTAGTATTAAATGTTATTACTCTAATTTTTAGCTTTTCATTATAAATTGAAGGTAATAATAGGTATTTTACTTATGCAAATATTAAATGAAGGGATATACAAAGTCATTAGCATCCTGTTTAAGCTATAGTAAGCACTCACTAAACATATTTTATAATCTCCTATTTCTCCTCATTTTCCCTTTTTTAAACCATCACTGTTATTATCAAGAAAAAAAATGTTACACTTAAAACTTTGATAATCTGTCTGTAATAACCATTTGATTATCATTGTCCTTATTGACCCTTCAAGTACAACATTGTCTACAACATCCTTGATTCATTCCATTTGGGAAGGCTACATCTAGGAATATAAGGAAGAAAGAAGAGGACTGAGATGCCAGTGTCTTTGATTTACCATAGCACAATAGAGAACATTCTTATGAGCAGTGATGCACATGACAGAGGATACAACTGACTATATACTCTGGTCTTAAAAGGTTTAGGGTATTCTAAGGTGTTGAATTTAAGAAAGCTGAAGTTACATAGGTGGTTGTCTATGTGTGTTTGTGTGTGTTGGAATGGGAAAGTAATCGAGGCAGCATTATTTTACATAAGGTAGATTTCTAGAACTGTGACTTCTTTACCATTGGATAATATACCATGGCAGCCTTGCAGTGCTTGTTGTCTGTTTCCAGTCTATCCTGAAGTCAGTTATTGTAAGAAGGAACACTGCTAATAGAGAGTAGGGAAACAATGCTGAGCCATTGAATCAGGATAACCCCAATCCAAAGGAAGGGGGTAGAGAAATGTGGAACCTGAGAATAGGTACAAACGTTGTGAAATATGTTTCCTTCTTCATTTCATATTCTTTTTTACTACTTTAGTCTTGAATTATTTTACTTTTCTCATCTCCTTATCTTCCTCTTCTTAATTTATCACTATTTTCTAGACTTTTGTGGCCTTTATCTTCTCAGCGTTCACTTTTCTTTTTTCTTTTGCTTAATTGACTACTATCATTTCTGTCTTATAATTTAAATTTTTGAGGAAAAAAAACCCACAGAAAACTGAGTAAATTGTATAACCTAAAGTAAAATCACATTGTATAGGCAGAGATACTTTATGGCTTATTTTATTTTACTTTAGTTTGAGCATTTCATTTAGTTGTAACTTGTGCAAAATGTATTATTATTTAATATAAAAATTACACATAGCATAAGTAAAAATAAATAGAATAGTTTGGATCCCATAACCCAATTGCTACATTAGATTTCTAAAATAAATAACTAATAGCAATGTCAACAACTTCTAATGTATTTATGAGAGAAAAAAGAAGCTATGTATTTTTTTCACATAGATGTTTGGGAAGAGCCAATAAAGGGTATGTGTGTGTGTGTGTGTGTGTGTGTGTATGCATGCTTGTGAAGAGACAGAGAGATTAATTTTAAAGAACCGATTCACATGATCATGTGATTTTGACGGTTGGCAAATCTGAAATTTACAGGGCAGGCAGGTAGACTGGAGACCCCAGGACAAGCTGATGTTGTAGTCCAAAGGTTATCTCGAGGCAGATAACCTCCTGGGTAATATCAATCTTTTTTCTTGTAAGACACTCAGCCTTGATTGGATGAAGCACTTCTACATTATGAAAGATAACATGCTTTATTCAAAGTCTACCCATTTAAATGCTAATCATATTTAACAATATACTTTTACAGCAACATCTTGACTGGTGTTTGAGCAAATCTGGGTGCCATAGCTTATTCAGGTTGACACATAAAATTAATCACCACAAATCAGTCCCTTGGTGATTTAGCTCCTATACACATTTCCTCAAACCATACTTCAAATAAAGACAATACTAAGGTATTTGATTAGGGGTACCCAATGGTGATACTTGGCATATGTCTATTGCCACATAATGCTATGAACTATCAATGTTTTTTGAACTACTAGAAATACAGTTATTAATTACCTTGAATCTAATCAGACTAGATAGAGAACCAATTTCAGAAATTCCAGAATCAATTCAGAAAACTAATCCTAAGACTTTGTTTTTCTAGAACCATTCTTGGCAGTGGAAATCTGTATTAATTAGGGGTTTCCTTAGAAGTAGAACCAATAGAAGATATCAGTCAATAGATAATATCTATATCATTTATCTCTATCTCTATCTATCTGTATCTACCTACCTAGAGAAACAGAGAGAGACAGAAATTGATTTTAAGAAACTGGCTCACACCATGACCTAAAATTGAATGACCTACTGATCTAGTATACTAGAAAAGACATCAGAAAAAGACTGCTTGGGCACTTGGGTGGTTAAGCATCCAACTCTTGATTTTGGATCAGGTCATGAGCTCAGGTTTGTGAGTTCGAGCCCCACATCAGGCTTCATGCTGACAGCACGGAGCCTACATGGGATTCTCTCTCTCTCCCTCTCCCTGCTCTCTCTCTCTCTCTCTCTCTCTCAAAATAAATAAACTTAAAAAAAGAAAAAGACTGCTTATGAACCTTTAGAAGGTTGTTAACTACCATTACAACACTTATATTAGAAATTCATACTTTGGTCCATGTTTCCCAATAAAATAACATCACCATCCAATAATAATTGGAAAGAATTGGAAAGCTAAAGATCTTTAACTTAGGTTCTACAGACATTTTCCAGACGGTCCATGGATCTTTATTGCTTACCTGGATTCTTGAAGCAAGTAGACAAACATATGAAGTAGACAACTTCCACTCAGAAAGCCTGGAATATAGTTATTATCTATGTTACAAACTCCTTTACATAACTCTTATTACCTTTGATTGGACATTTTATATTTACTGGTTTCAGTTCACTTGTATTTGACTAAATCTACTATGTTTATGTATCAATAATGAAGTATTTGTTAATGAAGTATCAATAATGAAGTATTTGTTAATTCAAGATCCTACCTATTTAATTCAGTCATATCCCTCTCTATTTAATTCACTTCTCCGTTATTAATGGTACAATTTGAAAATCTGTTGAATATGTCATATATTGCCAAATCCTGGGTAAATGCAAATAATAGCTGTATCTAAAATTAATGCTACTAAAATGAATTTTAATTGTGGATCTTCTAATGAATGAATACATTGCCTTATGTAATAGCTGAATGGTATTTATTACTGAATATTTAGGACAGGCTTGGCACAACTATACCTGTGTACCAATTAATGACTGTGATTATATGCATTGGTCCATCCTGCAACCATATTTCCTATGCATCATTTGTACCTACAGTTTTTTAGTAATAATTCAATTCCAATTCCAAAAATAAAAAAAAAAGACTATACATTTAAAATGAGTTTTTTTCTATAACTGAACAAATAATATATTTTGGATGTACTGGTGTACATTTGTTGTTACAATCCACAGAGATAATATACAGCTCTTCTAAATTCGCTTGATCACATTTTCTATGTGATCTTCCTATACAAAAATCATATTCTTTTAAGTCTACCCAGTGCTAATTGTTCTGTAGGGATATGAGACTATTCCAGGCATATAAAATACACAAAGTAGCTAATTTCTCCTTACAGAGTATATGAAGGTATAACTCTCTTCTCAAGAATATGGAGTTGGCTTCTAAGGATATTGATACCATCAATAGGAGTTGGAGTTGGAAAACTTTGGTTGGCATCAAAAATCTATCTTTCATTTTGACTGATATGCTACATTACATAGCCTAGTTTTGATGCATAACAAATGCCTTAGCCCAAGCAGTTATGGATAATAGATTGACCTCAGATCTTCTTTTGGCAAAGTGAAGAGGTGGGTCTTTGCATCACTGTTAGTATTTCATGTTATACTTATATCAACACTCAAAGAATGTGTAACAATCTGTATCCAAGCTCAAAGACTAAGTGACTTGTCTGTTTAGATGGGCTCAGAGTACATTTGGGATCTCTTTACTTATTCAGGCCTACACAATCCTGGTTCCAGAGTATTATACAGTTTTATTTATTTATTTATTTATTTATTTATAGGAACTTGTTGATTTCACAGTTGTCCAATCTCTGTGAATCAAAATGTTAAAGTCTTCTACATAGTCACATCCTGACAGCAAAAATTACTAAAATACAAAAAAAAAGATAAAAATAGAATGGAATAATTCTGATGGATATTCAAACAAAAAATTGAATCCTTGTAAACAAAATCTCATGTTAAAGGATAATCAACAATAGAGGTGAAGATTTGGATAATCTTTATAAATATCTCTTGCAGCATTTGTTGAGTGAAAAAGAATAACAGGAAAAAGAACTATTAATAATAAAATAATAAAAATGATAAATCTCACACTCAAAGAAAAAATGGATTATTTTGTAGCTATTGTAACAAGTATCAGACTGCCTTTAAATTTCTATAATTAATTAAGAAAAACTTGTTTCAGTAAAAGTAATTTACAAGCCAAACAATCAATAACAGCCCCTTATTTCTAAACCTCAGCCAATCAGAAACATACCCATTTGAGTATACATACTTCTTAGTGTTATTCAATCAGCAACAGTCTTATACAAGTAACCACATGTTTACAGATGATCTCAAACCATTTACACTCCTCAAAATCCCCAGGTAATAGCAGCAGTCTTCTCTACTTGTAGAGACTGTATCTGGTCATTGTGACTCTCCCTAAACAATAAGTTCAACTTTGTTCTTTATTTTTTATTTTCTCTTGAGATATTGAAGGTGATCACATTGTCATTTGAGATTAGAATAACAATGTATTTGTTGGGGTGGTGGTGGAGGTGTGTGTATACAGTAATATATGCACACTAGATCTTTGATTTATTAAAATAACTTTTAAATTATTTTTTTTCTTCATTAGTGTAACAAAGGAGTTGAACTGTATCATTTTAAGTTGTATTATAGTTCAAGATTCTATAATCTAACACATGCATATGTCATTGAATTTCAGTATAATGGATAGTTAAAATTTTTTTTAAATGTTTATTTATTTTTGAGAGAGAGAGAGAGAGCATGAGTAGGGGAAGAGTAGAGAGAGAGGGAGACACAGATCTGAAGCAGGCTCCGGGCTCTGAGCTGTCAGCACAGAGCCCAATGCTGGGCTCGAACTTGCAAACAGTGAGATCATGACCTGAGCTTAAATCTGAAGAAAAGAATATTGATGGGTAGCATTTAGGAAAATTATTATTCTGGTAAGCATTTAATTTCCAAATTACTGAATAGCTTACTTTTAGGAAAATTTCTGTGATGGTATTAAAAGAAAACATGAGAATTTTAAAAGAATCTGAAAACATTATCTTCATGTCCCAATCTCTTTTGTTAACCAAGTAGCAAGGCAAGAAAACTAGAGTAGTTCATTATATCTCCTTGAATCTTAGTCTCCACGTTGGTATAAGTGAAATAAAAATATTTACAAGTTATTTGGAGATTAAATGGGGAAAAATTATGTCTACACATAGTACTTAATACAGAATATTTGCTATCATTTTTCTACATTCTCCAAATAGGGATTTATACATTGATTTTTTTTTTCATTTTAATTTATGTGTTTTCATCCATTCTTCAGGCAGACTGTTTATCCAAATATGTTTATTTTTCTGATTTAATATATGTGCAAAGGGAAACATGTATGTTAATGCCACTTTATTAAAATTAATCTGCCTTAAAATCTTCACCCACCTACATCTCTTCCATAAGAGAATTGGCAGAATTTTATTCAGCTAAATCAGTCTCTTATAAAAAAAAAAACTTATTATTAAAAAAAACTCTTATAAAAAAAAACTTATACTTTTTTTTTAATGTTTATTTATTTTTGAGACAGAGAGAGAGCATGAATGGGGGAGGGTCAGAGAGAGAAGGAGACCCAGAATCTGAACCAGGCTCCAGGCTCTGAGCTGTCAGCACAGAACCCGATGCGGGGCTTGAACTCACAGATCGTGACATCATGACCTGAGCCGGAGTCAGAAGCTCAACCGACTGAGCCACCCAGGCGCCCCACATTGTACTTTAATGAGCCTTGTAATATATGTTCATTCAGAACTTTCAGTTTAACTCAACTGTACATTATAAGCTATATAGCTTTTAAATAAGAAGAGATGTAGATGCTGACAATAACAACTATTTACTAGATGGTAGCTGACTTTGACTATTATCACTTAAATATTTTTATTTTGAATTTGGTAAATTAAATAAGCATAAATGATGTTTTCAAATGTTTTGATTAAGAAAAATGAAACTCTCGGGCACCTGGGTGGTTCAGTCGGTTAAGCATTCGACTTTAATTCAGGTCATGAACTCGCAGTTCATGAGTTCGAGCCCCGTGACGGGCTCTGTGCTGACAGCTCACATTCTGGAGCCTGCTTCAGATTCTATCTCCCTCTTTCTCTGTTCCTTCCCTGCTCATGCTCATGCTCAGTCTCTCTCTCAAAATAAAGATTAAAAAAATTTTAATGAAACTATTATTAGGGAATTAGTAGTATAAAGACACAGGAAAAATTAAAGAACTCGGAAAAGCTGAATATTAAAGTAGTGGCAGTGATTTCCTTCTTTTCATAGGCCATTGGAACTATTACTGCTTCATCTTTATGATATACTCACATTTTTCAGATCACATGGAGGTATTTCTCCCTTAAAACCTGAAAGAAGTTAATGAATACAGAAATTTAATCTTTTTATTTTCAAATTATACATAATTATGGGACTGTCCAATGGGATAAACACAAGAAAACTCCATAAACTTATTTGCGACTGAATAATTCTTAAAATATGTGGAACTTCTCTATGAAGATGTTGGATCTGGATATGGACAGAGGAAGGCAAAGGACTAGCCAAAATTCAGATAATTTTCTGGGTTTAAAAAGTCAACTGTAAGCTATCAGTGCTGTTGAGGAAAGAAAGGTTGTATTTAAGTCCGTGAAAACCAAAAGCTACAATAATACATTTGCTGGAATAACATTTCTTGCTTTCCTTTGCTGGCCTTAAAAGAGAGAGAGGGAGAGAGAGAGACAGAGCACCAGCTATTTTATCAGCAAAATGAACTTATTCAGAGATAGCAGAGAATTTCACTTAGAGACAAGCAACTTATGGCAAACTTCAGGCAAGTCCAGAGAGAGGAAAGGGGCTTGCTTTGTGGAGAGTAAGAGCAAGTTGGGAGGGATTGTTTCAGACTTCATGGAGGTGATGATTTCTCATTGGCTGGGCTGTTGCTAGGCAAGGAGAAATCTTTCTTCCTCTGTTGGGCTTTGTAAAGTAAGTTTCCTCCATTTAGGATCTAAGAGTGTGCAAGAGCTCCTGCTCAGGGCTTCCTGACTCCATATTTAGTGAGGTTTCTTTTATTTTCTTTCATACCTCCTCCCTACAGTTTACTAAGAAAGGATACTGAAGAAATAAGTGAAAAACAAAGAAATTGCACAATTTTGCCTTCTGTGATGAGTGGAAGTCACCGAATCCCTAGAGACACTGTGGTCAAGGCTCCTCTACACTCTAAGCTCAGATACTTATGAGATCACATACCTTTGGTAGTATCATGAACTTTGGAGGTGTGTATTTGGACTGACCAGAGATTATCTCAGTTTACTTATCACAATTTCTCAGTAGTTGTTGACATCAAATTATTGCTTCCTCAATTTAATCACCAGAAATAGAGAAGAGCTTACATTCTCAGGGGCATGGGGAAAAGGAATAGAATCCAACAAAATAACACAGTAGCATATGTCAGTTTACACATATAAAAATAATGGCACATTTAAAATGTTGAAAGAAAAAATTTCTCAAATTTGAGTTCAATATTCAGCAAAATCATCTTTCAAACTAAAGTTAAATAAAGATAGTAGTAGGTAAATTGTAAATAATAGAATTTATTATTATTTGATGTAGATAACAGAAAAAAAAATTAGTAGGTCTCCATGCTGAAGAGAAAATGTGTTAATTGGAAACTTGGATCTACAAAAATTATTAAAAAGCACTGTAAATGGCAAATAAGTGGTAAATATAAGACTATATAGTTTTTCTTTTTTGCTAATTTTATTGAAATATATTTAATTTCTCAAAAGAAAACAATTACATTTTATGTGGATGTTTAAATACTACATAGGTTTAATTTTAAAAATGGAAAGAAGATGAAAGTCATGAAATTATGTTGCTATAGCTCTTATATTATGCATGACATGGTAGAATATTTGTATGAAAATCTCTAATGAGTTAAGAATAAATGTTAAAGAAAATGCTTAAACGTAATACAAAGAGAGAGAACAGAAATCTAATACCAGAAGTAAGATGAGACACTTAGAAGTGATAGCTAATCAAACAGATGACTGAAAAGAATCAAGTAAACCTAGAACAAAAGGAGCAAAAGGAAGAGAGAAAGAGAAGATAGGCTGAAACCCAAACATTTATCAATATTTATATAAATACAAATATGCCACCTATTTCAATTAGAAAGGAAAGAGTTGTCACATGTGTTAAAAAATAAAAGATCCAGCTATATACTATTTATGAGAGGTGCAATAAACATAAGATGATGGGAAAATGTAAGCACTTATCAAAAATATGCTGATGTGGTCAGATAAACTGATGTAAAAAGAAGTGGTATTACCAAATTTAAAGATGGTTATTTCATAATGATGGGAGTCAATTCCTCAAGAATCCTTAGTAACCCTAAATGTTTGTACATAATAGAGTTTAAAATATATGAAACACATTTTCAGAACTACAGGGACAAATTTACAACAGTAGTTGGAAGATTTTCACTCTTAGTTATTGAGGAAATAAATAGATAAAAATTCAGTAATCAAATAAAGTGTATGAAAATGTTAATCATCCTGACTTTATAGATGTTATATAAAAATACATGTAACAAATTTAGAGTATACATTACTTTTATGTACGATTATAAATTCATCAAGATAGACTACTATATGTGATGGAATATAAAACATGCCACTAGATTCAGGTTATTAAACCATACAGAGTTTGGTTCTCTTACAAAAGAGAAGACTTTTTAAATTCTTTCTTAAATTCTTTTTTAAAAATCTTCTTGAAGTTGTCTTTAAAATATTCTCTTAAATATTCAGAAACTATGGAAAAGATTTCTGAACAATGCATGGGTCAAGGAAAAAATTCACAATGGGCATTAGAAAATATTTTGGGGGCACCTGGATGGCTCAGTTGGTTAAGCATTCGACTTTGGCTGAGGTCATGATCTTAATGGTTCATGACTTTGAGCCCCACATCAAGCTCTGTGCTGACAGCTCAGAGCCTGGAGACAGCTTTGAATTCTGTGTCTCCCTCTCTTTCTCTGTCCCCCCCCTACTCAAACTCTGTCTTTCTCTGTCTCTCAAATATAAGTAAATGTTGAAAAAAATTGTTTTTAATTAAAAAAAGGAAAACATTTTGAACTACATAATGGTGAAAATATTATATACCAAAATTGTGAAAACACAGTTGATGTAGTCCCAAGAGGAAAATTCATAACCGTTAAGTGTTTACAGTAGAATAATAAAAAAATTTAAATAGAAGATTTTAATTTGAGAAGTTAGAGAGAGGAAAGGAAATTAAATAAAAAATGGATAGAAGGAAATTATTAATACAGAAAAATCAATGAATTAGGAAACGATTAAGCAAAGGAAAACATTGTGTCTTTGAAAAGATGAATAAAATTGATAAATTCCTAGCAAGATTATTAAATGAAGAAATAAAACGTGGAGAAAATACAAATTATCATATCAAGAAGGAAAAAGTAGACATCACCAATAGTTTTACACATATTAAAAAGAAAGTAAAGGAGCATTATGAATAACTTTATGCTAACATCTAAGAAAACATAGATGAAATAGATTATTTGAGAAATAAACAGTCTATAACCTGTAAGTGTTAAAGTATATTTACCTGTAATTACAAGTCTTCCGAACAAAACCAGCAAGTAAGCAAATACTCCATGGCCCAGAAATTTTTACTGGTAAATAGTATCAAATGTGTAAGGAAACAAACACAAACAAAACACTGCACAGGTTCTATTTTTTTATTTTGTTTTATGTTGTCTTCATAACCCTAGTCCTATTAACCTGACAATGACATTTCAAGAAAAATATATAAATAAAACTTTCTAACAAAATAAATTAGCAAATCAAATTAAACAGTGCATTGAAAGGATATTCCTTCTCAAGCCAAATGAGAATTCATACAGTGAATGTAAGTTTACTTCAAAATTGAAATAAATAATCTATATGCTACATTTACAGAAAATATCTGAGAAACTTATAAACCTCAGTGGGGCAGAAAGAGTATTTAACAAAACTCAACATCTGTTCATGGTTCAAAAAATTTTTAACAAAAACAAAGAGAAAAAATTCTTGGCGAATAAAACTGGAGAAAATTTCCTTAGTCAGAAGTCTTCTACAACAACCTATAGCTAACATCATCCGTAATGGTGAAAGACACAATGCTTTCCTGTCATTATTAGAGGAAAATACATGTGTGTTCACGATCCCTGGCTATCCTTGAAAATATAAAATGCAAAAAAATAAAATAAAATAAAATAAAATAAAATAAAATAAAATAAAGTACTACAAATATAAATGCTAGGAAAAAAAGGTATCACCATTTGCAAATGAAACAGCTATCTACTTAGAAAATAGTAAAATAGCACTATCTTATACATAAATTCAGCGAATGTTCAGGGAAAAAGATCAGTGTATATAAAGAAGTTGTTGAAATATAATAAAACACTGGAAAATAAAATGAAAATACCAACATAACTTACAATAGCACATAATACCTAAGGTCAGTTGAGCAAAAGTTTTCCAGACCTCTGCACTGAAAACAATATATTGCAGAGAAAATTCAAATAAATGATATGGTGATTTCTCTTACAAGTAAATGGCGTAATATGCCATATGCACATGTAAGAAGACTAAGCTGGGGCGCCTGGGTGGCGCAGTCGGTTAAGCGTCCGACTTCAGCCAGGTCACGATCTCGCGGTCCGTGAGTTCGAGCCCCGCGTCAGGCTCTGGGCTGATGGCTCGGAGCCTGGAGCCTGTTTCCGATTCTGTGTCTCCCTCTCTCTCTGCCCCTCCCCCGTTCATGCTCTGTCTCTCTCTGTCCAAAAATAAATAAAAAAAAAAAAAAAAAAAAAAAAAAAAAAACGTTGAAAGAAGACTAAGCTTAGTAAAATGTCATATAAAGATTCAAAGTAATTTCAATGAAATTCCAGAGTTTTCTTTTCCCTTTCTTTCTTTTGTTTTCTGTTTTTGTTTTTGATTTTTAGAAATTGTCAGTTGGATGTGAAAATTTATATAGAAACATGAAGTACCTGGAGAATAGTATGGAGGCTCCTCAAATAAATAAAACTAGAACTACCCTACAACCCAGCAATTGTACTACTAGGTATGTATCCAAAGGATTCAGGAATGCTGTTTCAAAGGGGCACATGCACCCCTATGTTTATAGCAGTACTATCGTTAATGGTCAAAGTATGGAGAGAGTCCAAATGTCCATCAACTGAAAAATGGATAAAGAAGATGTTGTGTATACGCACGCACACACACACACACACACACACACAATAAAATATTACTTGGTGATTAAAAAGAATTAAATCTTGCCTTTTGCAACAAGGTGAATGGAACTAGAAGGTATCATGCTAAGCGAAATAAGTCAATCAGAGAAAGACAAATATCACATGATTTCATTCACATGTGGAATTTAAGAAACACAACAGATGAACATAAGGGGAGGGAAGAAAAGATAAAAACGGAGAGGGAAGCAAACTGTACTCTCTTAAATACAGAGAACAAACTGAGGGCTTCTGGAGGGGTGTTGGGTGGGGGGATGGGCTAAATGGGCGATGGGCATTAAGAAGAGCACTTGTTGGGATGAGCACTGGGTGTCATATGCAAGTGATGAATCACTAAATTCTACTTCTGAAACCATTATTACAGTATATGTTAACTAATTTGGATTTAAATAAAATTAAAAAAAAAACAGACAAAACCAAAACAAACAAAAAAGAAATGAAAAATACCTAGGGTAGCCAAAATAATTTTTAAAACTTTAAACTTGGAGGTCTTTAATTATATGATTTTGAGTTACTACAGACTACGAATAATTAAGAAAATATAGTTTTTGAGAGTGCTGCTATAAACATTGGGGTACACTGGAGAGTGTGATGCTAAGTGAAATAAGCCATACAGAGAAAGACAGATACCATATGGTTTCACTCTTATGTGGATCCTGAGAAACGTAACAGAAACCCATGGGGGAGGGGAAGGGAAAAAAAAAAAAAAAAAGAGGTTAGAGTGGAAGAGAGCCAAAGCATAAGAGACTGTTAAAAACTGAGAACAAACTGAGGGTTGATGGGGGGTGGGAGGGAGGGCAGGGTGGGTGATGGGTATTGAGGAGGGCACCTTTTGGGATGAGCACTGGGTGTTGTATGGAAACCAATTTGACAGTAAATTTCATATATTAAAAAATAAATAAATAAATAAATAAATAAATAAAATGAAAAAAAAAATAAAATAAAAAACCTTAAAGAAAAAAAAATATATAGTTTTGTTTTGGAATCATACTTTAGTGGAACACAGTAGCATCCAGAAATAGACCTTCTTCTTTCCAAACAAATGATTATTTGAAGTGTGCCAATTCAATTCAATAGGGGAAAAGAATGTGTTTTCAACAAATGGTACTGAAAACTAGATGAACATTTGGAAAAGTAAGCAAACTTTGCACACCAAACTATATAAAGATAATAACTGGAAACTGGTTATAGTCCTAAATGTAAAATCTAAAAATATGAAGCTCCTAGAATAAAACAAAAGGAAATATCTTTGTAATATTTGGCTTGGGCAAGGGTTTTCTAGATCAAATGCAAAATCAATAACCACAAAAGAAAGAACATGACAACCTGAACTTTATTAAAGTTGAAAACTCCTCTCAAAAGACCTGAAAAAGGAATCTTTCAAGAAGGAGGAAAGGGGCGCCTGGGTGGCGCAGTCGGTTAAGCGTCCAACTTCAGCCAGGTCACGATATCGCGGTCCGTGAGTTCGAGCCCCGCGTCAGGCTCTGGGCTGATGGCTCGGAGCCTGGAGCCTGCTTCCGATTCTGTGTCTCCCTCTCTCTCTGCCCCTCCCCCGTTCATGCTCTGTCTCTCTCTGTCCCAAAAATAAATTAAAAAAAAAAAACGTTGAAAAAAAAAAATAAAAAAATAAAAAGGAGGAAAGCCACAGAATAAGAAAATACAGTAATACCTTGGATTGCGAGTAACTTGTTCTGTGAGTGTTCTGCAGGATGAGTAAACCTTTCTAATAAATTTTAACTTGATAAATCAGTGATGTCTTGTATTTGCAAAAACAAATACTTGACAAAGGACTTATTTCTTTAATATTTCTGAAACATTTACAATACTTTAATGAAAAACCACCTATTTTTAAAAGTTTTTTAAAAAATTTTAATTCTGTTATAGTTAACATACAGTTATATTAGTTTCAGGTATACAATATAGTGGTTCGACGATTCTGTGTATTACTCAGCACTAATCATGTTAAGTGTACTCTTAATCCCCTTCACCTATTTGACCCATCCCGCCACCCACCTCCCCTCTGGTAACCATCTGTTTGTCCTCTATAGTTAAGAGTCTGTTCTTGGTTTGTCTCTTCTTTTCCCTTTGTTTATTTTGTTTCTTAAATTCCACATATCAATGAAACCATATATTTGTCTTTCTCTAACTTATTTCACCTAGCATTATACTCTTTAGATCCATTCGTGTTGTTGCAAATGACAAGATTGCATTATTTTTTTATGGCTGAATAATATTACATTATATCATTATATTATAATAATATTACATTATACATTAGAAAATACCCAGTAGTGCAATTGCTGGATCATAGGGTAGTTCTATTTTTTTTTTATTTACAATTTTTTAAACATTTATTTATTTTTGAGAGACAGAGCGAGACAGAGCATGAGCAGGGGAGGGGCAGAGAGGGGGGAGGGGCACAGGTTCTGAAGCAGGCTCCAGGTTCCGAGCTGTCAGCAACTAGCCTGACACAGGGCTCAAACTTATAGACCGCGAGATCATGATCTGAGCTGAAGTCGGACGCTTAACTGACTGAGCCACCCAGGCGCCCCAGGGTAGTTTTATTTTTAATTCTTTGAAGAATCTCCATACTGTTTTCCACAGTGGCTGCATGAAAACCCTATTTAAAAAAGAGATTTTAGTGACTTCTGATTTTGCCTCTGATGCATAAAGGATTGGAACTTATTATTTCTGCTCTTACAATGAAGAAAAAGCTGAAAGAACTGAAAATCAATAACTTTACTAGGACTTTTCAAAGAATTTAGGTTAGAGGGCAAGCTGACCCCCCACCCTCCCAATCTGGACAGACAGGTGAATGTAGAGAATCACAGTGAAATGTGCTTACTTGCAGGCGAAGCTGCTGGAATCGTAAACTGGTGGTGTAAATGGTGTAAAATAGCACTGGTCAATGCTGAAGGTAAAGAAGGTAAAATGTAGATTAGTGTGAGAATATGAGACTCATGGTGGTCACAGTCTTCGGGAGCTCTCACACTTCTTTGGATTTTGACTTTAGGAACCCTACAGGTTTCTCACTGAGAACAGTCAGAAAAGCCCTCATGTTTCTTGCACGCAGAGGGAATAGATGATTATTTTGAAATATATCCAGAGTGTTCTCCAGTATAAAGGCCTCTTAAGCAGGAGAGAGTTTGCCAGATGTTTAAGCTACAGGAGAAAAGAGAACCCAGCTCCATACACCTGTAGCTTTTCTGTCTCACCTAGAGGGGGAAAGGGGCGGGGGGAGTAACACAGCTGAAAGACATAGCCCCAATACAGGACTGAGACTAAATCAGGAATATGGCACATTTGCCACATCAGCAAGGCAGCAATAAAATAACAATGTATTTTAGCTGGAAAATCTTAAGGCTCAGACTCTAAGATGGAATTTTTAGAGAAATTCAGACAGAAGGAAAGAAAAAAAATAGAGGAGATTGAAGCATTTTACACCTGCAGCTACAGCAAACACTAAACACAGACCCATTCTTAGCAGGATTGACATAAATAACACAAAAGACATATTTACTTCCATTCCTATTAGCTTGTACATTGCATCCAGCTTTTAAGAAAACTTAAAGAATGCTAAAAAGGAAGTGATAATGTGGCTTGAAGAAACAAAGCAACCATCAAAACCAAACTCAGATATGGAAAGAGCTTTTGGAACTATCAGACCAGGATTTAAAACAAAACAAAACAAAAAAACAAAACAAAACCTGTGAATAATATGGGAGGGACTCTCTTGGGAAAATTAGGCAATATGCAGTAATAGATGGGTAATGCAAGTAAAGAGACGTTATAAGAATGAATGAAAAGAAAAAATCTATAAATCAAAAAGTATAATAGAAATAAAGAATGCCCTTGGGGCACCTGGGTGGCTCAGTTGGTTAAGCATCGAACTCTTGATTTTGGCTCAGTCATGATCTCACTGTTTGGGAGTTAGAGCCTCATATCAGGCTCTGTGCTGTTAGTGCAGAGCCTGCTTAGGATTCTCTCTCTCTCTCTCTCTCTCTCTCTCTCTCTCTCATCTCACTCTCTTCCTCTCCCTCCCCATCCCCCAAAATAAATAAATAAATAAACTTAGAAAACAAAATGAAGAACACTCCTGATGGACTCATAGTAGATTGGACATGGCAAAGAATAGCACCAATGAACTTGAAATGTATCAATAGAAATTTCACAAACTTCAATGTAAAGGGGAAAAAAAGTGTTTAAGAAGAAAGAAGAGAATATCTAAAAACTTTAGGGGAATACTAAATGGTGTAACATATACATTATTGAAATAACAGAAGAAGAAAGAGATAAGGAGCATAAATAATATATGAAGTAGCTACAACCAAGAGGAAACTCCAAGAACACCAAGCAAGTTAAATAACAAAACAAACAAACAAACATAAGTCCACATGTGAGCATATCATATTCAAATACCAAGGTTAAAGGGAAAATTTTGAATTAGCCACAGAAAAGGAAAAATTCTTTACCTGCAGAGGAATAAAGATTAGAACTACATTGGTTCTTCTTATCAGAAACTATGCAAACACGAGAGCAAAGTGAATATTTAAAAGTGTTGAAAAGAAGAAAATATGTTAGCTAGAAACACTGGAAAAACATTCATGTGCCTATTAATTTGAATCCTTACAATAATTAAAGTGTAAAATTACTGATCATGGGGGAAAAAATGAATGACTTTCACAAACATAATGAGCCAGACACAAAGTAATGCATACAGCATATTTTCTTGTATATAAATAAGTAATTATGTTTTTAGAAATAAAGATAGTGATTATGTGGGCAGAAGGGATGATTAGTTAGGGGCAGATGTGGGTATTTGGGATGTTGGCAGTGTGCTATTTCTTAATTTTGGTGGTTTTCATTGGTGTATTCACTTTTTAGCAACTCTTAAGAGTTGTATATTTATTATTTGTGAATTTTTCTGTAAGAATATCATAAATTTTGATACTTAAAGTTCTGCAAGTTACTTAAACAACCTAGCCATATATTCACTCAAGAGAGACTACCTCGTGCTTTTACCCACATTCTGTGGTTTAGGACTTGTGATTAAGCCAAGGTCGTACAAGTAAATAGGACCAATGCATATAACAGATGCTCTCTGGGTGCTGTTCTTCTGAACACCTTGTAGGATTAGTTAGTGTCCATGCTGCTAAAGAATTATTCTCAAGTCACTGAATCAGCATAAAGAACATTATAAAAATTACAGAAAGCTGTAGATCCTAACAGCATACAAATGTATACATTTTTCACTTTCCATTAGAATATATCAATGTGAAGTCTTTTGAAATATAAGAACATTTTTTGTTGTACATACACAGGCAATAATTAGTACTTTCATATTTTAATTACAGAAAATATTCTGGTCTTCCCCCTTCCACCCCCACTGTCTGTAGTGATTTTATTTTAAGAGTGTAATTTTATTCGATATTGATTAATATTGAAACATTGTTTCTTTGATATTATTTTGACCTGGATAATCCATTCATCTTTTTAAACTCATAAACCAGTCATGTGACAAAGCAAACCATTTTAATTATGACTCATCTATCTCTACAATGGGACTCAGCATGTGCAAATCCAAATAGAATAGTCCATTTAAACTCATTTGATCTCAGAGTCGTTTTACTTTTTCAACTATGGAGTCTGATCTCTAGGTTTATCCATAGCTTTAAGTGACATTTAGGTAAACTCTTACAAGATACTGTAGTATTTACTGTTTTCAAAGAATTTATTGGTTTCTTTTCTTTTACATTATATTTAAAAAGATATGAACATAAATTCTGGTCTCTTCATGTACAGTAGCCTATGTGGTGTATGAGAGAAAATATGTAAGTTCAGGCTTTATGTTTGAAATGTGTCAATAGGTTTAACATTTCTTCCTCAATTTTGAATGCTTTCAAAAGCTTGGAAAGAATAATGTCAATCAAATTTCTCAAGATTTATGTCCTTCGGACTGAGTTTGTGTTTCTGCTTTGGTGTGCTCCTACTGCATATTAAAAGTGAGTTTATTTAAAAAAAAAAAAACAAAACAAAACCTAAGATGAATTATTCTGCTTGAACAGACCAAGCTGTTCTAAACAGCCTACTGCTGACAGTGCTTAACTAAAGTCAACAAAGAGAAGATAAGGCTTACTGGTATTGTTTGTTGAAATATTAATACCAATTCCAGCTGTAAAAATGATAAATACTTTAATAAAGATAGCTTGTTCCTCACCAAAGTTTGCAGTACTCTTTATTCTATCCATGCAGGAATATTCCCAGCAGACAGATTTAATCTCACAAAAGATATGGGTTACTAAAATGTGGCTATCTTACAAATGTCCTGAAAGCTTTTAAAATAAACACCCAGAGTATGTTAGCTCTATTTCACATCCTTTAAAATTCTACATATCCTTGCCAATTAGTTGTTTTTAAAAGAAGTACTTTATTTTTGTTTAAGATATTTACTTTGCATGTGTACTTACTTAAGAGATGCTTATTTGTACATCAGTCATATGGAACTTTTTCGTTTGCCTTTTTAAAATTTCTGTTTTGTTTGTTTTTGTGCTTTTGTTGTTTTGGAAAATACATTAAAATGAACTACATGGAGTTAAGCGGCAGCATAAATTATGGAGGATTAGAGAGTTAAATTGTTGAATTGAACTTGGATGGTAGAAACATTAGGTGCTAATTTGTTGGCAGAGAGGCTCTGTGCCATGTGCTGTGTGTATGCTGATAATAAAAGCATTAGATGAGGCCAATGCCACTTCAGTTTCATGAGCTTTTTATGTGACATGGCACATCAAATCTGCCAAACACAAGACCATCTGGAAAGAGAGTACCAGTCAGGAATCTGATCTTATTTGGAAGAAAATAATGTCCGTGAATATTAGGTGTAATTGAAGGTCAAATGAAGATCCACACGAGAAACATACACAATTGCAGTGTTTCTATGTGTGGATCTTTGCTCAAATATATCTAGATTACTATTAATAAAAATATCCACAAATGAATTATGTTGGTGCAGAACAAAATTGTCTTTGGCAAATCATTGAAGATAATTTTTAAACCCCTTTTGACTCTAGGTCACACATTAGTAGAAGGAAAAATTACTCAATAAATGTTACTGGGACATTGAAGCCATTTTTAAAAACAGAAAGAATTTTGGTTCACTTCAAAACAAAATAAACTGCAGATGTACTTAAGACTTAGAGAAGCCTTACCTTATGAGGTCTACATCATCAGTTTAGTGAGTAAACCTACATTTTCACTGTTCTAAAAATGCTCTTTACTTTGCCTATTCATTTCTTCCCTAACCCCTGGCAACTGCTGATCTCTTCATAGTTTCATCTTTTCCAGGATGTCATATAGTTGGGATCATGTAGTATGTAGTTTTCAGATTGGCTTCTTTCACTTCAATAATGAAATCTAAGTTTTCTACATGTCTTTTCCTGGCTTGATAGCTCATTTCTCTTTAGTGCTGAGTAATATCCCATTGTCTGGACATACCACAATTTATTTAACCTTTTCCCTATCAAAGGACATCTTGGTTACTTCCATGTTTTGGCAATTGTGAATAAAGCTGTTATAAACATTTGTATGCAGGTTTTTCCTGTTAATTTAAGTTTCCAATTTCTTTGGAAGACTACTGCAGATTATTTGATAAGCACATGTTTAGCATTGTAAGAAACCACCAAACTGTCTTCCAAAGTAGCTGTACCATTTTCCTTGCTTCTTTGCTCTCGGTTATAGTATTTTGGTCTTTAGTGTCTTGGCAAAATTGCTATACAGTGTGTCTGTGGTTCCCCCTTTTCTTAAGATAGTTCAAGGGATTTCTTTGTTTTATTAAAAGCATTATTGATTACTCGTGAAATGCTTTAGAATAGATATCTCTTCACCTTTTTTTTCCCTTTTCATGAGATGATTAAATAAAACAGTATTTAGATTCAGTGTAGATATTCTGCAATGTACAGATGAATCATTTTGTACATTCTGTACAGCAGAACTTTTATGGCATAGTTTTCTGCATGGTAAAATGATGCTGGCTTAAAGTTAAGTCAGTTTTGTAATACTGGCTATTGGTAGAACCAAACTGTTACTTTTCAAAGTATGTATGCTTTATTTAGCTTCAATGTTTGGCACCACAAATGCAATTATAAGAAGTTTCCTGACTTGGAGGATTGATAAGCACTAACAGAGCCCTTTTGAAAGAAGAAATTACAAATGATCAACATTTCCCAAATGTCCTAAGAATGTATTGCATTATTGCCAGCATTTATTGGAATCTTCTCCATGCCGTAGCCATAATTTGTTAGCCATTCCTTTTGACTCAATTTAAAAATAAAAGAACATGTGAACTAATGTGGCCCAGAGAGGCTATGTGACAAGTATAGAGCCCTAGAGCTAGTTAGTGATAGAATGTAGATCCTTTATTTCCCAAATAATATTCTTCATGGGTTTATTGCAAGACAAGACTTATAAATGTTCACTGTAACTCCAGCTCAAAGCGCAGTGTGAATATGGGGACAAAGGCACACCAACACCTGGCTTCTCTAGGCAACTAAGATTGTATTTTCAGCTATTTCCAAACAGTTTATTCTGTAATTAGAGTTCTTTGAACTCTGCCCGAGGTGTCATCTTCTAACTGTATACCTTGTCTTTCTTTTGATTTTCCTGCTACTCTGGCTTATGTTAATAAAATCTTTTCATCTTACATTAGTCTGCACTGAGTGTAAATCTCTTGCACCAATATAATAGAATAGAATTCATTAATTTTAAAATGGATTAAAATCATTTTAGTCACTCTGGCCTGGAAATCATTCATACTTGTCAGACAATTGGGATAAAACTGATGATCTGTTATCCAGAAAATGCTCTGTGAGTAGTAATACTTAAGATTCAAATTATCTCAATCATGCCGCTTAATATATTGGTATTAATTCATTAATACATGAAACATTAAATTGATATAATCACCCAAAACTGCACAAGATATTCATCAATATAGGTAGTTGTAATTTAAAATATGTCTGCTTTTGAGGAAAAAAATTACTGTATTTCACGCAAAGTAGAATTTGTCATATTGGTGTGTGGCATTATTTCAGCAAGCCTATTTCCATCCTATTCTTAACTCTGTACCTTTGGAAGATTTATTGTTTCAGTGATGATTAGGTAGAAATGGTAATATTTCCACAGAAAATGTAAGAGAGTATATTAGCTTATGTAAAGTATGGTTTTGACAGAAAATTAGAGCTGCTTAAGAGAATGTCACTTCAGTTTCCCAGATCATCAAGGAAAGAAAAATAAAGTAGTATGATTATTAGGTGATAAAATACTTTTGTATGTGTATACTTTTATGGGATAGCTATATTCTGTTCTTTATGTTTTCACCTAAATGCTTCATAGGCACTAATTTTAGATCATTAAAAGTAGCATTTTATGTTATAAGGTTATAAGACTGTGGGCAGAACAGCTCTGTGGCTTCCTCATGTGAAAATGTGTTTGAACATAGAACATAAACATGTTTTGTATGTTGAAGTTTGTGTTGATAAAATGTATAGCATCATACTGAAATCAAAATATCTTTCTTCCAGTAAGAAATAAGGTGTAGTGTGAATGCCTGTTCTGTGGAAAAGAAAGCAATAAAACAATGTTAAGATTATATTAAGTGCATAAAAGTTATAATATAATGTAAATTATTTGCCTTGTATCTCTGAAAGCACACTTTAGAGTTCCCACATTTTAGAGCTCTTTGAAATAACTAATAGATAAATAAAAATTCAATAATAATTTTGTGGAATTTAACATACTATAAACATAACACTTGAATCTGCATACACTTAAGTTTACTAGAGAGGCACTTTATAGTCAAATTTTAGTTATTTAGCTTTGTTTTAGACATCTAAAATTGTTGATATTCTTCTTGGTCTATCCAATAAAGCGGGGCTATATGAAATAGGATGTGTGTGTGTGTGTATGTGTGTATGTGTGTGTGTAAATAAGTAAATAAGTGAATAAAGTGTGTATGTGTGTCTGTGTATATAATTTTCCTAACATTATAAGTATAAAAAATCCCACTCCTGTCTTTAAATCAATGCCATTCTAAAAATGCAAAAAGAGAAAAATTCCTTTGTGAACAAAAATTTATTTGTGTGTGTCAAGATTAATTTTATGTGTCAACTTGACTGGGTCACAGTGTGCTCAGACATTTGGTCAAACATTATTCTGGGTGTGTTTCTTAGGATGTTTTTGGATGAGATTAAAATTTGAATCAGTAGATTGAGTAAAGCCAATGCCCTCCTTAATGTGGTGGCCTTCATGTAATTAGCTGAAAGGTTGAATAGAATAAAAAGGCAGACTCTCCCATGAGTATGGGAATGCCTTCTGCCTGATTATTTGAGCTAGGACAACAGCTTCTTCCTCCCTTTGAATTCAAATCCAATCACTGGTTTTTCTTTTTTTTTTAATGTTTATTTATTTTTGAAAGAGAGACAGTGTGAGCAGGGGAACAATGAGAGAGAGAGGGAGACACAGAATCTGAAGTAGGCCCCAGGCTCTGAGCTGTCAGCACAGAGCCTGACGTGGGGCTCGAACTCACAAACCACGAAATCGAGCTGAAGTCAGATGCTCAACCTACTGAGCCACCTAGATGCCCCCAGTGGCTGGTTTTTCTTAAGTGTCAAGTCTCCTGGTTTCAGACTGGAATTATGCTATTGGCCCTCTTGGCATCTAACTTGTCAACTGCAGTTCTTGATAATTCTCAGCCTCCACAATGTCATGAATCAATTTCCTTATAGTAAATACTTCTCTATATAGATAGATAGACAGATCTATTGATTCTGCTTCTCTGAGAACCCTAATGCTTTATGCAACAGTAGTATCACTGTAGATCCCCATCTGTCAAGATGAAGAGTTGGTGAATGTTAATCTCTCTTAAAAGTTTTCAGGAGAAAAAAGGAGTATATAGGCCTTATCTATTACATCATCATGTATAGTCCATGGTATCTCTCTCCCAAAAGCTTTTCAAACTGAAAAGGGACAGAAAGGTAGCGAGAGGAAAATAGCAAGGGTAGTCTGAGGAATGAGTACACAAAATTCTTCTTCATGACCCTAGGTTTATTTGGCTACTTAAATGAGTCTGAAAACAATAACCAAAGAGTTAGAGGACAACCATAAAAGTGTAATAACCCCAGGCCAATGAGAAGGGACAATTTTAAACCTTAGGGCAACCAACTCTATATTGAGTCTGTGAATATACTTTCTTTGCTTTGTAGGCATCCATTAGTACAACAGGTATTCATTGAACAGTTATTGTGTATCAGGAACTCTTGTATATTTTGTGGGTAAGCTGGCAAGAAAAAGAAGACAAAAACCCTACTGTTATGCAGCTTTTGTTTCATAAAGGAAACCTGTCAATAAATAAAATAATCACATTTATAAAAAATACTCCAAAATTAAAGGTAACAACCAAAATTGTTACTTAAATAGAACATCATGATATTTGGGAGAATGGTGAATGAAGAACATTTCTCAATGAAAGAACAGCTAGTACAAATGTTGGTAAGAAGAAGGAAGGAATGATCAAGCATAGTGAGGGTATGTGTCTTAGATTAGGTTCCCAGAAGCAGGTTTTTGTATGAGTTTTTAGAGGAAGTACTCTACAGGGGAGAAAAATAACCTGTAAAAGAGAATGTAAAATACAGCGGGGAAGGGAAAATTTTTTTAGTAAAGATGTAGGCTCAGAGTATTAAGGTGGTATAGTTTCATTTACCCTTAAAGCAATGAGGCTGGTCCGTATTGCCCAGTTTTAGTCACTGATTGGCAGGACCATCCATCAGGAAGGCCTGACTCTCCTACTAAAATGGATTCTGTCACCTGGGGGAAATTACATTGAGAAAGGTAGATCTGTAAATTTTTAGTAGTCAGCACTCACATGAGCTGGGGGTAAGTGCACTAGCTTGGAACAAGCAATATGGGTAGAACACATATTTGGTTATAGTGACAGAACTTCAGAAAGAAAGGAGAGAAGCCACAATCCTGTTCAGCTTGAATTCAGGGTAAATTATTTGGGTCTTATTCTAAGAGCAATAGAAACCGTTGGGATGTATTAAATAAGAGAGTGGCATGATCTGCTTTACATTTTTTTTTTTTAATTTAAGGATTCTTATAGCTTGAATGAGTTAGTGGAAACGGAAAAAAAAATGTCATTTCCTTAAAGTGTAGCAAAGGAATGAGTCAATAAATGAAAGTGTATGTGGAATTAAGGGAATTTTTTTAAAATGTGAATTACTAGAGTATATTTATTTATGAGAATAATCCACTTCTGAAGAATAATGTCTTTGGAAATAGGGAATGATTTCATAAACTATGTATTTGATAAGGCAAGAGACAATGAAATGCAGAATTCAAGTGGAGCTGTTAAAATTTCCAATAGACTCAGGTTCTTTGTAGGTGAATGATGTGATAGACTTCTATTAGTTCAAGGTCCAAAAAATCCTGTCTTGTTTTCGTTCATCCACACGTAAATTGCCATTTAAAATTAATTAATGGGTGAATAGTCACAAATTTATAGTTTTAAAAATATTTAAATGTAATTTATTTGAAGCCAAGTTATCCGTAATTTACTTTGATTGAAAGACATCTCAAGTGCAAGTTTTAACTGGAAAAAAAAAGGAAGACAATCATTTATTGATCATACTATTAGAAGTCAGGGGTTGGAATAAAAGACACCAAAAAGACATCATTGCTTTCAAGAGTTCTCAGTGTCACAGAAAATATGGATAAATCCGCTGGTGATTTCAAAGACATAAGTACCATAAGTGCTGGTACTATAGAAATCATCTGAGAGTCTTGTAAATTGACCTAAGTGTTATGGTAAAGTCTAAGAAGTAGCATGAAGGTGTGTAATGACATATTATCTTCTTGGAACTACAGTATAGCTTTGTCCGAACATGCCGTGAGTAATGAACGGTGGCAGAAAGTGAAGTTAGAATGGTAGGCAGGTACCAGGTTATAGTGAACCTCATAAGCCATGCTTTAAAGTCTGACTTTAGATTGCCTAAGCAGAATTTCTAGGCTGAGACAGCCATGTAGAAAATTGGATGGATTAAAGTATAAAAATGTAGAGCATTATATTTGTCTAAGAGCTCCCTAATTTTGTCTGTACCACCAAAGGCATTATCTTGCAAAAAGTGATGATGAATGGCTCTGTTACTCCATGGAGTACACACAAGACTAGATGAAGAGAAGGACACCTGATCCAAAGTTGTAGGTATTTAATAGTGATCCAAGAGAGAAGATACCGAATGAATTACATAGGAACTATTGTGAAACCAAGGCTTCTTGTTTGCTAGTTCTTTTTATTACCTCAATTGCCTTAAGAACTATATTTTTTGCTGTAAGGCATTCCTTTACAGCTGTGCATAACAATGCTCATCAATAAGCTAATGAGTCAGAAAAAGAAACTTAACAATATTCTTTATACCTTTGTGATTGAAAGTAGATTGTGAAACAGATGTTTTGCATTAAGGTGCATCATAAAAGTGTGATCTAACATAATTTCTAGGATTTTAGTATAAAAACAACGATTTATTTACCAACCAAGCATAGTGTAGGCAGTAGTCCAACACCTGGCAAGGGGATTATAGATAAGGAGCACCAGTTCTATCCTCTAAACAATACTAGCCCAGTTCATCCTAAATATATTTATTTAGACAAGTTAGCTTTCATTGTATATGCTACAGAAGATTGGCATTTGGAGGCCAAAGAGGAACAAATGCTCTGCTAATGTATATATGTCCAACACAACTGCTGGGCAAAGGCAAGTTATATTAGAATTCAAAAGTTACACATGGTGATAGAAGTGGCTGTACATTCCTCAGTGATCTATAAAATCAAATGCAACAATAGATCAAGCAGAATCAAAGTTGCCTGAGAAATCTCAGCACAAGTAACAAGTCATTACAAACCCTATTGAAAATCCCTTTGGCACAATGACTAGGCCTAAGCCCAGATTGAAAATTTAAAAATAATTGACTCTGAGGGAGATGGGTGATCAGCTGTGCAGCAACTTTTATATAAAACTCTTGCTGAGGCGAGTATATTTTACATGGGAACATTGGAGTGGAATTATTCTTTAAAAGATAGAGGATACACTTTTGTGTTACCATAAAGCCAAGAATTATATAATTTGTATTCCAAGTAAGACTAGAAGTTTTGGAGTATCAAACATAGTAAGACTTTGGAATTCCACATCTCACATGAATTTTTTAAATAGTAAGTGGAGATAAAATAGAAAGATCCCGATAACCCATAATACCACACATAGGTTAAACACGCTACACATATTTTAATTTATCCCAAATATGTTTGCACTGTATGTGTAGAACTTGAGTTTACATAAATCATGTGCATCCTAAAATAATCACCTAGTAGTCATTCATGCATCTTCTTTCCTAATTTAGGAAAAATAATTATCTTTTTTCCTTCCTTCCTTTCCTCCTTCTCTCCCTTTCTTTGCTCCATCCTTCATTCCTATCTATATCTGTCTCTCTATATCTATATTTATATCTAATTATATCTATATAATCTATATCTATATCTTATCACCTATCTATATCTATATCCATATCTGTATCTATGTAATCTATCATCTTTAATACATAAGCTCCTTTAGGCAAATTGGTGTTTCACTTTTCTTGTTTTTTTGAAAGGCTTCATTTGTTTTACTTTTTGACAATGAAAATGTTGGCAATGAGGTTATGTGAGATATCTCACTTATTTTAGAAAAGGGAAATCAGATATTCTATTAAGTTGGGCCCATGGCTTAATGTTTTATAGGTCAAAGTAAAAATATAAAGTATTATAGAGATAAGATGGCAGAACAGTACTAGATTGAACATATTATACACCTTAAAAAAACACATACATACATGGAATTTGCTGGCCACAAGAGGGGTTAGGCAATTTTAAGAAAATATAAAAATGGGGCTATAAAAGACAAATCTTTGTGAAATCCACTTAAATTATGTATATTATAGAGGTAATTGTGTTCAGTGGGCTATAAGTATTTGGAGCCAGTGACAAGATAATTTCCATTGTTAGAAATGATTGCAAAAGTTTACCCCAAACTAAAGTGATTGTACTTTAAATCACGTAAATAGTACCTGGCACAGTTCCTGGCCTATAATTAATTAAGTGAATTCAATGAATTTTCTTTCTGATTGTATGCTCCTTTGATGAATGTATCCTTATACATTGGTTTACCATAACTCTATCTAAGAGAGTGAATCAAGTATGTATTCCAACATGAGTGCACCAATTTCACTATATATATTATATAGATAATAATGTCCTTAAAGTCTCTTGAAAGCCAGATTGCTTCTCATGATTCTTGCTTTTCATACTAGGCTTTTAGGATTTTTACAGGAGATTTTTGTCATTAAGAATTTAAGGATAATTTTAGTATAATATAAAATACTTTCTTAAAGGCCATAGACCCATTTTTATTGTATCATCTCAACATTTCTATTGGCAGGACTTACTGCCATTATTTTAGGAATGTTGAAATTGAATACTGAAGTAATACACTCTAGTCAGTCAGTGATGGAGCTAGGATTTGAACCATTTTCTTTCTGATTCTGAGTCGTGTCTTCTTAAAATTTGCTACACACACACACACCAAAAACAACCTCATCAATGGTTTACCACCTATTTGTTAGTATTATAATATTTTTAAAAAATATTTATTGAGAGAGAGAGAGAGAGAGAGAGACAGACAGGCAGATAGACAGTGCTCATGGGGGAGGGGCAGAGAAAGAGGGAAGAGGCAGAATCCCAAGCAGGGACTGATTCCTGACGTGGGGCTTGGGGCTCAAAATCACAAACCATAAGATCATGACCTGAGCCAAAATCCACAGTCAAATGCTTAATGGACTGAACCACCCAAGTGTTCCAATAGTACTTTAATAGAGTATATTCAAAAAAATTGAGGAACATTTTTATATGTGGAAAATAATCGTGAAGAATTCTTATTTAAACAAAGCATCCCATAGGATTCCTCAGAGCTTTTCATATGCTCATGGATATTTTGAATTTACAAGAGAAAGATACAGTACATGTGTTGGAAAGTTATTACTTTTAAAATGTAGTGGTGAAAAACAAGGGAAGAGCATTAAGTCTGAAAATGTGTAATTCAAATAAAAAATAAACATTCATGTAAATAGAAATTGATGTCAAATCAGTATCATTAAGTCTGTGCACTGTGATCCATAGTCTTCCAACTGTTTCCTCACTTCGGAATTTACATTTTTGTTTATATAGAAGAGCTTTAGTTTCACAAAGGATCTATGATAAATTTCCTTCTGTTCTAATAAAATAATTTACTTATGAACAATTTACATTTCCAACCACAGTCATGTATGCTGTCTAATCCTGTCTTCAAAGAATTGTAAAAGAAATCTGAAAAGGTTATTACATAAGATATTTACATAACAAAAGATTTGCCAGCATAACATTTGTAATAAACATTTAAGACACATTTTATATTATAGAAACACTTAATGAAAATGTTCATGGTTTGTCAAAATATTTTTAAAGTTTTTTTTAATTGGGGGAATTTATACTGTACAAATTTCTTGAATACAGTGATAAGTCATAAATTCTTCATTGGCAGGAATTATATACTAAACCTAAGCTAAATATCACATAGCTAGCAAAAACACTGTATTCTAATGACCACTGGTATATAGGTAGGAAGAGTATAAAGTAGTATCTTTTTAAAGATACATGCAGGGGTACCTGGATGGTTCAGTCTCTTGATTTCAGCTCAAGTCATGATCTCATGGTTTGTGAGTTTGAGGCTCACATCTAGCTCTATGAAGATGGTGAGGATCCTGCTTGGGATTCTCTCTGTCCCTTTCTCTCTCTGCCCCTCCCTCACTCATGTTTTTTTTTTTTCTCTCTCTCTCTAAATAAAATAAACCTAAAAAAATAAAAAAAAAACAAAGATACATGAAGATATTAATGTCAATATTTAATAAAGTATTAAAATTATAAGATTAATTTGAATATGTTTATTACATTATAAACAATTCTATTGTATATTAGCCTCTATTTTACATTGATTCTCTTGCCCTACAGGCGTCTACATAGTATGTAAGCAGAGAATTTAAACAAATTTGATGTAATTTTTATACAGGTATATAGGGTAGATCAAGGAAATATTTCATCAAAATTGATATAATATTTCACATTTGAAAGTATTCTGAAGTATTTTTCTGCATTTAGTAAAAACATGTTTCACTGAATGTATAGAGTAAGCAATAACAGAGGTTTATTTAAAACAGCTATTTTGAGGGGTGCCTGTGTGGTTCAGTGAGTTAAGCATCCGACTTTGGCTCTGGTCATGATCTTGCAGTCTGTGAGTTCAAACCTTGCGTTGGACTCTGTGATGACAGCTCAGAGCCTGGAGCCTACTTCAGATTCTGTGTCTTCCTCTCTCTCCAACTTCTCTTCCATTTGTGTCCCCCCCCCAAAAGTAAATTAACATTAAAAAAATTAATAAAACAGCTATTTTGGGAATTGCCTTAGTCGCATAACTGGCAGCAAAATAATTCAAAAAATTATAAATACTTTATTCTTTTGTCTTAAAACCTAAAAATGATCAATATTAAGGCAATCATTTTCAATGGTAGGGCAATCATTATCACCAAAGCTTACAAAACATCACTAAAGCAATCCATGATGATACCTCTCATCACTATTATTTTCTTATTAATAATGGTATTTAGTGTATTAGAAACTGCGGTATCACTAGTCTTCAAAAAATACATTATCCTTAATAACAAAAAATGCTTTACACACCTGGGAAAATAAATGATACTGTAGAGAAACATTTCAGAGGAAGGGAGGACTCAGGCATTGCACTTCAGTCATCTTGACAACGAAGCCTGCGTGCCATATTTCTGTGTGTGCCACATTTGTCGCAGGAACCACTGTACCCACTCATCTTTCCAAATCCTGGCTGATGAGGAGGACTAAGAGTGAAGGTTTATTACCTTTGATGAAGCCCACGGCTCATGTGCACAAATCCAAGGGTGTATTTATAAACTGACAAAGAAGGCCAATGATGGGAATGTATGAGGTCCCTATGATGTGATCATCTATCTGCAATATAGATGCACTTTGGACACAATTTTAAATCAGAAAAATTTGCCATATGTTGACAACTATTAGCTTTCATCATGCAACCCAAATTTTTTTCCTTAGACATTATATATAAATGTTCTACAAATGTATTGGTTATTGTTTTACCTCTGATTTGTTCTCTTCTATTAATATGCATTATAGTACATGAAGCTGTCCCGTGGTGGGTTGAGAATTGCATTTTGTGCCATCTATTCCATTTGACACGATTTTATTTCATGCAACTTCACAATTTTTTTTTAAAAGTTTATTGATTTTGAGAGAGAGAGAGAGAGAGAGCATGCTTGTGCAATCAGGGGAGGGGCAGAGAGAGAGGAGATAGAGAATCCCAAGTAGGCTCTGTACTGTCAGTGCAGAAACTGTCCTGGGGCTCGATCCCATAAACATTGAGATCATGACCTGAGCTGAAACCAAGAGTCATAAGCTTAACTGACTGACTGACTGAGCTCTTCAAGATGTTTTAAATGCCTCTATCCTACTAAAACTTATCAGTTTTGGGGAGAAAATTCTTTCTTTTAAATTTTTTAAACATTTTTTTAAATTTATTATTGAGAGACAGAGAGACAGAGCATGAGCAGGGAAGGGGCCGAGAGATGGGGAGACACAGAATCGGAAGCAGGCTCCAGGCTCTGAGCTGTCAGCACAGAGCCCAACTCAGGGCTCGAACTTGCAAACTTTGAGATCATGACCTGAGCTGAAGTCCGACACTTAGCCCATGGAGCCACCTAGGCGCCCCTGAAAGAGAATTCTTTTAATCTTCTTTTTCCCCCCAGCTAATATTTTACTGATTTATCCTTTTCAATTTTCAAACTCTTCCTTCAAATCTGCCTTTATCTTCACTGGTATAACTGTCTGTTTCTGAGAACCAAATAAGCTCTGTTCAATAGCAACTTCTGAGAGCTAGTTTGGAATTATGCATGTTGCTAAAGGTTGGGGGGCACAAATGTAATGAAATGATTCGTGAAGACATATTGAGAGTAAATCGCCAATTATGCATGTGATTAGTCTTTTTCAAGAGAAAGTATAACTTTTTCTCTGAGCCAGAGATAAGGAAATAGAGTAAGAAGTAGATGGAGACGATATTGAGAGAATGCATGCCTAACATTCTCTGCTTTCCTATTAAGTCACAGAAGCATCAAGTGCCGAGAATAAAAGGGTAGGGATTTTGCAGGAAATTTGAGTAGTGAAAAAGTTCTAGTTTGATATATTTTTAATCTTAGTACTATTTTCACATTTAAAAGAAATTATTTTTGCTCCAATGTGCTTAATTGTAGTTTTTAATCAAAAATTTTTCATGAATATCTTAAATAGATCAATTTACATTTTAAATATGAATAAACTTCTTTAAAATCATCTATTTTAGCTTCTCCTTTGAAAGTGTTCTTCTTGAATCCCTTGTGTTAATTTTCCCATTTCCTGGATGGAAATAGAATGAAAATGAGAACTAGCTTTCCACTCCTTAATCTTCTTCTTTTATCTTAGTTTTATATTTCTTACTACTCAAACAAGAATTCATTCATCCCCCAAATAATTCTGAAAAATCTCCCAGTTTTTCATAAAAAAATTTCTTCTATTATTATAACAAGAGCAGGAAGAATGGAATCTTCATCTTTCAACATGAAAATTCAAATTTACATTTACTTTAGCTGAGTTGATAAGAGATATCACTAGGGAATTTCTTTTTGCATTAATTCCCTGGCTTGGAGATTTTATATTAATATGTGCCATACAAATTCTAATTTCAGACCTTCATTTGGACTGGACAGTGGTGTAAATACCCACAAAAGCTTGGTTTCTTATAAGTTCCTGTCATAGTGGGCAGATTTTTTTTCTAGTCCTGCTTGTCACACACTATTATCTTTCATGGTCAGAGCCTTATCTGATTATTTAAAGTCCAGTGTTATTCCTCCAGTCTCCATGTGGTAATTACTCTGCAATATTACTTGTGTACTTTTCATCTCCCTCTTCATTGTTGGCATTCTGTTACTTTGGGGGTGCCCGGCTATGCCCTGGCTAATTGCCTAGGCTAGACTTTCCAGGAGTTTCATAGCAAAAGAATGTAAAGTAATTTGACCTAAGTCATAATCATGTCATAACTAAAGTAGAATATGTACTCTCTTGAAACATTGCTCTTTGAAATATTTTCTCCTATACATTTTTTTAAAAAAAGAAAATGTGATTTTTCTTCTCATCCATATACATTCACCTTCATCATTCTCCATGCTAACATTCATAAACATAAAATCATTTATGCTTTATAGTTCTTTTTAATGTTTGTTTCTTTCTTTAAAAAGTGGGATCAAACAGTGTTTATTCTCTATTTTGCTTTCCTTTCCTAAAAAATGTATCCTAGACAACTATTCAACTCAATAGGTATATATTAAACTCAACATTTTTCATATCTGCAAAATATCACATAGCATACGCATGCCAAAATTATCTATTTCGCTATTACTGAACATTTACATTGTTTCCGTTTTTGCCTCTATAAATGCAAGAATGAATATCTTGTGCATTTATTATTTTATAATTGTGCTTTTATATGAAGATATGAATTGAATAACCAATGAAGCATTTTTAAAAGTAATTTTTATTTTTATTACAAAAGAATGCCAGATTGCTTTCAAAGAAGTTGTGTGCAGCATTTCACATTTCCACTAATATTATGTGAGCGTTTTTATTTTCCTGCATTTTTGTATAATTTGGAAGGTGCTTAAATGTTTACTGATCAGGGGATGAAAGCTAACCTGTCATTTTTGCTTTAGCTTATAGTTAATCTGAAAACTACCAAAACTGAACACCTTTTTATATGTTAATTAGACCCACATTTTCTTTTTCATGGCTTGCATATTTTTTAATATTTATTTTGGTATCTGTTTTCATTAATAAGTTCTACATTATCTATACTAGAGATATTAACATTTGTCTGACCTGCATATTGCTCTTTTTAATAACTCTTATTTTCTTTCTTGTTTTGGATTTCTCGTCTAGCTTATTACATTTGATGTTCGGATTAGATAATTTCTATGTTCTAAAACTCTATGGTTGAAATTTTAAATTCCTGAATCAGTAAAAAAACAAAACAAAACAAAACACTTTGACATGGTAACTGGAGCTATGCTGACCAAGGGTGTGCTGAGTGATGGGCAGGAATTCCTATAAGGCTAAGTAACAGGATGTCAAGAAGAACACATCATGAAAATCCCATTTCTTTAAATCATTTTAAAGTTTCGTAATAGCAAATCATTTTCTAGATTATTTTCAGGAATTATGCTTAATCACCTGTGCATATGTTCCTTTATGATTATATTGTAAACCACATTAGTAATTATAAAATTGAATTAGGAATACCATATTGATATTAAATTTATATCATCTAAACCAATTAATACTTATTGTTAATACTCAGTTTTTATACACACACACACACAATTTCATAAGCACCTGTACTCAGCCCATGTTAAAAAAATAAATAAAAGACTAGTTTTGCAATATTCTCAAAATCTCATTTAAATTTTCATAAGTTGCATGAATTACTATTCCATGATTTTTTAACTATTAGTCTAATTAATAACACTAATGGATAAATATTTTAAAATTTGGTAGAAATTTCCTGATATTAACAAATGAGTCACACTCTAGCAATGAAATGTTAAATAGTTTCTTGGGATATTTTAGATATTATGGATACAGTTTAGCTAGATATTTTCTATAGGGAATGTTTTTGTATATTATAAGTTAAATGTATGCAAATGCTATTTTTATTTTTTTTTGCCATTTTAGATATAGTTTTTCTAAGTTAGAATAAAGAATATACTAATTTGCCCTATTCCATTTTTATACCTGGGCTTGAAAGTTGGCTTCATGTTCCAAAAATAAAAAAACAATTGAGCACTATTACAAAAATTCATAATATTTTAATGTTTCTTATTTTACTTTGAGATATACAATATATTTGGTCATATATGTTTTCTTCCTCAGTATTTTCTTTCTGCTTGCATAAAAGTAAGCACTAATTAAATAAATATATATTAAAAAGAACCACCAAAGTATTGCTATGTAAACTATCCGAAGTATGGGAAGAAAATAGTAAGTATTCATTTAGAAAATTTATTTTTATTATGTATGCTTTTAAGCATAATGAAATTTACTGTAACTTATAGTTTAGTGATATAAATAATTGTCTGAAATATATTTTTGTATGCCCCCTTCACTCTTACACTCCTTTCCTACAGAATCAGTTTGTTGAAAAATAATTGCTGAGTCCAAGGTAGGCGGTTTATTTTTCAAGGCTTTGATACATGTTTATAAATTGTCATTCAAAATATTTGTGCCAATTTACACTTCCATCAGCAAATATATGACTGTGTGTTTTCTGACTCATAGCACTATTATCATTGCCAAAATGAACCAAAAACAAATGCAAATGTACCTTATTGTCTATCAACATGTTACTTACTTTGGAAGTAATGAAAATACCCAGTGGGGTAGTAACTAAATAAACTCTGAAACAGAATAAAACAAATTATGCAAATAAAATATATGTTTCCATTTATCAATATGGCAAGTTGTTTAAAAATTATTAACTTAAATTTCAAAACCATGTCTTTTATTTCATTTTTGTCATATATATATAAATATATATATGTATATTTGTATTTATTTATATGTGAAGCTCCAGTTATAAACAACATAATGTAGGTGGAGTAGAAGCTAATGATAAGTGGCTGGTGGTAAGATGATGGGTGGCTTTGCATGCACAATAACATGAATGGAGCTAGAGAATATTATGCTAATCGAAGTAAGTCAGAGAAAGACAGATACCATACAATTTCACTCATATGTGGAATTTGAGAAAAAAAATAAGCAAAGGGAAAAAAAAAAGAGAGAGAGAAGCAAACCATGAAACAGACTCTTAACTATAGAGAACTGATTATTACCAGAGGGGAGGTAGATGGGAGCTGGGTTAGATAGATGAAGGGAATTAAGGCGTGCACCTGTGATGAGTGCTGGATATTGTATGGAAGTGCTGAACCATTATATTTTACACTCAAAACTAATATTACACTGTATGTTAACTACTGGAATTTAAATAAAACTTAAAAAAATAAATAAAAGCTACACAATACTAAACTGTTCACTTTTTCTCCAACATATCGATATGTGATTTAATAAGGACACAATAAAGATAAAAGGAAAAAGAGAACCATATTTATAATAACACATTTGAAAAGCAGCACTAACATGTCATATAAACCATTGCTCATAGTTAAAGCATCCTACCCTTGAATTTTAATAGGATTCAGAATAAGGGTCAATTCAATCTATTGTTACTTTAGTGGCAAGTTCATTCTGATACATGGCACAAACACTAGTGCCTGGGGGAATTCAGGCTGGTCCTAGCCACCTGGCCAAGAAAAGGAATTTTGCAGATTTTGTGGAAGGCACTACTGGCCCCAGGGGTAAAGCAGGCCCAGATTAGGTCCTCAAGCCACCCCACTGCTGGTATTGCCACCTCGAAGACATCAGAAGGGGACTGAGACAATGTTAAGCAAGACATCTAAAGTACTGGAAGAGCTGACATATGGAGCCCTGATCAGGGCCTTAAAGGTGATACTTCCTGCACATAGAAATGTGATTATGCTACTGTGTTCAGATGTGCTGTCCCCATTTTGTACCCGCTGGAATAGTTCATAGAATAAGGCATGAATCGATAATTTAGCAAGTTTCCTTATAGCATTGTTAATCAAATTAGCTGTTTTTGTTTTTTCAAATCGTTAATTATTGTGAGAACAGATTTTATTGAGCAGGATGTGTAATAAATGGCACGGGGGAACCTGGTGTTTGTTAAGAAGCTATTATGTGATATATACTGTGGTAAGTAAGTTTTACAATTAATTTTTTTTCTCTCCCTCTCTCTCTTTCTCCCCATCTCTTTTTCCCTCTCTCACTTCTCTCCCTTACTTCTTTCTCTCTCTTTCTTCCCTCCTTCAACTTTCTCTCTTTCTCCCTGTCTCTCTCAACCCCCCTCTTTCTCACATAAACACACCCATGAACGCACACAACACACACACACACACACACACACACACACACACACATGAACACGCACACACACACATTTACCTACACCTAGCTTCAGCACAGACATAACTGGCTTCATTATACAGATGAGGATATTCTATATTTCAGAGGTCACATAACCCATAGTCTCAAAGCTTAATGGTCTCTAATCTTTGGGCTATAACAAAAAATAGACTATTTGTCTTATACACAACAGAAACTTATTTCTCACAAGTCTGGAGGCTGATAAGTCCAAGATTAAGGAGAACAGCAGTTTTGATATCCAGTGAGAGCCCCCGTCCTCATATATATGGCCATCTTCTCAGTGTGCTTTCCCATGGCAGAAAGCACAAAGGAGCTTCTGAGGCCTTTTTTTTAATATAAGGGACTACTTCCCTTCAGGAGAGTTTTGCCTTGATGATATGAGCATCTCCCAAAGGCTCTACCGCCTAGTACTATCAGCTTGGAGGTAGGATTTCAACATGAATTTGCACAGGTGGGGAGGGCTTTCATAAACATTCAGACCATAGTATCTCATAGGTAGAAGTGAAAAAGATATGCTTCTAACTCAGATCTTTCTCTATACCAGTGGTTATTCAAATTATGTACACATTACAATTAACCTGGAGAACCTGTTAAAGCAGATGCAGCTGGACCCTGGAGCCTACACACAGAGGTTCTGACAATAAATCTAGTTCCTAAGTGATTCTTGTTCTATTACATTCTGGCACCATTGTCCTATAGCTATACTCTTTGTCCACATCTGATCTTCCAATCTGCTTTTTTTTCTGGTCGGGAGAAAATATTTCTGGATATCAGAAGACTTAGGCAAGAAATACATGATATATTATTTTTACTCTGTGTTTCATGATTACCGTTATTAAATTAGACTTGATGTGTTTGTTTTATATATAGAATATAAGGAATGAAGTTGCAGTGACAGTGGCTTATTCCAGATAGAAGAAAAAAATAATAGTTATGCCATTACAATATAGAATGAAAAAAATGTCAATTTTAATAAGGAAGATTTCATCAGGGGTTTGTAGTATAGAATAAAGATCCTTTGGAAATCACTGGTTTATTTAAGATAGTAGAGTGTTCTATTAATAAAAAAAAGATATAGAGTATTGGAACTCAAAAATCAATGCTAGAAAAGAAAAGAAGACATTATAGAATAAATAAAATGGTATTTATTGTTAAAGTACTTGGCATTTGTAGTTAATATAGCTGACTTGTCAGTACAGTTTTCTAAACAAGAACCCAGTTTTAACTTTTAATGCTGCTTCAGAAACTAGAATCAAAACAGGAAAAGTTAATACATTTCATAATTCAGTAAAATAAATACATAGTCTTGAAACCATAGATAAAGACCAGCTACATGGTTTTGATCTTCATTCTGGAAACCTACTTATCAGTTGACTTTTGTGATTTTATCAAATCCCTAATCACACCGAAATCATTTGAATCCATTTGTATGAGATCAACATTTTTCTCAGACTATGAGAAAATTTATAAGAATATATATTGTAGAATTGGTTAGAAATGAACTTATTTTGAATTGACATAATATAGTATAGAACGTCCAATTTTAATGATTTTGCCTTGGACTTATCAGTAAAAAAAATAATTTAAGAAGCAAGGAATAATATTGTCTTAAGAAATACTTTTAAATGCTACATAATATCAGCCCCTCTAGAAATAGTGTCATCAAATTTACCAAAGAAATGTGAAATATGTGGGGCACCTTGGTGGCTCAGTTGGTTAAGTGTCTCGCTCTTGATTTTGTCTCACACGTCATGATCTCATGGTTTGTGGCATTGAGTCCCCCATTTGGCTCTGCACTTACAGCACAAAGCCTGCTTGGGATTTTCTGTCTCCTTGCCACTCCCCCCCCCCCAAATAAATAAACATTTAAAAATTGTATATAAAAAAAGAAATGTAAATTATGTCATGACCTGTTAAAAATCAGGGACTACAATGAAGGAAATGAAGATTTTTATAATTGGGACAAAATATTGGAGGATTTGGCTAGTAATATTGAAAGGGGATCTAATTAAGGAGATGCCAGATTAGCCTACAAATTGTCAGTAGAGAAGAGTGACCAGCCTAGGATTCCACTGTATGAGAACAAGGATAGATATGCACATTTGTTTCCAGCCACCACTTTGATGGCTTGAGTTTTAAATAAGTTGATTTCAATTACAAAATTAAGATGAGAGTGGTACATTTAATGTCCATTCAGCAGACCTTTGCTCTTCACCTACTGTGCTCAGTACTATTCTAGGCATTGTTTTAGTCATGGGGAACCATGGTAAACAACAAAAATCAGAACAAAATATCATTGCCCAGTGGAACTTAAAATTCAGTAAAAATGACAAAGAGTATGCATGATAAATATTACCTCCTCTTATAGATAAAGGGGAGTTGAGAGTGTTGGAATAGGTGTTCAGGCTACAATATTAAGTAGGATGGTAAGCGTGAGAGTTTGTGGTTTTACTCTAGTTAGGGAGAAGAGCTGGGATGAGGGTTCAGTGTGGGGCTGGCTGGGTTTTGTGTGGTTTTTAACTTCCCACTAGAACCAAAAGAGGTAATATGGGCTTTTTTTATCAGCTTACCCAGATGTGGGAAAGAGGAAAATTTGGCGCTCTGAAGCTTTCAGCATTCAAACATCAAACATGTATGTGGACTATTTATAATTTACCTGTGTTGTTTGGCTAATGAATGAAATGAGCCATATTTTATTTAATTGTATTTAAACTTGTTTAAGCAAGTAATTATGGCACTCTATGAGACTAGAAGGCTAAAGCCAGTAAGGGAGGTAAATATTCTATTGAATACCTTATCCAAGGGTCCAGCCTTGTGTATTTTGAGAAATGAAATGAGTCCCTTAGTCATTATCAATAGTACCCAAAATTCCAAAGAACACACAAAATACCCTGATAAATATATTAGGTTATGGCTTTAATATGTGTGGATGCATGTGTGACCTCGATAAATAATTTGGATGTCTTTGAGGCAATAATTTCTTATAATTTACATTTTAAAAAGTTGTTGCTGCCATACTGTACCAGATGACCAGACTATTGGCAATAGTCCAAAAATGTGTAAATGTACAGAAAGGGCTGATTGTTGTCCAGGGCTTCCCATGCTAGGATGATGGCCTAAAGTCTGCTCAATTGTGCTTACCCTTTGTTTCTGTTCTTTATCAGGGGCTTATTGTAACTTTGCACTGAGTTCTATCCCTTGTGATAGTGGCAATGCCATCCGTAAAGTGTAAAAACGTCCTATCTTGTTGACTGAGTTATTCCCAAGCCCTCTTTCTCACTGTAGCTAATGGATTTGGATGCATTTCAGATATTCCCTGGGAGCATCTGGGTGGTGCAGTCCTTTAAGCATCTGACTCTTAATTTTGGCTCAGGTCATGAGCTCATGATTTGTGAGATGGAACCTTGGTGTATCAGGCTCCGCACTGATGGGCTCCATGCCCATTGTGGAACTTGTCTGGGATTCTCTCTTCTTCTTTCTCTGCCCCCCTCCTTTGAAGATAAATGAATAAACTTAAAAAAAAATATGCCAACAATCTGGACACCCTGGAAGAAATGGACAAATTCCTAGACACCCACACACTACCAAACTCAAATGGTAAGAAATAGAAAAATGAACAGACCCATAACCAGCAAAGAAATTGATTCACTTATCAAAAATTCCCAACAAATAAGAGTCCTGGGCCAGATGGCTTCCCAGGGAAATTATACCAGGCAAATTCTACCAAGCAGAGCTAATACCTATTCTCAAACTGTTCCAAAAAATAGAAACAGAAAGGAAGATTCCAGACTCATTCTATGAAGCCACCATTACCTTGATTCCCAAACCAGACAGACACCCTACTAAAAAGGAGAATTACAGACCAATATCCCTGATGAACATGGATGCAAAAATTCTCAACAAGATACTAGCAAATTGAATTCAACAATATATTTAAAGAATTATTTACCATGATCAAGTGGAATTCATTCCTGGGCTGTAGGGCTGGTTCAATATTTGCAAGTCAATCAATGTGATACATCACATTAATACAAGAAAGGATAAGAACCATACGATCCTGCCAATAGATGCAGAAAAAGCACTTGACAAAAAACAGCATCTTTTCTTAATGAAAACCATCAAGAAAGTCAGGATAGAAGGAACATACCATAACATCATAAAAGCCATATATGGAAAGCCCACAGCTAATATCATCTTCATTGGGGAAAAACAGAGACCTTTCCCCCTGAGATCAGGAACACGACAGGGATGTCCACTCTCACCACTATTGTTTAACATAGTGTTGGAAATCCTGGCCACAGCAATCAGAGAACAAAAGGAAATAAAAGGCACCACAATTGGCAAAGAAGAAGTCAAACTTTCACGTTTCACAAATGACATGACACTCTACATGGAAAACCCAAAAGACTCCACCAAAAAACTGCTGGAACTGATACATGAATTCAGCAAAGTGGCAGGATATAAAATAAATGTACAGAAATCAGTTGCATTCCTATACATCAATAATGAAACAACAGAAAGAGAAATCAAGAAATCGATCCCATTTACAATTGCACCAAGAACCATAAAATACCTAGGAATAAACCTAACCAAAGAGGTAAAAGATCTATATGTTGAAAACTATAGAAAACTTATGAAAGAAATTGAAGAAGGCACAAAGAAATAGAAAAACATTCCATGCTCGTGGATTAGAAGAACAAATTTTGGTAAAATGTCAATACTACCCAAAGCAATCTATACAATCAATGCAAACCCAATTAAAATTGCACCGACATTCTTCTCAGAGCTAGAACAAACAATCCTAAAATTTGTATGCAGTCACAAAAGACCCCAAAAGCCAAAGTAATGATGAGAAAGAAAACCAAAGCAAAAGGCATCACAATCCCAGACTTTAGCCTCTACTGCAAAGCTGTAATCATGAAGACAGTATGGTATTGGCACAAAAGCAGACACATAGACCAATGGACTAGAATAGAGAACCCGGAATTGGACCCACAAATATATGGCCAACAAAGCAGAAAAGAGTATCCAATGGAAAAAAGACAGTCTCTTTAGCAAATGGTGCTGGAAGCACTGGACAGCAACATGCAGAAGAATGAAATTAGACCACTTTCTTACACCATACACAAAAATAAACTCAAAAGGGATGAAGGATCTAAATGTGAGACAGGAAACCATCAAAACCCTAGAGGATAAAACAGGAAACAAACAACTTGTTTGACCTTGGCCACAGCAGCTTCTTACTTGACATGTCTCTGAAGGCAAGGGAAATTAAAAGCAAAAATTAACTATTGGGACCTCATCAAGATAAAAAGCTTCTGTACTGCAAAGGAAACAAACAAACAAAAAAACTAAAAGTCAACTGACAGAATGGGAGGAGATATTTGCAAATGACATATCAGATAAAGGGTTAGTATCTAAAATCTATAAGGAACTTATCAAGCTCAACACCAAAAAAACAAATAATCTAGTGAAGAAATGAGCAGAAGAAATTAATAGACACTTTTCCAAAGAAGACATCCAGATGGCTAACAGACACATGAAAAGATGCTTAATATCACTCATCATCAAGGAAATACAAATCAAAAGCACACTGATAGCACCTCACACTGGTCAGAGTGGCTAAAATTAACAATTCAGGAAATAACAGAAGTTGGCGAGGAGGTGGAGAAACAGGAACTCTCTTGCACTGTTGGTGGGAATGCAAACAGAGAAGCCGCTCTGGAAAACAGTGTGGAGATTCCTCAAAAAATTAAAAATGGAATTACCCTATGACCCAGCAATTGCACTACTAGGAATTTACCCAAAGGATACAGGAGTGATGATTCATAGGGGCACATGTGCCCCAATGTTGATAGCAACACTTTCAACAATAGCCAAATTGTGGAAAGAGCCTAAATGTCCATCAACTGATGAATGGATGAAGAAAATGTGGTTTATTTATACAATGGAATACTACTTGGCAATGAGAAAGCATGAAATCCTGCCATTTGCAGCAATGTGGATGGAACTGGAGGGTATTATGCTAAGTTAAATAAGTCATTCAGAGAGAACAGATATCATATGTTTTCACTCATATATGGAATTTCGGAAACTTAACAGAAGACCATGGAGGGAAGGAAGGGGAAAAAATAGTGTCAAACCAAGAGGGAGGCAAACCATAAGAGACTCTTAAATACAGAGAGCCAACTGAGGGTTAATGTCAGGGGTGGGGGAGAGGGGGAAATAGGTGATGGGAATTGAGGAGGGCACATGTTGGAATGATCACTGGGTGTTATGTATAAGCAATGAATCATGGGATTCTACTTTGGAAGTCAAGAGCACATTGTATACACTGTATGTTAGCTAACTTGCAATAAATTATATTTAAAAAATAAAAATAAATAAATAAATAAATAAATAAAATATCTTGTTTGAAAAGATTGTGCATAATAGCAGAGCTGTTGAAGTACCACCATTGGTATTCAGATAAAAGTATATTTCATTCATTAGAATATGAAAGCAAACTGGTTAAGTGCTTGTTTATATGGGCACTAAACCAAACATATTAGCTAAATATATGACTGAAAATAACAGTTGCTGATTGAATGTAATCAATAATGTAAATAATATTGAGTTTGGGGGATTAATGGGTGGGATAACCTTGTGAAAAGATATAGGCTATTGATCATATTATACTTCTTAAACAAATAAATTATTCTATTGATGAATTTATATTATATTTAAGCTTCATAACTAATATAAATATTACATGTTATTTTGATATATCAAATATTACATTGAATAGGGATTCTGATAATAAAATAAAATCCCTAAAATCGTGGTAAATTGTTAATATTCTTGTAGTCCAGTAAATTCTGCTTTATATATTTTGAAATATTACTAAGCACATTCAAATGTATAATTGTTAGAACTTTCTTGTAAATTAAAGCTCTTGTCCATATGTATCACATAAAGTAATGATTTTTTTCCTAAAATAATTTTGTTTTACTAATATAGTTGCATCAGCTATTAGAAAAGTAATATACAATATAGTAGAGATGTGTTTAAATGGCAAACTCATAAAAAGAAAAGCGGGATGAAAATATAGATGAACAGGTAAATATAACCTTTCTGTATGGCAACTCATGTTACTCATGAGTTACTCATGAATTACTCATGTCCAAAATACATGAGTAATCCTAAAATTATGTCTACTTGACTGTACAGTTAATTTCTATGATTTTATTCTAAGAAATAATCAACATGAATAAAGTGACAGTTATTACATTTTTTTAGTAGGTAGAAGAGCCTAAGAATTATAAATCTTTTGGAAGGTTTAAAAAGTCATAAAGACTCTTAAATCATTATTTGGAAGGTTTGTGATTGAAGACTATGAACACTATCATGGGACTCAACTTCAAGAACAGACTAATATTCAGGCAAACAGCCTACACAATAGAAACCATTGGACCTGGAAGGCAAGATGTAAGTTAAGAATAACTGACTTAGGAAGAGTAAGAGAGCCAGAAGTAATTCCTAAGGAAATACGTTCTTTGTTCTGGAATGATGTTAAATAGGAAACTGATTTCAGTGAATGATAAAGCTAGGGGGAATACAAGGGGTGCTGAAATAAAATTTAAGGTTTTAGTGAAGTTCAAAAATAGATGAGGGTCTGGGATATGTGTTGAGATTACTTATTTGCCTTAAAAAACTAAAATGTAATAGTTTATATTTAATATCACAAAATGAGAATCACTGGCAAACATATTCTGTTAAATAGCCAGCATTCTCAAAATGATCAGATCAAAATATCATGTTCTTAGTTTAATGTTCTTGTTTGGTATCTTTCCTTCTCAGTGGAATTTGATTCAGGAACCAATGCCAACAATCTTGTGTTTGGGGGACTCTGTGGATCCAATGTAATAATCTGAAGGAAGACAAAGCAATAGGAAATGACTTCGATGTTTTGTAGTTGGCTTTTGGGAAGCAGGGAAAGAAACTATATTATCAGTAGCAAGCTTCATCTTAATTGTTACTGCTTATTACTTTTTATAGTTTTATATCCAACAAAAAGACTTGAAATCCTTGTTCTTTATCCTCAAAACATACAAAAATACCTTAATTAGTATTCAGAATTAATTTGCACAGTGTAGGTGACACTTTAGTCCAGCAATAATGCAAAGAATAATATTTCTCTAAGAAAATAAACTAGCCATGTTTTCAACTAAAGCAGACCCAGTAAGCATAATTACTTAAAAATACCAATTTTTCACAACCTGCACAGTATCAAGCTGTGGAAAATTAGGAATTATATATTATATACATATATATATATGTTATATATGTTATATATAATATATTATGTATATGTATATAATATATATGTTATATATTATATATTATATATTTCTAAATCTTCTGTTTTCCAGTGGGCTATCATTTCTTAGGAAGTTACAAACATAATTTGAAGATATTGGGACTTTGAGTTGTTATGAAAATACTTTAAGATAAAAATTTCTCTAACCAACAAATGATCTGAGGATAAGAAGTTCAAAATCATAGATAAAAAGAGGTACTTGTCTCAAATTATAATATAGCTAAGCTATATTATATAATATAGCGTACACTATATATTATATAATATAGCCTACACTAAGTAGGCTTATGGAATGTGTCTCAAGGAATTTTTTAGTCCTTTCAGCTTTTGTGGATGTGGTAGCTAAATGTCCAGTTGAACTGAAAATTGTATGTTCTAACTTCACCTTGCTCAGTTATGTCCTAATCTTCCAACCATTTATTTCCTCCTACAATATTCTCTTTTTTTTTAATTAGCCTAAAAAAAAAAGAGGCACATATAGTCTAGTCATCTTAATTCTTATGGCAAAGATTTTTTCTAGAAAAGACATTATTAATCATTTGATAAAATGTTCTTTTAAACTTTCTTGTTTTAATGTTTATTTTTAAGATAGAGGGAGTGTGAGTGGGGGTGGGTGCAGAGAAAGGGGGGAACAGAGGATCAGAAGCAGACTCTATGCTGACAGCCCCACATTGGCCTCGAACTCATGAACTGTGAAATCATGACCTGAGCCAAAGTCAGATAGATGCTCAACCAACTGAGCCACCCAGGTGCCTCTGATAATTTTTTTTTTCTTTTAATTTGTGTGAAGCAGTGGATTGATAAGGAAAGTTGGTCAATGATTGGACAACTAAACTAAAAATTCAAAACAGAAATAGATATTTATTGTGCATCTGCTATATTCCAGGCCCTGTGCTAGTTGTGAGGGTTTAAAACAGAAAGAAATCTTTATGCAGTTTGTTTTCTCAGAGCTTATAACAAGAAACAGGTAACCAAATACAGAAATAAAATGCAGTATGAACTGGGGTGGCTGTAATGTTGTTAGATGTTCTGTGAATTTTGGGAAGAAAGAATTTTAGTAGGTCTTAATAGAGGTCTGATGGCTAAACTAGATTTTGAAAAATGATTAAGAATTTACCTATCAGCCAAGTAGGGAAGGATATTCCAAGAAAATAACATATTGTGTATCAAATGAAGCAGGAATGAAATAGTTGTTCAGGAACACCAAATAATTTAGCATTGCCTTTTATTATCAGACACTGCTGGTTGTCCTTCTTAATGCTATGCCTTCTTAATAGCTGGCAGAAGTGTATTTTCTTATGCTTTTTTCTCGTATTCTTTTTATAAGCAGCAATTTTCCCAGAAAGGGAAGTCCTTCCCATCTCTACTTCTAGGTCTCATGCAACACTATGTGTTCACTAAATAGTTTCTCTTTCTTCTTGGCTACTTTGGACAATCACATTTTTCAAAGCTTTTGCAATCAGGTGGGGCTGCTTATTTACCATGAAAGAATCTTTGGTTACTGGAAGGGTAGTTTCTAGCAGACACAATGTATATATTCCCTGCATAGTTTCATTGTTCTCGTGGACTCACAGGAAGTCATTTCCTAGCTTCCTTGCTTTGGGTGGGTCATGTGAACAGAGATGCCCACATAATATCCAGCACCCCCAAGCCTGAAATTAAAAACTGTCATGTGATATTCTATTGGTTGTGAAATTTTCTGTCAGAGAGCAGTGTCACACAATGGCAAGGACCCAGGTCTCTGAGTCACAATTTTGTGCAAAGCTGCTGAGCCAAGAATATTAAAACTCGACTACATATAAGAAAGAAACAAACTTAAGTTTTGTAAAATCACTGAAATTTTCTGATGTATTATTACTTTCAAGAATTAGTGCAACTTACCTAATTCATAAAAGTCTGTGTTTTACATTCCTGTGGACATCCAATAGGAATATCTTCTAGGACGCTGATTTCAACCTAGTTCCTAGAGTAAAGTCACATTTATAGGCAGGGAAATACTTAGGTCAAATTGTAAATTAGATGAGGTCTGAGATTTATCTTCAGCAGTTCCGCAGTCTATTTTTTTTTTTTAATCTCCTTCAACTTGATGCCCATCTTTTATCGTCTGGAGAATTCAGATGGTACCTTGACTGTACTCTTTCCAGAGTAACAGATCCTATTGACATTTATTTACTGCTTAAGTCACTTCTGATTGATTTCTATTTGCTAAGTATGGGTTTTCAACCTAGACAATAAGTACTTACGAAATGGGAAAAATGTTCCCTGCTCTCAAATATACAGAACCATTCTGGGAAGGCAGAAAGAACCTGAGACTATTCAACACTACCCAAACTCGACCACCATAAATGCAACTTTAAAAATAAGGCAAGAGGAAAAGGAAGAACATTTTGGCTCTTACTATATACTAGGCACCATGCTGTGTTTTCTTTTTTGAACATGTATAATTTAGGTTTTACAAAAACCCAAGACATAGAAAATATTATTAAATTTTTACAAAAAAGAAGATATGGAGTTCAATAATATTGAATAACTTTACCAAATCAGAAGGATTCATGCTTAATGAAGAAATTTATAAAATAAATAAATGTAATGCTATATGGGTAAAGTGAGACAACATTGAGAGCATTCACTGGAGAAGGGAACAATTGGATTTCATCTGCTCTTGCTTTGGAAGTGATAATACACTATATATTTTGTAGTGCTTTCTCATTTACAAACAACCTTCATATAAATAATCTCAATAATTATAAACATTTGGAAGTCAATTATATCTTTTTGGTATAGATGAGAAAACCATCCCTCAGATATTTCACATCATACAGGTAGTAAGTGAGCCACCCAGAAGGAAAAACCAGAACATTCCTATTATACATCCCATGCAAATTTTCTTACTCTACTCTGGATTTAGCTTGGATTAGTGAAAATTTTGCATTAGGTACCAGTATATCCAGGTTCTAGTCTTATCTCTCTCAGTATTGTATAATTGGGAAAAAAAGACTCAACTTCTCCATACTGAAGTTTGATCATCTGTATGTAACATTACCTTCAACCCCACATATCTCTGTTACTAACTCAAGTTAAGGTACTAGGAACTGATAATGTCTCAAATGATTAGCTCTGTCCTATATCAGTTACACTTAAACTTCATTTCCATAATTCAGATTGAATATTGAAATAGCAGTTTTAGACAGGGTCAATGAGGGACCTATTTTGATCTAGATTTTGTTTTGGAGTCATTCAAATCACATTCTTTTTCACAGTAAAACTATTCTGCTTGTAGAAAATAATACATTAAAGAAAAGACAGTGTGTGTTGATTCATATTTTATAATATTTGAAAACTATGGAGTTCTTTTTTAATGTGCCTGTGATGTAACAACTTATGACATGGTAAACAGTGAGCAGAAGTAGCTGTCACTGCTGTTATAATTTATTAGCCTCCCTTTTTGGATAAGAAGGATGATGGACTAACGTAGGAGCAGGAGGGATTCTGCCAAGTCATTGCCCCGCACCTGGGGCTCAGCCTGTTATAACTCTCTGTAGACTATGCACAGTAATAAATCTATACTGATTAATTAATTAATGCTGCCCATTGCTCCTCTTGTCAAAGAGCAAAAAATTAAATAAAATACTTTGAAATTCGCAGTTCCAGACAGGCAAACTAAATAACATCCATTTGCGCATATTAGATTTGTGTTTCAGCTTTCATTCAACCATCATTTATTGGGTATCTTCTATGTCACAGGCAAAATGTTAGTTGTAGGAATACAAAGATAAATAATATCTGTCCTCTGAATGCCTTCATCCTGGTGAGAAAAAGAGTAAATATACACAGTTATAGCACATTCAGGTTAATGAAGTAGAAAGGTGGTATATGAAGTGTTCTTGCAAGAGCACAGGGGAAAAAAAACTAGCTTCAACTTTATCTAGTTTAAGGACACAACCAATAATGGGATGTATAAAATGGGACAATAAGAATTGTAAACAGGAGTTAGAGCTTATTGATTTAGCACTTGTTACATGAGACAATCCTTCTCCAGATGCCCTTTGGGGAACAACATTAGTTGCTCTGGGAGGCTGCACATCTCTTACCTTTCATTCAGGTCACTCTGAGATTTAGGACAGGTGAACAGCAACATCAGAGTGTTTGGGAAACTTTCATTCATTCACTCATTCATTCATTTATTCTTTTGTTATTAACAGGCCTCTAGAATAAAATTAACCATATCACAAGGGCTAAAAAAATCCATAATGATAATAAATCACATGTGCAATTGTTCCTGTTAAGTTTCACTCATTCCCCATGAAGACCATAAGAAGCAGGATTGAGGAATAAAGAAGAGAGAGACTGGGCATCACCAGTGTGATAGCACAGAAAACACGAATCCCTTCAGTTCCATTCCAAATTGAAGTGATGCTTCTTCCAAGATTGTATTACTCTGCTGAGAAATGAGCTGGCTAAACAGTTCCAACTCTGATCAGCACACACACTTTGTACATTAAGCTCATGCTTCAGCCAAGCCTGTTGCCTCTGCTAGAACCCAGCCCAGCTTGTAGCTGGCTTACCCTGCAGAGAGCCCATTTCTTCTGCACAGATTGAACTCGACTATACTATTGCAGATCACAGCATCGAAACAGCTCTCTCAGCTAATACTGTTCCCAAGCTCTGCCGTAACAGAGCTTTAACTCAAAGTCTTTTATCTGACAACCTTGTAGACTACAAAAAAAAAAATGTTTTCAGTATACTTTAATGGTGTCATGTCTCCCACCCTTCTGAGCTCTCTGTCCTAGAATACATCCTTACCAGTTGGAGGGCTTTTGTTTGTGGGAACACACTGTAAAATGGTTCTGCAATACCCGTTAAATGGACGTGGGGGTTGTGGGTTCCTAGTGAGTCCATCATTTCTACCAGCATTTGGATGATCTTCTGCTGGAATACAATGCATGCTAGCAAAGCACTGCTGAGGGAGCAAAAAGTCAAACACATTGTTTTGCTGAGGGTCATTGCCGAGAGTTCATGACTGCAAGTCTGACATTCTTAGAGCAGGTTTATACACAACCTCTGCCTCATTCAAATCAGAGTTCAGTGTCACTTGTGAAACAATCAGATGCCAGCTGCATTTCCACCTGAGCGTGTGCCTCCAGGGCACCAGTGTCAGCATGTAATAACTCCTGGGTGACTAGTTCAAAGCCTGCCATGGAGTTCTACTTTTTGGATGAGCACACGTTAATCTTCATGTAAGGGTTCAGATTCCTTTGGGCTTCAGCGATGTAGGCTTGTTTGATGGGAGAACTGTAATGGAAGAAGAAATGAAGAGTACTCTCTGCACATTTAAAAAGATTCTGAACAGATGCCAAAACCCCTACAAATATGGCAGAGCTGAAATATGCTGGTTTCCAACATGAAAAAGGACCACGCTGTCTGATTGTTCTCACAACTGCTATGAGGGTCCTTTATGTTTGAGGATCTGTTGGCACTGCTGCTAATAGGGTTATGTACTTCACATGTAGGAGTAAGTAGCAGGTAAATGTGTGATATGTGACCAGCTCTGCCTTTCAAACTGCAGTTTCTTATAGAAGCTGCCATTTTTAAAGGCTGATGCTGACTGTCTGCAACATACTTTTTACTCAGTGTGGCTTTTTAATCCTTTCCTTTAAAAAATGGAGTCTTTCAGAAAATTTAGCTATAAGGAATATCTTATTTTCCCACTGGATTCTATTATATAATCAGAGATGTATTGGTACAAAATACGAAGAAATGGCGTTTTTTCCTAAAGGGGTTAAGACCGTACTTGTCCTGTTGACATTTTTGACACTGCAGCATGCTGCTAGCATTATGTCAGAAGGGTGTTGTAATCTAAAATACACATTTTGACTTTTTTTTTCATTTTTATTCCCTCTTTCAAACTTTCTTAATTCTAAATCTCTACTATAAAATTGGCTCTCCTCAACAGGAATTTCTGTAGCCTCTAAAGTATAAGTTTTTTGTTTAATTTTAACACTGCTCACTTAAACAGAAAGCTTAAATTTGCTCTTTTGCCATACCCATAGTTGACTAAGCTCAAGATTTCTTGTTTTCATGCTTTAGGGTCTATAAAATAAATTCTGAAGATATGGCAGAGGATATAGTGAGTCATCATGGCTTCTAGTTACCAGCCATTTTTCATGAGTGTCAGTGTGGTAACATGAATAGTTAACATGACTGCATGTAGTCCAAATACACATGGTCTTGGGAGACTTAAACTAAAATGCCTCAAGCTCCTCAATCCATTGCATGTTTTTGATAATTTGAGAAAATGATACCATTAATAACTAATGATGCTGAAGACTTTTTCATTGAGCATCACAACAACATATTCTTAGTTCCCAAAGCATACATACCTCTTTTCACTCTTTTCACACTTACCATACAACCACTAAAAAATCCATTTATTTTTTTTGGCAGTTGACTAAGTATTCAGATCTGTCCAGAAATTTCTAGGAAAATGAACATCAAGAGCTTTAGAAGTAAAGGGTGAAATCTCTGAAGTAAAATAAATACATTAAGAAATATGTATTAGGAAATCAAGGTTCCTCTGAGTAGTATAACAATCTTATTTTTTTAAATTTTATTTATGAGAGAGAGAGAAAGTACAGGAGAGGAGCAGAGAGAGAGAGAGGGAAAGAGAAAGATTCCCAAGCAGGCTCTGCGCTGTCAGCTCAGAGTGTGATGCAAGGCTTGAACTCATGAACAGTGAGATCATGACCTAAGCCAAAGTCAGAATGTTTAACCAACTGAGTCACCCAGGCACCCGAAGTAGTATAACAATCTGAACCAAGAAGCATGATCATTCTACCATAGACAATTTGGGGGTATAATGGGCATAATGGCATACAAACAATATTCAGAGAAGAATATACAACCAGATATTCCAGAAAAGTCTAGCTTAAAGAATGTTTTGAAGCACTACTAAGTTTACTAATGAACAGTGATTGTTCTCAATGTAAGAACTGCATCCACTTGGTTGTTTACATATCCTCATATTCCATTATGTACTTGAGGAATGTATAAATACATAATATATTCCATAGGATTGTGTGATCATTAAAAATTGCTTAAAAGTTTTACACAAATTATTAAGTGGAATTGTCCAGTACATAAATAAATTTATCATTTTTATATCAGTGTTTAAACAAGACTTTATACAGTTTTGTATTTAAATTACAAAATCATCTATTATAATTTAATAAATAATTTAAGAAGTTTACTTAAAATACTACCTATCCAAATCTTAATTATAAATATTAGGTCTTGTTTCAAATTATGTCAACTAAAATATATGTGATTTCTACTTACATGTTCTCATAATTGATACATGAACATAAGAATACGTTGCAACATATGAAAGTGTAATTGTTGTAATATACATGGCAATATTAATAGATTTTAAATGACAGAATGATTGGGCTTAATTTTTATTAACTTATTTTTAAGTTTGTTTACTCTTTTTGCTACATGAAAATTAAACACTGAGCATGAAATGATAAGATTTTAACTCCCAAAACTCAGACTTGAGAATTGAATGTTTCATAAATAAATGGCAGAGTCAAAGAGTAAAAAGAAAAGTGACTTTTAGATTTTAGAAATGGAAAATTTATTGAGTAAACAGACCACTTTTTGTCCTACCCGAAGTATATGAAATATTTCAGAGTAAGGACACACCAAACTCCTCGATTTGTAGTGATAAACATGCCAAATGTTGCCATTTGTCTTGAGTAATTTATATTAAAGTTAATGGGAACCAAGCATCTGAGAAAACCAACATTTGTCATTTTATACGAATGTCTGGCAAATTTTCATTATACCTAATCTTCATGCTGTTAGGTTATAGGATTTTTTTCTTTTCAATTTACTAGTTAGATAAATGAGGGAGGATTACCTCTACTGGAGATTTAACTGAGAATGATTTGGCTCTCTGATATTACTGAATAGCAGCCTGCAAGAAGCTAATGCTCTTCTAAAACCCATAGTAGTGAGAAATTATACCTATAAATTCAGTACAAAATATTATAAAAGGAATGAGTCCCTGATTATGAAGCTATATATGTATGTGCAACATAATACAAATAGAGAAAAAAAACATCTATTCAAGAATAATTTCTGCTCTATCTTCAGGTGATGTCTGATTCATATTTATGGTAGATGAACCTTAATTTTGAAAGCTAAATAGGAACATGAAATGCACATTTTCAATATGAATTGCCCCAGCATGAGTTTCACTAAAAGACATGAATCCATATCAGTTTTTCACTTTCAGAGCACTTACAGAATTGACTTGATTTTAGTTGAGGGCAATCTGTCAGAGGATCATCATCACCCAAACCATCATAACTTGAGAAGGAAATTCAAAGTGGTAGACTGATAATCACTTAATTAAAAATAATTTTAATGTTCATTTATTTTTGAGAGAGAGACAGAGAACATGAATGGGGGAGGAGCAGAGAGAGAGAGAAAGAGAGAGAGAGACAGGGAGAGAGAGGCAGAGACAGAGACAGGGAGAGAGACAGAGACAGAATCCAAAGCAGGCTCCAGGTTTCAAGCTGTCAGCACAAAGCCCAATGCTGGGCTTGAACTCACGAATTGTGGGATCATGACCTGAGCCGAATTTGGACTCAACCGACTGAGCCACACACGCATCCCTTAATTTTTTTCTTTTTTTCTAAAACAAATTAATCATCACACCACTTAACTCCATAAAATGTCAGGGCTAATTTCTATGGCGTAGCTTATATAATGTTTTTTTTTTTTTCAACAACAGCTGCAAAACTAAATCTCTAGACTTCACTTCAGACATACTGTATTAGGGAATCAGGAGGTACATCTCAGGGATTTATGTTTAACACCAGTGTTAAACTATGGAAGTTTAGGCTGCCTTCTACAACTCTATATTCTTTTTTCTAGAATTGCTGCTGAGCCTCTTATGAGATTTATTTGTACCTTCTCAGATTCTTTGGCCTTTATATCCTGCATGAGTTTAAGCCACAAGTCATTTGAGGTGTTCCTTATTACCTGACATCTTAGTGAAACTGGATGTAAAACCACAATCGAGGGTTTCTAGAATTTTGACATCCTTCAAAGATGTTTGCTAATTTTTTAGAGGTCTTATAATTTCTAAGCTTTTCATTACCCTAGTCTAGTGATTCTCAATGGTTATCCCTGTTTCCTTTACATATCAGTTCTTCCCCATCTTCCACGTGATTCATGACTTGATTCACCAAAACCCCTCACATCTCTACCACCACATATATGAATTTGTCACCATGTGCTGAGAGAGTTTGAGGACTCTGGGAATTGATCACATTTGATGCATCTTAACTTCCACTTTTTGTTTGCTTCTTTTCTCTTCTCCCTACCACAATTGTTACCCAAATGCCTCTGATATTCTTCTGTAGCTTTGGCACATTATAATAACACATCCTGAAAAGAAAGGAGAGGGTAGGAAATTATACCTTTTGACACAACTACTTTTCAAGATGTTGTTTCATGATATATAATTCTTCCTGAGAAATCCTTTTGCTAGCTATTAAGATGATTACATTTTATTGTGGCTATTTGCAAGTTAAACCACCATTAGTAGGCTTTCTCCTATTAGAGTAAGCACAAAGTACTCAGAGAACATCAGAGACTCCTTAACAATTAGGGAAAAAATATAAAAGCTAAATTTTAATTGTCTATATTATTTTACACTGCTATTATTGTGAATGAAAATATTCAGGTCTTTATAGAAAGAAACCCATAGTATTTTCAAATGACTCCAGATTTCATTAATTCATTCAATAAGGGTTTCAAAATACTGAATATGTGCCAAGTACCATTTTAGGCCTCGGAGATCTGGCAACAACAACAACAAAAACAACAGAGAGAAAAATGTGTGGAAGAAAGAAAAAGCAAAATAACAAACTATATTACATCCCATGGTAATAAATACAAGGGAGAAAATTAAGCTTACAAAGTCATAGGAAGAGATTAAATTACAAGAGGGATGAGGTTTTAAATAAGGCGGTCAGGAAAAGCCTCACCAGGTACTAGTTGAAGACAACAGAACAATTCCCTACTCCCACCACAGGCCTAGAAGCAATGAGAGTCTACTCTGGTGGAGGAAGAATATTGTGGAGAAATACTCCTTCCATGATGCAGGCAAACAGGAATGACTGAAATCTAAGGATGAGGTACAAAGACTAAATCACATTATTTAACATCTCGAATACTATCTTAATACAAGACAATAGTGTCCCACTATTCAAACATGAAAACTGTGATGCCTTGAAGGTAAAAATATAAGCAAGATAAACACAGCTCAACTACTTAGTAGGTTAACACAGTGCTAAGTGACAAAAGAAGCTTATTTATTTCCAGAAGTAAATACTCCTGATTTCACTGTCTTCTATTCCTCCTATGATGTTGACTTTAAGTGAGCAACAAACAAGCAAACAAAAACACAAAAAGTAAGAATACCTGAGGAGTACACTTAACCAGATGCAGATTATACAAATTTTTGAACTATCAAACAGGAAATTTAAAATAACTATGAATATATGCTTAAAATTGTAATGGAAAAGATAAACAACATGGATGAACAGCTGGGGGGGTTTCATTAGACAGAAAGAATATATAAGAAAGAGCTAAATAAAAATTCTGAAATAAAAAAAATGCAATGTAAGTAATGAAAAATCCCTTCAGTGTATTCACCAGTAGACTGAACAGAGATGAGGAAAGAATTGGAGGCTTAGAGATAGGTCAGTAAAAATTGATGAAAAATGAAACATGCGGAGAAAAAAAAGTGACAAAAAAAACCAAGCAAATACATACCACCATGGCAAAAACAGACCAGAGCATCCATAATGATAGGAAATTTTCATACACTCTGAAATTTGTATCATTGGAGTCCAAGAAAGAGAAAAGAGGCCAAAAAGAGCAGAAATAATATTGGAACAGAAAAAGGTGAGATTTTGCAAATGAATGAATGAATGAATGAATGAATTAATAAATAATAAAAGACATCAAAAGCATAGATTCAAGAAGCTGAGAATAATACAAGCAAGATGAATACTCACTCCTCTCCCCCCAAAACTATAAGTAGAAATTACAGTCAAACTGCTGAAAACAGATAAAGAGACACAACTTTATAGGCAAGAGAAAGTTAAAGAGAAAAAGTCATTTTACATACAAAAGAATAAGGATAAGAATTATAGCAGACTTCTTGTCAGAAACATTACAAGCCTTGGGGTGCCTGGGTTTCTTAATAGGTTAAACATCTGATTTTTGATTTTGGCTCAGGTCATGATCTCACAGTTCCGTGAGTTGGAGCCTTGCCCAAATTGGGCTCTATGCTGACAGTATGGAGCCTGTTTGGGATTATCTCTTTCTCCTCTCTCTCTGCCCCTCTCCCATGTTCATCCTCTCTCTCTCTCTCTCTCTCTCTCTCTCTCTCTCAAAAATAAGTAAATACACCAAAAAAACCCTGCACAAACCTTAAGATAATGACATGGCATCTTTAATGTACCAAAAGGAAGGAAGAATTGTCAACCTAGAAGAATTATATACTCAGCAAAAACATATTTTTAAAATGAAGGCCAAAAAAATTCTTCAGATAATAAAAATCTGAGAGAATTCATAGCCAGAATTCATATACTACAAGCACTTTTAAATAGACTTTTTTCAGAAAAGGACTCTGATACCAGACAAAAATCTGAATCTATGCTGAAATGGAAAGGTCTGGAAATGAAAAAAATAGACATTATATTCTTGTGTTTATCTACTCTTAATGATAATTAGCTTTGGCTTATAACATGTAAAAGTAAAATGTATGGCAACAATAGTAAAAATGATTGGAGGGAGGAATTAAAAATAAATGTGCTTAGTTATATTTTCTTTCTACCACTTTTGAAATATACCTAATTTTGTAGAAAAAGAAAAGTGACCCTAGTAGTTAAAATAATAAGCTGTACTGAAGGAATTGAGAAACCCTTAAACCTTAGTGACTTTGAACACAGTTTTATTTTTGTCAGATGAGAATTAGATAACTCTTCACAGGTGCTTGTCTTTCATGCTATGACTCAATGACCCCTGTTGTTTCCACCTTGTGGTTCTGCCATCTCATCATGCGGTCAGAAAACAATTTTCTTTTTTCCTTTCTTCAAAAGTGATTAGTAATAATTTGAGAGTAAATGAAATTGCACACAATATTAAGAAATAAAAATTCAGATATCTTTTCATCTACTGTCTTTTTTAAAAATTTTTTTTAACGCTTATTTATTGTTGAGACAGAGAGAGACAGAGCATGAACGGGGGAGGGTTAGAGAGAGAGGGAGACACAGAATCTGAAACAGGCTCCAGGCTCTGAGCAGTCAGCACAAAGCCCGACGCGGGGCTCAAACTCACGGACCACGAGATCATGACCTGAGCCCAAGTCGGACGCTTAACCGACTGAGCCACCCAGGTGCCCCTCATCTGCTGTCTTTTGAAGGGAATGTATTTTATATACTTATCCATAGTATTCCAGATCTATCTCTTTTGTTTTATGTTCTTAAAACATGGATATTCTTTAGTCATTTTTTCTGTTCTAGATACCATAGATGATAATGCATGTTTCTGCATGGGTGTATTTTATAAATTTTATTTCTAAGAACTAGACGTGGTCAACTTGTACCATTCTTATCTGTATTTATTCACTATTAATCAAAATCTGAGCAGGTTATACTGATAAATATGATAACAAAGCTGTAGAAATATCTAAAAGTTAACTCTCTGGATTTACTACATTGGAAACAGTTTAGCATATCCCAAATAAGCTGATGTGGATGATTGGTTTAGTTCTAAACTTTGCAGGTAATTTTGGCGAAAGGTGCTAAATGTGAACTTTTTAAAAAAAGAAAAGACTTCCTTTGGTCATGTAGTAATTAGAAAAAAATTGAGAGAAAAGTAAAAACAATTTATTGTCAAAGTTGCATAACTTCAACCAGGGATGTCTCAACAGATGGTTGTTGATGGAATTAATAAAAATATGGTAATTGTAATTAAACATCACATAATAAATTTAGCTGCTTTCTCTCTCATTGATAGTTTTTAACCAATTCTAATGTTTTAAAGGATTTGTAATTTTCTTTATCACAGTTTAAAAAGAAAAGCCCAAGGGTGCCTAGGTGGCTCAGTTGGTTAAGGGTCTGACTTCGGCTCAGGTCATGATCTCATGGTTCCTGAGTTCGAGCTCCACGTTTGGCTCTCTGCTGTCAGCGCAGAGCCCACTTTGGGTCCTCTCTCTCAATCTCTCTCTCTCTCAAAAATCAATAAGCATTTAAAAAAAAGAAAGAAAAGAAATTTCCAGGCCTTTAGATGAAACTTGGAACTTAGTGACAGGGTCTTAATTTAAAGATTGCTTTCTGTGGGATTTTCATTTGCCACCCTGTGGATGTCTGGCAGAAGAAGTAATGTTCATGAATTTATAATAACAGGGTAAAAGTCAGAAATCATTTTAATGGCAAAAAATGTGTTTCACGGTTAGAAAATCTTCCTTTACCAAGCATACGACAATTTACAGTAATTTGACAATTAGTATATCTTTCGCTGGTATAGATTTCTTCACTAATTGTGCAGTTATATTTTCTAAGTGTCAGAAAAACCTAATACTACACTTTTTCAGGCAAACATTAAGTATTTTTTTTCTGTTCCATGAATGAATGTGAAGGAGAAAAAAAGGTGTTTATATCAAGCTCTTTTAAAACATAATAATGGCAATTATTATATGGTGTTTACTGATGGTCATCATGACTGTATGAGGGAACTTACTGCTTTACGTTAATTATTTAATGCTTATTAACCACTCTTTGAATATGTATATGTATTTATTGTTTATCTGAAATGAAAATTTAATTGAGCTTACTATTTTTCCTTTCTTGGTTGATTTTGGCTAAATCTGACAACCCTAATTGGGTAGGAAAACAAAAACTCCAAGAGGAAACAAGCTTTAAAGGTCAACTGCTAGATGCAAAATGAAAACAGTTCTAAATCTACTATAGGTTCCTGAAATGCCCAAAGCACTTTAATCCTGATTGAGAACCAATAAAATAAATAAAAAAAGGAAAGGAAGGCAATTCCATCAAACGGTGACCCACAAAATCACTGGTCCATTTTTACTTTATTGATTTTCGCTTTCTCAAAGTAATATTAGTTAATTTGTGCTGTTTATTATTTTGCTCAGCAGTAACTCAGTCCTTTGTTCAGCATTAAACATGCCATACTCAGCTTGTGGCCCCACAGAGCTCTGTAGACTTAGAGCTGGCCACAGATGTAGCTGGATTAAATGCCAGCAGTGGAAGACAGGTGCAGATTTATATTACATTTATGGACATAAGTTTAAGAGCCGGACTTTGAAACCAGATATCGTAGATTCAGATCTTGACTCTGCCACTTCTTGTGTGTTACTTTAGGCAAGTTAGTTATCCTCTCTCTCTAGGATTCTTCATCTGTCAGCTATGGCTATTATTATATTAATCTTCTAGAGTTTTGGTAAAGAGTAATGACTTAATGTATACAAAATACTCATAAAGGTTGAGGTAAACATCTGTATTTTTAGTTATTTATTATTTAATCATTTATTATTTAATTATTTTTCTGCTGTTGATGTTATTATTTGGTATTATAAGCTACATTCTCTATAGAGACAAAACTGGCAAATAGTAAATTAATTTTATAATACAGTTAATATAGCCACAGAACTAGTCATAACATATACTCCAGAAGATATTATATGTAATTAATTGTGTAATAGGTAGAAAGATGTGAAATTATTAAATATGTGTCATTCAATAGTTTTTGTTATTTTCTCAAATAGAGTTTCCAATAACTGCTTCAAAATAGAAGAATGATGTCAGAAATGCAAAAATTGTACCAACCAACCCCTACACCAGAATGTTGCTTGATCTTTTTTCTAGATTCTTAGCATTTCACACAAAGGTTTCCAACAGCTGGTCTGTCAATACATTTGCCTTCCAATTCAGTCTATTTCTTCTTAAAGGATATTTTGATCAAGTAGAAGTAAGAGAATTAAAATATTATGCAGGTGATACAAGTATCCTGCTGTGACACACACAGAACTCATTTTGCACAGTTCGAATATGTGGGGATTTCAGTTACCATGGTTTAGTTAAATAACACCAGTCCCCCAACAACTCAGTTCAAATTTTAGTAATCACAGTATATAACTGTGAGGAATTGCATGAAGTACAAACTTGGCTGCTGCAGTCCACTAATCACTATGTAAATAAAATGCATTTCATGATCAATGACTAATCACTCACTCCTTTCCAAATGTGTCAGTGATTGGCCCTGAGCATTTTACAAACATGCAGCAAAGCTTGTAATGTGTTGCCTTTTTGTCTCCCCTTGACAATCTCGTATGATGTTTTACAAAAATAGGTAATTGAAATATGGAATTGTCCAAAAAGTACATTAAAAAAAAAGCAATAACACTGGAAGGGAAATTTATAGCAAACATAAATGAAGTTCCAGGAGAAAGTGCCAATGATGGAAATACTGACATTGTCTCCATTTGAATGGACTCTAGATATACTAGAAGAATTAATGAAGGTAAACTTAACCAATGTAAATGAAGAAAGTGGTCCTGATGATAAGGAGAAAAATGCCAGCAAAAATGACACATTAAAAGAACATTTAGAGTTATTTTATATTGAAAGCTCAAAACATAAAATGTTGGAAATTAATCCAAATGTGAAAAAGAGTATGACAATTTTCCAAACAATAGAAATCATGCTTGCTCCATATAAATTATATTACAAGAAGAAGTCAAGCACTGTTCAAACTATTCTTTTCTTTTTTATATAGAAATATAACACTTCAATTCTCAGTGAATGAGTATGCAATGGCATTCACCTCATCTTTATTAAATTATATTGTGTATGTAAAGATCAGTTTTACTGTTTTTTCACTTCCTTGTACATTTTTAATTGACATTAATAGTTTTAAATATTTTGACAATATATTTGTTGTCGTGGAGCGATTATAACCTTTCCCATTGATTATCAGATTTTCCTGTAAGATTCCAACAGGCGTGGCCATTTCCACAGTCTCCCACTATATGGTTCTTAGGGATCCTGTAACCCTTCTGCTATACCAATGCTTGAGGAAACAGTACCTGAGGAAGACCACCTAACATCTAAGTAACTTTTTAACAAGAGCTCAAATTGAAACATTGGTAATCCTTATAAAATTATTATCATATTTTGTAAAATATTTTAAAGTGATATGAAACATTTCAAGAAATATATGGGAAAACTGAAGAAAAACCAATCAAAGCCAGAGCCTAAGTAAAGTCTAACTTCCCAAAGGGAAGAAACTGAGATGAATATTCCTGTTTTCTATTTCAGTTATTCTAGTGTTCTTGTCTTTCAACTATTGTTTCTTGGTGGCCCCGAGTATTAGTTTTTTGGAAATTGTGGTTTATGAATCAAAGCAACTACCACACATTCCTCCTTTACTAATTGCATAAGGAAAATTCATAACACAGAAATATGTTTTTACAGAAAAATACATGTTGTTTTTAGTAGAATGAAATATTTAAGTTTTCATTGGTTGTAATATGTACCTAGTTTTATGTTTTAAGAAATAAACTCTGTGGTGCCTGGGTGGCTGAGGCAGTTAAGTGACCCTTGATTTCAGCTCTGGTCTTGATCCCACAGTTTGTGAGACTGAACCCTGCATTGGGCTCTGTGCTGACAGCATGGAGCCTGCTTGGGATTCTCTCTCTCCTCTCTCTATGCCACCCACCTCCTCCCGCCTAGTGGTATCTCTCTTTCTCAAAATAAATGAATAAACAAAAAAAAAGAAATAAACTATGACACAAGGCTTTCTATTAAGAGAGTTTTTATTTGATATGTATTGTCTGGTCTTTATTGTTTTTATCATACTCTGCTATTTATAGAAAACATATAAGAAAGTTGAGACACAATTTAAGAATAAACCTAAGGAAAATTTATAATAAATAAATTTATTAAGAAGTTCTTAAAACGTCTTCACTATCAAAGTTTGATTCCTGTTGCTTGTTTTGGCTTAGAATAGTTGATGTGCATGTTTTCCACAAAATATAGTCCTTTGTTTCATCAAAAGCACTGATGATGCAATATTAAAATAATCACTAAAAGAATTAAAGCCAGCCTTGAAACTATGTAGATATAGCTTAAATTTGGCTCCTACTTGGGAAATTTTAGAAAGTGTATCTAACTGCCTTCTTTCCCATCTTCCACATCATTTGGCTTCTTGGGATTAAAAAATTATTCTACTGTTCATGCATTTTTCTTCCAAGCCATTACTCTTTTTGTTTTTACTTTTCAGAGAATAATGATGTTCTCATCTTTTATTTCTACCACTCTTCATATAAATAAAATTTTTTGATAGAGAGCTTCAATAGTATCTTTGAAGAATACTAACATGAATTCAGAATTTGAGGTATTTAGCTAACCTGATTTCCAGTGATGAGTCTATCATGATTTTATAACAAATTTTGAAAGAAAATGTATATTTTCTGTTACTGTGAATATTTTGCTAATATTTTGTTGGTTTTATTATTTTGAAGCAAAAATAACTCATGAATATTAGGTTTTAAAGTTTAAAGTTTTACAATTATTAAATTCTACAGAAAATTAAATGCTGCACTAAAATACCTTGAAGGAAGAATTGTGGGGGCATTTGTGGGGGGTAGTTTTCTTTAAAGCATGTTTATGGTCTGATGCTAAGTCCAGATTATTTACGGGGACTTATTATTATTTAAGTAGAAAACTCAGAGAATTACTTTTGAGGCTCTTGTTTGCCAGGTGTAATTTCAAAAAAAAAAAAAAACCCTTACTTAATTCTACTGGATACCATTATTAAGTCTTCTCTGAAACTCTATCAGTCAAAACCAATGAAAGTGGCATGTTCTCTTTGTAATACAGCCTTGGAAGCTCTGATCTTATGAACTGTCTATGTAGCAATCTTTCTGAACATTGTATGAGCAATGAAAATAATGTTCAAGAGGTAATAATGATGAACACAGGTCTTTCAGAACTAATGTAGGTGTTTTGGCACAAAGAAAATGATTATTCTGATAATTTTCAAACTGCTGAATACAAAGGGATTTGCTCATGTTTAAAATTATTTTATTGCTGCAAATTACAAAAAGAGTTATAGCAACACTCATAACAAAGAAATCAACAAATGTATTTGTGGAAGAAAAAAATTGAAATCTGGAAAAAAATTGTAGGGCATCACTGTAAAAAAATTAATAAGGTGCAATGAATGTTATTAATATATTTTATTTTATCTCATATATACAAAATATTATTCCTACATGCAATCTATTTAAAATTATTAATGAAGCATTTTACATGCTTTTCTGCTAAGTTTTTCTAATCTAGTGTGTAAAATATATCTTGATTTAGTTAAGGAATGTTTCAAGTGGTCAAGAGCCATGTGTGGCTAGGGGCTGCCATATTGGACAGCACCGTTAGATTTAGAGATTTATTCTTTTCTCAGTGTAAATAAATAAAATAGAGATAATCTCCGTTTTGGTATGTATGGGGGAAAGGCCATACTCTTTTCTCACTCCCCCAATTCCTTTATACATGTGTGTAACCAACAGAACAGGTAATGCTTACTTTGGCATTTGGCCATGCATTAATCATAAGTATGCGCCACACATAAATATTTCTCCTTCATTGTAGCAATGGTAGAACAGTCGTTTGTATGAAGTACATGTCTGCATGCAGTTTGAGAAATTTATTTTAAGAGTTGTGATCTGTGAAATGCTTTGCTTTCAAGAAATTTCCACAAATTAAATGATTGAAATACAAATTATCACATTTAAATTTCATCTTACTTTTATTAAAAGGCAATGATAAATGGAAATGTGTCAGCTTTACACACAAATAGACTTGTGTTTGAATCCCAGAAATGACAATCATATGACCTTGAGTGTGTCACTTAGTTTTTTTTTTCTGGGTCTCAGTTTTATGATTTATAAAATTTGATAAAAAATTGTGTTAAATAATTTTTCCAAGATCACTCATTGGCAATAATCTCTGAAAGTAATCTTTGAACCTGTAAAGAGAAATCTGGTACATATAAATAGTTTAAAATGAATTAATTAGTAATGTAAGTAAACATTTCATCATATATCACCTGTCAGAACATGGTTTAGTGGCAAATTACCAATAAAATGCTATATATTTTCAGGCTAGGATAATAACAAGGGGAATAAGAATATTCAGAAAGACATCACAACAAAGGTCCTATTTGTGTCTTGGGGAAGATTAGTGAATATAGTGAATATAGTGTGCCATCCAAATCACAGAAATGTTTGAATAAATGCATTCAGACAGGAAATCACATGATGTCTTTAGGGAAAAAAAAAAGATGACTGAGCTTTTGGGCAGCAGGAAGCCATGGAATGGAAGCCATATTGTGGGTGTAAATGACAGATTACCTTTTTTAGATAGGTGGCAAGTCACTAATAATGAAAGAAGTCTTTAGGGGAGAAATCCTAGAAGTGAGGTCCACATTATATCTAAAGTATCTGCTTTTGTGTTTGTTTTGCTTTTCTATGTTGAACATGATTGTTATTTGGAGTATTCATAGTTTACAGCATCAATTTCCTATCCCTGCTAGGGTCAGGGTTTAAAATCAGCTCAGGAATTACCAAAACTAAAAGTTTTATACATGGTAGCTCTAACAGTAATACTGTGAAGTAGATATTATTATCTTACTTAGTACATAAGGAAAATAAGGCATGGGAAGGTTTACAAATTCTCACAAATTCACACACTTCATTAAGTGATGAAGCCAGGAGGTAGGCTTCAGTCAATCTGATGGCAAAACTACTTTATCCCATCCTATCGTATTAGATGTACCTCTATGTTTTGGATACTTGTTATGTTGATACTTTCTTCATGAAACTCATGTATTTCAATTCTTGCCCTGTTCTTAATAACTGCTAATAGACCGATTAAAAAGAAAACAGCATGATTCAAAGGATTATTTTATTTGACTCACTATTCAATTACAAAAGAAAGAGAAAAGTGATCTTTCTCATTTCTCTAGGAAATTAATTGTTTCAAAAAGAATATCCCATTTGTTTGTCTAACTCCCACAAAATGTTTATGTTCTTATTATTTATTCCATGCTTGCTTAATATTCCCTCATTTTTTAAGAAACAGCATTTTTTTTTGTTAAGGAGAGAATTTTCAATGATCTAATCTTAAGTTATTTCTTTCAGCTGTTATATTCTTATACTCAAATTTTAAAATACAGCATTATCTTCTATATGCATTTTTAAATAAGATGACATTAAAATGTCAGAGTTGCGCACATTGTGTAAAAGATTATATCTTGGTGCTTTTTTTCAGGATCTGTTTGTGCAGACCAGTTGACAAAAGATTAGTGGGATATGAGTAAAAAGTGAGAGATTTAGTATTCTAATAAATGATTACATTTTTTCTATTCAGACTCCAAAATAAAGAAAAAAAGAGTTTTGGGCGGTTGGCGAAATTGTCAACTGCATTTGTTGTTTTATAGGCTAAAATCAAATGGTATTCACCATAGATAACATTTTGGATATAGTCATATAGTCATGTATATATGCATAAATTGATTGGGACTGAAAAGAAAATAAAAACCATTATCTTATTCAACATAATTAAAAGTGTGAGTCATTATTTTCCTTCTGAAACTTGTTCTCCTCCTCTGTTCCCTATTTTAGTTATTTGCAAAATCCTCCTCCCAACCTTCAGCTTAAAAGGTATAGAATTCTCTTATTGTATTCCTATATCCTTCAGCCTACATGGATTTCATGTCTTCACACTATTTTTTTGTGTGTGTTTACTCAACCCAGAATTTTACATTCCTTAATTCAACTATTTGTATTCTCTGTTCCCTTCAGGAAATTGATCAGAAGATTCTGCCTCGTTATCTTTCCTTACAATTTTACATAGCAATCAATCATCTCTTCCTCTTTTGCAGATTGACATCGGTTTCTTTAAACATCCTTCACATTTTCTAACTTGTTTCATCTAATAATTTATTATATCTACCTGATATATCCCCTTCTATATTTTAAGATGCCTGAGAAAATTCAATGAGTAGCATGAAACTCTATTAATTTATTGAATATTTAAAAGCATCCTTCCAAAGTAGAATCTAAGTAGGAGTGAATTAGAAAGCTCTGGATGCTGCATTCACTTTGTTTTATTTTGTTTTTTGAAATAAAATTTACTATAACATCTCTAAATAGCTTCCATAACAGAAAAATAATAAGTGTTTGGACAAGCACGATTTAGTTTTGAATAATGCATATTTATCAGTATATTTCAGTTATATTTAATGTTACATATCCTGTGAGTCACTAATGAATGAGATTATATTTGAAAAGATTCTTCTGGAGCCTACCCAAAGTCCTATCTTTTAGTATGTCTTTAATTATTTCCTTAAGTTGAAACTTCTAATTAGACCAGCACCTGTTATTCTTATGCTTAAAAACACTTTCAAGACTAACAAATTGACAGGCTGAAATGGCAATGACTTATAAAATGGAAAAGCATTTTGGAAAAGCAAAATATCAACTTGTAAAGTACAATATAATGCATAAAAAGTTCAATGAGGACTATAGAAAATACTGGCTTGTGAACTTAAGTACAAGTAGCAAATGAAGAAAACTCCTCTATCCTGCTGTACAATAAAGAAAGGAAGAAAGAAACCCTGAGATAGAAATTTCATATCTGTTATAAATTTAAACCCCCAGTTGCCTAAAATACAAAACAATAATAAGAGAACACTGTAACAACTCTATTGTATATTTTTCATCCTTTTCTTTTCTAAAACAGCATTTAAAGTTCTATTCCCCAGGCAGGGGATGTAAGGAAATTCTCAGCTTCCTGTCAGGTGTGCTATCCTGGAGCAAGGCCTCAGGAAAGGACAGTTCTTCCCTAGGTCCTAGTGCTGTCCCTTCAGAAATATAGCACAAAGGCTGGACCTCGGTAGGGGTAGGCCACATCTGCTGGTATCTTTCTTGAATGCTTTAAGGTGGTAGTAAAACACAATAAAATATTTGTATTGTTTTGGTTTGTTTGTAGTTGTAAATATTGCATATAATTGAAAATATACAGATAGCACAACAAAGTTAGCTAGAGTTGAGCTAGTTAGAGTATTATTCTCTAAGAGGAAATGAAAAATGAACACCATAACTTTCAGCTATATGATGAATAAAGTCTGAGGACCTAAAGTATAAAATGGTGACTATATTGATAATATTATCATATAATTGAAATCTGCTTAAAGAGTGGAACTTAAATATTCTCACATACACAAAAATATAAAAATATGTGAAATGATGGATGTATTAATTCACGATGTGTACATATATAAATCATCACGATGTACAGTTATAATATCTTAAAAAATCTTACAATTTCATTTGCCAACTATACCTCAGTAACACTGAAAAAGTGCTGTATTTCAACAATATAATTATTTTATTATTTTTCTTTTAAAATTTAATCACTGAGTATATATGATTCCTTAAGTTATGCAGGTGTTTTAATACAAGATATTTTAATAATACATAAACTGGAAACAGGAAAAATAGCTTTAGAAGCACCCAATCATCCTTGTAAAGAGTGAAAATATGGAAAAAATGACATGCTTATAATTTGAAATATATTTTGCCACAGCAAAGTTCCTAATTTCCCCTACTCAGGCAATCATAGTATCATTTCAGAGGGTAGTGTCTCTACTCTTTCAACGAAAATGTGGTTTGTGGACCAGGACCATTGGCATTACTGGGAATGTGTAACAAATTCAGAATCTCAGGTCTCGTTCCAAACCCAGTGAATGACTGTCTGAATTTTCACAAGAATCCCCAGTGGTCATATTCTGATTAAAATTTGAGAAGTTTTAGGTACGTGAATGTGGATAGGACAGGAGAAACATTACAAGATCCCTTGCTGACCAATCTAAAATAATTAAAGTGTCCTGGATCCTATGCCAAATGTAAATAGAAATGAACCAAGACTAGGGGATTCGCTGAACACGAAGAACAGAAAGATCGCAAAGGTTATCTAATAAAATGTTGATAGGAACCAGTTTATATCAACTGCTGTGAAAATCCCTGTTGTCTTCCAGAGGCAGGAGTGGACCAGCTGCTGAATTTGTATTTTTCCATCATTTTCATTGAGAGAATTTTTCTGAATTTTGTGGGTATACTTTTCTGAGAGACATCATATCAGACCCCAAATAATACATGATGGTTTCCTTGAGCCAGTGATCCCCAAACAAGTAAGAGCCAGTCTTTTCAATTAGTTCAGGGGAGAGGACCTGCCATCTCATCTGCTTATTTTACATCAGAAAGTACAAAGTATTTTGCTCTAATCACGTCCAACTCGAAATAAGATGTAAAGAAGGAGATAAAATGCTTTGTCATCTATTTGACGATTCCACCTTAAATAAAAGACTGTTAAGTGTTCCTTGCTGTTAAGTATAATGCAAATCTGGAATTAGTCTGAATCAACATTGAATGGAAGAAAAACTGAGTAAATAAATGAACAGTTAAGTTAAACAACCGATTTATTAGAAAGGATTTGAATAAAAAGTTCTTGTTGCAGGGGCAATTATTAGGAATTAGGAATTCATTGTTAGATTTCTTAGAAAGCCAAAGCTAGGAAAAGTATGGGTCTAGTGAAAAAAAATGGTGATGACAAAGTGAAATCAAAGTCCCCGATACATCAATTCTAGTGCATATATATTGTCACCTCTTTGACCAACTTCACACTTACTTGAAATGTGTGTGCTATGAGTCAAGTGCCAGTTGTAACCATACTTCTAGAGTGAAGCATGTGGTGGTTGAATTCAGAAATCTTATCATCAGTATTCAACTGTTTGAGTGCACTCTGATTTAAGCCAACACCTAAGAACACTTAATATTCTATATGTAAATGCTAACATATTTACAGTTTAAAAATATTTTATACATGAAATCATAGCAAATATTTTCCTAATGAAGACATATGTAAAAATGGGAAATATCAATAAATCTTTGCTGTATACAAAAGTAGTACATATGTAATTTTATAATTATATATTATATATCATATTGCATTCTTATTATCATGTAAAACTTAATGTTATTTTTATTCTTTGATATTAAAGTGATACTTACACATTATCATACCTATCAGCTCCCTTAACTCTGTTCTTTGTATGATCCATCCTAGAACCTACGACATCATAGCATAATCTGTATGCTTAGCCTAAACCAAAATGTGTACATCAGTTTTTGTAATAGGTGAAGAAAGATGAGAGCAACAAATATATATCTCAGTGGTTTGGCATGGCTAATATTGATGCTCTGGTTTTAATATCCCCATAATTATATTTGGTTCCTTTTCTCTAATTTGTCAATGTGTAGTTTGTTGTCAATGTGTTCTTCCATATTTCATATTCTGGTTATTAAGTTTCTCCTTCCACTTCCTTGGCTTTGAGTTCTCTCTGTAACTGGGTCTCCTTCTGTAAAATTTTACTATGATACATACCTCCCGTAGATCCCCTTGATACCAGGTGGCTTGAGTAGAAATAATAAAAACAGTAACTTAAAATTTTTATGTATGTATATATATTTACATGCATGTGTGTATATATATATGTGTGTGTGTGTGTGTGTGTGTGTGTGCATGTGTGTGTTCTATATTAGAGATTTTGTACAATACCCATAGCAACACACTACTATATGTATTGTTATTTCTGTTTTATACATTTTGTAATTGAAGAATCTGTATCTTAAAGGACATAGGTGAATTCACAGTTAGAGAGTTGGGAAGGAAATCTTCTCAGCAGTTTTACTCACAGCTTTATTTACTGTCAGAGCCTGTACCCTGTACCATTAGCATCATGCACACTAATTCACAACTAACCTGCACTGTTTGATTTGTCTCTACAACCAGATCAATGATAGCAAAGAGTTTTTTACTTTAGCATCAATCCTGGGTCAGCTGATAGAAACTAACTAGAATTCTGAATCAGAAAGATTTGAACTTTCTGTTGTTGTTGTTACTTTTCACTTTGAGAATATTGTAGATACATAAGCAATGTAAGAAAAATACAGAGAAAAGCATTGTACTTTTTACCCAATTTCTCCCAATGGTAACATCTTATGGAACTGAATAATACGATATCATAACCAGGAATCTGGCACTGACATAATCCACCACCTTTTTCAGTTTCATCAGTTTTATGTGCGTGTGCGTGTGTGTGTGTGTGTGTGCATTTAGTTCCATGTGTAGATTCAACCTACCATTATCCAAGGATCTCTTGTGTTATCCTTTTATAGCCACAGCTCCATCCTTCCTTTCCTACCTTTTTAATCCCTAAGAACCACTAATCTTTTTCCCATCTCCATAATTTTGTCATTTCATGAATGTTATTTAAATGAAATCTTCTGAGGTTAGCTTTTTCACTCATAATTACTTTGAGATCTATCCAACTTGTTATATGCATCAAGAGCTTATTCTTTTTTATTATTGAGTAACATTTCATGGTGTGGATGTGCTGTAGTTTAATTATACTTCTCTTGAAATTCATTTGGGTTATTGCCAGTTTTGGGTTATGATGAATAAAAGCTGCTGTAAACATTCTTCTTCAGATTCTTATGTGATCGGGAAGTTTTCATTTCTCTGGGATAAGTGTTCAAGACTCTAATTGTTTGATCATATTGTAAGCCCATGTTCAGTTTAGTTGTATGAGAAACCACCAGAATCTTTTCCAGAGGCTGTAATTTTCATTCCTGCCAGTAAGATGTAAGTGACCTGGATTCTTTGCATTCTTGACAACATTTGCCAAATGTTATCACTTTTTTAAGAATTTTAATCATTCTGATAGGTGATTAGTGATGTCTTGTGTTTTTAATATGTTTTTCCCTAATGGCTAACGGTGTTGAAACCTTTTCACACATCTGTTCATATCTTTTGCCCATTTTCTAATTTTTTACTTATTTTTATTTTTATTTTATTTTTTTCATTTTCTAATTTTTTAAAATGTTTATCGATTTTACTTTTGAGAGAGAGAGAAAGAGAGAGCGCACAAGTGGGTGGGGGGCAGAGAGAGAGGGAGACACTGAATATTAAGTAGGCTACAGGCTCTGAGCTGTCAGTGTCGAACCTGACGTGGGTCCGAATTCATGAACCATGAGATCATGACCTTAGCCAAAGTTGGAAGCTTAACCGACTGAGCGACCCACGCATCCCCACTTTTTCTTTAATTCATAAGATTTTACATATTCTAGATATGTCTGTTGTCATATATGTGATTTGCAAATATTGTGTTTTTTTTCAGCCTAAGAGGTAGCAGGATTTAAATGTTTTATTTGGTTTCTATGATAGAGTCTCAGAGTTTAGTGATATGTACACAAAAAAGAGGAAATATACTCTAAAAACCTTAGTTTTCTACATACACGTTTACCATTCCTATCCTTGACATCAAACGCAGTGCAGACTTAGATAATTGTGCACGTACACTACCTTCTGTCCTTCCCATCTCTCTCATTCTGTTCAATTAGAACAACACATACAAATATTTCTTGTAATAAGTACGCAAATAACAGCCTTGACAGCAAAGACATTGTTCTAATCAGATAATCTTGAACTTAACTCTTGGAAAGTTCTCCAAAATTTTGTCAAATTAAATGTTTTAATAAAAAAATACATTGAACCATTTATCCAGATGTTACTGATATAAATAACTCAAAATAATTTATAAGTGGTTAAGTTTATCCAAACTTATAAAACACATATATATACTACTACCAAGTGTCAGTGCTCATTTCTATGCTCATGGTATATTTCTGCCTGTTCTTGTAATAGAAGCATATTTGGGCTAATTTTTTAATACTTAAAATTCATTTTGAGAAGTTAATTTGTGTGTGTGTGTATTGAGCAGCGTGACAAAAGACATTCCAATACGTTATCCCTTCTTTCTCAGCTTCAGTCAAAATTATTCTTAAACAAGGGACTGAGTTGATTGATGATTTAATGTTAACTTTTTCAGAGTTGTTCAGTTATGTTGCTTCTAGAAAGAGAGAGTCCCTACTACATGTGGTACGTGACAGGGATTTTCTAAAGTTGGTTCCTGATAGACAGCGGTCATGTAAAACAAGTTTTCACATAGACAGCCTAACCATTAGGATGATCTTAAATATTTGCTTCAACCCTGATTTTTAAAATCTGGGCATATATACATTCAGCATTGATTGGTGACTACATATGCTATATAGTAATGAGCCTACACATTAATTTTCTGGACATATAGTCTTGTCTTCCACAGGCAAAACTAGTTAGTAAAATGCTCATTTAGAATGAATAGAGTGAGGACAGTGTTTGTTGAACACTTTTGCTCTCTATTCTCCTTTTTTTTTTCTTTTTTCTTTTCTACTTAACAGATATTACGTACCTCAAATACTATCTTTTGCTGGCATAAAAGAAGTCACAAACTTTAAATAGGAGGGTGGTTCTGAGATTGATGTTAAAAGGCCCCTGATTTTTTGTTAGTCCTCTCTCTTTCTCCGCAATTGCCTCCAGATCAAGTATCTACCTATTAGTTCAACCTGGATAACAGGGTAGGTGATCAAGTCTTGTATCTAGATAATACATTCTAGGGTAGGCCTTTCAATCTGGTTATATACAATTTATTTTGTAGGTGTGAAGACAGACATCATGGTCCAATACAAAGGAAGTCTTACTTAAGTTTCTGAATGATAAATGATACAATCTTGCCCAAAGATTTCACTCCAATTAAAATCAAAGTCAATTCCTTAAAAATAAACACATGTGGATTACTGATGTTTTCTTAAAGGAAGTATAGTGGGTTTTGTTCTAAAAATGTTTTATGTTCTTATAAAGAAGATAAAAAATAAATGAGAAATAATTATAGAAACATTCCTCTTTAGGTTTAAATGTGTAGAATGTAGGCATTATAATGTGGTTATCTCTTCAATATGGAATACATAACACTTCCACTCTTATTTATTTCATTAATATTTGAATTTTACAGAAAATGTAAAATTACTTTTTAATTGGATATTCCAGTAAATGTGAATAAAAAAGGACATAAAGTAGATATTTTAAAAATGCTCATGAATTACACAAATTTGGCAGACTATGAAAAGGACAAATTGGCGTGGAAAGTTTCCCAAGAAGACTTAATCCATAGGTCATTCTTAAAGTACATAGGCTTTTAAGGGCAGATTCATGTTAGAAGATTTACTCATCTGGAAGATAATTTAAATTACAGGACAAGTATATTACTCCAAAGAGGTGTTTTATTCATTTTAGATGGCAGGAGATGGGTTTAATGAAATCATGCTCTCTTAACTGGTTTACTGGCAGATTAAATGCAACATTCTTCACTTTATAATGTTTGATATAACTATCAAGATAATAGTTGCAAAATGTTTTTACAAATGTCTGTGTGGTATACCTACAGACACCTTGCATAAGAAGAGCACTGTAAATCACCTCTAAATGACTACAGGTTAGATTGCCATCTTCTTAAACCCTCTGGATGACAGCAGAACACACAAGTGTATGAAGTGTGAACAATGCAAAGAAACTACAAGAACCTCCGAAATTAAAGCAGGCCATCCACCTCCATTCTGAGCTGTATTTGGCCTATAAATCTTAAAAATCTGGGTTATCTATTTTTCTAGTTTACTGCAGATTAGAAGTTACAGTTGGATTAGAAGCAACAAATTAGACGTGGGAGGCAGTAGTGAGGGGTGTTGGTTAAAGGCATTCTGACAGCATTGAGAAGTTACAGCTGACAGCCTGACATTGAGGAATACAGAAACTCCCAAGCATATGCAGAAATGTGCTGTGTGTTTTAGCAGAAAACAAGAATGGAGATACATAATGATGATGATGAGTCATCAAGAAAAAGACTCCATAATGTGCTGTGTCCTCTGTTGAGGAAGGAAGTGAAATGTACTTTCTGCCTTTTGGAAGAATTTCTATCAAAAAAAAAGTTAAAATAAATCATTGGCACCTGATGGGACAAAGTTTGTTCATTTAGAATATTCACTTACATAAACTGTTTCATGATAAAAATTCCTTCTAATCTTCCTGCTTCTCCTAGAATTTTATTCTGAACAAGTTGAAATTATAAAAATGTACAAGTCATAATCTACTAAAAATTTGAATATGAATTCAAGTTCCATCCCTTAAAGTGTGTGACTTTGGGCAAGGAAGTCTCTTTGAGGTTGAGCGTTCACATCTGTTAACTCCAGTTTTACTTGCATCATTAGTTTTCAGTGCAGGTCAAACACGAGTAGGTGAAAGGAAATCAGATTGACTGATTATATGATGAAGGAGTTATTCACTGGTATACATGGCAGGCTTCCTCCTTTGATGGTTAGGAGGGTTTGAGATTCTGGAGTAATATTTTTAAAAGATCAAAGTCTAACAGGCTTTCTGATTTTAAGGAGATTTTTTATTTTTATTTTTATTTTTAAGGAGATTTGTACAAGGTACTTACTTGAAGACCATGTAATGTAAAGCATGCATTGGACTCTAGGTTAGATGTCCATCAACTTAAACCTTATGGAGGGCAGTGGGAAATGTGAAAGTGTATGAAGCATTGGAATAACTTAAATGGAACCACAGAACACTGCGTTAAGAGGCTCTCACTCTGAGCTCTATTTGCACTGTTAAATCTTAAAAAGTTAGATTCTCCATTTTTCCATTTTATTGCAGATTAGAAGCAACAAATGATGTGGGGGGAGTTAGGAAGAAGTGGTGGTAAAATGTGTTCTGACAGCACTGAGAAATTAAACCTGACAACTTGGCACTGAGCAGTACAGAAACTGCCTCAAACTCACACCTTACCATTTGGTGGAGACAAAAAAGGATTAGAACATCAGATTTCCCAAAGATACCCCCAATCCATCTTGTTTTTTCACCCTAGCTTCCTAGTGAGATTTATTGGAGTTTGACCTTGAGCTATTCTATTGGAGGTGGGGCAATGCATAAAGACTGGCTCTTCCTTCTCTTTGCTTCATACAGAAGCAAGTTGATGGCAATTAGAAGTTGAAGATTTGTTTACATACAGACCCTGGAAAAGAGAATTCAGTGACCCACATGCAAAGGCCAGTCATACCAGCTTTGAGTGAGAAACCTGGGAGAATAGCAGAATGTTCTAAAATGTGTCTGAAACATATAACTATAGACTTCATAAGTAACAAGGAAGAAGGTACTTAAGTGATACTCACTGCCTGTGGGAGCTTATAATCATTGTTACCATTTATTTTGTGTTTCCCATTTTGGAGGGGAGTGTATTTTTCTTTTTAAAACATTAATTAAAAATGATGGTAAGTTAAGTATGAGTATCTAAGTGTAATGAGATGCTAAAGAGAAGATTTACATTCTACATTCTCATTTAACTGTTATCTGCTCTCTTCAATAGATCTGTGTGCAATGAAACACTTTACAGTCTGTGCTGTCCATTAGTAGCCATTAGCCACACGTAACTACTAAGCATTTCAAATGTGACTAATTTGATCATGGAATCAATTTTAAGTTTTATTTAATCTGTTATTTAAATTTAAATTAAGTGGCCAAAAGTGGCTTGTGGTTATAGTCTTGGCCTATATTGGCCATGATATATATATATATATATATATATATATATATATATATATATATTTTTTTTTTTTTTTTCTAACGTTTATTTATTTTTGAGACAGAGAGAGACAGAGCATGAACGGGGGAGGGTCAGAGAGAGGGAGACACAGAATCTGAAACAGGCTCCAGGCTCTGAGCTGTCAGCACAGAGCCCGATGCAGGGCTCGAACTCACGGACCGCGAGATCATGACCTGAGCCGAAGTCGGCTGCTTAACTGACTGAGCCACCCAGGCGCCCCGATATATATTTTTTAAATATGGAAACAGTTCAAAGGAATAGAAAGATTATAAAATCTAAAAATAATGTTTAAACAGTCTTTTTTGCTTAGACTTACTCAATGTAAAGAACTCACAAAAATCTCAGAAGTTCTTCATTGCCGCAAATATAATAAAAGTGGCATCAAATGTTGCAAGAGTTGTCCTCTAATGGCTATGAAACTAAATGATATTATCAGAGCAACAGAAGAGTCACTGAGGTATCAATTGTTGACGATTACACAAACAGGAGACCCATCAGGGGATTGAGAAGGAAATACTCACTTCTTGAGAAGAAGGCAGTGCAGAAAAACTTTTAGAGAATAAGTGATCTCAGGAAATACTGACTTTAATAATAATCTCTATAATACAGGCAGTATAGCTGATGATGAAATGATGATAAAAAGTTCCTTTCAGAAGCAAAACCATAGGATCACATTCCATTAGTCCTCATAGAATAAAATAGAGCAGAAAAATTGATATCTAATTAATTATTTTTAAAGAATGATTTTTTTCACGAAGAAAACTACAGGCAAACATTAAATCTAATATATTATTTATATTACACATTTATTATAAATATATAAATCTATATTCTTGTTAAATGTATAGAATTACTTTTAATTTTTTATAATCTGCTTTATTCACTGACGTTAAAATACTATAATCGTGATAATTTGAAGATAACTTCAAAGGTAAATTCTTTTAGTACTAATAAAATCACATTGTATTAAGGCCATGAAACTCTTAATACATGTAATGCATTGATAGTAAGCTAGGAGAGGTTGTGACTGATTCTAATGATATATCATGTCTTAGACTGAGAGAAAAAGCATTTTTCTTATTCAGAATATGTTCTCCCGTCTGTCTCCTCATTTTCAAAACTGGCTTACTGTATAATTAATGAATAACACACATCACACTTATTTTCAAGGAACATGCACACAAGACTAATAATACAGTTTAGTAGTACATGTTTAATCAGGGTAAAATTTATTTTTTAATGGTAACTCCATTGTATTAGGTTACAGAGACAGCTTAATTAAACTGATTGAGTTTATTTTGATTTTTTGTTGGTTGTAATTAATTAAAATCTATTCTTTGTGTTTCTAAGCATACATAAGGAAGTCAAAGTCTCTAATTATAAAAATAATTACTAAAAGTAGAATGAGAAGACATTGATTATACTTACTGCCTTATATTTGATTATTGTATGTAATGGATATGGTAAAAAAAATGACATTTAGGAAGGAAACATTTTATTTTTAACCTTAATTTCTGAAAGGGGAACATATTTTAAAGGGATAAAAACATTTTTGAACCTGGGCTTTAATGATAAGATACCCGGAGAAGTATTTCTTCCTCAGGGGTGTTGGTGGATGGTGGTATATAAAGCTCTTGTATGCCATAGAACACAGTTCTGTTCTCCACAGGCAGAAAAGCTTAACTCCCTGAAGTAGCCTTTCCCTTTTGGAGTACTAAGTTCTTTAAAGAACATTTTACCATATTTCCAAAGTGCATGATCTATATTCATCTTCCCCTCATGTTTAGTTTGTTTAAGCAAAATCATTGCTAAAAAGGAAAAAATATTTTTACTCTAAATACCATCAACCTGATAAAATGAAATATCTTAACACACAAAATACCATTGAAGTATGAAATCATATATAAAAAGAATGGCTAGTGTTTTTTTTTAGATTTTCTCACTAGGGAATGTCTTTAGAATTCTTGGAGTCTTTTTGTATCAGGCATTGAATGATGTTTTAGCATGGTATGGAGAAGGATCTTTGATAAGACTGAATGGAAAGGGAAAAACATCTACTGACATTAAATGAGCAATAATTGATTGCCTACACTGCCCACTCATTCCTGATAGCAGCTCTGAATGTGTCAATGAAGAAATCATGGTGTCACTCCACCAAGATGTGGGAATGTAGCAGATGCCATTGGCATGTAAATAATCAAATGTTACATCAGCTGGTATAAAATTGATGCCATCATAAGAGTAAGGCCAAAATAGTATTTGAACATGGTAATATAGAGTAAGTGATGATCAGTTTCACTTAGAGAAAATGATTAATCCCAAAAAGAAATAGAACTTCCAGCATGAATATTAAAGATGTGTATAATTCTGAGGACAAAGTAAAAAAAAAAAAAATCTCAGGCTGAGGAAAAGAATGATTCTTGGATGCCTACACAGTCATGGATTTTAGTAGAAAATGGAAAACCCGGGGTGGGGGTGTGCATAGGAATTTACATTGGAAAATGACTTTGAAAGGTAGAGTGGAAGGCCCAATTGTAGGTAATATAGTATAATAAGGATTTTTTTTCCCAACAGAAAAGAATCAGTGATTTACACTGTACTTTTAAGTTAATTGATTTCTGGAGCACCTGGTTGGCTCAATAGGCTAAGCTTCTGACTCTTGATTTTGACTCAGGTCATGATCTCATGGCTAGGAGATCAAGCCCAACATAGGGCTCTGTGCTGGATGTGGAGCCTGCTTAAGATCCTCTGTCCCCCTCTCCCTCTGCTTCTCCCCATTCATGCTCTCTCTTTCTCAAAAAATTATTTATTTGTCTATTTATTTAGCTTATTTTCATGGAAAAGATGGTTGGAAAACAACAACATTCATAGAGGGTAGTCTGTTAAGCGGTTTATTACAATAGGCAAGACAAGGGGCATCTGGGTGGCTCAGTCGGATGAGTGTCAAACTTCAGCTCAGGTCATGAACTCAACGTCTGTGGGTTCTAGCCCCATGTCAGGCTCAGCTCAGAGCCTGGAGCCTGCTTCAGATTCTGTGTCAACCTCTCTCTCTGTCCCTCCCCCACCTATACTCTGTCCCTTTCTGTCTCTCAAAAAGAAATAAACACTAAAAAAAAATAAATAGGCAAGACGAGATGAGATCTTGAACTCATTTAGTGTCAGTGAGGTTGTACAGAAGATGTATCCAAATAACACACATTAGAAATTTGAGGAAACAAACAATGCTGAGTCATTGGAAATACATGAGGCCCTCAACACTAGCAATAACAACAAAAAGAAATGATTATTGATCAGAAGGTCGATAAAAAGTAAAACAAATTGTTCTTCCTTTATATTTTTTAAACTATAATATGCATGAAGTGAGGTAAAGTATGAGTAACCTTTGCTTCAAATATATTTTGTTTTATTTTTTAAAGCTTTATTGAGATATAGTTGATACACAAAAAGGTGTGTATATTTAAGATATAAATATATTCACTTTTATTTTTAGAAAAAAGTTAGAAGGGACAAGGAGATCTAAGAGAAGTTTGAGGAAAAAACTGGCTCCATTTTTTTAAAATTTCAACTCATCTCCAGATAATGGTATTATAATTAGAATTCTGGTTTTATCATTTTAATATTTTATTGTGTTGTTCCAGAAAACTAAATATGAAATTGTTCATTTTCTGAGATAGATGAATTTGAACATGAAATATATAAACAATTGCAATTGTTTTTGTGTTTTATATTGTCTCTAAATAAAGTATTACATAATTTTTTAATCCTGTATTTCTTGTGTTACGGATAATGTCTTATAGTACTTTTATTCTAGACAGTCCATTCTTTCTTTGAATAAGAAAAAAAATACATCATATAGGAAAGCCCCAACCAAGGAAATTATAAAATAAATTATCTTCTGTATGTGATTTAGCAATTTTACGTTGTTTTTCCACTCCTAGTTTTGATGATTTATTTCTTTTTGTCTATATTTTTCTTTGATTCAAATTTTGCTTTTCTTCCTTTTCTATATGTATAATATATTATTAAATGATCTCCTGGAATATTCAAGTTATAAGTTAAACAGTTTTAAAGATCATTGTTCTTTTTTTTTTTTTCCAGGTGCCCAAAGTCTAGGAAAGAAGTCTATTATGAGTTTCTCTCCCACAGTGAGTTTTATGTATTTCATTACCCTTATGGGAAAAATTTTCCATTGGTCAGTGGCAAATTAGATGAGCAATTTCCATTATTTTTAATGGGTACTGTGGCGTGGTTGCATTCATATTGAACTAAAATTTACCCCTTATAATGAGGAAATGCTACAGGGAAAGAAGATGGGATTGATATATTTAATTTTCCTCTTGCAATTGAATAAGCATAATCAAAACTTTTAAAAGGCTTGATTAATCAAATGATAAATGAAATTTATAAATTAAAAGTACTGATATGTTCATTTATCAATTATATGAACTGTTTACTCAATTTTGAAGAACTTGTTTCACATTACTATAATGAATAACGGGAAAAAAACGAAGGCAGTCTGTTTTATAACAAGACTGATGCAGGCCAGAATAAACTATAAAACTCTGAATTTTATAATCTTGTCAATGAACTTATTTTCTTAGTGCCTTGTGATTCTCAAAACACATATCTCTTGTTTTTGCTTAGGAAAAAGATGCCAACTAAAAATAATTATCATTTAGAGAATAATACAAAAGCTGGTACAGCAATCGAAATGAAATACAATTTAATATTTTCAGTTGATTACTTTTCCCTACCACATGAAGAATAGTTATTAATAATATTATTTATAATATGCTTGCCTTATTTTGATAGTGTTTTTAGTCTTATAACAATAATCTCAATAAGTAAAAGATTAGTTTCTTTAGACTTGCAAACTATGTCTAATTATGATACCTGATCTATCCCTATTTAGTCCTCACCCTATCCCTCCCGCCCCCTCAAGGTGAGCATAGTTTACTAGAAATCCTCCCTCATGGCAGACCTTAAACTACATCCTTCCTTTCCTCAGCTATTTCAAACTGATTCAAGCTCTACTGAGCTTATTAGCCTCTTCTTTCTTGGCTTCTTTGCCTCTTTCATACTACAGCTTAAAAACCATAAATGTCTCAAGTGAAAAACTGGTGCAAATTGTCAGGTTGTCTTTAGTATTTTTACTTTTGCTCCAAAATTTTGACCCCAAAACCTATGGTGGTGTTGTAAGTATGAACTTCAAATTTTGTCTGGTCAGATTCAAGACATGATTAAAAAGTCTCTTACTCTGGCTCTGGCTCTTGACTGGCTTCACAGCCTCCATCCAGCTCAGAGAACTTAGGACTTGGGAAAGCCTCTTGCAACATGTGGATCTTACCTCAGTGAACTTTCCAGATTTTTTTTCCTCAGAATATTGGAAAATATTCTCTCAGGTGCTATCTATTTACTATAGCAGACTCTCCTTTTCATTATCTAACTTTTATTGTTTTCTTGTTACAAGATTGATATGGTAAAAGCTTCTCTATCATAGCCATAATCCCTGGGGTTTTGACATCAGCAATTAGTAGATGGTTGGTGGCATTTGCTAATATGTGACATACTTATGCAGGAGCCCATATGAGGTCATAAATAAATAATTTTATTTGGGGTATGCAAATTTTGAAATGCCTTTTACACAGTGGAGATCACTACTGACCAATTTTATGTATCAGTCTGGTTCATTCTTTAAGTTTAATAAAGTGTTCATATATGCCAGATACTCTTCTTATGGCAATATGCAATGATAAAGACACATTCAATTTAAAGACATTAGAATACATTAAAAGACATTAACTCCATGTCTTCCAAAGCATGTTTTCAAAAATTTTACATGACATATAATAGAGATCTATAATGTGGAATTTTTGTTACAGTTTATAATTTTCTTACAGAATATTAGTTATGAACATTTCTTCATTAAATGTTGGCTTTTGGCTTCATAGAACCTTTTGTTTCTCTGAAATAGATTTAGGGGTGCCTGGGTGGCTCAGTCCGTTAAGCCTCTGACTCGTGATTTCAGCTCAGGTCTTGATCTCACAGTTTGTGAGTTCCAGCCCTGTGTTGGGGCTGATGGTTTAGAACCTGCTTGGGATTTTCTCTTTATCCCTCTTTCTCTGGCCCTCTCCCTCTTGTGCTCTCTCTCTCTTTCTCTCTCAAATAAATACAAAATACATATATTTAATATTATATAGTTAGGATCAGTACTGTTTAAAGGCCATTTCAAAAAATTTCCATGAAAAAATATTGATATACCAACTGAGGCCAAGATGTGTTTGCTGTTCAGTTGTACCTTTCCTGCATACCATGCCCTGCTCAGCACAAAGTATGGGCTCTGCAATAACACTGAGTGAAATTTAGTTACCTTTAGCACAGGCTATTTTTCTGTTTTGGCATCAGTTATGGAAGGTTTATATTCCCTACACATCAAGAAGTAAATCAGTTAGCTTTTACATGCTTTCATCTCTTATCATGTTATTCTATATACAATATATTACTCTTCAGTTAAAGTGGGTCAGGGAGATGAGGGGGAAAAAATAAGGAATTCAGATGCTGAGTGCTTTTTTCTCCTACACTATCTCCTATAAAAATTCTAAACACTTAATAAGGGAATTAGTAATATCATATGTGTATATTGAAAAATTCAGATATGCAGGTTAAAATGTTGGCAAGTTTTACAAATTTATTAATCAGCATTTAAGGTTTTATAAGAAAGACAAAAACTGCATGTCGACAGCTGGGACATGGTGTGACAAGTAAAGAAGAACACAATCAAGGCTAACTGTCACTTATATAAACATTAGAAGTAAATGAAAATCATACATATACACCATATATATTTCTTCTTGAGAAAATTGTATTGGGGTTTTGTTTTCCTAGGTTCCATTAAGTATTCTTAAAGGTTACGAAATAGGTAATTTTAAGATAAATCCAAAATTTTTAAATATCTCAAAAACCTCTTGTCTCCTTTCCATTCATTTCCCAAATTTCCCTCCTATTAGTATAATACCTGCTTTATTAGTCTTTCTTCCATTGTTTCTTTTTATCTCATCACTTATCCTACAGTAGATTCTATAATAAAATTATGTAGCCACATAAATTGGTCATTTAAGTTAACTGCTTATAATAAATATAACACACACACACACACACACACACACACACACACACAGTCGTTGAGTGCTAGGCCAACTGAAAACTCCTAAGAGGGGTAGAGCAGTGATTGTCAAAAATTAAACTGCATGAGAACCTCCTGGAAGATTTGTTAAATTACAGATGGACAGACTCTACCTCTAGTTTTTGATTCTGTGCACCTGAAGTGTTGCCCAATTTGCATTTCTAAAAATGCAAGGTGATACTGGTGCCTTTGGTCTGTGGACTGTATTCCATAGCACTGAAAACCAATGCTCTAAGGTATCAAAATATATTTCCTCTAAAAATGTATTATTTTAAACTCATCAAGAATTCAATTTTTCCTTTGGCTAGCTTTTTATTTAAAAGAAGTTAGCCAGAATCTGTTCCTAAATTTTCTGCTATAATTTCTAACACTTCACTTGTGGTGAAATAAGCCACTTTTGAAACAGAAACAACAGATGATGACACTCCTTAAAAGCTGGAAATAGTTTAATGTTTTAACCCTCTCACACCTGACAAATGTGTGCTATTGATAGAACTTTAGTGCCTTCTATCTTTAATACTAGAAGTAAATACTAGAATAACAAAAATGCATATTTAACATGATGTACAATTGACTTTTTCTCTTTAAAATAATTTACATATGCAAGAATATGAATTTTGGATGAAACATTTTGTTTTTCTTTGAGAAGTCAAGATGCTATAAATACTTCAGAATTGAGAATTGGGAATTTGTTGGGAATTTGTGGAATGAAAGACAAATGTATGTACTTTTCCTTTAGATCTAACACTAAATATATGGCCAATTTACCAAACAAGATTACCTCTGAATTTATTAGATATTATGTATGAGGGAAAAGTGCTCAAATTAAAGTTTGAGCATTTTATATGAATGTGACTCCAAACCTACTTCAAAGAGAAACAGATACTTGCGAAAAATATATATTGTAAATGTTTAAAAAGGTACATCATAGACTGAGCTTACCTGTTTGCCACTCTTCTGAGAAAGGTTTGCTATCACTATGATACAGATCACCACTACAAAAAGATAAAATAATGAGGACAAGATTATGAGGAGAAAAAAATGAGCAAAATTTAGGTAGGGAAAAGGAGAAATGTAAATATTAATAAATGTGTCAAATGACACATTACCACACTAATTGTTTTAGAAAGAGAAATAAAACAAATAAATTTTAGTGTTTGCGAGGTACAAAGGGGAGTTATTTTTCCACCTTTCAAATGGTCAACAATTAAAAACTTAATGATATTCAGCTCTGATTGACAGAGGTGAAAATAAAACACATCTTTAAAAGGATAATCTGACAATATTTATTCAAATTTTATTTTAAATGCCTCTGTGTCATTTTATCCCTACTTGAAAAATTTGGAAATCCATCTTAGAGTAATACAAGCACCAATAGAATCAATACCCACACAAGATATTTATGGCAGGTTAATTTGTAAGGGGAAAAATATAACAAAGAGATAAACTAGAAACAACCTGAATGCCTATCAAATTGGAAATATTGATTATATTATAATATGGCCAAGATATTAGATTAGTAGATATTAGGCAGTGATTGAAAATAACTACATATCTTACATATCTACCACACATAGTTTTTTTATATATATGTATATATGTGTACAAATTCATACATGAATCATGAGAGTGAAAGAGAGAGAATAAAAGATTAATTCTATTCTTCAAACTTTTGAAACATTATTTAGAATATTACTGTACCTCCTATATATGTCCCCTGAGACCCTATGTACTGAGAAATTTTCTGGACATTATGTTTAAAATATGTTTTGTCAAGACATCTTGCATCTTTATCTCATTCTGTTAACTCAATCCTGGATTATGTATTTCAGTATCATTTTATTAACTCATGCTCTCTTTCATGGAAAAACTTTCTACTTCCTTCTTTCTTTATGGCATCCTGATCTTTTATTATGGATATCAAATCCAGCTGTGCTATTGCTTCATCTTGATCCTCCTTTATGTTTCTGGGTTTCTTAAATTGTCTAGTATTTCTTGCTTTTCCAGTCAAAATTACAGATAAAAACATACCCCAACTGATTTGGATAGCTGCAGGAGAGATTTTCTGTCAGCATGGGCAGTGCTTTCAGAAAGATGTGGATAAGACCAAGCTTCCTGGCACGTGGCTTCAACAGAGAATAGAAGGGAACTGTGGAATCCCTTGATGGTTAAAATAATTTTTCTCTAAGAATCGTGACTTTATTGAGTATTTACTGTTGAACAGAGTTGTATTACATTACCTTACTCGTCTTTCTTTTTCAAAAACTTTTTGGTTTTCTTACTTTTTTTCTACTTTTTTTGAAGAACATATTGTCATCAAATTGAAATTCAGTCCCTTGGTGAATTACTCTGATTTCTTAATGTCTAAGTTCTGACTTTCTTTATAGTGAATGATCCCTCATTTAATATACCTTTGGTGTTCCCTTATGAAGAATCTTACTTATCTCTGGGGAATTGTAATTGTATTTTTTTTTTCCTTTTCAGTCTTCACTGATGTGATCTCACAAGATATTGAAAGGCCTGGAATTTCTTTAAAGACTTCACCCACTTATGCTGTCCTTCCAGTTTTTAGTATTTCAACTGGATATTGTACATGCATGTTTTAATCTGCCCACACTCCCCCCCAGGACATTCACCTGGCACCCCAGCTTTCTCTTAGAACTCATGATGTTTATTCTGAAGTGCTCTCCTTACCTCTTTATCATACAGTATTCAATCTAATTCTTATTTTTCTAACTCCTAACTTGGCATACTTCTCTGTTTACAGCCTTGCCTTTATATTCTAGGTCACAGTCTTTTATTATTGTCATCTCAACCCTGGTTCAGATTCTTTGTGTTGTTTCTATATGGAAAATCCTACTGATCATCTTTGGCCTCAGAATCTTGGTACCGACCATTTATAGTTGATGTTTTGTTCAAGTTAATTCCTGTCCTGCAAGATAGAACTATTCAGTGGTGTTGATTGCACTACTCTGAGGAGACCTGTCCTATGTAATTGTAGTTAATTAGTCTTTGTTCAGCAGTGTACTGAGACATGATATTTGTCAAAACACTGTTTATTCAGGAATACCTGATATTAGTGGTAAGATTGGAAAATATATTTTTTCACTATATTCGTAAGTGCTCATTTCACTTAGCAAATCCTTAAGGCATGATTTGAATTTTATTGGATTTTAGTTGCCGGTATACAGTTATAAACTTTGGTGCTGATGTTGGAAGGCATTCCTAATCCTACCTGGTTGTCAAAAGTCACTGAGCATTTTAATTTCACTAGAGAAGTGAAAGCTCAGAGGAACTTACTGGTAGAGAGATAATATAACGGAAAACTCACAAATATTGTACAGTTATTGACAGCTTCTGGAGTTCCTAAGGGGCAGCAAGATCTTAAGAGGGAAAATTTCACTAAAGGAATTGATAAAAATAGATGTTTTATTTGTGAAATGAAGAAAAATATTCCTACCAAAAGAAAATGTAACATATATGGGAAAAGAACTGAACTGTCGAGAGCTATAAGCTGCTCAATATATTAGGAATGCATTTGAACTTACTGGATTCATATACATTTAGAGATAGAATTAATCTTATTTTTTATGGTTTCTAACTTTCCATTTGAAATCTGTGCCATTATGAAGTATTAAAATACATAATATAATCAAATTAAAGAGCAATTGTCAGTGATTGCAGTCAGCTGTACCTCAGTATGTACTGGACTTAATTTAAGAATGATTAACCTCTACCCCATAATTTAATTTTTTAACCTTTGCCAATTAATTCCCACCCACTGACTAGAAATCAACTCTCTCTGATTGTAAATCAATTGCCTCAATTTTTCCCTTCCTTTGTGTGGTGTGCTCTCAGCCACAAGGAGAGAGTGGAGAGCTCTGTAGCACTGCACATTTCTCAGAGGTGGCTCTGCATCACAATTGCCTACATATCCAGGGAGTGGGAGCACGATGTTTTGGGTGGTGATAAAACTGAGGTGGCATATTCAATTGTACTCACAAGAGTTTAATCATTTCATAATGTACCTGAATTATCTTCAAAGATGAATTTTTTTTTTCTTCTCCAGAAACTGATGGCTTCAGGTAAAAAGCCTTAGTTTGGCACAAAAGTCACTTTGAAGCACTTTGGACTGCTTCCCAGATCTGCTGTGCCTCTTTTTGGCAATAAAGTAACATCAGCATTTCATATTCAATATTTATTTTAAGGAAAAAGTAAATATTCAAATAAAAAATGATATCATTAAATTGGTAACATAGAGGAAATAACAAAAACATCTCTATATATTTTATATCCTTTTAAAATTGTGGGATGGGGAAACAAAAATAAATGGCTTTCTTAATCAAACCTAGTGTATAAAATAGATAACTAAAGACTTTTCTCAAGCTAGAAAACATTCAGGTTCTCGTCTTTCAAATGTGACTTAACATTGGAGATCACAAAATTAAGTCTATTTCATATTTGAGAAAAGCGCTTAACATTTAAAATTCAAGAAAATATCTTCTGTTGAAAGCTTATATAAAAATGTTGCTGAGGGGGAAGGAAATGGGATTCTGTTTAGTTCAAATATGTTGACATAGAAAAGTACTAAATTCATTTCTTATGGGATGTTAGATTCATTATAACTTACTAAACTTTTAAGTCACTGTTTTATGAGATAGGTGGGCAAATAAAGTAGGAAAATGTGAAGACAGAACACATTTTTAAGTTTTATATATTTTAAGTATATTTCTTGTATCTGTGGTAAAATGAGATAGTGAGAAAATACTTAAATACTTACTGAACACAAGTGTGGTTCTTGGTACTGTGCTGATTACTATGAAGGAATCTGGAATTGATTCCTTCATAAGGAGTTAGTGTTGTTAATGGAAAAAAATATGCAAAATTAAATTACAGTATAAATGAACTATTCATGGGAATTTTTGTCATATGAGACATACAAATGGAAGTCCTACAGAAATAAGGATATATTTTAAAGACTCGTCAGAACCTGTGCTCTATCTATCACTTTGAATGAAAGGCAACCACCTCTGACTGATAGTTTCAGCTTGAATCATAGTCCCTCAGACAGATCTTCCCTGACCATACAGTGTCTACAATGACATTATTTTTACTTCTGAATCCCTAAATTACTTAATCATCAAATCATCAATATATATATATATATATATATATATATATATATATATATTACATTAATATTCTCTATCACTATCCATGGTTTTATAGATGCATTCAGTCCTCCCAATTTTACTGTAATCTCACAGTAAAGAGTTTATGTGTTTACTATAATTTAGCAGAATATATTATATGTAGTAGGCACTAGGTAAATTTTTGCTGGTAAAACACAAAATATTTGGATTGTAATAGATGTAGCTATAGCATGTGCCCTGCCCAAAGAAGCTTTAAGGAAGGCACTTCTTAATGGTGAGCACTGGGTGTTGTACATAAGTGATGAATCACTCAATTTTACATCTGAAAGTAATATTACACTGTAGGTTAACTAACTTGAATTTAATAAAAACTTGAAGGGCGGGGGGGAGAGGCAGTTTGATGTGCTACATGAACTCTCTAAACGCAAATGATTAAACCTTGCCTTCTGATAAATAAATCTTAGGCATTCCATAATAATCTATGGTGTATGAGAAGACAACCCACCAGATTCTGTCTACTGAGAATTTAAACTAAGCAACACAGAAAAGCTTACCATCAGCAGTGAGCTGTATATGGACCAAATGGGTCATAATGAAGGATCAGCAATGGGCAGTGTTGGACCAAAAGTAAAATACCTAAACAAACGGAGGTGGTTAAGAGAAATAGGAGCAAGAAGACCTAGAGAAATGTTCTGTCTTACGTACTGGAAACTTTCCAGAGAACACTTTCAGCTTTCAAAGATTAGCTTATGTTTCATTTTCCGCCTGAGGAAATAGAAGATAGGTCAAAATATTCTATGTGTAATTTGAAGGAAAATAATTCCTTCAAGTGATTTTGATGAGTGGATCTTGGATAAGCTCCTCCCATTATTTGAGAATCATTGGTGAAATAGATAAGATTTAAATGATTTCCTAGACCTCATTACTTAATTCACCAGAGCAGATAATTTCTATTTGTTATTTTATTTATTTAAGGTAAATCAGCTTCTTTCCTTAGGAAAAAAAAAATAGTCTAGAAATTCAAAAAAAATCTTATCCAAATACATATTTTGCTTATTTTAGATGAATAAGTGTGACTTTAAACATAGCTTATATACACTAAATCAAATTATAAAAATCATTTCAATAAATAAGAATATAATAAATTTAAATGCAGAGTTGCACACCTTGGTGTTATTGCCATTAACTATCTTCTTATATCTGAACAATCAAATCATCACATATACTTTAAGTAGCTTTTGAAGTGCATTTAAACTGTGAATACTCCAAATTAGAAGTATAAGATCCATTAATGTTTTAAGTATTTCACATTTTTTTAAGAATGTATTTATTTTAGTTGGATTGACAGAATCCTAAAAACTGGTCAATCATTCTGTGAAACAGTTTGATGCCAAACCAGATATTTTTGATTCAATAACATTTAAACAATTTTTTTTAACGTTTATTTATTTTTGAGACAGAGAGAGACAGAGCATGAACGGGGGAGGGTCAGAGAGAGAGGGAGACACAGAATCTGAAACAGGCTCCAGGCTCTGAGCTGTCAGCACAGAGCCCGACGCGGGGCTCGAACTCACAGACCGCGAGATCATGACCTCAGCCGAAGTCGGACGCTTAACCGACTGAGCCACCCAGGCGCCCCTGATTCAATAACATTTAGATGATAAATATGTTCTTTCATAAAAGTCAGAAGATTAATTGTTTATAACAAAGTTATGATGTAATCACAATTCTAAAAACATATCAGAATTTGTCAAATTTAGTTTAAATTTGAAATGCTATTTCCAACGTTTAAGTTTGAGGCAGTGTTCAGTTTATTAAACTCACCACTGGTCAGAATGTGTCAAGAAGAGTCATTTAAAGAGATAAAAATTTCAATTTAATTCTACAAATATTTATTGGGCAATTACAATGTTCAAGCTACTGCATTAGAATCAATTAAGAAGAAAAGATGAAAAAGACAAGGTCTCTGCCCGACATTCTGTAAAGAAAACGTAAATAACCATTTAGGCTTGTAGTTGTTCTCTTCAAAATTAGCTACCAATATCTTTCCTGAATTGCTATTATAGTTTTCAAGGGATGAAGCATATGTTTTAAAACTGGTTATCTGTCGCTTCCCCCAAGAAGTAAATCATAAGAACTGGTTCAATACACTAATTTTATTTTTTTTGTTAAAGGAAACAAATACATGAGAGAGTTGTAATAAAAACAAAACAAACAACAACAAAAAAAAACAACAAACTCTAGAAGCCAAGGATTTTCACTTGAGTTTCATATTATTCAGATCATATTTTCCTTTTTTTTCTAAATTACTAACTTGAGAAATGAAAAGTCATTGATTTAGCAGTGTGGGGAGGATGTTAAGAAAGAAGGCTACTTACAGGGTAATTGGAGATGGTCAGCTTATGGCCTTTTTGAAACAGAAAAAGGGATTGTTGGCACATCAGTGAAAATAAGGAAAAAGTGGTAGATAGAGGCAGAAATCCTCTACAAAATAAGATCATCCTTTTACTTTTCTGCTCTGAAAAGGTGTGAAGTGAAGACATTGAGATTCTTTAATTTCTAGACCTGCATTTATTTCCCTGTTGAGTCTTAGGAAATTAGAATTCAGTACAGTGGAGGTTAATTGTGTTATCATGGCCTATGTGTTGGGTATGGTTTTCAAATATCTTGGTATGCTTTAGATGCAAATAAAGATATGAAAAGATGCTCCATATCTCATGTCATCAGGGAAATGCAAATTAAAACAATTATGAGATACCACCACACACCTGTTAGAATGGCCAAATTCCAGAGCACTGACAACACCAAATGCTGTTGAGGATGTAAAACAACAGAAGCTCTCACTCACTGGTGGGGGTGGGGGGGGGGGGGTTGCAAAATGATACAAACCACTTTGGAAGACAGTTTGGTGGTTTCTTGCAAAACTAAGCATACTCTTGCCATATGATCCAACAATCATGGTCTTTGGTATTTACTCACAGGACTTGAAAACTAATGTCTACAAACAAATCTGCATGTGGATGTTTATAGTAACTTTATTCATAAGTGACAAAACTTGGAAACTACCAAGATGCCCTTCAGTAGGTGAATGGATAAATAAACCGTGGTATATTCAGACAATGGAATATCATTCAGGGCTAAAAAGAAATAAGCTAGCAAGCCATGAAAATACATGGAAGAAATTTAAATCTGTATACCAAGTGAAAGAAGCTAATCTGAAAAGGCTACATATTGTATAATTCCAACTGTATGACTTCTAGAAAAAGCAAACTATGGAGACAATGGAAACAATAGTGGTTGTCAGGCATTTGAGCAGCAGGGAGAGATGAATAGGCAGAACACAGAGGATTTTTAAGACAGTGAAAATACTCTGAATGATACCACATGATGAATACATATCATTATACATTTGTCCAAATGCATCGAGTGTACAAAACCAAGAATAAACTTTAATGTAAACTGTGAATTTTAAGTGATCACGATACATCAATATAGTTTCATGAGTTGTACCATTCTGAAAGAGATGTTGATAATGGGGGAGACTATGCATGTAGAGGGCATTGGTTATCTGGGAAATCTCTGTTGCCATCCCATTAATTTTGCTATGAATCTAAAACTGTTCTAAAAAATAAATTTTTGATAAAAATTATATGGCATTTTAGATATTCAATGAATCAAAAATAAATTAGTGTTTAATTTAAAAAGTATGTTATATTGTATTATTTTGCTAAGGCTGCCACAAAAAAATATCACGGACTGGGTAACTTAAACTACTTTAATTTATTTTGTCATGATTCTGGAGGCTAGATGTCACACATCAAGGTATGATAAGGGTTGTTTTTTCTGATGTTTCTCCTCTTTGTTTGTAGATTGTTTTCTGTCTTCACATGGTCTTCACGTGTCTGTGTCCTAATCTTTTATCATGAAGGTGACAGTCATACTGAATTAGGACCCATTTTAACGACTTCATGTTAACTTAATTACCTTATTAAAGACTCTATCTGCAGATTCAGTTACATTCTGTTTACTGAAGGTTATTACTTCAACATATGAATTTTGGGGGTGGTACAAATTAGCCCATGACAAATATGAAGTATCTCTTTCTGTAGACTAGCTTAGTGTTTCACCTTAAGACATCGTTCTTTACACCTAACACAAAAATTCTTTCATTATTTAAAACACTTTTTAAAATTTTCTATTGTGGTGGAAAGAAGATAGCTCCGTTTTAGTTGATGTGAAAATCAAAGATATTTACAGTTAATGGCAAAGCATCTCAGCATGATATGTTGATAAAAATTATCGTAGATATAATAGTTACAAAGAAAATATGATTAAATAAAATTTAAATTCAAAAGCATATTCTTGGAATATGCATTATGATCAAGTAGTTAAAATCAAGTACAGCAGAGCAAGGCTGTTTCAATTTAAGAAACATATCAACATATGCTTTTAAATGAACAAAGTATATAAAACTTACGATCGTTCCACAGGTATAAAGCTGAATGATTGTTCCACAGGATGCTAAAATTCGTACAAAGTAAATGATAATCATTCCTAATTTCAATTTAAAGTTAAACAAGAAATAAAATGAAACAAATTAAATATAATAAAACTAATTATTTCGGCCGAAATCAATCTAGTAAAAACAATCTTGAAAAAGAAAAGTAAAGCCAGAGGCATCATGATTCCAGATATCAAGCTATATTACAAAGCTTTAGTCATCAAGACAGTATGGTACTGGCACAAAAACAGACACATAGATCAACAGAACAGAATAGAAAACCCAGAAATGGATTCACAAATGTATAGCCAACTAATCTTCGACAAAGCGGGAAAGAGTGTCCAATGGAAAAAAGACAGTTTCTTCAGCAAATGGTGTTGGGAACACTGGACAGTGACATGCAGAAGAATGAATCTGGATCACTTTCTACACCATACACAAAAATAAATTTAAAATGGATGAAAGACCTAAATGTTAGATAGGAAAACATCAAAATCCAGGAGAACACATACAGCAACCTCTTTGATATTTGCCATACCAACTTCTTATAAGACAAGCCTCCAGAACCAAGGGAAACAAAAGAAAAAATGAACAATTGAGACTTCATCAAGATAAAACACTTTTGTACAGTGAGGGAAGCAATCAACAAAACTAAAAGGCAACCTATGAAATGGGAGAAGATATTTGAAAATGGCATATCAGATAAAGAGTAGTATCCAAAATCTATAAAGAAATTATCTAACTCAGCCCCAAAAAACACAAAATAATCCAGTGAAGAAATGGCCAAAAGACATGAATAGACACTTTTCCAAGGAAGACATCCAGATGGCAACATACGAGAAGATGCCCAACATCACTCATTATCAGGGAAATGCAATTCAAAACTATGATGAGATACCACCTCACATCTGTCAGAATGGTCAAAATTAACAACTCAGGAAACAACAGTTGTTAGTAAGGATGAGAGTAAGGGGAATCCTCTTATACTGTTGGTAGGAATGCAAACCGGTTCAGCCACTCTGGAAAACAGTTCCTCAAAAATTAAAAATGCAACTACCCTATGACCCAAAAATTACAGTACTAAGTATTTACCCAAAGTAAACAAAAAATACTGGTTTGAGAAGGCACATGCACCCCAATGTTTATAGAGGCATTATCAACAATAACCAAATTTTGGAAAGATCCCAAAAGTCCATCAACTGATGAAAGGATAAAAAAGATGTGGTATATATATATAATGAAATACTACTCAGCCATCAAAAAGAACAAAATCTTGCCATTTGTAATAAGTGGATGGAGCTAGAGTACATTATGCTAAGTGAAATAAGTCAGTCGGAGAAAGACAAATACTATATGATTTCACTCCTGTGTGGAATTTGAGAAACAAAACAGATTAACATAGGAGAAAGGAAAAAAAAAGAGAGAGGGAGGCAAAACATAAGAAACTCTTAACTATAGAGAACAAGCTGGAGGGAAGTGGGTGGGAGATGGGTGAAATGTGTAATGGATATTAAGGAAGCCACTCATTGTGTTAAGCAGTGGGTGTTACATGTAAAGGATGAACCACTAAACTCAACTACTGAACTCAATATTATACTATATTTAAGTAGAATTTAAATAAAAACTTAAAACCTGAAAAATAAACAAAATGAAATAAAATGCAATTTAAAAACAAAACGAAACAAAACAATAAAGACCCAGTGATTAAAATCAGAAAAAGTAGAGGGATGGCTCTTATTTTAACCATTATTTAACTAAATTCTGTAAAGGATGATGTTTAGGAAAACAGTGATGATTCAGACACTTTTAATAAGTGTGTAAGAGGATGATTCCCACATGAATGGGAAGATGTCAGGTAATTACTGCATCTTTGACCTCAGTCTTATGTCCTAGTAGATAATTCTAGGAAACAGAAAAATAACATGTTAAAAATACAAGCATTCTACTTTATGACGATACCAACAATTAGAAATAATGATTAAATCCCTTTTACAATAATGGAAAAACATAAAATAGGAAAAATTTGTACAGAAAATATTTAGGTCCTCTATATACAACTGTAAAATTTATTAAAATAACTAAGGATCCTTGAATTATATGAAGAGGCATGCAATTTTCCCGGATTTAAAGACAATATCAAAATAGAAATTACTTTAAATTATTATAGAAATTTACAGAAACTAAAACCATAATTCTCAAATGGTTTCTTGGAATTGGTAAAAAGGATTCACAAGTTAAAAAGGAAGAATATATTTCAGAGAATTTTCAATTGATTTTTCAAATAAAACAAAATGTATTCAGATTCAAAATAATGCTAGTATAATGACATTAATTACCATTATAATATCAAGGTAACTCCCAAACACATTTCATATACAAAATTATATATACCTTAGTATTTTTCTATAATTTCATCAATTAGGACTGACTCAACTAACCATTATTTCCCACTGGTATTCTAGTTTTCATTGGAACCAGTTATATAAATTATTCTTAATTTTTTCTAATGTTTCATAGTTTCATTTGTAAGACTTTATTTGCTGTAACATGAGAAACATTCTCTGTAACATGAGAAAAAAACGAAAGGAATTTATGTAACTGTTTCCAGTGAAGACCCAGTTAAGGGATGCAAGAAATATAAAAAAATGTAAAATAATGCATTATTGATTTATTTTCTGTGTGGAAGAAGACCAAACCAAAATCAGTAAATAAGTTACATTACAAAGGAAATAATTATGATATATATACCCTGGACAAAGTGTTAATATCCCAATGTGAAAAGATGTCCACACAAAAAAATTACATGAAAGTAAGCAAATGTTAAATACTTACTAGATATAAATAAAAATATTTAAAGAGCTAAAAGGTAAACATTACCTCATTTATATTATGAAAAAATGATATTTTATTTTGTGTAAAATAATTTTATTCCAAATGTATGTTGTCTTTCATAAATCTAGTAATAAAGAACACCTTAAAAATGATTTTTATTACTCTGAAGATATCTATATAACTTGGATACTGGTAGGAATAATTATAAAAAGATCAGTCATTGTTAGTACTTATAATACAAGAAGTTTGATGAATAATTCAATTTTATGTAAAAAGTTCAATGCAGATATGTATATAGTTATAGTAGTAATCACACAATATCAAATATAAGAATTGCTTTGAATAGTGGATAACAATAAACCCACTGCAATTAAAGTTCACAGGATAATATTTGCAAATAAATAGCCCAATTCTTTGTGACATATTGAATGTGCAAACATAAAATTAAAACAACTTTTACTTTATTTGGTTAGTGCATTTATAGTGCAAGTGCAGTGAATCTGTATTAAACTTATCCGTTATATTTTTAACCAACAACTTTTTGACAACAATCTTTACAGTAAAAATATCTCAATAACTACAATAAGCCATGAATGTTAAACAAACTGCAGTGAGAGTTATATAAATATAAATTCAACATTACTTTCATTCATATTTTCATCCAAGGCTGAATCAAACTATCTGGCATATATTTTATATTTTCATGTAAATTTTATTTTCATTAGTAAATATTTAAATATCTTAAAGTGAGTTAATTTCAAAGGCTGGTGAGAGCATATACATAGAGTCATGTTCCTATCTTGCTACAAGGATTATTTATTGCTATTACATTTTTGGAATATTATTTGGCAGTATTAATTATACTTTAAAAATTATTAATCTATGATTGTGACAGTTAACTTTTTATATCCATTTTATATTAACAAATGCACCAAGATATAAGATATATTTAATAATATTTATTTTATCACTATTTGCAATATTTAAACAGACCTAGAAAAAAATGCCCATTATAGGAAACAGTTCAATCAATTGTTGATTCTCCATGCTATGAAATTTTATCCAACTACTAAGTTTCTAAAACACAATTATCAATTGACTATTAAGTATAGTCATCAAAAATACTTCATTTGAAATAAATACATACTGAAGAAATACAATAGTATAAGCCATACTATGTAGTGTGCATATATATATATATATATATTTTTTTTTTATTGTTTTATTTCTTATTTTTTTAAATCTACATTCAAATTTGTTAGCATATAGTGCAACAATGATTTCAGGAGTAGATTCCTTAGTGCCCCTTACCCATTTAGCCCATCCCCCCTCCCATAACCCCTCCTGTAACTCTCAGTTTGTTCTCCCTATTTATGAGACTCTTCTGTTTTGTCCCCTTCCCTGTTTTTATATTATTTTCCTTTCCTTTCCTTATGTTCATCTGTTTTGTCTCTTAAGTCATCATATGAATGAACTCATATGACTTTTGTCTTTCTCTGACTAATTTCACTTGGCATAATACCCTCCAGTTCCATCCACGTAGTTGCAAATGGTAAGATTTCATTCCTTTTGATTGCCAAGTTCTACTCCACTGTATATATATACCACATCTTCTTTATCCATTCATCCATCTATGGACATTTGGGCTCTTTCCATACTTTGGCTATTGTTGATAGTGCTGCTATAAACATGGGGTTTCATGTGTCCCTTCAAAACAGCACACCTGTATCCCATGGATAAATACCTAGTAGTGCAATTGCTGGGTTGTAGGGTAGTTCTATTTTTAGTTTTTTGAAGAACCTCCGTACTATTTTCCAGAGTGGCTGCACCAGCTTGCATTGCCACCAGCAATGCAAAAGAGATCCTCTTTCTCCACATCCTCGCCAATATCTGTTGTTGCCTGAGTTGTTAATGTAAGCCATTCTGACAGGTATAATGTGATATTTCATTGTGGCTTTGATTTGTATTTCCCTGATGATGAGTGATGTTGAGCATTTTTTCATGTGTCAGTTGGCCATCGGATATCTTCTTTGGAGAAGTGTCTATTCATGTCTTTTGCCCATTTCTTCACTGGATTATTTGTTTTTTGGGTGTTGAGTTTGATAAGTTCTTTGTAGATTTCGGATACTAACCCTTTATCTGATATTTGCAAATATCTTCTCCCATTCTGTCAGTTGCCTTTTAGTTTTGCTGATTGTTTCCTTCTCTGTGCAGAAGATTTTTATTTTGATGAGGTCCCAGGAGTTCATTTTTGCTTTTGTTTCCCTTGCCTCCAGAGACGTGTTGAGTAGGATGCTGCTGCAGCCAAGAACAAAGAGGTTTTTGCCTGCTTTCTCCACTAGGATTTTGATGGCTTCCTGTCTTACATTGAGGTCGTTCATCCATTTTGAGTTTATTTTTGTGTATGGTGTAAGAAAGTGGTCCAGGTTCATTCTTCTGTATGTGGCTGTCCAGTTTTCCCAGCACCACTTGCTGAAGAGACTGTCTTCATTCCATTGGGTATTCTTTCCTGCTTTGTCAAAGATTAGTTGGCCATACGTTTGTGGGTCCATTTCTGGGTTCTCTATTCTGTTCCATTGATCTGAGTGTCTGTTCTTGTGCCAGTACCATACTGTCTTGATGATTACAGCTTTGTAGTATAGCTTGAAGTCTGGGATTGTGATGCCTCCTGCTTTGGCTTTCTTTTTCAAGATTGCTTTGGCTATTCGGGGTCTTTTCTGGTTCCATACAAATTTTAGGATTATTTGTTCTAGCTCTATGAAGAACGTTGGTGTTATTTTGATAGCAGTTGCATTGAATATGTAGATTGCTTTGTGTAGGATCAACATTTTAACAATATTTGTTCTTCCTATTCAGGAGCATGGAAGATTTTTCCATTTCTTTGTGTCTTCTTCCATTTCTTTCATAAGCTTTCTATAGTTTTCAGTGTATAGATTTTTCACCTCTATGGTTAGATTTATTCCTAGGTTTTTTGTGCAACTGTAAATGGGATCTATTCCTTGATTTTTCTTTCTGTCGATTCATTGTTGGTGTATAGGAATGCAACCAATTTCTGTGTGTTGATTTTGTATCCTGTTACTTTGCTGAATTCATGAATCAATTCTAGCAGGTTTTTGGTAGAATCTTTAGGGTATTCCATATACAGTATCCTGTCATCTGCGAAGAGTAAAAGTCTGACCTCCTCTGGCTGATTTGGATGCCTTTTCTTTCTTTGTGTTGCCTGGTTACAGAGGCAAAAACTTCCAATACTATGTTGAATAACAGTGGCGAGAGTGGACATCCCTGTCTTGTTCCTGACTTTAGGGGGAAAGCTCTCAGTTTTTCCCCATTGAGGATAATATTAGCATTGGGTCATTCATATATGACTTTTATGATCTCGAGTTATGCTCCTTCTATCCCTACTTTCTTGAGGGTCTTTATCAAGAAAGGATGCTGTATCTTGTCAAATGCTTTCTCTGCATCTATTGAGAAGATCATATGGTTCTTGTCCTTTCTTTTATTGATGTGATGAATCACATTATTTGTTTTGTGGATATTGAACCCACCCTGCATCCCAGGTATAAATCCTGCTTGGTCGTGGTGAATAATTTTTTTAATGTATTGTTGGATCCGGTTGGCTAATATCTTGTTGAAGATCCATGTTCATCAAGGGAATTGGTCTATAGTTCTCCTTTTTAGTGGGGTCTCTCTCTGGTTTTGGAATCAAGGTAATGCTGGCTTCATAGAAAGAGTTTGGAAATTTTCTTTCCATTTCTATTTTTTGGAACAGTTTCAAGAGAATAGGTGCTAACTCTTCCTTAAATGTTTGGTAGAATTCCCCTGAAAAGTCATCTGGCCCTGGACACTTATTTTTTGACAGATATTTGATTACTACTTCGATTTCCTTACTGGTTATGGGTCTGTTCAAATTTTCTGTTTCTTCCTGTTTCAGTTTTGGTAGTGTATATGTTTCTAGGAATTTGTCCATTTCTTCCAGATTACCCATTTAACTGGCATATATTTGGTCATAATATTCTCTTATTATTGTTTTTATTTCTGTTGTGTTGGTTGTGATCTTTCCCCTTTCATTCTTGATTTTATTTATTTTGGTTCTTTCCTGTTTCTTTTTGATCAAACTGGCTAGTGGTTTATCAATTTTGTGGATTCTTTCAAAGAACCAGCTTCTGGTTTCATTGATCTGTTCTACTGGTTTTTTGGTTTCAATAGCATTGATTTCTTCTCTAATTTTTATTATTTCCTGTCTTCTGCTGTTTGGGGGTTTTATTTGCTGTTATTTTTCCAGTTCCTTAAGGCGTAAATTTGGTTGTATGTCTGAGATCTTTCTTCCTTCTTTAGGAAGGCCTGGATTGCTATATACTTTCCTGTTATGATCACTTTTCCAGCGTCCCAGAGGTTTTGGATTGTGGTGTTACCATTTTCACTGACTTCCATATACTTTTTAATTTCCTCTTTTAACTACTTGGTTAGCATGTTTTTCAGTCTCCAAATATTTGTTACCTTTCCAAATTTTTCCTTGTGATTGATTTCGAGTTTCATAGCTTTGTGGTCTGAAAATATTCACGGTACGATCTCGATCTTTTTGTACCTACTTAGGGCTGATTTGTGTCCCAGTATTTGGTCTATTTTGGAGAATGTTCCACGTGCACTGGAGAAGAATGTATATTCTGCTGCTTTAGGATGAAATGTTCGGGATATATCTGTTAAGTCCATCTGGTCCAGTGTGTCATTCAAAGCCATTGTTTCCTTGTTGATTTTTTGATTAGATGATCTGTCCATTGTTGTGAGTGGGGTGTAGAAGTCTCCTACTACTATGGTATTACTATTGATGAGGTTCTTTATGTTTGTGATTAATTGATTTATATATTTGGGTGCTCACACATTTGGAGCATAAATGTTTACAATTTTTAGGTTTTCTTCTTCTTCATAGACCCCTTGATTATGATATAATGCCCTTCTGCATCTCTTGGTACAGTCTTTATTTTGATGTCTAGATTGTCTGATATAAGTATGGCTACTCCGGCTTTCTTTTGTTGGCCATTAGCATGATAGATGGTTCTCCATCCCCTTACTTTCATTCTGAAGGTGTCTCTAGGTCTAAAGTGGGTCTCTTGTAAACAGCATATAGATGAATCTTGTTTTCTTACCCATTATGTTACCCTATGTGTTTTGATTGGAGCATTGAGTCCATTGACATTTAGAGTGAGTACAGAAAGATATGAATTTATTGCCAGTATGATGCTTGTAGGTTTGGAGTTTCTGGTGGTGTTCTCTGATCCTTTCTAATCTTTGTTGCTTTTGGTGTGTGTGTGTGTGTGTGTGTGTGTGTGTGTATTTTTTTTTCATCTTTTCTCCCCTCAGAGAGTCCCCCTTAAAATTTCTTGCAGGGCTGGTTTAGTGGTCACAAACTCCTTTAATTTTTGTTTGGGAAAATTTTTCTCTCTCCTATTTTGAATGACAGCCTTGCTGGATAAAGAATTCTTGGCTGCATATTTTTCTGATGCAGCACACTGAATATATCTTGCCACTCCTTTCTGGCCTGCAAAGTGTCTGTGAATAGGTCTGCTGCAATCCTGATCTGTCTTCCCTTGTAGATTAGTGACTTTTTTTCCCTTGCTGCTTTCATGATTCTCTCCTTGCCTGAGTATTTTTTGAATTTGACTATGATATGCCTTGTTGATGGTCGATTTTTGTTGAATCTAATGGGAGTCCTCTGTGCTTCCTGGATTTTGATGTCTGTGTCTTTCCCCAGGTTAGGAACGTTTTCCACTATGATTTGCTCATATAACCCTTCTACCCCTATTTCTCTCTCTTCCTCTTCTCAGACCCTTATGATAGTGATGTTGTTACTTTTTAATGATTCACTTATTTCTCTAATTCTTAAATCATGCTCTTTTGCCTTAATCTCCCTCTTTTTTTCTGCTTCATTATTCTCTATAAGTTTGTCTTCTATATCGCCGATTCTCTGTTCTGCCTCATCCATCCATGCCGCCACAGCATCCACCGTGATTGCAGCTCAGTTATAACATTTTTAATTTCATTCTGACTATTTTTTACTTCTCTTATATCTGCAGAAAGGGATTCTAATCTATTTTCAACACCAGCTGGTATTCTTATTATCATGATTCTAAATTCTGGTTCAGACATCTTGCTTGTATCTGTGTTGGTTAAATCCCTGTCTGTCGTTTCTTCATGCTCTTTCTTTTGGGGTGAATTCTTTCGTTTTTTCATTTTGAAGGGAGAAAAGGTATTATTGAGTTAGAAAAATTAAAATTAAAAAAATTAAAATTAAAAAAATATATTAAAATTTAAAAAATTAGACACACACACACAAATCTAATAAATAATGCTAGATCCTAGGTGTATTTTGGTCTGGGTGTTGAAAATGGTTTGACAGATTAGAGATAAAAAAGAGAGAAAAAAAAGGAAATCGTTTGAGAATTTGAAAAATTAATACTTGAAGTAGACTGAAAGGAGATTATGGGAGTAAAGTAGAATTTAAAAAAATACACAAAAGTAAACAATATAGTAGAAAAAAATTAAAGAAAAATATTTTTAATAAAAATTAAAAATAAAATGAATTTTTTCTCTTTCTGTATTCAAGAAAAAGAAAAGAAATGAAAAAGAAAAAATAGAGAAAAAAATTGTTTGAAAATTTCAAAAAGTGAATAAACTGTAGTAGACCAAAATAAAATGATGGAAGTAAAATAGAATTTGAAATAATTTACATAAAGGCAAAAAATATTTGAAAAAAATAAAGAAAAATATTTTTAATAGAAATTGAAAGTAAAAACGAAGTTTTTCTCTTTCTGCATTCAAGAAAAAGAAAAAAAAACGAAAAAGAGAAAAAAGAAAAAAAAAGGAAAAAAGGAAATTGTTTGAACATTTGAAAAGGTGAATACACCGAAGTAGAGTAAAATAGAATGATGGAAGTAAGACAGGATTTGAAAAAAAAATTACACAAAAGTAAAATATATAGTGAAAAAATTAAAGAAAACTTTTAATAAAAATTGAAAACGAAAATGATTTTTTTCTCTTTCTGTATTCAGAAAAAGAAAAGAAGTGTAAAAGAGAAAAATAAAGAAAGAAAATTGAATAGATGGACCTGCTAACAGATAGAAGTAGGATTGAAACTAGTTTGTTTTCCCCTAGAAGTCAGACTGTGTAGCACTTTATAGTCCATAAACTAAGTAGGCAGTGAGACTTATGTTCTTGAAGAGCGAGGTTGGCCCAGTTGGGCGGGGCTCAGTGTAATGGCTCTGTTCTCCACTAGATGGCACTGCTAGCCTCCTGGGGTGGATTGTTGCAGCGCTCCTAGGTACTTATGCACATGCGCGGGACGGTGAAAATGGCGTCACCCAGCTACCAGTCTCTATTTTCAGAACTCTGTTCTCCCTCATCAGCAATCACGCACCCACCTCTATCTTCAGTTTTCGTCCACTTCCCGCTTCTTCATTGTCTGTGACCAAGCCCCAGGCAGTACCTCTCTTCCGAGTTTTGTCTCAGATGCAGCTGTTTTCCCCGGCCCCTTACTTCTGAAGGACTGCGGCTTTGACCTGTTCCGCCCCTCTTCCGGAGGGTCTCACCAAGCAATGGCCTAATGCCAGCTGCACCCAGGAACGCTTGCAGGACCCTGCTGCTGCCGGTGCCCCGAGATTGCGGCCAGGTGTCAGCCCGCTCCAGAAAAAGTTCGTGAGATAGTGTAGCAGCAGCTTTTCAGGGATTATTGAAAATCGTAGCACACATCTGGCACCAGACTTCACCCTTAACAACCTTGTTCGTGCACCAGCGAATGTGACTGTTTTCTGTGTTCTGCTGGGACCAGATGGCTTCAACAGTCTCTACCAAATGTCCTTCCAGCAGTGGAACCGCTTTTTCCCATGTGGCCTGAGAACCTCCCAGACCCCACTCTTTTCCTGGGGATTCACCTTTCCCACCAGAGCACCGTCAGGTATTGAGCTGTGGAGTTGCAGCCTTTGCACTCCCCTTGTTTACAGTCCTAATGGAATTTAAACCCTCTCCTTTCTCCTTTCTCCCTTTTTAGTTTAGTCCCTGAGGCTGTTTCCAATTTTCCCCTTTCTCTCCAGCTGCTTTTAGGGAGGGGTGCTTTTCCCATATTCCCCCGCCCCTGCCCTGCCCGGCCCCAGTCTCCATCCTCTCTCTGCCTGCAAAAGCAGCTCCCTGCTCACCACCGTTTTCTCTCTCCCCAAGTTCACCTCTCCGCACCAGGTACCTGCTGAATTCTGTTCATGTTGTGCAGATTGTTGTGTTATTCCTCCAGTCAGTTTTTGAGGTGTGTAGGATGGTTTAGTGCTTGTCTGGCTGTATTTCATGGACGCGAGACACAAAAAACTTCTGTACTGTTCTGCCATCTTGGCTCCTCTGAGTATATATTTTTTAAAGATATGAAAACCAGAGTAAATATAATGAGCTCAAAACCTATATTGTGGTATAGTCATAGAGAACATTAGAAATATTTCCATATTTTGGGGGCACCTGGGTGTTGCAGTCAGGTTAAGCGTCTGAATCTTGATCTCAGCCCATTTAAGCGTCTGACTCTTGATCTCAGCTCAGGTCATGAAATCACAGTATGTGATTTTGAGCCCTGCATCAGACTGTGTGCTGATGTCATGGAGACTGCTTGGGATTCTGTCTCTCTTTCTCTCTGCCTGTCCTCAGCTTGTGCTCTCTCTCCTCCCTCAAAATAAATAAATAATCTTAAAAAAATACATATTTTTTAAAATGATCACCTCTCGTGGTTATAATAGCAAGAACAGAAATAAACTCTGTCAATACAATTTTCTATTAGTTTATGGAAACAATCCTATTATTAAAAAAACAATGAAAAGCCAAATATTCAAGGAAAACTTAAAGAAAATGTAGGTCACAGTTATAGGAAGTAAAATAATAGATGTAAATTCTCATGCTATAAATATACAAAAACTTCCGTACAAACTATTGGCTTTGATTTTATAATATACCATGTTTTTCATTAGAATGTGTTCTTTCAATGCTTGGCTCCAGAAAGCTAACTTTAAGTGATCGGAATATATAACAAACACTCATCTTAGCATGACATTTTCTTCATAATGATCTCATTCTGGCTTCTTCTTTCATATTATTTTCTATGGCATAGGTCTTATTAAAATATTGACATTTCTTTCTAACTCTAACGTATGATTTTTTTATGTTTGGACTGTTATTTATTTTGAATGTTACTCAAAGCTGCAATGAAAGTTATATAAATATTTCAACTTGATGTAGTGTCTGGTTTTTAAGTTTTTTGTGTTTATTTATTTATTTTGAGAGAGAGAGAGAGAGAGAGAGAGAGAGAGAGAGCATGAGCAGGGGAGGGACAGATAGAGAAAGGTAGAGAGAGAGAATCCCAAGCAGACTCTCTGTGTTGTCAGTGCAGAGCGAAACATGGGGTTCAAACTCACAAATCATGAGATCATGACCTGAGCCGAAATCAAGAGTTGGATGCTCAATCTACTGAGCCACCCAGGAGCTCCTGAAGTGTCTGTTTTTTAAAACCAAGCACCGTTTGATGTGTATGATTATCTTGATTGAGTAGATCCCTGCTTGTCACCCTACATATGCCTCCAGGGTTTTAGTACAGCATCAATCCTATTCTCCAAGCAGTTTATGAAACTCTTGTGATTAAGTACTCTACATGCAGTGTATTGCTGTTTTTATGTTTTTTTTAATGTTTATTTGTTTTTGAGACAGAGGGCGACAGCACGAGTGGGGGAGGGGTAGAGAGAGAAGGAGACACAGAATTTGAAACAGGCCCCAGGCTCTCAGCTGTCAGCACAGAGCCTGATGCGGGGCTCAAACACATGAACTGTGAGATCATAACCTGAGCTGAAGTTGGATGCTCAACCGACTGAACTACCCAGGTGCCTCTGTTTTCATGTTTCTTATTTTGTGTATAATTCTTTAAGATAGAAACCATTTAACCAAAATATATATGACACCATATAAAATAAAGAATATTTGAAACTGTATAATACATATATATATTATATAATATATTACATAATATATGTAATTATATGAGATGTTTATATAAGATACTATTATTTCCCATTACTCACTTCTCTTCTCAGAGGGATAATTCACCAATTCTGTGATTCCAATAGCCACCATATACTGGATTTTCCCTAACATCTATCTTCCTTAAAATATTTCTGTGTTGAATATCAGAGATGAATATGTGCCTGTCTTCCAGGCCTCCTCCCTTGGATACCCCACAGACACTGAAAGCTCAAAATAACCTTAAAACAGTATCTTTCTCCAGTGTTCCCTCCCAGTTGCAATGAATTGCACGAGTCTGTACAGATGGCCACTCTAATAAAATGTACAATTTTCTTAAGTTCTCCTATGTTTCTGCCTATATATATAATCAATAAAGATATTGTGCTGTCCACAGCCTCTTTTATTGCCAGTCATTGACTCATTTTTCTTGGTGTAAAGGATAATTTATTACTAAAGTAGCCCTTTATCTGGAGGCTTTCTTATCTGGCCAGTTTTAGCTCTTTACAATTCATTGATTCCACATGTTCCTGAAATAAAGATAGCATTGTCCTAACTTCTGTATTCTCTTTCCCAGTACAACAAAATGTATTTGTTGATTTAATTTTTTATTTCTCTTACTGTAATATATTATAACCATTCCCTTATACGGTGCCTGGCATAAAGTGTGGTATGAAATATTTTCTCAAAAACTATTTTTGAATGCTTGAATAAATAAAATAAGTATGCCAGTGTTATAATAGTAACAAGTAGCAATCTGACCATCAGAGCTTCGTGTTTCATAAATAAAAGAGGTCATATTGTCAATAACAAAATCAGCATTATTCCAAGAAACATATCAGATTCTGATCAACTTTTAAATATTTAAACACATTAAGCGATTTGTTAAATTTTCTTTCATTTGTTATTTTTTAGCACAAGTTATTATGAAAGACACTATCTTTGTTTAGCATTAATTTATAAGATCCTTAAAGCAAAAACCATTTTGTAAAAGCAATATGACGTTTTTCTAACATAATGGCAAAGCAAAGATAACGTTTTTCTAACATAATGGCATCAATTACCAGGTATACATAACTTTTTTCCAAATACACATATCCAAAAGAACGATACCCCTTATATAAGACAAAATTATAAACCATTTTAGTTCTTTGTTTCATATATAAAATATGTGTAATTTATATGCTAATGCATTTGAATGTAATACTAAAATATTATACAATTTAGTCACTATTATTCCATACTTCTATTTCAGACTATCTCATATATCTGCCTATTCCTCCAAGTACTTGCACTGTAATAAATGGTTAAAAATTATTTTTGTTCTAGACCAGGAGTTAGCAAACAATATCACACAGTCATAATCTAACCAGCAGATTCTTTTCATGTGGTCTACAGCTAAGAATGGTTTTTACATATTTGAGACATTGTAAACACGCACACACACACACATACACACACACACAAATTGAAGAATATGCCACAGAAACATATCGCAAGCAAAGCGTAAAATATTTATTATCTGACCCTTTAAAGAAAAACAGTTTGACAACCCCTTTCTAGAATTAAATTCAAATTTACCACTTCCATTCTCAGTGTCCTAAAGTTTACCAAAATAATCATTATTTTTACACATTTAACATAAAGATTATAAAAAATTCATTCTCTATTGGGAATCTAAAATATGTCACAACATATTTTTTTGCCATAACATTTACACAGCAAATATTTGTTATTTGAAGCAGTATTATACTGGTTTGTGATAGTGGGTGAGCTGTTTATCCAGTCCAAGCCTCATATTCCTCTCTGTAAGCATGAGGATAATAGCAATAAGACCTAGATGGTGTTGAAGTTCATTGAAATAATACAGGCTTTAATAACTTAAGTCAGTGATTCACACATTCTAATTGACCCACTAGTGCCAATTTTGCTTCTCCATTTTCCATGGGTTCATTTTACATGTTCATTTAAATTACAGATATATCTATAAAAATTATAACTCTAGAACAGAAGTAAACATAGGCAGCATCTCTCTTAAAATGCAAAAAAAAAAAAGAAATTAGAAATAGTCTTGCCCATGACAAAATATAATTGTACTTATTATATTAAAATATAAAAGTTGATTGCGTGACTAATGTTTGATTCATATGTATATAAGTGCAGTGTTTAAAAATTATTCTGATTAATCCCTATACATGAGGGACATAAAGTTCTCTATATACTTAGTAACTATTGGTATGGAGAATATTTCTCTCCCTCAGTGTTTTAATTATTGCTAATTGTGTATTGGATGATAGTTAATGACAATAATTGCTCACAATTGTTAAACACTTACATATTATTCTCATACCATACCAAATACTTTTCATGCATTATTGCATTTAATCTCCAAAAATCCTTTGAATTAAGTATCATTACCCTCCTTTCACAGATGAGAGAACTGAAGCTTTACAAGTATAAGTGTAAATCTAGATCTCATAGCCATTAACTGACTGAGTCAGAATTCAAACCAAAGCAATCTGACCCAGAGACTGTGATTTTAAACACTTTGCCAAACCACTGATGTACTGGTAGCAACATGACAACAGTATGTTTGAAGTAGGTGTTAAAGCTCATCACTAGTTTTAGATGCTCAACTGATTTTATTAGTTTGAACATAGGATATGTGGACATTTAGAGACAAGAAAAAACTGTGCAACATGTGAAATAATTGTAGGTCTATTGAGAAGGCTAAAGCAGTTCACAATACACAGCCATAAAAGATGATAATAGTAAAATATAGAAGAGGGGTGCCTGAGTGTCTCAGTTAGTTAAACAACCAACTCTTAGTTTCGGCTCAAGTCGTAATCTCACGGGTTCATGAGTTTGAGCCCTGTGTCTAGCTCCACACTATCAGCTTGGAGCCTGTTTGGGATTCTCTCTCTCTTTCTCTTTCTCTCTGCCCTAGAATAAATATATGAACTTAAAAAACAAATTAATTAAATAAAATATAGAAGAGGTTTTTTGGGAACACCTGGGTGGCTTAGTCAGTTAAGTGTACAGCTTTGACTCAGGTCATGATCTCACAGCTTGTGAGTTTGAGCCCCACATCAGGATCCAAGCTGACAGCTCAGAGCCTGGAGCCTGCTTCAGATTCTGTGTCCCCCTCTCTCTGCCCTCCCCCGCTCATGCTCTGTCTCTGTCTCTCTCAAAAATAAACATTAAAAAAAATTAAAAAGAGGTTTTATGTTGTTATTGTCCTCTATTTTTTGATAGTAAATAACACATAACATTCTATAAATTTAAGGTGTACGACATGCTGATTTGATACTTTTAATATTTGCAATATGATTACTAGCAAAGTACTAATTAACATCTCTATCACTTCACTTAATTATTATTTCTCTTTTGTCAGAAACGTAAAAACAGTTAAATCTGGTCTCTTAGTAACTTTGAAATTTATAATATGGTATCTATTGACAATAATCTCTATGCTATGCATTAGATGTCCAGGACTTACTTACCTAGTAGTTGTAAGAAGTTTGTGTCCTTACACAACATTTGCCCAGTTCCTCCAGCCCCCAGCTCCTGGTAACTACCATTCTACTCTGTTTTTACAAGTGTGGCTTGTATAGATTGCACACATAAGTGGTATCATACAGCATTTGTCTTTCTCTGTCTGACTTATTTCACTGGCATGATGCTTCCAAGGTCTATCCATGTTGTTTCAAGTGGCAGTATTTCCTCCTTTTTAATGGCTGAATTATATTCCACTGTGTGTGTGTATGTATCATATGTGTATATCATATGTGTGTATATATATATATATATATATATATGTGTGTGTATATATATATACGCACACATATATATATATAGAGAGAGATATTAATTATCTATATACCTATATATCTATATGTAATATAGATATATAGATATAGATTTATCCTTTGGAAGACAGTTTGTTTTAAAGGATAGATAGTAGAATATGGTTTTAGGCATTTAAGCATAAATAAATATGACAAAACAAGTGTCTATTTTAATTCCTTGTTTAAGTGGAGTTGGAGTTTCCAGTTCCCACATTAAACCATTAGAACTCTTCTGTAAATACCTTTATCCCCCAGATTCTTTCTGGTAGTTCTTATAGGAAATAAGTAAATAAATAAATGCTGATCAGTCTGTCACCCAGTGAAAAATATTTACTCCTGATTTTTCAACAGTGAACAACTAAAAAGAGTCAACAACTAAATATTCTTTTTTTTAGAGAAACTGATAGATTGTCCTAATAATAAGGTTATTTATGGATTATATAAAAAGATGGAATTAGTAGTTTGCTCTTTTAATTTCCTGCCTTGTAGAATCAGCAGGGTCATAAGTTGAACCTAGTGTGTACACAAATCAATATTAGTAGTTAGAGAATAGTATCCACTCTCTGGACTCCTGAAGGGATTCAGCAAATCTTATTTATTTATTTATTTATTTATTTATATTTATTTAATTATTATTATTATTATTATTAGGTGCTAAGAAATGCTCAAAGTTGAGGGAGTTTCCCAGGCTTGAAGCAATCCCAGTGTATTTTTAAGTGTGGATTGTCATCTATGATTTTTTTTTTTTGCACTTGCCTCAGTGCATACTTATCTGTTGCTACAAAACCTATGGGAAGTAATTCCACAACTGTTTCAGTAAGCAGTTAATTCCATGTTGAGCAAAATAAGTGACTTTCAATGACCCCTATAGCAACAAAATAGCAAAAATTATCAATATTCTTTTCCACATTGCCTGACTGTAACTTTTGCCATTCTCTGCTCAAAAGGCTAAGATTTTTCTTCTTTCCTAAAAAAGACAATCAAATATATTATGAAACACTTAACATAACCATGGTATTCAAGAATAACACTAATACTGTAACATATGTAGTCCTTCTCAAAGCCAATTCAAAAGCCTATCAGAAACAAGTAAAGAAATTTAAAAGCATGTGAAATATGAGTAAAACAATTTAGAATTATGTAATTTGGAATGAGGCACTTGGCAACTGGAGTTTAAATCAAATGGAATGTGCAAATGTAAAGTCTATCCAGCAGAGAATTGTAATAATAAAGTTATATATTAGTCCTTAGAGTTATAAGTAGAGATCTAAACTGATTTTCTTCTATTGCTGTTTTGGTTGATCAATGGGGTTTGGTGTAAAATGTTTTAGCTAGATGATAAAAAAGCTGTTACTCCTTTTCATTATTGTGTGGCGATCAAAAACAGCTATCTTAACATAATATTTTTGGTTATATCAAATGTAAAGAGATGGAATAATGTTCTGTTAGACATAGAATTTATTTAAAATAAGGAAATTAAATTTAAAATTTTATTTCAAGGGCAAGTCAAGCTTTCAGAAATGTTTAAATCTACTTGTGGCAGGTTCACTGCATTTTTAGTTATCATTGATCTCAAGAAAGGAAGGCTAAAATTTCCATAAAACTCAAATTTCTTTTCTTCTGTTTTCTCTTTCTCTACTCTTAAAAAAAATCTCTCTTTTAATCTTTCATGAGTGAAGGAGTTAAAAATATGTTACACTAGATTTAAATAGTTTACTTTAATCACTTCCATGGTATCTTTATTATAGAATATAAGGTGTATCTGGAGGAAAAGTCACATCTCCTTAGTTCACTATTATTAGTTCCTAGAACAGTATCTGAAAAGATTTATAGGTTTGTTAAATATAGAAGGAATGAGCAAAATGATGAATACTATCAGGTCAAAATAATTGAAGACTCCCTTAAGAAAATAACCAAAGATAATTGTACCAAAGATATAGGAGAAGGTACAAAGAAGTAAAATATTCAGCATGCATCAGTGTGATTAATACAATCAAATAATTCCCATTTTGTTAAGGTCTATGAAACTTAAAATATTTAAGAGCTAAATAAATATTTTTAAAAATAAAATCAGTTTGTTGGGGCGCCTGGGTGGCGCAGTCGGTTAAGCGTCCGACTTCAGCCAGGTCACGATCTCGCGGTCCGTGAGTTTGAGCCCCGCGTCAGGCTCTGGGCTGATGGCTCGGAGCCTGGAGCCTGTTTCCGATTCTGTGTCTCCCTCTCTCTGCACCTCCCCTGTTCATGCTCTGTCTCTCTCTGTCCCAAAAATAAATAAAAAACGTTGAAAAAAAAATTTAAAAAAAAAAAAATAAAATCAGTTTGAAAGTCAAAATCCATTATTGGGCAAGATGTCAAGAAGTTGCATGTCCTAGTATTCTTAGATTTATGAATAGAAAGACTTTTAAGTTTAGTCACTGGAAGCCTGAACTTTTTCATAAATCACCCAAAGATCCTTCTAAAGACACTATTTTTTTCTGTATTTTTAATTTTTTTAAATACAATTTATTGTGAAGTTTGCTATGCGGTGTATACAGTGTGCTCTTGACTTTATAAATAGATTCCCATGATTCGTTACTTACATACAACACCCAGTTCTCATCCCAACAAGTGCCCTCCTCAAATCCCATCACCCATTTTTCCCTGCTTCCCACCCCTCCCCATCAATGCTTAGTTTGTTCTCTGTATAAACCATAAGGGTTTTCCTCCCTCTGTGTTTGTAACTATTTTTCCCTTTCCCTTCCCCCATGGTCTTCTGTTAAATTTCTCAAATTCCAAATATGAGTGAAAACATATGATATCTGTCTCTCTCTGAGTTATTTCGCTGAGCATAATACCTGCCATTTCCATCTTGCAAATGGCAAGATTTCATTCTTTCTCATTGTTGAGTAGTATTCTGTTGTATATACTTACTGCATCTTTATTCATTCATCAGTTGATGGCTATTTGGGCTCTTTCCATAATTTGGCTATTGTTGAGAGTGCTGCTATAAACATTGGGGTACAAGTGCCCCTATGAATCAACACTCACCTGTATCTTTTGTATAAATTCCTAGCAGTGCTATTGCAGGGTCATAGGGTAGATCTATTTTTGATTTTTTTAAGAACTTCCACACTGTTGTCCAGAGCAGCCGCACCAGTTTACATTCCCACCAACAGTGCAAGTGGATTCCTGTTTCTCCACATCCTCACCAGCATCTGTTTTTTCCTGAGTTGTTAATTTTAGCCACTCTGACTGGTGTGAGGTGGTATCTCATTGTGGTTTTGATTTTTATTTCCTTGATGAGGAGTAATGTTGAGCATCTTTTGATGTATCTGTTGGCCATTAGGACGTCTTCTCTGGAAAAGTGTCTTTTCATGTCTTCTGCCCATTTCTTCACTGGATTATTTGTTTTTTGGGTGTTGAATTTGGTAAATTCTTTATATATTTTGGATACTAACCCTTTATCTGATATGTCATTTGCAAATATCTTCTCCTATTCCATTGGTTGACTTTTAGTTTTTTTGAGTGTTTCCTTTGCTGTGCAGAAGGTTTTTATCTTCATGAGGTTCCAATAGTTCATTTTTGCTTTAATTTCTCTTGCCTTCAGAGACAGGTCGAGTAAGAAGTTGCTGTGGCTGAGGTCAAAGAGGTTGTTGCCTGCTTTACTCTAGGGTTTTGATGGTTTCCTGTCTCACATTTAGGCCCTTCATCCATTTTGAGTTTATTTTTATTCATGGTATGCATGGTGTATGAAAGTGGTCCAGTTTTATTCTTCTGCATGTTGCTATTCAGTTTTTCCAGCACCATTTGCTAAAGACACTGCCTTTTTTCCTTTGGATACTCTTTCCTGCTTTGTCAAAGATTAATTGGCCATATATTTGTGGATCCAATTCTGGGTTCTCTATTCTAGTCCACTGGTCTATGTGTCTGCTTTTGTGCCAGTCCCATACTGTCTTGATGATTACAGCTTTCTACTGGAGGCTAAAGTCTGGATTGTGATGCCTCCCACTTTGGTCTTCTTTTTCAACATTAATTTAGCTGTTAGGGGTTTTTGTGGTTCCACACAAATATTAGGATTGTGTGTTCTAGTTCTGAGAAGAATGCTGGTGCAATTTTAATTGGGTTTCCATTGAATGTATAGAATGTTTTCGGTAGTATTGACATTATAACAATATTTGTTTTTCCAATCCATTCGCATGGAATGTTTTTCCATTTCTTTGTGTCTTCTTCGATTTCTTTCATTAGTTTCCTATAATTTTCAGCATAGAGATCTTCTACATCTTTGGTTAGGTTTAGTCTTAGGGATTTTACGGATTTTGGTCATATTGTACATGGGATCAATTCCTTGATTTCTCTTTCTGTTGTTTCATTATTGGTGTATAATAATGGAACTGATTTCTGTAAATTGATTTTGTATCCTGCGACTTTGCTGAATCCATGTATCAGCTCTAGCAGTTTTTTTTGATGGAGTCTTTCAGGTTTTTCATGTAGAGTATCATGTCATTTGTGAAAAGTGAAAGTTTGACTTCTTCTTTGCCAATTTGGATGTCTTTTATTTCTTTTTGTTGTCTGATTGCTGAGGCTAGGAGTCCCACCACTATGTTAAAAAAAAAAAAACAGTGGTGAGACTGGACATCCCTTTGTGTTCCTGATCTTAGGGGGAGAGCTCTTTTTCCCCATTGAGGATGATATTAGCTGTGGGAATTTCATGTATGGCTTTTATGATGTTAAGGTATGTTTCTTCTATCCTAAATTTCTTGAAGGTTTTATTATTAAGAAAGGGTGCTGTACTTTGTCAAATGCTTTTTCTGCATTTATTGGCAGGATTGTATGGTTCTTATCCTTTATTCTATTGATGTGATGTATCACATTGATTGATTTGCAAATATTGAATCAGCCCTGAAGCTCAGAAATGAATTCCACTTGATAATGTTTAATAATTTTTTAAAATATACTGTTGAATTCACTTTGCTAGTATCTTATTCAGAATTTTTGCATCCATGTTCATCAGGGATATTGCCTGTAATTCTCCTATATAGTAGGGTCTCTGTCTGGTTTGGGAATCAACATAATGCTGGTTTCATAGAATGAGTCCAAAATCTGTCCTTCTGTTTCTATTTTTTGGGACAGCTTGAGAAGGATAGGTATTAACTCTGCTTTAAATGTCTGATTGAATTATCTTGGGAAGCCAACTGGCCCAGGATTCTTATTTGTTGGGAGATTTCGATAGCTGATTCAATTTCTTTCCTGGTTATAAGTCTGTTCAAATTTTCTATTTCTTTCCTTTTGAGTTTTGGTAGTATGTGGGTGTGTAGAAATTTCTCCATTTCTTCCAAAATATCCAGTGTGTTGGCATATAATTTTTCAATTGTATCCTCTAATAATTGTTTTTATTTCTGTGGTGTTGGTCATGATCTCTCCTCTTTCATCCATGATTTTATCTATTTGGGTTCTCTCTCATTTCTTTTTTAGAAGTCTCCCTAGGGAGTTATCAATTTTGTTTATTCTTTCAAAAAACCAGCTCTTAGATTAATTGATCTGTTCTGCTGTTTGTTTGTTTTGGTTCTATTATCATTTATTCCCTGTCTTATGTTTATTCTTTTCTTCTGCTGACCTTGGTTTTTGTTTTTGTTTTTGTTTTTGTTTTTGTTTTTGTTTTTTTCTGTTCTGCTTCGAGGTCCTTTAGGTGTGAGGTTAAGTTCTGTATTTGGGATTTTTCTTGTTTCTTGAAGTAGGCCTGGATTGCAATGTATTTTCCTCTTAGGACTCCCTTTGCTGCATTCCAAAGGGTTTGGACTGTCATGTTTTCATTTTCATTTGCTTCCATGGATTTTTTAAATTTCTTCTTTAATTGGCTGCTTGACCCATTCATTTTTAGTAGGATGTTCTTTAACCTCGGTGATTTGGACGCTTTCCAATTTTTTTCTTGTGGTTGATTTCAAGTTTCAAAGCATTGTGATCTGAAAATAAGCATGGTATAATCTAAATCCTTTTATATTTATTGAGGGTGTTTTGTGACCCAGTATGTGATCTGTCCATGTGCATTCTAGAAAAATGTATATTCTGCTGCTTTTGGATGAAAAGTTCTGAATATATCTGTCAAGTCCATCTGGTCCAGTGTATCATTCAAGACCATTATTTCTTTATTGATTTTCTGCCTATATGATATTTACATTGTTGAAAGTCACCTACAGTTACTGTATTATTATCAATAAGTTTGCTTATGTTTATGATTAACTGATTTACATATGTGGGTGCTCTCAAGTTGGGGGCATAAACATTTACAATTGTTAGCTCTTCTTGATGGCTAGACCCCTTAATTATGATATAATGCCCTTCATCATCTCTTATTACATACAGCCTTTACTTTATAATGTAGTTTGTCTGATATAAGTATGCCTACTCCAGCTTTCTTTTGACTTCTAGTAGCATGACAGATGGCTCTCCATCCCCTCACTTTCAATCTGCAGGTGTCCTCAGGTCTAAAATGAGTTGCTTATAAACAGCATGTAGACATGGATCTTGTTTTTTTATCCATTCTGATACCTTATCCCTTGCGGCATTTAGTCCATTTACATTCAGAGTGATTATTGAAAGATATGGATTTAGTGCCATTGTGTTATCTGTAGGCTTCATGATTGTGGTGATGTCTCTGGTCCTTTGTAGTCCTTGTAGCATTCCAGTCACAGAGTCCCCCTTAGGATCTCCTGCCGGTCTGGTTTAGTGGTCATGAAATCCTTTAGTTTTTGTCTGGGAAAGCCTTTATCTCTCCTCCTATTGTGAATGAGAGCCTTGCCGGATAAAGGATTTTCTTGCTGCATATTTTTCCTATTCAGCACATTGAATATTTCCTGCCACTCCCTTCTGGCCTGCCAAGTTTCAGTGGAAAGGTCTGCTACTACCCTTTTCTGTCTACCCTTGTAGGTCAAAGCATGTATATCTCTGCTTTCAGAATTCTCTCTTTATTCTTGTATTTTGCCAGTTTTACTATGATATGTTGTGGAGTTGATCTGTTCTTGTTGATTCTGAAGGGAGTTCTCTGTGCCTTCTGGACTTGGATGTCTGATTCTTTCCCCAGATTAGGGAAATTCTCAGCTATTATTTGTTCAAGTAAACCTTCTGCCCCTTTCTCTCTAGTCTTCTTCTTCTTCTGGAGCTCCTATGATAAGGATATTATGTTTCATTGAATCATTTAGGTTTCTAATTCTCTCCTTGTGGTCTAGTATTTTCATGTCTCTCTTTTATTCAGATTCATTATTTTCCATTATTTTATATTCTATTTCATTTATTCTCCCTTTTGCTCCCTCATCCTTGCTGTCACTGCATCTAGTTTATTTTGTCTCTCATTTACATTTTTTTTAAATTCTTTGTGACTATTCCTTAGGTCCTTGATCTCTGCAGCAATAGATTTTCTGCTGCCTTCTGTACTTTTTTCAAGCCCAGCTATTAGTCTTATGATTATTATTCAAAATTCTTGTTCAGAAATATTGTTTATATATGGTTTGAGTAATTCTTTGGCTGTCATTTCTACCTGGAATTTCTTTTGGGAATTCTTCTGTTTTGTCATTTTGGATAGTTTTCTGCTTTTACATATTTTAAAATGTTATGTGTCCTTGTTATGTGTCCTGCCCCAGGGAGTATTACTATATTAAAAAGGGGTCATACAGTGTCCAGGACCTGGCCCTTCAGGAGGTGTTTTTGGAGTGTATTGTGTGCTGTCTGTTGTTGTGACTCTGGTTGCTTTTCCTCCTTACTCGTAGTGGCAGTTTGGACCTTCCACCATGTGTGCTTTGATTTAAAATTGAAGTAACCCTGGAAAAAATTAAAAAGGGGGCAGAGTGATGGAAGAAGGCTTATTCCATAAAAAGAGAAATAACAGGAATGGGGAAAAAACTGACCAGGCAGAGAATCAGTGAAACTGTTTAGCTTAATCCAGAGAGAGAGGAAGGAAAATAAAAAAGAAGGAGATACAGAAGAGGTGTGTAAAGAATAGATTAAAAATGACTGCTTAAACAAATCAACAACCAAATAGAGAAGGGAAGAAAGAAAAATAAAAGACAAAAAAAGAAAAAATATATATATAATATAAATATATATATAATATAATATATATATAATATATATATTATATATATAATAAGAATTGACCAAAAGTTACATCAGAAAAATGCAAAACTTCCAGACCTTTGTCTGATGGTGCCTTGGAACTGGTAGTTGTGCTGGTCTGGAGGAGGGGCCTTCTGGTTCAGTCAATGTCAATCTTGTTCCAGTAGATAGCAGTTGCCAGGTATGGAGGGGCGGGGCTTGGTGTAAGGGGTCCCACCTCCACTTGGCACCCTCTGTTCTGTTCCCTGAAACCCCACTGTGTTAGTGAAAAAATGGCCGTGCCCGAGTCTCTCCCCCTGGGACTAGGTGTCCCAAACCACACTGTTCAAGCAACTCTTACAGCCCCACGTGGGCACAAGTCAGCCAGTTTGTCCTGCTCCACAGTCTCCCGCACCTCCCAGGCTCTTGGCTGGGATTCAAACCCTGATGTCTGAAAGGATCGTGCTCTGTAAACCCTGGTTCTGGGGTAGCACCGCTCTGCCGTGGACCTCTGGCTGGCACCTACAGGGTCTTTTGTCCTTGGAGTGGCAATATAACTTCTTCCCACAGCACTAGATGGAGGGGACTACTCTCCCAATGTGCCTTTGAGCTAGCTACCAAGCCCAGGGCTGCCCCCCACTCCAATCCCTGCCTGGAGGATGGCAATGGTCCAGAGAAAGTCAGCCATCTCTGGATCATCTTCCTCAGGCTATTCGCAAGTTAGCGACTGGCTTTCCCCAGTTTTTCCATTTCCTGGCCTATGGATTGGAGAGGTTTTTCTCTTGTCCAAATACAATCCCACACTTCCACAGCCTCTCTGTCTCTTCCCTTTCTCTCCACTGAAGGGCTTTCTACTTTTGTGTTAACTTTAACAAAAGATGTAAAGAACATGTTTAGGTTCACCTTCTTCATATGAACATCCAGTTGGTCTACAATCATTTGTTGAAAGCACTATCCTTTCTCTATTGAACTGATTCTGCTCCATTTCAAAGATCAGAGCTCTCCGGCTCTCTATTCTGTTTCATTAATTAATTTGGCCATTCTTTCACCATTATCAAGCAGTCTTGATTTCTGTAGCTTTATAATAATCTTGAAATCAGATAGTGTGAATCCTCTGATTTTGTTCTTCATTATTGTTTTGGCAATTTTTGTTCTTTTGCCTTTCTACCTAGCTTTAGAATCAATTTCTAAATATCCACAAAATAACTTATTGAGATTTTGGTTGAGATTATATTGAATCTGTAGATCAAGTTGCGAATAATTGACATCTTAACAACATTGCATTTTCCTATCCATAAACATAGACTCTGTCTCCATTTATTTACATCTTCTTTTATTTTTTCATTAAAGTATTATAGCTTTCCTCATACACCTCTTGTGCTTATTTTGTTAGATTTACACATGAGTTTCTCTTTTCTTCATGCTAAACCATATATCAAAAAATATGTGAAAAAATAAAGAGAAAGAAATCCAATCACTAAAGAAAATCTCCAAAACATGAAAGAGAGAAGGACAAAAAATATTAGAGGAAATGTTCAGAAACAACCACAAAACAAATAATAAAATGACAATAAATACATATCTATCAATAATTAGTTTAAATGTAAATAGAATAAATGCTCCAATAAAGAGACATAGGGTGACAGAATGGATATAAAACAAGATGTTTCTATATGCTGCCTACAAGAGACTCGTTTTATACCTAAAGACACCTTCAGAATGAAAGTGAAGGGATAAAGAAACATCTATCATGCAAATGGATGTCAAAAGAAAGACAGAGTAGTAATACTTATATTGAACAAAATAGACTTTAAAACAAAGACTGTAGCAAGAGACAAAGAAGGGTACTGTATAATAACAAAGGGTACAATCAAACAAGAAGGTATAACAATTGTGAATATTTATATGCCCAACATAGAAGCACCCAAATACATAAAACAGTCAAACGAAATATAAAGGAACTATTTGATAATGATAATAATACAGTAATAGTATGGGACTTTAACACCCCGCTTACATCAATGGACATAATATCTAAACAGAAAATAAACAGGGAAACAATGGCTATGAATGACACACTAGCCCAGATGAATTTAATAGATATATTCAGAACATTCCATTCCAAAATATCAGAATGCAAATTCTTTTCAAGTGCAAATTCTCTAGAAATGATTACATATTATCCCACAAAACAAGCCTCAACAAATTCAAGAAGATCAGAGTCCTACCATGCATTGTTTCTGGCCACAATTCTGTCAAACTAGAAGTCAACCATAAGAAAAAAATTAGAAAGACCACAAATACATGGAGGTTAAACAACATGCTACTAAACAATAAATAGGTCAACCAGGAATTTAAAAAAAAGAAATAAAAAAAGTACATGGAAACAAATGAAAATGAAAACACAGTGGTCTAAAACCTTTGGGATGCAGCAAAAGTAGCTCTAAGAGGGAAGTTTATAGCAATACAGACCTATCTCAAAAAGCAAGAACAATCTCAAATAAACAAATTAAACTTACACCTAAAAGAGCTAGAAGAAATCAACACACACACACATAAAACTAAAACCAGAAAAAGGAAGGAAATAATAAAGGTTAGAGCAGATATAAATGATACAGAAACTAAAAGAAAAAAGGGGAAAAAAAGAAAAATAGAACAGATCAATGAAATCAGGAACTGGTTCTTTGAAAAAATCAATACAATTGATAAACTAGCTAGACTTATCAAGAAAAAAAAAAGAGAAATGACTAAATCAATAAGATCACAAATGAGAGAGGAGGAACAACAACCAACCCCACAGAAATACAAAAAATTATAAGAGAATATTATGAAAAAGTATATGCCAACAAATTGAACAACCATGAAGATATTGTAAATTCATAGACACATATTAACTACCAAAACTGAAACAGAAAGAAATAGAAAACTTGAACAGACCAATAACCAGTAAAGAAATTCAATCAGTAATCAAAAAACTTCCAACAAACAAAAGTCCAGGACCCGATGGCTTTAGAGATGAATTCTACCAAACATTTAAAAAAGAGTTAGCATCTATTTTCTCACAGTATTCAAAAAAGTAGAAAAGGAAAGAAAGCTTCAAAATTTATTCTATGAGGCTAATACTATCCTGATACCAAAACCAGATAAAGACACCACTAAAAGGAAAACTACAGACCAATAACTCTGATTAACATAGAGGCAAAAATCCTCAATAAAATACTAGCAAACCGAATTCAACAATCCATTTAAAAAATCATTCACAACAATCAAGTGGGATTTACTTCTGGGTTGCAAGGGCAGTTCAATATTCACAAATCAATCAGTGTGACACATCACATCAATAAGCGGAAAAATAAGAACCATATGATCAATTAAGTAGAAGCAGAAAAAGCATTTGACAAAATACAACATTCATTCATGATAAAAACCTTCAATAAAGTACTTTTAAAGGGAACATAGCTCAACATAATAATGGCCATATATGAAAAACCCATAGCTAACATCATCCTCTCTCAGATTTTCCCCTAAGGTTAGGAGCAAGACAAGGATGCCTACTCTCACCACTTTCATTCAATACAGTACTGGATGTCCTAGCCACAGCAATCAGACAACAAAAAGATATAAAAAGTGTCCAGATCAGTAAGAAAGAAATAAAACTTTCACTATTTGCAAATGACATGATACTATATTTAGGAAACCTAAGATTCCACCAAAAATCTGCTAGAACTGATAAATGAATTCAATAGTAAGAGCATACAAAATCATTTTGCAGAAAATATGTTGCATTTCAATATACCAAGAGTGAAACAGCAGAAAGAGAAATTACGAAAACAATTCCATTTACGATTCCACCAAAAATAATGATACCTTGGAATAAAACTAACCAAAGAAGTAAGACCTGTACTCTAAAAACTATAAAACATTGATAAAAGAAATTGTAGAAGACACAAAGAAATGGGAAGACATTCCATGCTTATGGATTAGAAGAACAAATATTGTTAAAATGTCTATATTACCCAAAGCAATCTACACATTTAATGCAATCCCTATCAAAATAACAACAGCATTTTTCACAGAACTAGAACAAACAATTCTAAAATTTGTATGGAACCACAAAAGACCCCGAATAGCCAAAGCAGCCTTCAAAAAGAAAAGCAGAGCTGGAGGCATCATAATTCCAAACTTCGAGTTTTATTACAAAGCTGTAGTAATCACAACAGCATAAAACTGGCACAGAAATAGACACATAGGTCAATAGATCAGAATAGAAAACCCAGAAATAAACTTACAATTATATGGTCAATTCATCTTTGACAAAGCAAGGAAGAATATCTAATGGGAAAAAAATAGTTTCTTTAGCACATGTTGTTAGGAAAACTGGATAGCAATATGCAAGAGAAAAAAAGAAACTAGACCACTTTCCTACTCTTACACAAAAATGAATTCAAAATTGATTTTTAAAAAATGGATTAAAAACCTAAATATGAGATCTGAAACCATAAAAATCCTAGAAGAGAACACAAGCGGTAACTTCTTTAAAATTGGCTGTAGCAACTTTTTTCTAGATACATCTCATGGTCAAGCACACAAAAATCAATTATGTCATCTTTGAGGCAAGGAAAACAAAGGCAAAAATAAGCTACTGAGACTAATAAAACAAAAAGCTTCGCACAGCAAAGAAAACAGTCAAAACTAAAAGACAACCTATGGAATGGGAGAAGATATTTGCAACTGACATATTCAATAAAGGGTTAGTTTCCAAAATATATAAAGAACTTTTATAACTCAACATCCAAAAATAATTAATCCAATTTTTAAAATGTGTGGAATGCATGAACAGACATCTCTCCAAAGAAGACATGCAGATGACCAATAGACACATGAAAAGATCGTCAACATCACTCATCATCAGGGAAATGCAAATTAAAACAAAAATGAGATATCATCTCACACCTGTCAGAATAGCATCGGGAAGAATGTGGAGAAAAAAAGAAATCTTGCATTGTTGGTGGCAATGCAAACTAATACAGACACTGGGGAAAACAGTGTGGAGGTTCCTCACAAAGTCAAAAATAAATCTACCTATGATCCAGCAGTTGCGGTACTGGTATTTACCCAAACATTACAAAAACACTAATCTGAAGGGATACATGCACTCCTATGTTTATATCACCATTATTTATAATAACCAAATTATGGAAGAGCCCAAGTGTCCATTGATTAATGAATAAAGAAATGAATAAAGAAGAAATACACACACACACACACACACACACACTGAAATATTATTCAGCCATAAAACAGAATGAAATCTTGCCATTTGCAATGACATGGATGGAGCTAGAGAGTATAATGCTAAGCGAAATAAGTCAGTCAGAGAATGACAGATACAAAATGATTTCACTCATATGTGGGATTTAATAAACAAAACAAATGAGAAAAGGGAAAAAAAGAGACAAATTAAAAAACAGACTCTTAATTATAGAAAACAAACTGATGGGGCACCTGGGTGGCTCAGTCGGTTGAGTGTCCGACTTCGGCTCAGGTCATGATCTCGCGGTCCGTGAGTTCGAGCCCCGCGTCGGGCTCTGGGCTGATGGCTCAGAGCCTGGAGCCTGCTTTCGATTCTATGTCTCCCTCTCTCTCTCTATGCCCATCCCCTGCTCATGCTCTGTCTCTCTCTCTCTCTCTGTCAAAAATAAATAAACATTAAAAAAAAAAAAAAAAAAAAAAAAAAAAAGAAAACAAACTGATGGTTACCAAGGTGGTGGGGTGGGGAGATCTTTTAAATTGGTAATGAGGATTGGGGCATCTGAGTGGCTTGGTCGGTTAAGTGTCTGATTTTGGCTCAGGTAATGATGTCATAGTTAGTGAGTTCAGGTCCTGCATGTGTGCTCTCTCTCCTCTCTCTCTCTCTTTTCTCTCTCTCTTTTCTCTCTCTCTCTCTCTAAGTTAAAAAAATAAACTTAAAAAAAATAAAGTGGAGAAAACTAACAAACACAACCTTAGGCAGGTGACTAAGGTCAACATAAATCATGTTAACAGTAGTACCCTTGCTATGATGTGATGAAAATTGCACTTTGTGTCTGTGGTCTTCCTCTCAGTAATGCATAGCCCTAGTCTATTCATGAGAAAAACATCATACAAATCCTATTTGAAGGATATCCTATAACCTACCTAAGCAGTACTTCTCGAAACTCTCAAAGTTATCAAAAAATAATTAAATGTCTGAGAAACTGTCACAGGCAAGAGGAGTCTAAGGATGCATATAACTAAATATAATGTGGTATTCTGGATGGAATCCTGGGACATAAAAGGGCATTCAAAACTGGAAATTTGAATGAAGTATGGACTTCAGTTAACAGTAAGGTATCAATTTTGGTTTGTTAATCATGAGCAATGTACCAAAGTAATATCATATGTTTATAGTAAGAGAACCTGAATGTAGAGTATCTAAGAACTCTCTCTATTATTTTCTGAATTTTTCTGTAAACCAAAAACTGCTCTAAGAAGCTAAAGTCTGAGAAGAGAGAGAGAAAGAGAAAGAAGAAAGATAAAACATTCTCGGTGTTTATGTAGAGTCATAGTAGGATGGTTTGTTACCAGTTCTGCTCCTTTCAATGACTTGACTATGATCCTCTGAAAGTCCCTCAACCATTTTTTTAATGTAAAAATAAGACAATTAAGCTTACTTTTATTGAGAGAGAAAAGATGCCTTTAAGAATTTAACTTTTTGTTCTTAAATTTGAAAACTCTTTTTTTGTTTTTTAAAAACTATTTATTTATTTTGGGAGAGAGAGAGAGCAAACATGAGTGGGGGTGAAGAGAGAGAGAATCCCAATCAGGTTCCATGCTGTCAGTGAAAAGCCCAATGCGGGACTCCATCTCACAAACTTTGAGACCATGGCCTGAACCAAAATTAAGAGTCAGACACTTCGGGCACCTGGGTGGCTCAGTCAGTAGAGCGTCTGACTTTAGGTAATCGTCTCATGGTTCCTGAGTTGGAGCCCTGGGTCTGGCTCTGTACTGACAGCTCAGAGCCTTGAGCCTGCTTTGGATTCTGTGTCTTCCTCTCTCTCTGCTCCTCCCCCACTTGCACTCTCTCTCTCTCAAAAATAAATAAACATTTAAAAAAAATGTTAAAAATAGAGTCAGATGCTTAACCAACTGAATCACCCATGCATCCCCATCTTCCCACTTTAAAGTTTTGTTTCAATTTTCCTAATATTGTAATTAGTATATTATAGTGTATTCTTCTTCATTCCTTTTAAAGTCAATTTTATATAAATTTGTTACAATAAATAAGACATAATATTCCGTAAATTTACTTTTTGACCACACTTTTATTTATTTTTCTTTAGTAATTTATCATCAACTCTCTTTTAAGCATCCATAATAGAAAATCATACCATATTTAAGCATAGTAGTTTTGTTTTCCAACTCTTAAAGAGTGAACTCAGAGTCTTGTTCACTATTATGCTTCTAGTCAAGTGGTTAAGAGAAGTAAATTGGACTTACAAAATGGCTGTGTCTAGTGATCCGCAACCACTAGTTACTAAAGTATATTAATAACATCTCTCTTAGTTAACTCTTTATAATTTTTTTATGACTAAAATACGTGGAGTAACATTTCAGAGATATTTACATGTGTAAAAAAAATATTCATTGTTAATGTTCTATCCAATGCTCACGTTGAGGCACTTACTCTGATTTAAAAGCAATGCACAGGACATAGAGAATTCTTCTTGAGAAATATTAAGAGAATATGAGGGCATGGGGAAGTATATTCTAAAGTAGTGTTCAATATTATTTTGTGAATTATATTTTTACAACTTATTATTTCTTTATGCATAGAAAGCTAACCATTTTGATTAGGATGGAAACAAAGAAGAAAAGTGTAACCATTAGTTGCTTACTGTGGTTTATTAACTAAGATGTAAATCAGACTTAGATTTGAACCGCTTACCATCTGCATGGTTATAAACCGAGTCTTTATATTAGTAGCTTTAATTTTTATATGTATGTGGAATGAAACTTTTACTTATATCACAGAGTTTTCATCCAAATTAAAAAAAATAGGTGGAAAAGCACATATTTGGTTTTTATTATGATCAAGATGATTATTATACCAACTCTAATATTCATGGAGGCAAAGACATGTTTGAGATTTTTACATAATGTACCTCACACCAAGTCATAAATTACCTTGAATCCAAATGAAAGACATTATGAGAGAAAAAAAATGAATTATACATAAAACCCTAGCCTTAAATTTATAATACAAATAGGTGAAAGCAATCCTTGTTACTGAATCAATGTTGGAAGGAATGATAATTTTTATGAAATAGATAAAATGATTGGCATATTAATATATTATAAAACATAGAGAAAGTATATTTTTTAAAAAGTAATCATATAAACTTAGAGTAATTACACTTGAGTTGGAAGTAGCCTTTCAGCAATTAATATTTTCTTTTTGCATTTATTAAGTAGGTTAAGGACAGATACCCAGAGCCTACTTAGTCTCTTAGCCTACTTGGCCTCTTCAGAGCAGAAGAAGAACTAAAGTTTCAGGAAAGACTGGTGGTCAAGCAAGTAAGATGGTTGACTCTCAAAAACTTCTAGTGTCTAATAAAACCCATGTGAGAATTCAGAATTAAAAGCACATTGCTTTGGAGTAATATTTTGCTTACGAATGAGAAATGTCTTAAAAGGTGATAGATATGGATGAATAATTAAATTTTACTCTTAGAAATCACAAAGCGGATGAGAACTGTGGTGCATATATAAAGTTCCAGTATTATATTTGTCAGACAGCAGGTATGTTAGTTAATAATGTAAATAGATGAACTTGAAAAGTATTGTGACATTGTCTCTGTTAGCATTTGGTACTCTAAACAGTTCTTGCTTCAAATGTCAGAATATATTGGTGTTCTTTGAACTGCCATGCATTCACTGAGAAATTTACACATTAAAGAAGATAAAGCTGATTTATTGTGTATCACCTCTGTTTACTCTGTTTAACTTACAAAGTTAATAAATCAAGGTTCAAGCGATTTAAAAAATCAACTTGAATTAGACAAAAAGAACAAAAGAGCAATGTTGATTAATAGGTCCAAAAAAGAAAAACACATTTATAATTTACAAAGCTGAACTCAAAAGCTTTAATAGAAGAGTAACCATTACCCATTCTAGGACTAAAGAAGCAAAGAGAATTGGTTTCTATTTTGTTCAAATATATATGATAATAGAATGGACAAAAGGAAGGTATTATGTCTGATAGAGCAAATAATATCCTGTATTTACTTTGGTGAATTAAAGATATAGATAGAAATAGAAGATATAATTTGAAATAAGTAAATATAAAACATAAAACATAATGTTATTGGTTAAATGTTATTTAGTAAAGTTGAAAGCCTAAAAAAATATTACCTGTAAAGATTTTGCATTATTAAGATTTATATATGTTCCTGAAGAGTTGTCATTATGCACATTCGTTTTTTTCTAATTTACAACAGAACTTTGACCTAGTGATTTTAGCCTGCCCTTTCCTTCCTTTCATCTCCAGAGGGCCAGAAACGGACCCTCCCTGTGGCATATTGTAGAACTGAACCAGCACAGTAAGGTTTTATTTCTCTACAAATGGAGTCACCAACTCAGCTGTTTCCCTGGGAGATCGTTCAACTTCGCTTCTACTCTGCTGTGGACTGACTTATGTCCCTCCAAAATTCTTGTGTTAAATCCCTACCCAAAGTGATTATATTTGGACAAAGGGCCTACAAGGAGAGAATTAAGGTTAAATGAGGCCACAAGGTGGAGCCCTGATCCAGTGGATTAGTGTCCTCATTAGAAGAGACAATTGAGTTTGCTCCCCATCTCTTTCCGTGGCACAAAAAAGTTGTGACCAGAAAGTGAGATGATGGCTGTCTGCAAGCTAGGAAGAAAGCTCTCACCAGAAACCAAACTATCTGGCACCTTCATTTTGTACTTCTCAGCTTTCGAAAATAAATTTATGTTGTTTAAGCCCAAAAATAATGATATATTTTGTGTTTGGTAGAATATTTAATGGCTTAAAGGTAAATTTATAGTATTATTTGTTGTACAAACAAGAGTATGTGGTAAATAATACATAAATATGTTTATTTGGGGTCAAATATTAACCTCTTTCTGTAGAATGTAAAACTGAATTTGAATAAAGGATAAAAAAATAGATCTGGGAATAATAAATAAAATTATGTACTTAATGTCCAGATGCTTTTGACCTTTAGGATTTTAACTATAGAATAAGATGTAAAGTATGTCAAAGATTGCAGAATAAAGACATAAAGCTAGCAATGGAAGATGACCTGAAAGTAGCAGGGATTAAATGCACTGGGTACATTGAAACAAGAAAACTGGTTTATTCAGCTTTCCAGCTGGTTTGTTTTTCAATAGGCTGTATAGCAGGTTTGAAGAGGTTTGCCTTACTCCTTCCCTAGATGGCAAGAATTCAATCTCTGGGCAAGACTGTCATTTCTAGTACTGGGTCTCAGCATGAGTGGTGGCAGAACAATATTTAGCTAAATCAGAGTCAATGATAACTAGATTCTGAAGCCTGGGCTGAGGCTTTCTAGGAACACAGGGAAGTTATATGTAATGAGTGCAAAAGAGCAGACCAATGATATTAAATTCCAGATCCAAACAGAATTAGAAGCAGTGAGCAAGCAAAAATCTCTAGCAAGTGGAAAAGGCAGAGCCTGGAAAAATCTCATGAAATAACAAAAACCTGGTAAAGAAGATAATTTTATGGAATGACAACTTCCAAATTTTCTGGGACTCGTTTTATGGGAATTATATGTATTCAATAAAAGTATGCTTTACAGACATTCATGAGACATTAGCTATGGGCTGTGAACCAGGCCTTGTGGTCAATGCTCTCTATAGGAAGTTAGATGTGGTACCTGCCCTACTAAATCATGCATCTACTGAAGGTGTTAGTGGACCAAATGGCAGTGTTATTATCTCCCAAACCCCCTGATGAGGAATATGAAGTGCTATGGGATACATAGCTGGGACATTTGACCTAATATAAGATAATAGGGTGTTGAGATGAAGTGACAGTGAAAATAAGTGGGAGTCCTTCAGGCAAAAGAGAGGTACTATAGGTTTTTAGTCAGAGGAAAGAACAAAAGAAGAGGAGTGACAATCCATCTAATATGACTTCAGATAAAAAATAGAAAGTGAAGGATGGAGTGGAAGAATGAAAAGTTAAAAAAAAAACAAGGGCCACATTATGAAGCACTTTACAATCTGTGTACATTAATTATAGTTTAAATTTTTACAAAACTTACTGGACAGTTTTCATTGAAGGGAGGACACTGTGGCTGCAGCTTTATAAATGACTTAGCAAAACTTGGAGGTTGTTTCAGTAATCCAAAGGAGATGTGATCTGATCTATATTAAGGAAATGGTATGTGAAATAGAAAGCAATAGATTTAAAATATTTTTTTAAATAGAGAAATTGGTGATTACAGTTCAAGTGGAGGGAAAAAAAGAAAATAAAGATAAGTCAAATGTTTTAGATAATATTTATTAAGGATAACATATTTTCAGTGACTCTGCTAAGTGCTTTAAAACACCTCTCTACAACCCTTTTATAATAACCAGTTTACAAATATTAAAACAGGCTAAAAGGGTTAAATATTTTGCCAATTGTTTCATTGCCAATGAACTGTAGAAACAAGAATCAAAATACTAATATCTCTGATTCAGAAGCATGCATTCTTATCTACTATATTACATTTTAAAGAGGGAGCAGATCTTTGGGTACTTGCTGTATTCAGCTACCCATCATATGCATATATGACTACATGAATAATCTGAGAGTGACATAAGTTGAAATAAAGTCAATTATTTTAAATCTAAGAAGTTATAGATGCCAGGGAGCCACAGTGGAATGAATTTGAGAATGAATGTACAGAGGCAAGCTAGTGTTCATAGTTCATAGTCTGTGGCCTGAATTTTAATTTCTGTGTCTTTTAAAAATAGAAGTTTTTTAATATTTTATAAAGACCAATTCATCAGATTTTCTGTTTTATGTTTCAGCATTAGGTTACTAAAACAGAAATCTTTGCTTACTCCAAGGTTGCAAAGTTATTCTCCAACACTTTCTATCATATATTTTAAGTTTAGCTTTTAAATTCAGACTGTGACACATTTCAGTTAATTTTTGAGCTTGTTTCATTTATCTTAGCAATATTTTTAGTACTTTAATATGAAGTTCTTGCACATATTTTATGGGACTCTATATATTTCATTGACCTTTAATCCTCTGACCTTGCTAAATCACTTCTTAATTTGGTGGCTTTAATAGATTACTTCATGTTATCTCTATACAAAATCATTCCCCCTCTGAACTAATAGAATGTTACCTCTATCTTTCCACTCTGTGTGCATTTTATAAGTTTTTCTTGCTGTGTTGCATTGGGAAAGACCTTAATTTCAGTGTTCAAAACAATAAGTAAAAGATGTTTTCTCTTTCCATTTGTATTCAATATTATATATTTTTTTGTTTATTTATTTTGAAAGAGAGAGAGAAAAAGAGAGAGAGAAGGAGCAGGGGAGGGGCAGAGAGAGAGTGGGACAGAAGTTTCCGAAACTAGCTCCCAAGTGGGCTCTGTGCTGACAGCAGACCATGAGATCATGACCTGAGTGAAGTTGGACCCTTAACCCACTGAGCCACCCAGGTGCCCCAGTATTGTATGTTTCTATATTAAATAGGATATGTTGTATTTAGTTTTCATTAAGTTCAAAATATTTTTTAATATTCCCTTTTTTATCTTTTGAGGTGTTTGTTTTTTAGAAATGGCTGTTTGCTTTAGAACAACTGTTTTTCTTTCATAAATATATTTATGTTAATAATTATTAATTTAAATCCAGTGGGGTCAGAAATCACTTCTGTGTAATGTAATCACTGAAAATTTGTTGAGATTTATAACACATTATATGCTCTGTTTTGTTGACTATACTGGGTTCACTAGAAAAAATATGCACTCTAAAGTGCAGAGTGTTTATAAATCTCAATAGGTCCAATTGAATCATTGTGTTGCTCTGGTTTTCTATATCTTTGCTGTTTTTCTGCTTGTTATGCAATTATATGAATTATGCAAAGATAAATATTGGGATACAGAACTGTACTTTGCATTTGTCTATTCTCTTTCAATTTTATCAACTTTTGCTTTATGTATTTTGAACAGTTTTATTAGGAACACACATTTATTTATTTGCTTATTTATTTATTTTAACTTTTTTCACTTAAATTCAAGCTAGTTATCATACAGTGTAGTACTGGCTTCAGGAGTACAATCCGGTGATTCATCGCTTACATATAACACCCAGTGCTCATCCCAAAAAGTTCCCTCCTTAATGCCCATCACCCATTCATTTAGCACATCCCCCCACCGTATACCCATCCAGCAATCTGTATTTAAGAGTCTCTTATGGTTTTCCTCCCTCTCTGTTTTTATCTTATTTTTCCTTCTCTTCCCCTATGTTCATATGTTTTGTTTCTTAAATTCCAAATATGAGTGAAATCATATGATATTTGTCTTTTTCTGACTGACTCATTTCACTTAGCAGAATACACTCTAACTCCATCCACATTGTTGCAAATGCCAAGATTTCATTCTTTTTGATCCCTGAATAATATTACATTATATACATTATATACATTTATATATATAAATGTATATAATGTATATATATAATGATATTATCATATCATTTTTTTGGGAGGGGCAAAGACATTGAGCCAGGGGTATGCTCTGTTGTTTTATAATGGTTTAAGAAGTTTGCTTGTTCTAATATTTTCCCACTTTAGATTGACCAAAGTAAATGCTAATTTGGCTGGTTGAAACAAACCATAATATGATTCTTGAAATAAAGCCTCTTGCCTCATATTTATTATACCATGAGTGTTATAAGTTATTTTGTTGTATAAATAAATAAATAAATAAATAAATAAATAAAACATATTTAGTCATACTTAAGCTGATTTGATTTTTTTGGCCAACTTCATAATGGAATTGAATTCCTCATGCTGTGACCTACCTCAGTGGTTCAGTCACCTGAGATCAATGGATTGGTGAAGTATTTAATATAATACTTGATATTTGAATAGTAAAAAGCAATCACTCACTGTCTTGACTTTTCTGCCACTGGAGGTTACTGGAAGTGCCATTTAATTTGCAAAGGAGAAGCAGTTACATAGCCTTCTTCACTGTGGTTTTAGATTTTGTTTTAATTACAATGAGATCATTTAAGTCAAATAAATTGTGTTTAAATTTATCAAATATATAATGAAATTTATGTGCTTAGGACTTTGCCTTACAGAATATATTTTTTTCAGGTCATATATAGCAGTGATTAAATAAATAATTAAATACAATTATGAATAGTATATGTATATATTTTAATCTAGACTGTTAAGTTTTATTCCAATCATGATTAAATTTCACAAAACTCTGGGGAGCCTGGGTTGCTCAGCTGGTTGAGCATCTGACTTTGGCTCAGGTCATGATCTCCCGGTCTGTGAGTTCGAGCCCCACTTTGGGCTCTGTGCTGACAGCTCAGACCCTGGAGCCTGCTTGGGATTCTGTGTCTCCCTCTCTTTCTGCCCCTCCCCTGCTCATGCTCTGTCTCTGTCAAAAATAAATAAACATTAAAAAATTAAAAAAAATAAATTTCATAAAACCTTGAAAGAAAATTCTGTATGCATTTCAGTTACAAAGAAATTTTATTGTAATAGATTATTTGTTCATTAGAATGCTTTCATAGTAGTTCATTGAACTAGGGCTGCACCATTCAAATTTATTTGAATAATTTGTATGGTATTTTACTGGGATATACTTTATGCCATCTATAGTGTCATAATTGCAAATAATTAATAGTTTTTAAAAAGTTTAATTATATTCTCTCCCATTTTCTTCTGAATTTTCTCAAGATTTCTTTATTGAGTTCCATCTTTTGGGATATTTATATCAACTCCTCAGATTAAAACAATTTGAGATGCTTTCTAGATGTATTTTATGGCTTAGGAAAGTCATTTGACAAATGACATACATGGGCTTGACCCAAGTCTTGAATTCCAAGCTTTATGGAGACAAAGTTCTTGGAAGATGCTAACTTCCAAGATCTATTGTTGGTAAGTAAACATACCAGATCATTTTCTGTGCCTCCAAAGAGATCCCAGTGTGGAAGAGAAAGCAGGAATTTAAAATAGAAATAATTATTTGTTCAAATATCTGCAAACATTAGTCCTTTTTTTTTTAGTCGGAACTTTTCTGTGACTTTAAGTTTACATAAAAATAATTCCTAGTATTACTTAAAATATTTTAGACAAGATAAAAAGAAGAAAAATCTGTTTAATATATTTTATTGTACCAGCACACTATTAGTACTGAAAATGATAAAGATAGTATGAATACAAACTGATGATTGGTATAGATTAAAACTATAAAGTTTAGGAAGTGGAGTTTGGCAACGTATTAGAGGAATCATGAATCATATCCAAAGACCAAATAAGGCAAAGGTCTGGAAAACTAGGAATAGTCATCATTAGGATACTTATCATCCTAATTCATTTTATTGAAAAATAGGAAAGAGAAATATATGATCATATCAATAAATGTAGGAAATCATTCTGATAAAAATCAATATCGATTCATTAAAAATTCAGTAAAATACTGAAAGTAATTTTTAAATATGATCAAGATTTTCTAAATGTAAATATAGAGTTATAAGATATTTAAGTACATAAATATTAAAACATACATATATATTTAAATGTATATAATTAAATATGTATATTTTTAATAAGAGTAAATACAGTAATAATGTTATGTAAATTTCCCTTTCTTCTAACAAAAGAAAGGAAGCAACATACCTTTCAATTATGTTTTTAAAATATTTTTTTGTATAATATATGAAAACTGAATTTCTTAATGATATTTTTCCTTCATAAAGTTTTCAGCACAAAATCAAACTTAAAAATTTATTGCATAAATATATACTAGTTTATTATTTTAAGGATGCAAAGGTATTCTCTGATGTGCATACTGAATTTTATATGTTGCCTGGTTTCTGTTAGGAATTTTCCAGGGAGAGAATATACTGCCCCATTCATATGTTTGGTTTTTTTTTTTTTTTAATTTTTTAAAATGCTTTATTTTTGAGAGAGAGAGATGGGGGGAGAGACAGAGAGAGAGAGAGAGAGAGAGAGAACGAGTGGGGGAGGGGCAGAATCAGAGGGAGACAACAGAATCCAAAGCAGGCTCCAGGCTCTGAACTGTCAGCACAGAGCCCGAAGCAGGGCCTGAAACACAAAAGGCGAGATCATGACATGAGCCGAAGTCCGACACCTAACGGACTGAGCCATCCAGGCACCCCTCTTTTTTTTTTTTTAATGAAATCTTCTTAAGCAATATTTTTCATCATGTTCAGAAAAGACTTCTTAGATTTGGGGATTAACTAAGATAAGGATTTCAACTCTTTAAATTAAGATTTACATTAAAACAAGTAAAGCTGGAGGTAATGATAACCAAATATGTCTGTATATTTTATAAGAACTATTTCAACTTGTACTTGCAATCATATAATTTATTCATGCTTTATCAGCCATGTGATCGCAATTACACTACTATAAGCATTAAATCTTATTGAACAGTCAGATGGAGCAAACTAAAAACAAAAGCCACACTGAAGTTTTATTTTAAAATTATTGAATAGAGCATTTAGATTATATTTCATAAAATTACTGAAGCATGAAGGATTTGAGGCAAAAATAAAAAATATTTTATGTAGACATATAAACCTCCATGTTTAAAATTCTTGATGGCAGGTATTGACTAAGGTACAGTGGTAGGAAATGGACCAACCAGATTATCAGTATTCAAAATATTAGGATCATGGAAGAGATGGAAAGAAGATTCATCTATAATTTAGCCTGTAAGTTGCAGCTTTTAAGCTTATTTTTACAGTGTATAATTGCAGCAGATCAATACTCTTATGTGATACCAAAGGGAGTTTTTGCAAACTAAGTTTTTAAAAATATTAAACCAATATAGATGTTTATTTATTCATATTACTATGAGATATTTAGCTAAGATGAAAAAAAGCCAAGTACAACCTATCTCTACTGTTGACTACAACTTATAAGAACTCTCAAAATTAAATCAAAAACACACAGATTGCAAAACAGAGTCAAAAGTTGGAGAAGTGACTAGTAAGCATTAGAACCAAGTATGAGTGCTCTCTTTATCTTTCTGTACTTGTGACAGTGTCCCAAGGGCAGCCCTCTGTTGAGACCTGGGCAGTCAGTATCTGTATGTAACCGTAGCAGCTAAAGCTCCAGCAGAAATTTCCTCTTCCTGGAAAGATAAACAGAGGCAAAATGATCTCTGTATTCTGAAGAGTGATGGAAGAATCCACATTTTTTCTCTTTTCTCTTCCAGGGAGACAACCATCTATTAAAGGATTTTGGGTTTGTGGTTACTATGGGATTCATATATAACATCTTATGTGTATTGCAGTCTATATTAAGTTGCTAGTTTTTTTAAGTTTGAACACATGAAAGCACTACATTTTTGCTCCCAGCATATGTTTTATGTATATGATATCATGTTTTATATTTTAAAAAATTGTGTATCCCTTGACTTATTGTTGTTGGTATAATTTTTCTGCTTTGTGTTTACTCTTCATACTAGCTATATAAGTAATTGATATACCCCCTATACTATATATTTGCTTAACAATGATTTCTAATGATTTCTTATTTTTTTCTCTTTATTTTCATTTTTTTAATTTTATTTATTATTTTCTTTTTACTTCTTGTTATGGTCTTATGTTCCCACTTAAAGAATTACCTTAACATCTATTTTAAGGGCAGTTTAGTGGTGATGAACTCCTTTGACTCTTGTCTGAGAAACTTAATCTCTCTTCCAAGCCTGAATGATAATCTTACTGGGTAAAATATTCTTGGTTGTAGGTTTTTTTCGTTTCAGCACTTTAAATATATCATGCTACTCTTTTCTCTCTTGCAAAATATCCACCAAAAAATCTGCTGATAGCCTTATGGGGTTTTCCTTGTATGTAGCTACTTTTATTTTACTACTTTTAAGATTCTATCTTATCTTTAATGTTTTTCCATTTTAATTATTTGTCTTCAGGTTTACCTCCTTAGATTCATCTTGTCTGAAGGCTTTTTGCACCTTGTAGACCTGACTGTCTGTTTCCTCCCCTGGATTAGGGATGTTTTTAGCAATTATTTTTTCAAATAAGTTTTCTGCTCCTTTCTCTGTCTTTTCTTCCTCTGAGACCCCTATAATCTAAATGTTATTATACATGATGATATCACAGAGGTCTCTTAACCTATACTTATTTATTATTTTTCTTTTCTTTTTGCTGTTCAGATTGGTTGCTTTCCATTATCCTGTGTTCCAGATGTCTGATCTATTCTTCTTCGTCTGTTAATTTGTGTTGATTCTGTCTAGTGTATTTTTCATTCTAGTTATTGTATTCTTTAGTTATTGTATACAATAGATAAATTTTCTATCTCTTTGTTGTAGTTCTCACTGAGTTCATTCACTCTTCTCAATTTTAGTAAGTCTTTATAACAATTACTTTGAACTGTTTATCAGGAACACTGTGTATCTGTGTTTTGTTTAGCTTCTTTTCTGTGATTTTGTTTTGTATTTTCATTTGACACATGTTCTTGTATCTCATAATTTTATCCAACTCTTTGTGTTTGTTTCTGTATATTAGGTAGATCAACTATTTCTCCTGGTCTTGAGGTAGTGGCTTTGTGTAGAAGGGGGTCTGTGGTACTCTGTACTGCAATTTTGCTTAGGTACTGGAACCAGGCACTCTAGGGTTATCCCCTGTGTGGGCTGCATGTGTTATTCTGTTGTGGCTTAGTCGCAACTGCTGCATGCTCACTAGAGAGCAGAGTTGCCCCTCAGCCTAGCTGTTGGCAGTGAGCTGTTGTAACTGCTCTGACAGCTGAGGGTGCCATGATGGTTAGGGTTTGCTCCTGTGCAGCTAGCTGAGAGGTCAGGCTGCTGTAACTATGGCTGTGTTGGTGTTTGGGATTAGTTTTCCTACTCCCCAGCACAGGAATTGCTTTGGAGGGGGTGCCAGTCTTGGATGGGGTTGCCTGCTGGCTGTGGTGGGATGGTTGTTCTTTTGTAAGGGTGCCTGCTATAGTGGGTTTACAGGGGAATGCCAGGGAAGCGGAAGTGGTCCTAGCAAGGTAGGTGGCAATTACCATGACTGGCTTCTGCAACTATTCAGCTATCTAAGCTGGAGGAGGGGAAGAAATATGGTGCCTGCCAGCACTTCTGACCCTAGAAAAAGCTCCTACAGATTACTAACTATGCTGCACATGTCATAAAATTAGTCAATAAATCTCCTTCACATATGCCACAGGTGATTTCCAAGCTGCTACTACTTTTTTGGGTCTCAGGCCAACTGATTTAGCATCTGGCTCCTTAAGGGCAGAGACTAGTTTTCTATCACCTTCTGGCTTTCCGGGAGTTAAGCCCCACTCCCAACATAAGCCCCAGTGATTTTTAAAGACAAACATTATGGGGATTCATTTTCCCAGTGTGGTTCCCAAGGCCCGGGATTGCCTAGTATGGAGCCTGATCCTCTAGCTCCTATGGACTTGTGATATCACTCCCATTTGTGAGTAATTACCCTAATGGTTTTGTCCTGACCATGTCTCTCTGCTTCTTACCTTTTTTCACGTGGTCTTCTCTCTACAATTAACTATGGAAGATGTGTTCTGCCATTCTTCAGGTCATGTTCAGAGTGAGTTGCAATACCTATAGTTGTTGTCTGGGTGTATCTGGGAGATAAAATGAGCTCAGGATCCTCCTACTTTGCCATCTTCTGGCTTTCTCAGAAAAAAAATATTGTTTCTCAATATAAATGGAATTTGTTAATAAAAATTCTCAAAAGCAAAGATGTATAAGAATTAACCATGTGAAGACCAATGAAAATTTGGTTCAGCGTAGGAAAATCTATAACAGATTAGAAGACAAAATAGTTATTATCTCAAAAAGAAGAAACTAATTTTATATAATTTAATAACCATTTGTTATAAAAATATTTTCAAAGTTAAAAATATAAAGATACATCTCAACCTGATAGCATATCTATCAAACATTGACATAATTGACAGAAACTATGTAGATATAGTCCCATTAAAGTGAGGTGCAAGACAAAAGTTTAAAAATCATAATTTGTACTCAACATATTTATTCAGTGTCTCTCAACTAGGCATATCTAGAATTATAAGAACCATGGAAATTAAGTGAAGAAAACTAAGGTAGACTTATTGGCAAATTGTATGACCGTCACCTCAGCAAATCCAAGGGAATCTACAGATAACCTATGATAACTAAAAGACAATTTCAGCAATAGTAGGATTAAAAAATTAATAGTCCAAAAGAAGTAGTTTATGTAATAATAAAATGTAATAGTTTCTTTAATAAATTAAATATAATAAAATATATAGATTTACCATAGTTATAAAACTATCTAGTATATCAAGTTATAGATTAGATGTGGTAAGATCTTGGGAGGTTCTTAACTGATCACAAAGGAGCTTATACTTTAGTAATAAGGAGTGATGCAAAATTAGTTAAAGATAATCAGCATGATTAGAATTCTGCTCTATGAAGTTAATCCAGGGTCTATGTAAAAAGATTGCAAAGTGAAGGAGGGTAGGTGGTGGCCTTGTTTATTATGCTACTTCCATACTTTAGATTAGAAGTAAAAAGGTTCTATAGGGAAATAATTAATGATAATTAGAAATGAAGAAGAGAATATTAATAAATATGAGAAAAAACGTAGAGGTAGAATTTTAACAACTTAACAATTTATTCGTTATGCGATGCAGAACTCAAATGTTCTCCCTGAGTGATTTAGAATGCAATTAATGAAATTAAAGAATGATAGAAATACAAGCTTTAATGAAAGTCAAGAGAATATAAGGCCCTCAGAGAAGAGGAGAAAGGGGTAAGAGAGTATCATGATGGATCTAAAGCAATTAAATAAAATTTGTGTTTTTATGTTCAGGTGAATTGGTGTGTATAACTAGTGAATAAAAATTATTTAGGTCAGTGGGAGAGTTTCAGTCATTACTTAATTTGGATTTTGTAAACATTTAACAAGTTAACCATTGTGATGGTTAATTTTATGTGTCAATGTTGCTGTGCCATGGCACCCAGGTATGTGGTCAAGTATATGCTCCCCATGGTTCCTCCCTAATCTATCTTTGATTTCTAATTTCTTGTATGAAATCTAAATTCTTAATTCAGTGGTTTCATTTATGGTATGCATTCCAAAAGCTGCAGAGTGTCTATGTCCAGCAGTCAAATTGTACCATGGTCTTGTCATTTCATATGTCTAGTGAAAATGCTTCAGTTTGTAAATCTCTTATCCACTGTTACAAAAGCTTAAAAGATATAAAAAATGAGAATGAATCTTATTTTTGGCCAAGATATATATATTTTTAGTTTATGTATTTATTTTGAGAGAGAGAGAGAGAGAGAGAGTGCACACACACAAACATGGGCAGGGCAGAGGGAGAAGAAAGAGAGAGAGAGAATCCCAACTCACAAACAATGAGATCATGACCTGAGCTGAAACTGAGTCTGACAACATAACCAACTGAGCCATCCAGGCGCCCTGTGGCCAAAATATTTTAAAAGTCTGAATTTTGAAACACATTTGCTCTAATAATTTCAAGTGACAGATTTTGATTCTCTGTACTTGAATTTATTTATTATTATTTTTTTACTGACTGTATGAATTGCTAGCCCCCACCCTGAATTCTCAGTCCATTAATGATACCATCCATTTTTTGCAGGAGAAACCTTAAAAAGTTTTGATGACTTGCCATTCTTTTTTTACCTCTCTCATCAGTATTTTATTTTCTCCAAATAGCAATAAAAGAGAGCACATTGTCGCTAAATACAAACTATAATGAATGTCACCAATGTTATTTAAGGAACCAGATATAAAATATTGCATAATCTGAAGATCTATCTATCTATCTATCTATCATCTACAAGATGCTGGTAAAATTCCATATTTTGATTGGAATGATGGTTACATAGGTGTATTCATATTGCATACTTGTCTGTATTTTTTACTAGATCTCTTAACATATTAAACGAAATTATTTTGAACTCCTTGTATGTGGTTCCAACTTCTGAGGCATCTGCCAGTATAATTCTACACAGTACTTTGTCTTCTTGTCCACTTGTGTTTTTGGGTTTTCTCATGGTTTTGAGTGAATGCTCAATAACTTCTATGGAAAAGTCAAGATCAAGATAAATGTTATTTTAATAGGCACACCTTTTCTCTTGTCAGTTTAGTAGGATAGGATGTTGAGTCAATCTAGTGAGTTAAGCAGAGTTTGGATTTTCTTGTCGATAGAGTTAACTTCAGAGTATGCCCTGGCTTCAATTATTTTTCGTGAACCACAGCTTCTACTTTGTGGATCTTGTAAACATGGGGTACTGATAGGTTTTTCTCAATGTTCTTGTTTGGCCTGCTATTCTTGGCAGTCTGTGTATGTTTGCAGCAGAGGTGGTGGTCTCACTCTAGGTTCTGCTTATTCCCCAGTAGTAGATTGTTATTGCCTGCTATTCAGTATCAGACATAATGATGGGATCAAGGAGGTGGCATTTAATTCTCCTGGCCAGGCTCTGCCTTTGACAGACTGCAACGTAGGGGTTGAACTTTCTCAGCATATCTTTTTCTCCCTAGTTGGGGCAGCTGGTATTTTTAGGGGCTTTGAGCATGAGACAGTATCTTGTGTCTTTCCCAGTGGCAGCAATCTTTGCATTGAATGACTGCAGAGCCTTGCATATGAAAGTGTTTCCTCTTGCTCACCAAATGGCAAATAGCTTTGCTTCTACCACTTCTTCCAGAGCAACAGATCTTTACTTGGCTTCCTGGTTTACTGTCCCTACTCTAGCTCCTTTGGACTTTGATTTGTATGAGGAAAGAGTCCAAAAATGGGCTTGATTTCATGGCTATGAACCACCATGGTGGAGATGAGGGGCTCTTTCTGTTGTTTTCTATCCTGCCTTTGGTCTTTCTCACAGTACAGGCTGACTTCTCCCATGCTGTGGGTGAAGAGTGGTTTTAATAATTGATTAAAAATTAGCTAATATATTTTTATATACTCTAATTACTGTCAACTCCTCCTCCCATGTTCTTTCAAAGGTAAAAAACAAACATGTTTCCCTAATATATACTCAAAAAGGGCTTGTCACATATTGATTATTTCACCTGGTTGACTTGTGAACTTGGCTTTCTGATGGGCTCACAAAATTTTTGTATTTCATAGATTTGCTGAGATAGAAGTGATGTTTTCTTTCAGTTTCAAACAGTTTTAGAGAAAACAAAAGACCTCAGCTGTGCTTAATTTGTAAATATTTACTGACTTGTACAATTATGATTTATTAACTTTTCTGTTTATATGCTATAGTTCAATTAAACAATTTACCAAGAAAAGTTACAATGCACCAGCTCCAGTTCTAAATTTATAACCCTTATTCTGAACAGCACATCACTTTGTATTTTGCCAAGAAAATCAAACAATTTGAAATGAATTATTTCAGTGTATATCCTTTCCACCTCAAAATATCAAGACATATTCGCCTTTTCTCTCTCTCTTTCACCTTATTTCAAATCATAAATATTCATTCTAGTCATTGAACTTTTATGTAATTGGTGCTTTTCTATATTCTTTCAATAATATCTCTTTTCCTCTTTAGTCAATCGTACAGTTTGTTTGTTTGTTTGTTTGTTTATTAAGCTCTGTAACCAGTGTTGGACTTGAACTCATGACCCTGAAATAAATAGTTGCATGCTGTACCAACTGAGCCAGCCAGGTGCCCCTAGTTATTCATTTATTAAACCAGTTTTACTAACCACACATATTCTATTACTTCAAACACAGGAGATTAAAAAGAGTCTTCCCCATCATAGAGTTCAAATTTTACTGGTTGAAAGGAAGAAAAAATTAAAAGAGGACTGCAGTGTGACAAAATAACTTACACAATATAGAAAAAGCCAAGATGCCATAGTAGTATCAGGTAGTTGTTTCTGGAAGAGAGCATTGGAAGACTCAATAGAAGAGCCAATAAACTTGGTACCAATGGGTATAATCACACATCAGGCAGAACAGAGACTTGCCTTTATTGTTATATCAATATTCTCATGGTATGAATAAGTAGCTAGGTTCTAGGGTTGAGAAGTAGTGACATGTAATTGTCATAAACTGTATATTGGGAACTGGTTGGAGATAAGTTTAGAAAGACCTCTTACGGACTAGAGAGAGATTAGGAGGTACTTTATATGCCCCAATAAGAAAATTTAATTTCATCTTGCAAGTACTGTGGATTCACTAATTAAACTCTCTCTATGTAGATATAGATGATATAGATATATATATATAGGTATTTTTTCTCTCTCTCACTATATATATAGATATATAGAGATGGATAGATAGATAAATAGATAGATAATTTTCTTTTTTGCATTGGAGAAAATAGAAAGACACTCATCATAAAACTTCAAATACTTTATTACACTAGCCACTATGGATGCATATTGCAATATTTTTTTTACTTTTAACCATTATAAGTAATGACACATTAATGTAATAATAATAAAGGATTGACCATATTTGTTGGGCAAGATAAAATAAAAGGGATTTGTTTAGTCATAAGTTAAGTATGTTTTCAAGATTTTTTTATCTATTTGTCAAATTACCTTCCAAAAATATTGCATCAACTGTATTGCCACTAGTAAGGCATGGGAATTTCTATGTCCTCCAGTATAGTTTGTTGCAATGATATTTAACTTTTTACAATAAAATATTTCATGATTATTTTATTTTGCTTTTTTCTTTATTTCCAGAATAATTGAATGATTCTAGAAACACACTTCACTTACTATCTATCTTGATTCCTCCCCCGCCCTATATATATACCTATATATCCCATATATTTGTGTAAAGCATATAGTGTTTCTCTACCTTTTTCTTAAACCTTTTAAAACAACTTTATATATTAAAAAATATATCCTTAAGCTGCCACATGTGTAGCTAATATTTGTAATTTGTTTTTATATTTAATTGATATTTGGTGTTTTGAAATACAGAAATTTCTAAATATAATGTGATCAAATTTTTAGAGCTTTAGAATTCATCATCTTAGAAATAACTTGCCTACCAAATATTTACATATGTAGTCATGTCATATTTGTTTTTATGAGGGTTTTTACATTTAATTTTCTATCTCCTAACATCTTTTTATTTCTTTCTCTAATATTGACCCAAATATTAGAAATATTGAGAGCTTAAATTGTTTTATTGTTCATTGGTGCTACAAAAAACATTCTTATATAATTTTTTTGTTGAACATTGAAATCATTTATGGTAAGAAACAAAGAGTAGCATTGCTAGGTCACAAAGTTTGTTTATATTGTGCTTCTGTATACAGTGGCAAATCATTTTCCAAACAATTATGAATTTACAATCTTACCAGGTGCATATTTTATTTATAGTTGCTTTTCAAATTTTAAAAGCTTTTTAAGAATACAATGATAAATAACTGTACTCATTTGTTTTTGTTTTTGTTTTTTTTTATTTTTTTTATTTATTTATTTTTTAATATATGAAATTTACTGTCAAATTGGTTTCCATACAACACCCCGTGCTCATCCCAAAAGGTGCCCTCCTCAATACCCATCACCCACCCTGCCCTCCCTCCCACCCCCATCAACCCTCAGTTTGTTCTCAATTTTTAACAGTCTCTTATGCTTTGGCTCTCTCCCACTCTAACCTCTTTTTTTTTTTTTTTCCCCTTCCCCTCCCCCATGGGTTTCTGTTACGTTTCTCAGGATCCACATAAGAGTGAAACCATATGGTATCTGTCTTTCTCTGTATGGCTTATTTCACTTAGCATCACACTCTCCAGTTCCATCCACGTTGCTACAAAAGGCCATATTTCATTTTTTCTCATTGCCACGTAGTATTCCATTGTGTATATAAACCACAATTTCTTTATCCATTCATCAGTTGATGGACATTTAGGCTCTTTCCATAATTTGGCTATTGTTGAGAGTGCTGCTATAAACATTGGGGTACAAGTGCCCCTATGCATCAGTACTCCTGTATCCCTTGGATAAATTCCTAGCAGTGCTATTGCTGGGTCATAGGGTAGGTCTATTTTTAATTTTCTGAGGAACCTCCACACTGCTTTCCAGAGCGGCTGCACCAATTTGCATTCCCACCAACAGTGCAAGAGGGTTCCCGTCTCTCCACATCCTCTCCAGCATCTGTAGTCTCCTGATTTCTTCATTTTGGCCACTCTGACTGGCGTGAGGTGGTATCTGAGTGTGGTTTTGATTTGTATTTCCCTGATGAGGAGCGACGTTGAACATCTTTTCATGTGCCTGTTGGCCATCCGGATGTCTTCTTTAGAGAAGTGTCTATTCATGTTTTCTGCCCATTTCTTCACTGGGTTATTTGTTTTTCGGGTGTGGAGTTTGATGAGCTCTTTATAGATTTTGGATACTAGCCCTTTGTCCGATGTGTCATTTGCAAATATCTTTTCCCATTCCGTTGGTTGCCTTTTAGTTTTGTTGGTTGTTTCCTTTGCTGTGCAGAAGCTTTTTATCTTCATAAGGTCCCAGTAATTCACTTTTGCTTTTAATTCCCTTGCCTTTGGGGATGTGCCGAGTAAGAGATTGCTACGGCTGAGGTCAGAGAGGTCTTTTCCTGCTTTCTCCTCTAAGGTTTTGATGGTTTCCTGTCTCACATTCAGGTCCTTTATCCATTTTGAGTTTATTTTTGTGAATGGTGTGAGAAAGTGGTCTAGTTTCAACCTTCTGCATGTTGCTGTCCAGTTCTCCCAGCACCATTTGTTAAAGAGACTGTCTTTTTTCCATTGGATGTTCTTTCCTGCTTTGTCAAAAATGAGTTGGCCATACGTTTGTGGGTCTAGTTCTGGGGTTTCTATTCGATTCCATTGGTCTATGTGTCTGTTTTTATGCCAATACCATGCTGTCTTGATGATGACAGCTTTGTAGTAGAGGCTAAAGTCTGGGATTGTGATGCCTCCTGCTTTGGTCTTCTTCTTCAAAATTACTTTGGCTATTCGGGGCCTTTTGTGGTTCCATATGAATTTTAGGATTGCTTGTTCTAGTTTCAAGAAGAATGCTGGTGCAATTTTGATTGGGATTGCATTGAATGTGTAGATAGCTTTGGGTAGTATTGACATTTTGACAATATTTATTCTTCCAATCCATGAGCAGGGAATGTCTTTCCATTTCTTTATATCTTCTTCAATTACCTGCATAAGCTTTCTATAGTTTTCAGCATACAGATCTTTTACATCTTTGGTTAGATTTATTCCTAGGTATTTTATGCTTCTTCGTGCAATTGTGAATGGGATCAGTTTCTTTATTTGTCTTTCTGTTGCTTCATTGTTCGTGTATAAGAATGCAACTGATTTCTGTACATTGATTTTGTATCCTGCAACTTTGCTGAATTCATGTATCAGTTCTAGCAGACTTTTGGTGGAGTCTATCGGATTTTCCATGTATAATATCATGTCATCTGCAAAAAGCGAAAGCTTGACTTCATCTTTGCCAATTTGGATGCCTTTGATTTCCTTTTGTTGTCTGATTGCTGATGCTAGAACTTCCAGCACTATATTAAACAACAGCGGTGAGAGTGGGCATCCCTGTCGTGTTCCTGATCTCAGGGAAAAAGCTCTCAGTTTTTCCCCATTGAGGATGATGTTAGCTGTGGGCTTTTCATAAATGGCTTTTATGATCTTTAAGTATGTTCCTTCTATCCCGACTTTCTCAAGGGTTTTTATTAAGAAAGGGTGCTGGATTTTGTCAAAGGCCTTTTCTGCATCGATTGACAGGATCATATGGTTCTTCTCTTTTTTTTTGTTAATGTGATGTATCACGTTGATCGATTTGCGAATGTTGAACCAGCCCTGCATCCCAGGAATGAATCCCACTTGATCATGGTGAATAATTCTTTTTATATGCTGTTGAATTCGATTTGCTAGTATCTTATTGAGAATTTTTGCATCCATATTCATCAGGGATATTGGCCTGTAGTTCTCTTTTTTTACTGGGTCTCTGTCTGGTTTAGGAATCAAAGTAATACTGGCTTCATAGAATGAGTCTGGAAGTTTTCCTTCCCTCTCTATTTCTTGGAATAGCTTGAGAAGGATAGGTATTATCTCTGCTTTAAACGTCTGGTAGAACTCCCCTGGGAAGCCATCTGGTCCTGGACTCTTATTTGTTGGGAGATTTTTGATAACCGATTCAATTTCTTCGCTGGTTATGGGTCTGTTCAAGCTTTCTATTTCCTCCTGATTGAGTTTTGGAAGAGTGTGGGTGTTTAGGAATTTGTCCATTTCTTCCAGGTTGTCCAATTTGTTGGCATATAATTTTTCATAGTATTCCCTGATAATTGTTTGTATCTCTGAGGGATTGGTTGTAATAATTCCATTTTCATTCATGATTTTATCTATTTGGGTCATCTCCCTTTTCTTTTTGAGAAGCCTGGCTAGAGGTTTGTCAATTTTGTTTATTTTTTCAAAAAACCAACTCTTGGTTTCGTTGATCTGCTCTACAGTTTTTTTAGATTCTATATTGTTTATTTCTGCTCTGATCTTTATTATTTCTCTTCTTCTGCTGGGTTTAGGCTGCCTTTGCTGTTCTGCTTCTATTTCCTTTAGGTGTGCTGTTAGATTTTGTATTTGGGATTTTTCTTGTTTCTTGAGATAGGCCTGGATTGCAACGTATTTTCCTCTCAGGATTGCCTTCGCTGTGTCCCAAAGAGTTTGGATTGTTGTATTTTCATTTTCGTTTGTTTCCATATATTTTTTAATTTCTTCTCTAATTGCCTGGTTGACCCACTCATTCGTTAGTAGGGTGTTCTTTAACCTCCATGCTTTTGGAGGTTTTCCAGACTTTTTCCTGTGGTTGATTTCAAGCTTCATAGCATTGTGGTCTGAAAGTATGCATGGTATAATTTCAATTCTTGTAAACTTATGAAGGGCTGTTTTGTGACCCAGTATATGATCTATCTTGGAGAATGTTCCATGTGCACTCGAGAAGAAAGTATATTCTGTTGCTTTGGGATGCAGAGTTCTAAATATATCTGTCAAGTCCATCTGATCCAATGTATCATTCAGGGCCCTTGTTTCTTTATTGACTGTGTGTCTAGATGATCTATCCATTTCTGTAAGTGGGGTGTTAAAGTCCCCTGCAATGACCACATTCTTATCAATAAGGTTGCTTATGTTTATGAGTAACTGTTTTATATATCTGGGGGCTCCGGTATTTGGCGCATAGACATTTATAATTGTTAGCTCTTCCTGATGGATAGACCCTGTAATTATTATATAATGCCCTTCTTCATCTCTTGTTACAGCCTTTAATTTAAAGTCTAGTTTGTCTGATATAAGTATGGCTACTCCAGCTTTCTTTTGGCTTCCAGTAGCATGATAAATAGTTCTCCATCCCCTCACTCTCAATCTAAAGGTGTCCTCAGATCTCAAATGAGTCTCTTGTAGACAGCAAATAGATGGGTCTTGTTTTTTTATCCATTCTGATACCCTATGTCTTTTGGTTGGCGCATTTAATCCGTTTACATTCAGTGTTACTATAGAAAGATACGGGTTTAGAGTCATTGTGATGTCTGTATGTTTTATGCTTGTAGTGATGTCTCTGGTACTTTGTCTCACAGGATCCCCCTTAGGATCTCTTGTAGGGCTGGTTTCGTGGTGACAAATTCCTTCAGTTTTTGTTTGTTTGGGAAGACCTTTATCTCTCCTTCTATTCTAAATGACAGACTTGCTGGATAAAGGATTCTCGGCTGCATATTTTTTCTGTTTAGCACACTGAAGATATCGTGCCAAGCCTTTCTGGCCTGCCAAGTTTCAAAGGAGAGATCAGTCACGAGTCTTATAGGTCTCCCTTTATATGTGAAGGCACGTTTATCCCTTGCTGCTTTCAGAATTTTCTCTTTATCCTTGTATTTTGCCAGTTTCACTATGATATGTCGTGCAGAAGATCGATTCAAGTTACGTCTGAAGGGAGTTCTCTGTGCCTCTTGGATTTCAATGCCTTTTTCCTTCCCCAGTTCAGGGAAGTTCTCAGCTATAATTTCTTCAAGTACCCCTTCAGCACCTTTCCCTCTCTCTTCCTCCTCTGGGATACCAATTATGCGTATATTATTTCTTTTTAGTGTATCACTTAGTTCTCTAATTTTCCCCTCATACTCCTGGATTTTTTTATCTCTCTTTCTTTCAGCTTCCTCTTTCTCCATAACTTTATCTTCTAGTTCACCTATTCTCTCCTCTGCCTCTTCAATCCGAGCCGTGGTGGTTTCCATTTTGTTTTGCATTTCGTTTAAAGCATTTTTCAGCTCCTCGTGACTGTTCCTTAGTCCCTTGATCTCTGTAGCAAGAGATTCTCTGCTGTCCTGTATACTGTTTTCAAGCCCAGCGATTAATTTTATGACTATTATTCTAAATTCACTTTCTGTTATATTATTTAAATCCTTTTTGATCAGTTCATTAGCTGTTGTTATTTCCTGGAGATTCTTCTGAGGGGAATTCTTCCGTTTGGTCATTTTGGATAGTCCCTGGAGCGGTGAGGACCTGCAGGGCACTTCCCCCGTGCTGTGGTGTATAACTGGAGTTGGTGGGCGGGGCCGCAGTCCGACCTGATGTCTGCCCCCAGCCCACCGCTGGGGCCACAGTCAGACTGGTGTGTGCCTTCTCTTCCCCTCTCCTAGGGGCGGGATTCACTGTGGGGTGGCGTGGCCCGTCTGGGCTACTTGCACACTGCCAGGCTTGTGGTGCTGGGGATCTGGCGTATTAGCTGGGGTGGGTAGGCAAGGTGCACGGGGGCGGGAGGGGCAGGCTTAGCTCTTTTCTCCTTAGGTGATCCACTTCAGGAGGGGCCCTGTGGCAGCGGGAGGGAGTCAGATCCACTGCCGGAGGTTTGGCTCCGCAGAAGCACAGAGTTGGGTGTTTGCTCAGAGTGAGCAAGTTCCCTGGCAGGAACTGGTTCTCTTTGGGATTTTGGCTGGGGGATGGGCGGGGGAGATGGCGCTGGCGAGCGCCTTTGTTCCCCGCCAAGCTGAGCTCTGCCGTCCGTCCGGGGGCTCAGCAGCTCTCCCTCCCTTTGTCCTCCAGCCTTCCCGCTCTCTGAGCAGAGCTGTTAACTTATGACCTCCCAGACGCTAAGTAGTGCTTGCTGTCGGAACACAGTCCGTCCGGCCCCTCCGCTTCTGCCAGCCAGACTCGGGGGCTCCACTTGGCCGGCGAGCCGCCCCTCCGCCCCGGCTCCCTCCCGCCAGTCCGTGGAGCGCCACCGCCTCGCCGCCCTTCCTACCCTCTTCCGTGGGCCTCTCGTCTGCGCTTGGCTCCGGAGACTCCGTTCTGCTAATCCTCTGGCGGTTTTCTGGGTTCTTTAGGCAGGTGTAGGTGGAATCTAAGTGATTAGCAGGACGCGCGGTGAGCCCAGCGTCCTCCTACGCCGCCATCTTCCGGAACTCCAACTGTACTCATTTGGTGTGTGTAATAATATTTTAAATGATATTATGACTTTTCCCAGTAGTATTCCCAGAACCTTGAAATTACACTCAGACCTAATTATTATAGTCTATTTTTGAGCATTCAGTTAATCTTTTCTATTGAAAAAGTGAAGGGACACGTTCAATAAGCCTACCTCTTCAGGACTACATGAGCCTTTGTCATCTTGTTAGTGGAGTCAGTCTATCCATACTTTTTTTTTTTTCCTCTGCCATCATCTGTTGCTTCTCAAATGTAAGTCCCTCTTGTCTCCAGTATTCTTGTTTACTCCTATTTCCTAAGGGTCACTGCTGTCCCTCAATCCTTACTCTTCTACCTGTTCCAGTATCCTCTGAAGTCTGTTTCCATTGTGAAACCCCCTACATAAGCATTCTTTTCACACTGTTCTCTGTACCATCATGTCCTGATGAGTCTTACTAAACTTTGTTCTTTTTCTGAATTCCTTCTCCCTAGTGAAACATTCAACTAAACTGCTCATTCTTATAAATAGTGATCCTAGAGTCAGGTTAAAGATTCTCTACTTTTCTACTCAGTCTTTCAAATAACTACTGTTCTAAGCTTATACTATCTCATTCTTCCTCTCGTTTTGAATTTATAATTACTCTCACCCAGGAACCACACTATCTCTTCTGCTCCCCTTTATTTCACATTATTTCCTATTCAACCAGATAATTACCTGTATCTCCTCTGATTGCCATCACTTTGAGAACAATAATGTGATCATTTTTTTCCTTCTGTTGCACAGATACAATAATCTTGAGTCTGAATTAACTCAAATACCTGGTTCTCATTGATATACTCTACTTCTGAGATGCTTCATGTAAAATTACAGAAACTAGAAGATTGTGACTATCAAAATTTAAGATCTCGAAACTTAGTATTGGTGGAAGCTCTTTTATGTGTTCAGGACAAATTCATTCCTTCATATTATACAGTATTTGTAGTGTCTATTCTTTTTTGTTTTAACCAACAAGTGCCCTTTGCATACAATTTAAAGAAAACATTGAGTCTAGTAAGCTTTAATTCATCTTCCTGTTTCATAACTACGAACTGATTTATAATCCCTGATTACTCCATTATCTGGCTGTTGGCAATTTATTCCACACAGATTTCATATGGACTCTTTATTCATTAATTTGCCTTATTCTACTTTTTTCCCCCTCTTGTCCTTTTTGTTCCTACTTGGAGTATATCACAGAAGAAGAGCTTTAAAATAGACAATTCTGATTATAAAGGACTCCTGGAATTTTTCCCTCTACAAGCACTTTTCATTAAACTGTAAATGCCTTTCTCAGAGGATTTGAACCAAATGGAAATGTGAGAGATAAGCATGGAAAATCATCTCTCAAAAATCATCATATTTTATAATCCTTAGGCAAATATTTTTAAATTGCCACTTTGCTTCATGATTGTTTCTATATAATTCATTTAAAATTTATTTAGTAATCTCAACTAAAATTTTCCTTGGAGCTTCCTTTGACATCATAGTCAAGACAGCCTTAACCTACAGCTATGTGATAAAGCTCTTTCATTTTCATTTGTTGGTATGGTTTCATTTATTTATTTACTTGTTAATTTATACATTTTAATTATTCTTATTTTATCTGAAATTAATTTTGGTGTTTGGCTGATACCCTAAATGGCTAACTGATTGTGTCATTGTCTTTATTTGAATATTCTATCACTTTCTCACTAGTTGAAATTCTGCAAGTCTCATAAAATAACTGCATCCACAAACATAAACACACACATATTCTGTCTGATTATACATTTATTTTATGCTTCATTAACCAATTAATATTCCTCAAAATGGTGTTATCTTTTAATTATTTTAATATTTGATAGGCTTTAAATTGATTCTGTTTAAATATTAAGTAGATGTCATATTTACAAAATGTATACATGTACCATATCAAAATGTATACCCATACCATATCAAAATTTCAGAAAGAAAGATTTCATAAATACAATATGATCTTTGAAAAGTCAGTAAGATTTAATACCAGAACACAGGTGAAGGGGTTAGTTATATTAAGGATAGGCTGCCTTTTCCATTACTGGATAGAAAAGGATAAAAGTAGGCAAGAGTGCTAAGTTTACAGTTTGTTGTTTGGACTCTGAATAAATTAGGTGCTGATGGATTCTGGATGCAGTGTATGTTGCTGTTCTTTATACTAACACTGGTTTTCCCCATTACTCTATTCTGGATGATTTCTAAAGCTTTCCAGTGAAATATTTTTCTGCAATATCACTTTTCACCTTTATTTTTATTGCTGATTTAGTTCTATAATGACATTTAAATTTCATGAACTTAAAAATTTTTAAACTGTTGTGCAAAATAGCAACATTAGTTGCTTTTGCCTTCTTCAAATCCCTCTTCTTGTAATGACACTTCAATTTTCATTTGGATAACTACCCTTGCTCAGTTTTAACTTGAAGGTCAATTAATGTTCTTCACCTTCTTCAGTCTGTGGCAATCAGTCTCTCATAGGAATTTGGTTTGGTTAGAAAACACAATGAGGAAATAGTCTATTAGTTACTACATCCCAGGAACTGCACTAGTGTTCTGACTCTTTCTGATGCAGAATTCTTCAGCTTTTCCTTTCATTGTGTGAGCTGCTCTATAGGTTTATTGAATTTCCTTTATTGTGCATATGCTAGCCAAAGTTAATTGGTGTTGCCTGCAAATGCTATGTAGTGAAAGATATGGAATGGGCTAAAACCCAGTGATGAGAACAACTTTTAATGTGTTATTGAGCTGACATGGGGCAAAATGCAGTGGTAATCTCATTGATTTTCTGGGATGTAAAAGTAACATTCCATGGTAGTTAATTAAGTTATCACCTATGGTCACATAGAATTCTGCTTACTATAGGGTAAAGCTCTATCTAGGTGATTGAACAAAGACATAGAGTAATTTGAAGAGGAAGAAGAATTACATGATCATGGTTGTGTGGGGGGAGGTTGTATGCTTGGTTAAATAAAGGAAGAGAACAAAATAAGCAGATTCTTAAATTCTCATGTCAGTTGCAGAAACAGAAACATTGTACTAAAAGGATATTATACTTCTTGAAGTCAGCCACAGCACTGAAATCACTGAAAGGAAAAATCAGTGTTAGATTTTTTATTTGATAAATTAGAACATTAACTGAGTTCAAATCCTTTCTAGTGTTCTGACATGGAAATTTACAAAAAGCCAAATAATTATAATAAAAACATATGTGCAGATTCAGGAAATACACTAATGAATTTATGTTACATATTTGATTGAACAGCCTGAACTCAGTCATGAGTCATTTGCAAGTTAATTTCTACTCAACTTTGCTTTTTTGAACTTCCCCTGAAGCATTCATTGGGCTGAGTTGGGAGTGTAGCAAAGAAAAATACAAAGTTGCCATTCAATGACATCTCAACATCTCCTGGTGCAGTGATCTTTATTTGTTTTTAAGAACTGAATTTAGTGAATTACTAGGAGAAGGCAGAGAGTGTCGATTTAACTTCCTTCTTTGATTTTTCTCTTTTGGATTTGTGTTCTGTCCTGTTGATTCTTTTGTATTAGTAGCTATAGGGACAAGGAGCAAGAGCTATTTATATTTTCTTCCTGTCTTTTGGTGGTAGTTGGTATTTCTACCTAGTGCTGTTGATCAGTCAGTTCCATCTGTACTACTGACATTCAAAAGCTGGATTTTTCAATGACTCCATGTCCATGCAGGTATCTGGTGTGGGGGATGCAGTCAAACTGCAGCTTTACCCTCCATAGCATCCCCAGAGTGTGATCTACCTCACATCATAGACTTTAGATGCAGTGCATTCCCCCTCTACTGGATGATTCTTTTTCTTTCTTTCTTTCTTTCTTTCTTTCTTTCTTTCTTTCTTTCTTTCTTTCTTTCTTTCTCTTTCTTTCTTTCTTTCTTTCTTTCTTTCTTTCTTTCTTTCGATAGAGAGCAAGTGGGGGGAGGGGCAGAGAGAGGGAGACAGAGTCCCAGGCAGGGAGCAGAGCTCAATAAGGTGCTTGAGCTCACGAACTGTGAGATCATGACCTGAGCCAAAATCAAGAACCAGACACTTAACCAACTGAGCCACCCAGGCATCCTGGTCCATTTGAAAAATTGAAAAGGCTTTTTTTTTTTTTTTTTTTTGAGACAGAGAGAGAGAGAGAGAGAGAGAGAGGAGAACACACGCATGAGCACTGGAGAGGCAAAGGGAGAGGGAGAATCTCAAGTAAGTTCCATGCTCAGCATGGAGCCTGCCATTGGGCTCGATCCCATGACCATGAGATCATTACCTGAGCCAAAATCTAGAGTTGGATGCTTGACCAACTGAGTCACCCAAGCACCCTGAAAAAACATTTTGGTGTCTTCCACACACTTGTTTGATTCTGTACTATCTTCAGCAAGAAAGACTAAGAATAGTTACAAAGTAAGGAAAGCAACCATATACCTCAAGTTTTTGAATACAGGTAAACACTACCATCACCAAATTTCAAAGGTAAATAGAATCTAAATTCACCATATTCTGATGTAAACTGTAGAGTTAAAATACAGAAGAATGAGTTTTTACTCATACATTGTAGCAGAGACTTATTTATGTATTTTTAACATATTAAGGACTGTTTTGATAATCAATTTTGAGGATACTGACTAAAGAAACAAAAACAGTGTTAGAATGGAATGAATTTACCCTTACAGGTGCTCTTATAAGAGATCCTACAGTTCTTCAGATGACTCAGTTTTCATGTGTATGCAAGTTTCGTGTCCAAAAGACATTGAACAGACAGAAATCACATGGTATTTGAAGATCTTAGGATTCAAAGATATTGAATTCTGGACTCAGAAAAATCTTTAAATGCTGGATATGTTTTAGCAAATTAATTGAAAAATATTGCCTAGTTATTAGAAGGCATTTCCTTTGCCAAGATTTTAAGGAAGAGAATTCCAAGAGAAGCAATGCTTTCAAAAAATGTATCCATGGATGCTATAATACAGAGTTCCAGCTGAAATGAGCTCTCTGATTTTAGTGTGGCTGAGTGGATTATGACCACTAGAGTCCAGGTATAGGAAACACAAGAAAGATGTAAAAAGAAGTAAATTTTATGTGATTAACATTTGGGTATAAGACAGACACACTAATCCAATCACTAAGAGAAGCCTAACTTTAGAAATCTCTGAGAGAATTTGTTTTAATCATGAATCTATAGAAAATAAATTGTTAGGCCATCCCCTAAGGAATTATTTGCCTTATATATCAAATTAACAACTATAGTAATTTTATTATTGTGAGTATTATTATGTTTTATTATATAATATAGTTAACAAAGGCCTGACTTGACACATTACATTACAGAGTCACAATGCTTCCTTCAATTCCTGTATATGAGTTATGGCATATTTCCAAGTCTTGACATGAAGAGAAATAACTGTGCTTAAAAGCCACATGCATTCTTTCTTCAAGACTTTTCTGAAGAACAGTGATCTTATATTTATTTATCTGTCTAATTAAGCTTTCAGGAAAGGAAAAATACACAGAATTGTTACTAAATATTGAATATTGAGTCTAATTTAGCCTTAATCTTTGGGAATCCAGAACTACACTGGGACTTAGTCTCAAGAGATAAATTGAATATACATAGTATTACATGATAGGCACAGGTGAATTCAGAGCTCCATGGTGGTCACTTTTCTAGATCCTAAATTCATAGTTAAAATTGATATACTCTCAATATTGTTTCCTGGTACATAGATAAGATTTATATTTATGTAAAGGGTCAAATGCTATTCTATTACTCTTCTTTTAAAAATAGTTAACTTTGGGCTCCTGAGTGGCTCAATTGGTTAAGCATCCAGCTTTGGCTCAAGTCATGATCTTGCAGTTCATGAGTTTGAGCCCCATGTCAGGCTCTGCTGACATTTCAGAGATTGGAGCCTGCTTCAGATTCTGTGTCTCCTTCTCTCTCTGCCCCTCCCCCACTTACGCTCTGTCCTTCTCTCAAAAATAAACAAAAAAAAAATAAAGTAAATAAATAAAATAGTTAACTAACAGCCATATCTCATTCCTAAAAGAATTACTCAAATATTCAACCATCAGAGTAATATGAAAGATTAATTCTGACATGACTCTTTTCAATTCAGTAGTAGATGCAATGAAAAAGTCTGATAGTTTTGGAAACATGACATGTGTTTATCATAAGCCTACTCAAATTTTGACCCCAATTGGAATATATGTCAAAGAAAATAATATATTTCATCAAATTATTTTACTCTTTTCCTGAGCACAAAGAAAGATTGCTTTGCCCCATGTTGCTTGTATCCAGGCTAGATAATGTGGCTGGGTTTTGACCAACTGAGGGAAGAAATGAAGGACAATATAGTTAGGTCTGAATGTAAGACAGTCATTAACATCTGTCACATTATTTTCTCTGCATGACTAGGAGTAAAGTACTCCAAAAATGGTGGGGCCACGTGATGGAAGAACTTCATATCCCCACACATGTCACTGGGAATATAGCAACCCAAGAAATTCACAAAACCACAACCATCTGCATCAGATGATGTTTGAGCAAGAAATAAATTTTTATCATATGATATCACTGGAATTTGAGGATGTTTGTTATATTAGCTTATGCTAACACATGTAGACCTACTTCCCAGTTCCTTGCTATAGTTATTTAGTACATCTCCTAGTGACTTTTTGCTGCTATTAATTTTTCACTCTATTCAACTGAAGATGGCAAATATTGGAAGGCATCTGAGATATTTCCTTTTTGCCTCAAAGGTACATCAGCGCTCTGGTTTGCTATGTACAATATAAATAACAAGGAACTTGACTATCTTGCAATTTTAGTAGGACATCACACTAGTCCGCTGTACTGATGAAGTCATGTTGACAATTCCTATAGATTGAGAAATAATAGATATCCTATATGTCTCAGTAAGACACAGAACTTTCAGAAGGTAGGAGCTAACCCCCCACAACTCCACACACACTCTGAGACTTGCCACCTTAGTGGAGTCTATCATACTGTAATTATGTGAAATTTCAAGGAAGTGCCACTGAATTGAAGGACAATTTTCTATAGTTTTGTGCCTAAATTGTTACATGTGGCACACTTGATGGAATCCTTACACATTGTAGAAAGCATATGTGCATTTTGGCTGTCTTGTTTTATGCATTTACCAAATAAATAAAAAGTCAAATTTTAGTGCAGGCTAACACAAGGGAAGACTCACCAGCTACTTCTGCCTGACTAGTGGATTTACCACTTGACCTGGTAGGTCCTGGAGCCATGGTGAGAAGGAACCCAAATTAGAGAACATTCTCATCATAGTAGAGCTTTAAGTATTCTTCTCCAGTCATCAATTCTGCCTCAGTTGGCCTACTGTGATGAAAATGGCTCAGATTATTGCACCAGTTTTTTGAAAGTACCAGCTTCAACACCAGAACTTATATTTATTTCAGTGTGAGTCTACTTTACAACTACAGAGAAAATATGGGGAAAACTAGTACGTGGAAAGTTATCTCACAGTCCTTTTCCTTACTGCCAGCCTCCAGATGTTTTAACTATTTTTCAGCGAATGGGAATTCATATGAAGTAGTATATTTGTGTTGCATAGTCTATTCCAAAGACCACATTATTACCCACTAAATTTGAAAATACTAAAGAAAGTTGTCATAATTTCCTTGTTTAATTTTTTTAGAGCACATACTAGTGTTTATAAAATATCTAGGTTTTGGATTTATTCAGTTATTCAATACCCGCATCCCCCAAATGGAAAATAAACACATCTTGAACAGGGTCTTGATTGATCTTTCTTACAGTTTTACTCTTTGTCCTAGAAATGCACTATGATATATGGTATATGGTAGGGGCAGACTGATATTTGCTGAATAGGAAGATTCAATGCTCTTCTGCATTTCTAGCAGGTATTCTGATTTGGTTATATGTAAGAAATATGCTCTAATTTAAATGCTTCTGAGTAATTTTCTTTATTTTTCATGTATTTTCCCCTTTCATTCTTCCTTCCTCCCTATTTTCTTTTTTTTTTTTTAATATTTTTTTTTCAACGTTTTTTATTTATTTTTGGGACAGAGAGAGACAGAGCATGAACGGGGGAGGGGCAGAGAGAGAGGGAGACACAGAATCGGAAACAGGTTCCAGGCTCCGAGCCATCAGCCCAGAGCCTGACGCGGGGCTTGAACTCACGGACCGCGAGATCGTGACCTGGCTGAAGTCGGACGCTTAACCGACTGCGCCACCCAGGCGCCCCCCTCCCTATTTTCACATCTACCTTGTATATCCAGTGCTAATATGAAACTGATTCTTACCTACAGAATATACTAATGAGTATCCATTCTAATTTATCACTACCCAAGGTATACCCATTGTTAAGTCAGGTTTACATTATTCCTATATATATCCAAACCCTTTCACTCTATGTTCACTATATGGACGTTTGCATAAACAGCTCTAAGTTAGCATACTCTAACAGAACATATTGTAGCTCTTCCAGTAATCTCATTTTGATTATATCCTCAAAAAAATAGCATTATAGAAGATCACTCTTTTCACTTCTTTCACACCCCACAGTACTGGATATTCTATCCTCTTAAAACACTTCCCTTTACTGTTGCCTACTCCCCAGCCATGGCTTCCACATTAGTTTAGGCACTGACTCCTTCTGACCTGAAATATTCCAATGATAATCTGACTGGCTTCCGTCTTGCTGTCCTACAGATGCTTAAACAAGCATTTCTCAATTGCGTTTTTCAAAATTATATTCTAGGAAATGATCTAAAAAAAACACCACATCAGTGTATTAAAGACCCCTGAGATAAACTACAATGAAGAAGCTGTATAGAATAGTATTAAAGGAGGGTACTCTCTAGTCAGACTTCCTGGATTCAAATTTTAGCACATCTCAGTACCTAAAACAATGTCTTGTACATATATGGTCAATATGTTTTTGAAGAATTGAAAATACAATCAAATTAATAGATAAATATTATGAGAATGTTAGTTAATGTTCTTAAGTCTCATATACATATGTGTGTGTTTATACATATACATTTTTTTTTTTTGAGAGAGAGAGAGCAGGAGAGATCGTGTGGAAGGGGCAGAGAGAGGAAGAGAGAGAGCATCCCAAGTGGGCTTTACTGAGAAAGAAAATCCCAGGCGGGCTCTGCTGATGGTGTGGAGCCCAATTCAGGGCTCGAACTCATGAACTATGAAATCATGACCTGAGCTGAAGTTGGATGCTTAACCAAATGAGCCACCCAGGTGCCCCCTTAAGTCTCATTTTCTAATCTTACAAATCAACCAGCAATGCGTAGCACTGCATTTGCAGAAACTAAATAACAACAAAGTAACAGAGGAATTGGATTACTTTTCTCATGTTAAAAGTTATTCTGAAAGTACCTACTTTGAGGTTTGATATAGCTGGGTCTTCATAAAGACACGCTGCTTCTAGTTCCCTTCTTTTCTATACAGAACATGTGGCATCTCATTTTTTAGAGATCTTGGTGCATCTTCTGGCATCTCATCTATGTCCCAAACAGAAAGAGGTCATTTAGAGTAAAGGCCAAAAAGATGCATCCCTTTAAACCGGGAAATTAATAGCCTTCTTGGATTCCTTGCCTATTAAACTTTGCTTGCTTCTTATAATTCATATCTGGGGCATATAACTATGCCCAACTTCAAGGAATCAAGAGTAGTAGTATTTTTTTTAAATATGCATGTTTATATTTTACAACAAAAATATGCTTTTGTAAGTTAGAAGGAGAGAATAGATATATATGGGTATATCAGCTTTCATTACTAAGTGAACCCAGCAATTTGCAGCTTAAACAATAACCATTTATTTGCTGCTCACATGTCTATGGGCCAGTTGAGTTCTGCTCATCTGAAATAGTTTCTGCTGAATTCTGATTGGTTCATGTCATCTGAGGACTGGATGATCTGACCGTTGGCTCACTGTCAGCTCTGATGATGAAGGGTGAAGGTGGTGACTGGGCCACATATATCTTATTATCCAGCAGGCTAGCCTAATCTTGTTCACAAGGCAGGCAGAAGCACGATTCCAGGAGCAGCAAGAAGGCAAGACTAATGTGCAAGTCATTTTCACATCTTGGCTTGCGTAAGTTTGCTACTGTACCTTTGGCTAAATTAAGTGACATAGTAAAACCCAGAGTCAAAGTAGAAAGATCACCAAAGAGCACAGCTACAGGAGGCAAGAACAGACTTGGACCATTGCTATAAGCAGTTCAACACAGTGGCTAGATGTGTTTGCCTCAAGATAACCTGTAAGTTTGAAGAAATAAATAAGATTACTCAAAGTATATAGCATAGTGTCTTGAACATAGTCAACATTCTATCAGACTTAGTTATTATATTTAAGAATTTAAACCAGTTATTCCTAAATTTAGTTGACAATGAAAGTGTTTTTTAACACGGCATACATTATCAGGTAAAACTTGCTATATAGAAAGATACATCTGGCACAATGTTTCTCTGAGCTCTTCTCCATACATCTGCCAGCATAGTGTCTCCAAATAGAAATCTGTCCTGTCATTCTCTACACTAAACCTTTCAATGACTTTCTGTGGTTCCCTCACAAAGAACAAACTGGGAGCTTGGCATAGAAGGACCTCAGTCATCTTAGCCATAACAGTCTCTTCATCATAGTAATTGCTTTTGAGATGAACACTTTCTAATACAAAATTTGAAACATCTTATAGTTGCAAACAATCACTAAAATAATAATAGCTTCTCCTTTGCTAATCCTCAGGAAACTGGATAATGTTCTTTCTGGATAAATGTCTCTGATATATTAATATCACTAATATGACCCGTACTAATGACAGGAGAGTTAGATTGATATGTGTAAATAATCACTTTACATATAACTTGGTTATGTGTATAAATAACACATCTGTCATAGATTTGACGACATTAATGTCTTTCAATCTATGACATATATGTTATTTCTACACAATCAGGCCATTTAACAAACCTAATTAAGCAAACAATATTATGAAAAGCAAGTAATATCAACTAATCTCACCAAGGCCATGATGGTCCAGAACCTAGATTACAAGCATTCTTTTTTTGTTGTTGTTTATTTATTTATATTTGAGAGAAAGAAAGAATGGGGAAGGAGCAGAGCCAGAGCCAGACAGAGAATCCAAAGCAGGCTTCTCTGGGCTGTCAGCCCAGAGCCTGACACCAGTTCAAATTCCCTAACCTCGAGATCATGACCTGAGCTAAAGGTGGACGCTTAGCTGACTGAGCCACCCAGGTGTCCTGATTTCAAGCATTCTTAATGGATAAATTGCCTAGGTGTTTTAAGTAATATTAACATACAAAACTCCTTTTTCTACCTGGGTGATTAACCCATATGGCTATGCTGTTTCTGTGATAAATCTACTGTTACTTAAATGAAGTGAAAATACTGTAAGCTTCTTTAGGGTGACAGTCCTTTAATTGAGGCATCACTAACTAAAAAGACAATGATCTAATATCTAGAAATCCAGAGTAATCCTTAAACCAGTCATATAATAAAGACATTATAATTTTCTTTTGTCCATTGATAACTATATATATATATATATATATATATATATATATATCTCATTAGTACTTATGGTTAAATCTTTTAAAATACATATTAATTGATTATAATTATATAATTCATATAAGTGACTGGGCACTACTTTCATCCAATTTATATATGTTTTCCTCAGTCTCTCATAGTCAGTAGCTATCTTTTTTCCAGAAGCACACACACAGCGTTTATGAAATAGCTTTTCGGACAAATGCTGAACACATTCCACATTCAACAGTTTCTCACCCATAATTTAAAAGTGAAAAATAACACCAGGAAAATGAACATGAAATATGCCAAAGAAAATAAACATAAAAACTAGGATCAGAGCATAACTAAAAGAAATACATGTTGACATTTTTTACAAAGAATATTAGTTTGTGATATATCTGATGCAACTGTAAAAATTAACTAGCTAGTTAATTTAAAAATGGCTAGATGGAACACTTAAAATCATTTCAAAATTAAGCATTTACTATGTACTTGTCAGTTTTTAGATGTATGGTCATATAACTAATGCAAACATGCAGTCAGAAAAAAATATATCATTGAGTTTGGTTTATTTCTGGTGGTATTTTTGACCAGGTGCAGATATCTGGGATTCTTATAATTATCTCACTGCCACAGCTCTGAAGCCAAAGTAAAATATTTATTTTCAGTTCCAAAAGTTCCTTTTCATCACCATGGATGAATCCAGTAATATTCCTCTCTAGACTTGCTAACAATGTCAAAATCAGTATCAACTTTAGCAATGTACCCCTCTCCACACATGTGTATACACACACATACAGTATATATCAGTATAGCCTGAATTATCTAATAGCAAGCGTTTTAGATTCATATACAATCTTTGCTTAAACCCATTTAATGGCATTAATTTGGATGTTAGTTAAAAACAAACTTCATCTATGACATGGTCTTGGAATTTATAAGAGAGTAGCTACTATCCAAAAACACCACCACACCACCACACCAACACACACACACACACACACACAGCCGAGAGAGAGAGAGAGAGAGAGAGAGAGAGAGAGAGAGAGAGAGAAAGAGGGAGAGAGAGGTATTTTATTTTGGTGGCTAAACACAGTAGAAATGTATTTATCATCCCATAACTGGGTCCAATGAAGGCCCAGATGGTTGATACTAGTAAGAAGGGGAAGGATATTCTTGTCCTCACTGGCATTTGGGAATATAGGTTTCAGGTGCCTCTTTCATCTTAAATATGTGTAACTAGGTGCCTACAGCAGTGACATCTAGCCTGTAGATGTATAAAGGGCATGGGGAATTAAGTGTGACATTTTTATGCTCAGTCTTGAAAGTAGTACACATCATTGCCATCTATTCACCTCCCATCCCCATATTTCAATGATTCAGTCATATGGGCACACCTGACTCCGAGTGAGACCAGGAAATAGGTTAGATGTGTTCTCAAACGATGACAACATGGTTGGGGTGAACAACGTATGGTTTTCGCCACAGCAATGACTGCATTGTTCGGCTCCTATTTCCCCCACATCTGCTCACATATTTTCCTTTTGTTGCTCCCCATTTTCCAGGATTTTAGTATTTAAATATCTCATTCTAGGCCCACTCTCACCTCAGGTTTTGGTACATATTGTTGGTCAGTCCCTGACACATTTTTCTGGCCTTCCAGAAAAACTCTTGAACTTTTAGCTCTTAATTCAAATAGTGTTTAGTGAGATAACTCTACCCTTCCAATTCTTTCTAAAACATGCTTGCATAGCACCTTGTATTTTTAATAGCAATACTTATTACAGTAGATAATCATATATTTTTGTGATTTGCAGTATTCTTCTGCCTTTATTAGATGATGTATTAGTTTGCTAGTGCTGCTATTAAAAAATATCACTAAGTAGGTGGCTTAAACAATGGAAACGTGTTTTCTCACAGCTCTGGAGGCTGGGATTCCAAGATCAAGGTGTTAGTAGGTTTGGTTTCTCCTGAGGCCTCTTTCCTTGGCCTGCATATGGCCACCTTCTCTCTGTGTCATATAGCCTTTCCTCTGTGCATGCACACCCCTGGTTTTCTCTGAGTGACTTGGTTTCCTCTTCACAGGACGCCAGTCAGAATAGATTAGGGTCCACTCTAACACCGCCATTTTCACTTAATTGTTTCTTTAACAGGTCCTATTTCCAAACACAATCATATTCTGAGGTACCGGGAGTTAGAGGACTTCAACATATTAATTCGGGGAAATATAAGTCAGTCAGTCCGTATGAGATGGTAACTCCTGACGGTTGAAACTGTGACTGGTTTGCAGTTATGTCTCCAGTACTAATAAAGCAGTCAACAAATAACAGGTACTCACTATAAATGTGCTGAACTAATGAATGGTTTGCTAAATAAGTATTTGTTCACTGTTTTTAATGTAGGCTTTTTTTTCTTCCTATGTATCCACCAAATATGGTAATCCCTATTACAGTGTGCACAGAAAATAATGTGACAAATTTTGCCAAGGCCAAATGATGCTTTATAAAATTAAGTCATTAAGTTGCTGTGGCAAGCCAGAATGCATATGGATCAAATTCTATATTGGGATACATAGATTATTTTCTTTAGAAGTGATACCATAAAAGTTTCTGGCACACTGGAAACTGCAAGGGAAAACAGGAAGTTAGTGTGAGTAATGCAGTCTGTGTGGCACAACAGTACCTAATAGGGGCAACAAATTTATTTCGGTAATACATGAAGAAAACATCTGTAAAAATTAAGATTATATAGAAATACAAAATATAAAACAAGTTCCTGTATAATGTTGAACTTAAGTATTGGTAGTGGAAATCTCTCTCTCATTCCTGATCATGAGGATAGTTTTCAATACTCACCTTTTAGTATTATGTTTTTTTAAGGTTCTTTGTTTTTATTTTCTTGTAGACACTTTTGATTTACAATACATACTTTTTTATATTATTGATAAATTTTTGAAAATAGTTTTATTTTTTAAGCCTTGAATAGATGTTTACTTTTATCCAATATTTCTTCTATATAGGATGATTTTTATTTATGAGAATATTCTTTTTTTTTCTAATATGATTTTTGTAAGCTTCGTAAGAGAAGGGATTTATTAATTTTACTGGACATGATTTTGTTAATAATATCTTAAGTATTATATATTTGCTGTCTGTAGAATCTTCTCTTCTTATTTTTTATTTTATAATTGATCATTGGTATATTCAATATTTTTTAGTAGTCATTCTTGGGGTGTTACATGCACAGTCCCACACATGTATTTATAAATTGAAGGAATCAACTTTTAGTTTCCTTAAGCTACTTAATTGTATGTCTGTTTTCTATTTTATTATTTACCATCTTATAGAAATTATTTTATTCCTTTCATAATTACTAGATTTAATTTGCTCTTCACTTTCTATTTTAAATATATTATAATTTTAATTTTATTATTTTATTATTATTTTATCATTTAAATGTTTTATTTATATTTTATTGTTGTATTTTATTTTTATTTTTTATCTTAATTTTTATTATTTTATTTTATTTTATCTATTGTTTTATTGTTATTTTATTATTCCATTCTAGTGTATTATTTTTATTTTATTGTAAATATTTTATTTACTTCATTATTTTTATTATTTTATTTTATTATTTTTTCATTTTATTGTATTATTTTAATCTTATTGTTTTATTATTTTAAGTTTTTTATTTTATTATTATTTCATTCAAAGTATTTTTAAATTTAATTTTTAATTGACTCATAGGTTTCTTATAAATGTATGGATTAATGTTAAACATTTTGGGAATTCTTAATTTGAGAATTTTACAATTAACTTTTATTTATTAATACTTACATATAAGTACATAAGATTTTAGTCTGAAGTTGTTGAGACATAATGTTATTGCCCAACATGTTGTTAATGTTGTCACACTGTGCACTTGAAAATAAATGCAAGCTTCAGCTGTTACATGCAATGTTTCTTATGCATGTAATTTAAGTTTATTAATTGGTTTTACAAATTTTCAGTATTTCTATTGAGTTTTTTTACACTTCTAAGTGAAAGAGCTCTTTCAAAATAATACTCTGAAGTTATTAAATTTGTCAAAACCAGTTTCTGCTGCACAGTTTTGAGACTATGTTATTAAGTACAAAATTAAGACTATTATACATTCTTTAGAATGGCTCTGTTTTCATTATGAAATAGTCTTTTATAACTCTTATGCTTCTTGTATTTAGTTAACCTGGAACAATGATTTTTAGGGTTGCTGTTTGCTTGATATGTACCTCTCCATATTTTATTTTTAAATTTTATGCATCTTTATATTCAAGGATTTTATTTTATAAGCAGAATGTGTACTTTTCTGTTGACGAGTAACACATCTTAGTAGCTTAAAACACACTATTTTTATCTCACACTTTCTGTGGGTCATGAGTCTGGACATGATTTAGCTGATTTCTCTAAGGACTCACTAGACGGCTGTTAAGGTTTTTGACTGAGCTGTATTCTATCCAAGCTCATTCAGGTTGTTGGCAGAATTCATTTCCTTGCAGCTGTAGACTGCAGAGCTCTAGATACCACCTTGTTGTTGGCTGGAGGCCACCAACAGCTTCTTAAGGCCACCTGCAGTTTCTAGAGGCTGTCCACAATTCCCTGCTACCTTGGATTTTCCAACATGGCTGCTTACTTCATAAAGCCAGTAAAAAGAGTGTCTAGAGTGAGTGTGATAGAACAATGGAGATTTATATAATGCATATAATGCAATCTGGGAGTGGTATCCATCAACTTTGTAATAAATCTAATGGTTAGAAGTAAGATAGATCCTCAGCACACTTGGAGGTGGGGAAGTGGTGGAAAGAATTACATGAACGAATGAAAACTAGATCAGGAGGTGTGGAACATGAGAGAATCTGTCTGTCACATAACCTATAGTTTATTTTCTCTTAAAATCTAGTTTGTTGATCATATCTTATATTAGATTATTTCATCTGTTTAGATTTAATGCAATAATTGATATATTTAAAAGGTGATATTCTATGTTTCCAATGTTTTTGGCCAAGTTGTTCTTTTTTTTTTTTTTTTTTTGGATTGCTTTATTTTCATTCTACTCTTAAGTTTTTCTGGTGTCTCCATCTTTATCTTGTTAAGTGCACATTCTTTTATTAGTCCCTTAATAGACATTCTAAGGATTACAACAGGCATATTTGACTTATTAGAGTTTACTATGTATATTACTTTTCTACTACCTTGACAAGTTAATGAATTTTTAAAACTTCAAATCTATTTATCATTCTCCTTTTTTGTGGATTTTTCAGTCATTTATTTTATGTCTACATATATCTTATATATCACATAATAATATTATGTATCTCAAGATTCACTTTAATTGCCCACATATTTACCTTTCCATTCCTATTTTAAGGTGATTTTATCCAGGATTACCATCTTTCTGCATGAACAGAAGTATCGTTTGGTATTCGTTTTTGTGCATGTTTGCTGGAGATAAATTCTTTAGTTTGTGTTTGTGCGAAAGTATATGCTTTTAAATATGAATTATATATACTATAAAAGACCATGCAGAGTGGAATTTTATTTTTTAACAAATTTGCTGTTTAAAGTTTATATCATATATATGAAGAGGCCTGTTATTTCTTAAAATGATTATGGAAATAATTTTGCTTCTAGTTTTTCCTAATGCATTAAAAATCACTTCTAAAATTTTATTTCACTTGGCTTATCTCTTGAGGGCTATTTTCACTTTAGTAAACACTGTAAAATTATAGCCATGAACAGTCATCATAAAATTATACCAAGTAAGGAAAGCTAAGGGAAAAGAGCTAAGAGGAGCCCTAGAGGCTGTGATTTTTATTTAAAATAAATTTGGGAAGTCATTGCATTATTCAGGAAGCCCATCCAGAAAGCATGACAAAATGCAAAGTAGAATTAATCATTTTAACAAAAGAAATACTCTATTATAAAACATTGACAAACTTGGGACAAATAAAATAGGATAAGATTATCTTTCAACCTAAGAGCATGCTAAACTCATTGTTAAAATTACATGCCACATTTTAATTGTATATTAGCTCTTTTGTTGAAACCAGGGTGTACATTGATACAGAATTATGAAATAGAAATGGTTTTAACACTAGATTTATAACTATGACTCCACCCTGATAATCATAGTCTTTCATGCAATTTTATGAAAAAAAAATGGTGGATTTAGCAGATTGTTTTAAAATCATATGGTAGAAATTATGAGGGTAAACACTTTACTACTACTAGCAAAATAATTATTGTTAAAGTAAATAGTGTTAATTGTTAGCCTAACTTCTTGTAAAACATTGTATTGAGAACTTTACATTAATCAAATTGTATCTTCACTAAATTTCTATTTAGTGAATACTATTATTTGATTCTGTTTAAAAGATGAGAAATGAAGTAGTCAAGTCCACATTATGGTGGTGCAAAATGTTTCTCCTTTTTGTCCCACAAGCAAAAGTGCCTTTGTGGGAGTTGTGGAATCTAGATCATAAGCCAATAGACGCGGGAGAGGTCTTTCTCCCCCGTGCATCTGGAAATAGACACACAGACCATGGTTCAGGCTGTGGAACCAGTGAAGAAGTGAACCTGCCCCAACACCTCTTGCTATGGTTGGGAAAAAAACCCTGGAGAATGCTAACCTGGGCAGATATACAGTTTCAAAAGGGAAATTGCAGAAGTCCAACCTTCCAGAGAGAAGATTCCAACATTCCATTGGAGGGGAAAATAAAGAAATTGAAAAAAATTATGGATCAGTGAAAACAGTAAGAACTTTACCAGTGGTGCCCATTCCCAAGGCAACACTGCTCTCTATGCCTATCAGGCAGCAAGGATATCTACCACAGGGGAAAAGGAAAGCAATGATTCCATGTCCTGATACCCCAGTGCTGTGAGACTCAGCTGGGTTCTCTATGACTAAGAGTGTGGAGATAATCAGGAAAGAGGCAGAAAGAGTATCAAAGGGCATTAAAAGAACACCGTTCCAATAATGAGGAAAGAGATTGAAGTGGTAATCAGACTTCCCACCACAAAAATACTCCAGAACTAGATGTCTTCACTGGAGAATTCGACAAAATATTTAAAGAATAATTAATGTTAATTCTTCTCAGATTCTTCCAAAAACTTGAAAAGGATGGAACACTTTCAAAATCATTTAATAAGGCCAGTGTTACTTTGATACCAAAGTCAGATAAGGACACTAAAAGAAAACAATAGACTAATCTCTCTGATGAATATATATGCAAACATTTTCAGTGAATTATTAGCACACCAAATTCAAAAAACATATTAAAATAGTTATACACCATGATCAAGTGGAATTTATACCTGGGATGCAAGGATGGGTTGATATATGCAAATCAATAAATGTGATCTATGTTAATAAAATAAAAAAAATCATATGATCATCTCAATAGATGCAGAAAAGCATTTGACAGAATGCAACATACTTTCATGATTAAATAACCCTCAATAAATTAGGTATAGAAGAGATATGGCAGACTAACAGCTAACATAATACTCAATGGTGAAAAATGGAGAGCTTTTCGTCTAAGTTCAGGAACAAGATAAGGGTGCCACTTTCACTACTTTTATTTGACATAGTACTGGCAGTTCAAGCTAGAGTCATTAGGCAAGAAATAAAAGACATCCCAAATTTAAAAGGAGAAAGTAAAATTGTCATCATTTGCGGATGATATGGTCTTATGCATAGAAAAACCTAGAGACTCAAAAAACTTGGAACTAATCAATGAATTCAGCAAAGTTGCAGAACATAAAATCAATATACAAAAATCGGTTTTGCTTTAGATACTAACAACAAAACTTCTCAGCAAGAAACAAAGAAAACAATACCATTCAAAATATCATTAAAAAATAAAATAAATTTAACCAAGGAGGTAAAAGATCTTTACTCTGAAAAATACAAGACATGGATAAAAGAAATGGAACACACAAACAAGTGAAAAGACACTATATATATATTCATAAATTAGAAGATTTAATGTTGTTAAAATATCCATATTACTCAGAGCCGTCTATAGATTTAACATAATCCTTATGTAAATTCCAATGGCACTTTACACAGAAATAGAAAGAAGCAATCCTAAAATTTGTATGGAACCATAAAAGATCCCAGAATATCCAAAATAAACATGAGAAAGAATAACAACACCAAAGATATCATATTTTCTGATTTAAAAATTTACTACAAAGCTATAGTAATTAACTGTAAAACAATATGGTACTGGCATAAAAATAAACACTTAGGACAGTGGAACAGAATAGAAAATACAGAAATAATCCCCACATTTATGGTCAACTAATATTTAATAACAAGGGGGGGCAAGACCACTAAATGGGAAAAGGATAATCTCTTCAACAAATGGTGTTGGGAAAACTGAATAACCACATGCAGAAAAATGAAGTAGGTTCCTTTCTTAACTCCACTCACAAAAATTCACATGAAATTAAACAAAAACTCAAACATGAGACATGATACCATAAAATTTCTAGAGGAAAACACAGGGATGAAGCTCTTTGGCCTTGATCTTGGCAATGAGTTTTTAATGACAGCAAAAGCACAAACAACAAAAGAATCAATAAGAGACTACCTCAAACTAAAATGCTTCTGTACAGCAAATTTTTTTTAAAAAATGAACAGGCAACCTGTGAATTGGGAGAAAATATTTGCAAACCATATCAGACAAGAGGTTGATATCCAAAGTAAAGACCTTATACAACTCAATAACAAAGAAACAATCTAGATTTTTTAAAAAGGGAGGGGGGCGAAGCAGTGAATAGACCTTTTTTTTTCCAAAGAGGAGATACGGATTGCAAATAGACACATGAAAAGATATTTAACCTTACTAATTTTCAAGGGAATGCAAATCAAAACTACAATGAGATACCACTTTACAGCTGTCAAAAGAGCTACCATCAAGAAGAAAAGAGATAACAAGTGTTAGTGTGGATGTGGGGAAAATGGAACCTTTGTACACTGTTGGTGGGAATACAAACTGGTGTAGCCACTCTGGACTATGGAGACTCCTCAAAAACTTGAAAATAGAACTAACAGATGATCCAACAATCCCACTTTTGAGTATGTATTTTAAAAAAAAATGAAAACATGGTATTGAAGAGAGATCTCGCATTCCCATGTTTATTGTAGCATTATCCACAATAGCCAAATGTCAAAATAACCTGAGTATTCATCAATGGAAGAATGGATAAAGAATATATATAAGAATATTATCCAGCCATGAGAAAGAAGGAAATTCTCCCATCTGTGACAACATGGATGGGGCTTGAGGGCATGCTAAGTGAGATAAGTTAAAGAAAGATAAATAGTTTATGGCGTCACCTATATGTGAAATCCAAAAAAAGGAACTCACAAGAACAAAGAGTAGAATGGTGGTTACCAGAGACTGAAGAGTGGGGAAACTGGGAAGATGTTGTGTAAGGGCACGAAAATGCAACCATTAACAAATAAGTCCTATAGATCTAATGCACAACTTAGTGATTATAGACAATATGGTATTATAAATGTCCAAACTTCTAAGATACTAGATCTTAATTGTTCCCACTATCAAAAAAGAATGATAATTATGTGATGTGACAGAGGTATTGCTACTGTGGTAATCATATTGAAATATATAATTGCATCAAATCAAATCACCTTAAACTTATACAGTGTCATATACCAAGTATAGCTCAATAAATATAAATGTGAAACAAAAAAAGACAAAGGAAGCAGACACATTGTAATTAACTTTTTGGCAATTACATAGCCAGTAAATTTGGAGTTGGGATCAAATTTAGGCAATCTGATTTTAGTGCCACTCTATTCTAAATTACTGTGCTATTTGTGTAAAAGAAATAATACAGATAATAATTCCAAAATTATGAATGATAATTTCTTGAGAATATGATTAATATGGATACAGTATATTTGATATCTTATGAACTGGGCTGGGTACTATAGTTTAAGGTGATGCAGATTAGTGAAGCAAAAATCTCTGCCCTTCGCTACGAGACTGTCCATTAGAGGAGATGGATATGTGACTATAATATAATGTGATGTGGATTAAAATACAGGTAGCTTTAAAGTAACATGGAGGAACAGGCGATTTTCTTGGGAGTAAGATAAATTCTGGGAAACAGTATAGATACTCTTCAGAGGATTATCAGACATTTTTCAAGTGAGCAAAAGGTAAATAATGACTATCTTAGAAGTGTGAACAGCCGTGGAATGTGGCTTGAACATCCAAAGTGCTTAGGAACCAGCCGAGCAGTGTATGTGACTAACACAGAAAGAAACAAGCCAAGTGGGATTGCAGGAAATGAGAGTGAACACTTGCTAGTTTGTAAATGACATTGTGTAACATCCTATGATTAGAGTATAATTTCTCGGAATTATTAAGCACTTTATTCAAAATATTATGTGAATTTTGTTATAAATGAATGCCATTTCTCCACAGTCACAGTGGAATATGAGTAACATATTTGACGCAGGTTCATTGATTAAGGTTTCGCATTTACTATGGTGATTGAAGTATACACTTAATCCTCTAGATATCTGAATTTAGATAATTTTACATTATAAAAAATCTCTGGTAGGGATTGTGAGAGTTTACCTTTAGCCTGAGGAAGATCAGTGAACCTAAATGCTGACTAAGAAAAAGTGTGAACACCTTACTCAATCATACAGTAGATGGGCAAAGCGCATGCATATAGCACCAGCGTAAGGAATACTCAAAAATAAATTTTTAGAAATAAAAAATATGTATTAAATAAACTATTCTTAGAAGCAACAAAATTATACTGATATTTCTAGCATTTATTTTGTAAATTTGAGGAAGTAGAGGTTAATTATAAAAGCTTTTCTGGATCCTCAGAGGAATGTTTCCCTTAGGCTTCTACAGAGAAACTTTAAGCAGCTTCTTTTCACAGTTATATTTGGGAGGTCATTGTAGCAATGTATCAGCTCCTTCCGATCTCGGTAGGACACCGCCAGAGTCTATCCTATAAAGGATGCCAAGAAATAAATGAGATAGGATTGGTGTTCCAGGCCATTTCAAGCTACAGGGAACCCAGAAGGAGCAGATGCACTGGTCTATAAAGAATCCTATTGCTTTAGTGTGGGATTCTAAAACACCAGGCTACAATGGTCAGAACACTTGCTACAAATAGCCAGAAACAGATAGAGCCTGATACCAAAAGCTGATTGTGGCTAGGACTGAGTGTAGAGAAGCAAAAGCAGAAATACAGATGTTTCAAAACCATGGTGCAAATCTGTAGCCAGACCAAGAGATTAAGCAAGAGTCAGACAGTAGGTAAATGCAAGATGCTCTAATAAGATGTGATTCATTCTGTTCCCATAGTATTGTAAGCACATTTTACTATGATAAAATATTTTTATTCTAGTGTACTGTCTAATAAAATCAATGGCAATCAAGTTTTTAGGAAACATAGGCTTGGTTTTATAGTCTTTAGATCTGATTAATTTTAAGAAACATGGGAGAAATATCAAGTTTTAACCAGCATATTATCATAGACTTACACTTGTAAAAAAATTGTGTAATTTTATTATACTGAATATAAGTTAAAAATGTTATTAATAGACAAAATTACTTCTTACTCTAACATATGATTTTAATTTATCATTCCATTTAACTTTCTCTTTTAGGTTAATATTTTTCTAAACATGTTTATATCAATGTCCTACTGAGAAAATATAATGCTATTTTTTATCATTTGGATTACTCATTTGCTCATTTATCATTTTCATTTCCTTAGTAGATTGATTTCCAATTCTTCAAATTGTTATAATTTTAGGAAACAGAACTATTCCTCATCACATGCATTGATTACTTCAAGTTAGCTGCAGTTTCTAAAAGAGCAAAGATAAATTTTCTATATGAATCAAACTGCTGTGGAAAAATTACCTGTTGACCTTTACCCTTCATTTAGTTTTCTGGCTACAAAACTGATTCGCAGGCATCTATGAGGTTTATTATGACAACATACAACAAGCCAATTTATGTGAAACATGAAGACAATGAAAACGATTTATTTTCAATCTTCTCCCTCTACCCGTGGCGCCAGGAGTTCACTTAGCATTCATCTGCTTGCAGAACAAACAAACATACACACATACACACACACACACACACACACACACACACACACACAGACCCAGAAAAAGGCCATTTTGCTCACAGTGGTTGAGAGTCCATTATTCTCTTTGTCTTTAGAGACCTCCCTGGTTACAGGTTATCTTAATCACAATCAAGGGATTAAAAAACCAGGAGGAATTTGCAGAACATAGCTGCAGCTGAGGTGAAGAGTTGCAGTGTATGTTTTTGAGTTCCTAATAGATGCAAAGTATTTTGATGATAGAGCAGAAGATGTGCACGGACACATATGATGCCCTGAAGGGTTGCAGAGTTCTTGCTCTGAAGAATTAAGCCTAACTGGAATAAGAAAGTAGGTGCTAAATATTCTTATTAATTCATTAGTTTATTCAATAAATAATTATTGAGCAGAGCACCTACTGAGACCACTCCCATGTGCATCCTTAAAGTATTTTTTCTAACCCTAATTTGCAATACCCTATTCAGTCATGTTGTGATGATGCAGATGTCTTTTCCCAATATTAAAGCCAGGAAGTATTTATGGTCTCTTATGCATAGACACACACACATACACACACACACGCACATGCACATATTACTACTAATAAAGATCACAATAGATGATGTCAGAGCATCACCCACATCCCTTGACTCCCTTACTATTTTTTGTGCACACTGGCCCTGATTTGCTTTCATCCCAAACAGCCATCACATCTCTGTTGGAAGTCATAGTCAGTGAGTGCTCACTTATCCAAACCAAATATTATTTTTCTATTTTCAGATCAGCCACTAGTGAACTTTATCCCTTCTTCCTTGTGGGACTTTGCTGAAAGTCTCAGAAAGTATCCATTACAAATTAATGCTCTCAATTTTCCCTTTGTATTAAAAACTTTGGTGAATATATATTTTCGGCTCCACATTATAAGATATCAACAAATTAAAGATATAGTGGGAAGTATGTAACAAGATTCCTCCAGCTTTGAACAGGGAGGGGACTCCTCACTGTCTTCCTCTTCCACTAACTATATCAACATTTCAGGGTCTGTTAATCTGTATTAGTTAATCTGTATTAGTTAACAAAGGGTATCAGTTACTTTGTATAGTAAGTCCAAGGGTAGGTGAGTACTTACAAATTTAGGTCCCTTGAGACACAAGCTTTCTCTTTCCAACTAATTAGCCATACATAAGCTCCTTTGTGGTTTACTGGGGGATCTTCACAAATTAAGTAGTAAGAAAGGTAAGAGAAGAACTACTAAATTGAAAAAAAAATGATAAAGAGTAATTTTGTGTTAAGTGACTTTCAGTTAAAATATTTGTTATAAAGGAGTTTTTGTCTTAGGTGAATTTTATTACTTCTCAAGATGTTTAACAAAATCTTAACATGGTCAAGTTGTAAAGGCTGAAAATATAGGGTGTTTTTAATAGACTTTAGCAAAAAGCAGTGGCTGGTGAAGTTACAATAGATTATTATGAAAATTGGTAGTTAAATTTGTATTTAAAAATGCTTTTGAAAATTTAATTTCATGAGAAGGATATTATGCCACAGTGTACCCTGTGGGATCCATCTGTGCTAAAGATAGGCAATCAAGCGGGAAAAATTAAGGGTCCAAAACTGGTAAGAAAATTTGTAGGTTTTTACTCTTCATATTTCCACTACTGTTATAGAGACTTTACTTTTAGTGCCTCTTCTAATCTCTCTGTGATTCTTTGATACTGGATCTGGCTGATTTTCTGCTAATAGAATACAAAATTATCATGTGTCAGGAGATGCCTGAGCTTTAAAAATGTTCATTAAATAAAAAAAAATCCTTTTCCACTTGTAATTCATACTTAGAAGGAAGAGTAGAACGTTATACCTGAGCAGTTTTTAAGTTGTCCCACAAGGATGAGGAGTCTGTATAAGTCTACAAAGCTTACTTATATCTTCATATGCAAAGAAAGAAGAAAACTAAACATAGATAAACATATATGAGTTTTTTGGGTCTAAGATATTGTTGCTAGTTTCATATTTTTCCTATAGGTGTGATAATAAGGAAAATATATTTGAGAGATTGCAAAGTGGTGTTGATAAGAACCTTAGTAGCATGTTTATACTAAGGGAAATAAGTGAACAGACATAGCTCTTTTTAAAAAATCTGAACAAAGGGGTGCCTGGGTGGCTCAGTCGGTTGGGCGCCAGCTTCAGCTCAGGTTGTAATCTTGTGGTTCCTGAGTTCGAGCCCCGCATTGGGCTCTGTGCTGATAACTCAGAGCCTGGAGCCTTCTTCAGATTCTGTGTCTCCCTCTCTCTCTGCTCCTTCCCCACTCATGCTCTATCTCTCTCTGTCTCTCAAAAATAAAAATAAAAAATAAACATTATAAAAAATAAAAAATCTGAACATGGACAGAATATAATGGAATTAAGAATGAATGTGTGCATGTGTGTTTGTGTTTTTGTGTACGTATGAGAGAGAGGGGTAAAAAAGATTTTTCTCTGTTATACCTGACAGACCTGAACTACCCAATGCAGAATTTTAGGTTTTTAGTGCCTACCATTTTTATTAAATTAACATCCATTAAATTATTCTTTACAGACATTTTGTCTTACATCTAATTTCTAGTCTGCATATTAAAAGTATACAAACTATGGACTATTTAGCTATTTAACCATAATAATAAGGTAAAAGCAAGTTTATTGGGTTTGCATAAAAATGATTTCAATTTTCAGTATTATTGTATTCTATAGTGTTTACTTTTTTTTAATGTTTATTTATTTTTGAGAGAGTGAGAGAGAGAGCGGGATCAGGGCTGGGGCAGAGAGAGAGGGAAACACAGAATCCGAAGCAGGCTCCAGGATCTGAGCTGTCAGCATAGAGCCTGATGTGGGGCTGGAACTCACCAACCTTGAGATCGTGACCTGAGCTGAAATCAGATGCTTAACCAAGTGAGCCACCCAGGCGCCCCTCTATAATGTTTACCTTTAATTAGAGGAAACAGTTTAGCATGGCATAGCAAGCATAGCAAGTAAAAAAAAAATGTCTAAATAAGATCAAATTCTTGGATCTTGACACATTTTGTAAGCAACATTAATCTAAAATCACAGAACTTTATTCTGATAGATTTTTTTCTCATAAAAGTAATTATAAACATTTATTTTTATATATAATGCTATAGATATGAATAAAGCTTTTTAATTGATTGAAGATTTGTGATTTGGAGTGAAATGTGATAGATCATAACAAACTAACATTCTTTGTACATAAACTAGAAAGGGGGAAGAAACTGCAAAAATCACATTTTTAAAGACAACAGGAAGCTGAAACTATGAGACCAGAAGAAGTTATTTCTGTAGAGGGAAGACTCTTTCCTCCTTGAGGTATAATCACAGGCCATTTCCTCTCCTGCAACATTTTACAGGTTCTGAGCACGGCCTGGAGTGCTCAGACATGGCTCAACTGGAGAACTTAGTGGGGGAAAAAGTGTCAGCAGGGTTTCGGTGGCCATACAGATCTGGTGCAACACACTGGAAGTTAGGAAAGCCTCACACACACATCTGGTTTTTGCTGTGGGTCATACACTGAGGTTTATGGAGTTCAGGATACTGGGAAGCTGACCAGGGAATCAGAAGGAAATGTCCAACAATCTCACTACGTGGGAGACAAAGTGTCCATAGAAGAAGGAATCCTGCCATAGGCACAGAGAACAACAGCATTCCTGTTAGATCATTTACCAGGTTGTAAAATCAGTAGGGATGGGAGGATAAAGAATTAAGTTCAAAACCATCAAAAGACAGAATTTCCAGGACCAAGAAAATGGCAGGTTTAAATAAGATATCAAATGGTGATACTAAAATTTAACTGTTATAAAATAAATGTTTGAATAAAATAAATGGAATAAACAGCAAGGGAAACTGGCTTCATGCTAACCAAATTTTGATTTGAAAAGAATAAAAAACTATTGGTATGTCTCTTGTTCCATCATTAAAACAATCCATGAAAATCGTTTAATGATCCTTTATTGAATCCAGGAAATACGTTAATTGAGAATAGGAATATTTTTTCTACTATTTCATGACATCAGTTATGATACCAGCTATGAAGTGATTACTATAAAAGTAATATGCTCCTCTTCTCTTCAAAATTTGAATATAGTAATTCATTATTTTATCGTCTCCCTTAGTCGTAAGTCTAAGGTAGCAGAAAAGGTAGCAGAAAAGGAATGATAAATGTGCCAGATCCTAGGTGAAGTATTTTATGTGCATTTGCCTCATTTGATTCTCAGAGCCACCTGACTCTCAACTCTGAGTATGACTCTTCAGCTATTAATGATTTTCAAAACCATCAGCAAGGCTGTTTTGTAGTCGCAATAAAAGTAATAATTGCTACCATTTATGAGCCCTCATTATGTGCCAGGAAGTCTGCTTAGCATTTTACTTACATTATGTTATTTAAGCCTCAAAACAACTCAATATTCTCATAAAAATTGAGAGAATAGACTCAGAGAGGATAAGTATCTATATCTAGGAGCAAACTGGGATTCATAGCTAGGCTCATTTGACTTGAAATATTGCTATTAGCCTCCCTAACACGTACCCCCAATCTTGCCAAAGTTAGTTGTAGCCATGATTAGGCATGGAGACATGAGTTTACTCATGTCATGATGAGTTTACTTTGAGCATGCCAGAGCCATACTTATTTCTCTTTTAAACTGAGTATGTTAGGTCCCTCTTTGTGTGCCTGTGTGAGTGTGTTTGTGTGTGTGTTTGTGTGTGTGTGTGTGTGTGAGAGAGAGAGAGAGAGAGAGAGAAAGAGAGAGAGATAGAGAGAGAGAGAGTTAAATTTTGTAACATAAACTATTTTTTCAAGGTTATAGGAGTTAAATGTGGAAGACTTGGAGTGAGAAAATCCAAACCATCATAAATTACCCCAGGAAAGTGTTACCATTATTTAGAGATTTTATCAAAGACCATGCACATTAAGAGTTATCCTCTATTTAAATATAGAATTCAAGATATACTTTGTCATTATTAGATTTTATGAGATACATGGGTTGACACAGTTGAAGAAATATGTATTTGTATACCATTTATTGAGCCCTAATTGTGTGCAATATACCACACATACATGCACACACACACACATACACACACACACCTCACAAGTTTCAATAAACATGGGAATCAGGTTTACTACTGCTGTACTCTTAGGAAAAAAACATTGGATAAGAAAAATTAAAAAATGAATATATGTAATATTGTCGCTTTCAGGGAAATTCCCTAATTTTGTCATAGAGTTAGAGACAGTGTAAAGAGCTAAAATATTAAAAACCTTCTTTGTAGTATTATATTGGAGGCATTATCCTTATTATTGCTTGATCTTGTGCATAATGTACTTAAAATTGTGGATTCTGGAACTTGTAGTTCATACTATTGGACAAGTTATTTTACTTCTCTGTGACTGTCTCTCTACTTATTAATTTTAAACAAATATTCTATGGTATTTCCCTATCTATCTATAGTAATTTTCCTAATGCCAAAGTGTTGCTTTGAAGATTCAGTGACGTAATCATAGTAGAATGTGTTCAGGTATGTACCTGTCCATGATAAGTGAAAAGTTAGTGGTAGCTATATTCTTTATGTTCTTAAATTGAGCACAGCATCAGTTATAGAACAAATCTGTAATAAATATTTCCTAGATCAGTGATTATAATTCTCTGGTATATTATTACTTTTATAACATTATCTTCTTTTCAGGGTAGTTTCCTTTTGACCCAGGATTGGGAACAGAGGGAGTTATATGTCTACAATCTCTCTTTTCATGATATATGTTAAAAAAAAATATTCAATATGTAAGCTGGTTTAGACAATTGTAAAGGCTTCAGAAATACAAACATTATTTACAATTTTCCAAAATAATTAAGTGTTCCATTATGAAATTTCCAGTTACATATATTTTAGAAATTTTCTTTTCTGTAGATGACTAATGTAATTTATTACTTTATTTAAATATATTCTATTGGTTTAAAGACACTGTCTTGACTCAAAAAAGGAACTAAATGAAAGTAATCACAATAAATGTTCCTATTCTCTGCCACTGTCCTGCTGGAAGTGAATGGAAAGAGGAAGAAAGAATGCACGTGGTCATTCCTTCACAACCGGCCCTATTCCACAGTTGTGGTGCACATGCAACAGCATCCAGAAGGAAGAAATACTCATTAATTCATTTAACAATTTTCATATGAAAAAAGCAGTTATTTCAATCCTTTGAAATGTCCTTATAAATCACACGCTCTCTACCCACTTAAAATAAGTAAAATTAATTAATACAAAAGACCCTTATATAAGGGGTTTGAGGTCAGAAATATAGTGTGACATTTTTCAGAGTGTTTTTCTATGATTTTCAGTGGCTAGGAGCAAATTTCACCCTTGGACTAATCTTCAATGATAAAGAAAGATATATTAAGTATATGTCAAGTGAATGTCTGCTTCCTTCTCTAATATATAGTGTGTATTTGTTAAGGAGAAGTGTAAAAATTAAACAGGTAATTTTGCAATTTTTGTACTTAAATTTTTTTTTATTAAAGATGTACCTGGCTAATCATTGACCCTTGAATACTTCAAAGGAAATAAACTATTATAGTGAATAGATTAATTACAGTTTAACATCAATCTTATTTTCATTTCATCCAGAAACCAATATAATTTATACAGGCCAATGTAATTCTCATAAAAACAATAACTGTGCATGCTGACCATTATATTATGCACACAAATATCACATGATGCAAACTTGTTCTTCTTGGGATAACTTATATGTCACAAACCATGAAACATGACAAGTAGCTCAATGGTTTTATTTTGCAAACAATATTTTTTGGTACAAATCAATATATAATGTGTTGAAATTAGTATATCATATGACAAATAAGTTAAATTCCACCTAACCTAACCCCTGGAATTTTAGGTACTAAAATTACCAAAGATAGGCTTTAAAATGCTTAAGTCTTGGTCTTTAATCAATATATATGGGGAAATATGCCCTATTATAGCTTAAAAATATAGATATGGCAGCTTTTTATTGCATGCAAAGTCTATATTAAGAAGTGATGGTAAGAAACATAGATCTTTTGCTATGGGTCATTTTCAATATGTTTTGAGAAATGATCTCTGGAGGGAACATTTTAAAAATTCTTCCACTGTAAGTATATTCTAACACAAAATAATTTACTTTTAATAATTCGCAGTAAAGAGTATGAGAAGTTTTCCAAATGTTAATTTGAATTAAAAAAATGAATGGTCTATCAAATGAAAAAGGCGATAATGTTCAACAATGAGTGAACTCAGATGTTGAGACATTATCCCTGTTCATGTTTATATCTGATGTTGGTTGTTTACCTGCCATCAATAAAATTTTAAGCTGTAAAAAAAGAAAATCAGTCTCTAAGTTATCTACAGAACATGCAGTAACTAGTTTTACCAACATTTTGGAAGAACATATCAGCCAAACATGATTCTAAAAGAAGTTGGTTGTTATTAGGCAGCAACTGATGTCGTGATATTATGAACTCACACTCACGAATACCCCCTTGAATCTCCTGTGGCTTCCACTACTTTATCTCATTAAAGTGTGTAGGGGCCAATCTCACTCACAGCTATGGAGCTCTAGTGATTAGTAGGTGCAGCCAGAGTGATCTATCACATCTCTCATTACCTTTCAATGAACATGCCAATTCATTTTATGAAGTCGATTTACTGAAATCTAACAAATATACCTTGGAAAACAGAATATTCAGAACCATCTCATTTGTGGATCTTAAAAGCAAAAAGCCCAGAGAACATAGTACCAAATTGAACCTATTACCTGGTAAAGAAGAATGATTATCAAGTTGGGGAGGTTGCAAAGCCATATCATTAATATCTCAAAGGATAAAAATGAAAAATACATATAAAATAAAATATGTATTCCTGATTGTTAAAAAATCTGTTAAATAGATGTAAATGAAATTTTTCTCCACATGATAGAAAACATTATTAATTTACCCTATAACCCTCATACTTATAACTATAATACTGGAAACATTACCTCTAACATAAGGACAAAATATATTTATTTGCATTATATACAATGAAACAATATAATGAAATATAATGAACAATATAATGAAAATTGTATCTAATATAATGAAAAAAACCCAAATAGTTTATGATTGAGAAAAAAGAAGAAAAATTATTATTGCTTAATTCATTTATTCACAAATTTCTTGAGCTACTGTTCTGCTCAGTACTTTGCTAAGAGTGATAAATAAATCTGACATTCCTAATAAAGCTAAGATTACCTACCTAAAAAATACAAGAACAACAACTAAAGAAAAAAAATCTATAACCAAAACTCACTGCCATTCTTTTTCTCCCAGGGGCCTTTGAACAAGACATTTTCAAAGCCCATTTGCAAGAATAAGTGCTACAATCTTATCACTGCAATGTGAACTTGTATTATCAAACAATACCAGGGGCACTCAGGTGGCTTTGTGAATTAAGCGTTGGACTCTTGGTTTCGGCTTTGGTCAAGATCTCATGGTTTGTGAGAACCAGCCCCGTGCTGGGCTCTGCACTGACAGTGTGGAGCCTGCTTGGGGTTCTATCTCTCCCTTTCTCTCTGCTCCTCCCTCCATCTCTTTCTCTCTCTCTCTCAAAATAATTAAAAAAAACAATACTTCTGCTATAAGTAAATAATAGCAATAATAACAAGGGACTTGTACCAAAATCAACCAGAGAGAATCAATGTCTAGAAACAAGACTTGAGATATTATGAATTTATTATATGGCAAACATGGCCTCCCCCCAAAAAGTAAGAAAATGATGTGTTATAGTTTTAAATATTTCTAAAAAAAACTTTTTTCGAAAATGATGTTAGGTTTATAAATACATTTTGTTAGGAGAAAGAAACATGAAAATATAATTTTTTCTCTCCATAAAAGTACTGCTGAGAAATAAAAATGTCTGCCTGTAGGCTGGCTTTCTTGGGAAAACAGACTCTGAGAAAGAGGTCTGTGTTCAGAAAGTTTACTGGTGAGTGTTCTCAGCATCAGCATCTGTTGGACAGAGAAGGACAAATGGGACTGTACACACGGAGAATTCCACTGGGCTTACAGGTGATCCCACAGAAAGCTCTGGGACAGTGATGGCCTTTGAGTCTGGAATTCATACCACTGATTTGACCAATCAGTGGATTTGGATAGAACCCTGGGGACCTTAGATTAGGGCAATGAGATCTCTTTCACTGAAGCCAAAGTATGGAGAGAGCTTAAGGTAAATATAGACATTAAAAGGAGATTTTTCTCTCTCCTTCAAATAACACACATATGATGATATCTATCATGCATCCACTATCTATATCTATCTATCTATGCATCTATCTATCATCTATCTATATCATTTATGTATCTATTGATCTATATACCTATTATCATGTATATATGTACATATAGATAATAATACAAAGCTAAAACTGAAAGACAAGACACTAGAAAATATTAAATTATATTTGACAGCTAAAAAGTTAATATATAAACTATGCTCCCAAATTAGTAAGAAGTAGAGACATACCACAGAAGAAAAGTGGACAAGAGCCATGAATGGTTAATTCACAAAAGAAATTAAATTGACCAAAAAAAAAAAAAACATATAAAGGGATATCCAGGGTCAAAAATAATCAATCAAAGCAAATTAAGGCAGTGATAAGATGATATTTAGGGTGAAGGTGTATTCATGAAATAATAAAGAAAAAAATTTTTTTAAATGTGTGGAATGTAGGATCCAACATACACTTAAACATGTAACTACAAAAATTTGAAAAGATGTCATTAATGACTTTTTAATTCTAATATACATATTTTAACCTTTAACAATATTTTGGTTAAAAATATTTGCACTTTCAGTGATTCCTAATTGCCCTGTGTTAAAATGATGCATTATAAGTTTAAATGTTTATAAACAAACTTTTAGAAAATAATGTTAGGTTTATAAATTCAATTTCTCAGATAGGAGAAGCTATCTATAGACCCAAACTTCTTGACCTGGCACACTAAAGTATCAAGGATTTAAGGGTTTAGTATCTCATTCTTTTCCAGTTTCCCCTCTTGCTACTCCCCAAACCACTCTACACCATAAAAACATTCAACTGCTTGCAGCTCCCAGAATTGCTATGCTTTATTGCTACATGACAATTCCCTCTGCCTGGAAACTTCTCCACAATCTGCTAGATCACATCTGCTCCTTCATTTTCCCAGCTGATCAGTCCCCAGAAGCTTTTCTTGATTCCTTAGGGCTGAGGAAGGTGCTCTTCGTGTCTTAAAGCCTGAGTATTCTGCAAGCATCCATTGACCACATACTGTGACTGTTTTCTCTTTACCTCCTTGTCTTTCTGACTAGAATGTAAACTTCTTAGCAGTTCACTGACTCCTCTGCTCTGAAGCATTGGATAAAGTTCACCCCTCTCTCCTGAAAACACATTGTTGCCAAGTGAATATAGTTTAGATGTGATTTCCTTCATTGTTAGGTAACTATTTCATAGTTTCTTTTGCTAGATCATTTCTTTGTCTCTCTATATTGGAATGTCTCAGGGTTTTCAGGTTTTCTCTCTTTTCTAGTGTGTTTCAGCCTGTACACAGGCCAATTAAATCAGAAACTCTAGGGTAGGTCCTGGATTGGTATCATGTATAATATCCTAGGTGATTCCAAAGTGCAGCTGTAGCTTCAAATACCATACATAGGTTGATGATTTCAAAATTCAAATATCCATCTCCTCTGATCCACATGTCCAACCACCTATTTGAAATGTCAGCATTTCGGGGCGCCTGGGTGGCGCAGTCGGTTAAGCGTCCGACTTCAGCCAGGTCACGATCTCACGGTCCGTGAGTTCGAGCCCCGCGTCGGGCTCTGGGCTGATGGCTCGGAGCCTGGAGCCTGTTTCCGATTCTGTGTCTCCCTCTCTCTCTGCCCCTCCCCCGTTCATGCTCTGTCTCTCTCTGTCCCAAAAATAAATAAAAAATGTTGAAAAAAAAAATTTAAAAAAAAAAAAAAAGAAATGTCAGCATTTCTTGTCTAAAACAAAATTCTGACCTCTCCCTACATTGTCCCAAACTTGCATTCCCACAATGTTCTCAAGCTTAATAACGGGTGCCTGCTATTAGAAGTTGTCCAGGCCCCAAACCCTGACGCCATCTTTAACTTCTCTTCCTCATTCTTGTTCTGTCTCCAATCCAACAGTAACTTCTGTTGGCTTTTTAAAAGTCTATCTCAAATTTGGGACACCTGGTGGCTCAGTTAGTAAGTGTCCAGCTCTTGATTTTGGCTCAGGTCATGATCTCACAGTCTCGAGATCGAACCCTTGTCCTGACAATGTGGAGCCTGCTTGAGATTCTGTCTCTGCCTCTCCCCCACCTCTCTCTCTCTCTCTCTCTCTCTCTCTCTCTCTCTCTCTCTCTCTCTTTCAAAATAAATAAATAAGCATTTTTAAAAATGTATATCTCAAAGTAAATCACCTCTCACCACCTCCATTCTTACCTAAGCAAGAACTTCCCAATTCTGGTGCCAGGACACTTGGGTTGGGGTGGTTGCAGATGTGCTAAGAAACTGATCCTAGTTGTCCACGTGGGCAGCTGGTGGGACTTGATTGTGTTGCAGCTCCCAAACTTGTCATATCAGGCTTAGAGAAGCTCCGTGTAAAACTCCTATCCTACATCCCTGACTACTGTCGTACTCTCCTGTGAAGTCGCTTGTTTTGATTTTCAGTTCTACAGTTATTTTCAAAACAGTAAATAAAATGATATGTTTTAAGGAACTAATTATCATACTTTGCTGCTCAAACTCTCTAGTGGGCTGTCGTCACTAAGGACTGTGCTTATCTCTCCAAATCCATCTCTCCTGCTCTCCCCTTTATGACACTTCGCTTCTTGCTCATCTTCAAAAGGGCCAAGCTTGTTTTTTCTTCCTGGTCTTGTATTTTGTTAGACATGTGCATGGCCCTTTCCCTCATTTCCTTTAGGTATCTGCTTTAGGTACACTAAGAGAGGCCTCTCCTGCCAACATCTCTCCCCTTATCATTCATTTCTTTCACACAGCATGGTTACTAATATATGTTAAATATGTATTTATCTGCCGATGAAGTTTGTTTCTCCCAATGGAATAGAAGCTCAATAAATACAAAGACAGTCACTGCTTGATCTCAGTATCTGGAACAGTTACCAACAATAGCTATATTTTGAATAAATGAGTAAATAGATCTGATTTTGACACGATACTTCTGTCTTCTTCTAAACCTGCCCAAATATCCTCTGATTGCCTAGAATTAGGATAGAAACCAATGCTTAATTGGTTGTTGTTCTTATTGGTACCAGACATTACTCAATTAAAATAAATTTAAAAATCTCTGAAAATAGAAGGAAAATTAAAAAAAAATAATTTTAGAATCTTTTTAAATTAATCATTTGGAAATGAAAGGAACATTTAATGTTCTAAGACTATTTCACCAGCTAATTTTCCAAAAGGTCAATTCTAAATCAACTTAAAAGATTCTTTAGAGAAGTTTCACAATAATCAGCTTCTCCAGAATGCTCACATTATATTCTTGAAAGAAAAGAAATGGTGAATAATTCCTGGCATTTGATATGTTTGTTGTATGCCTGCCACTAAAGTCTTTTGTGATTAAAAATTTGATGTTTTGTATCATGTTAATAAAGTTTGTATAGACAAAAGTACCATCATCTTTATTTTTCTATTTTTTTTTTTACAAATATAAAATAGACATTGCCTAAAACAATATGTGAACAAATAGGCACATAGAAACAGCATTATCAGGAGTTGAAATGAATTGACAAAATGGATTAATTATGTTTTAAATACAATGGGCTTTTAGTATGGAAACTGAGTTGATTTTGCAATTATTATCTTTTTAGAAATTAAAAATCAAGTAATCCTACTAAATTAAACATTATTATTCTGGATTCATTTTAATTAATAGAATAGTCTGTGATACTTCCAGGGTACTATTATAATGTCTTGAGATTATGTTATAACTGAACCTTAATTATTTCAATAATTATTTACGCTCATATTTGATTATCTATCCACTTAAAAAAGAAATTGTTAACTAGTAGTACTAATTGAATATATAAACTTCCATGCCCATATTTTTAATACACTAATATCAATAAGCTATTCAAACATAAATATCATTTGTTCAGTCATTTATTCACCAAACACTGAATTGTTTTCAAAACAAAAGTTTAATAGCAATGTTCTGTTTTGAAAGCTTAGTTAATAGGGAATTTTATTATTAATTCCTTTACTCTTTTGTTGTTCATGAATATTATTGCTTTGGTCACAGATTGTAAATTAAAATTAGACTGAGGGCTAAATCAATTTCACTTTTTGTATGTATCTATCATACTTTTCCCCAATACTTAATAATATATTCAAAATAAATGGTTTTTATATTAATTTTTTTTTAATTTTTTTTAACGTTTTTTATTTATTTTTGGGACAGAGAGAGACAGAGCATGAACGGGGGAGGGGCAGAGAGAGAGGGAGACACAGAATCGGAAGCAGGCTCCAGGCTCTGAGCCATTAGCCCAGAGCCCCATACGGGGCTAGAACTCACGAACTGCGAGATAGTGACCTGAGCTGAATTCGGACGCTTAACCGACTGTGCCACCCAGGCGCCCCTAATTTTTATTTTTTTATGCCTTTAGTAATTTGCTATCTTTATTCCAGTATGCTGAGTTCTCAGAAGGGAGATTTGAGAAGAGCTATGTTATGAACTGTTAGGAGAATATATTTAGGAAACTGGGGAAGAGATAATTTTCTTTGTTTACATAGTAAAAGTGGCACAAGGAAACATATATTAGTATGTGCAAATATAAGTGTGCATATACATGTGCATATATGTCCATACACACATCACACACTAACATATTGAGAGAAGTGTGAATTTTATAAATTAGTGATGATAGAATTTAGTCTTAGGGAGTGGTTTCACAATAAATCTTGGTAGGAGTAAACAAGAAGATTCTCACAATATAGACCAGATAGCACTAGTTCTAAATGGCATTGGATGTGAAGAAAAGGGCAAGTGGGTTACTGACAAAATTAATTAACTATAATATCTAGTCAAGTAAAATCATTGGACATATATGAATTATTGCAACTCTGTTGTTGGACATGTATCTGTGAGTGTCAGGCAGAGGAAAGGTCACAAAAGGAAAATTGATAATATTTAATAAAGAAACATATGTGAGTACACACTGCACTTAATATTTTTTCATATTAGGTACTTAGTTTGAAATTAATAAGTTCATTTGTTTCAAAGTTAATATTCAGGCTGCTACATTTCTTTTATGAAAGAAATTGAAACTGGTAAGTATTGTGGTCCAACATAAGAGATTCCATTCTTGGTATATAGATTCAGCAAAGAACTATGAATTATTTTATCTGTATGAATTCTAAGTATCATTATCTTTGAACAATAATTTTACTAGTGAGTATAAATAAGTTTACTATTGAGTAGAAACACATGGTATATAGACCTCCTCTGTTTTTCTTGAGCAAAAATATATCATCTATCTTCCAGTGAAAGTAAATAAATTATACGAAATTTTAATATGCTTTTAATAATTCATAGAAATTTGATCTGATCAGGAAATGCATTTTTACGTACTGTTATTTCAACATTGAAATCACTTAGTAAAACTTTTGTGTGGTAACATCTTCAGATGGCTATTTCGTTAGAAAAATTATAGTTTTTTATAGTTTTCTATAGTTTTTCTAACTATAGCAAAAATTATAGTTTTATTATTATACATATAAAATATGTAGGAACTTATGATACCAATAGTGTTTTTCATATAATATTAATATAAAATTAATATTGAAATAAAATTCATGTTACTTTAAGTAAATACTTATGGAGGACTTTGAAAAATGAAATACTGGAAATATTAATCTGACATTTCATTGAATTCATGGCATTAAATTCTATCCTTGTAGTATAATTGCGATTGAGTAGGGAAACTTTACATACTTATATATATGTAACCCTCTAAACTGTCTCCCCCAAATGGCCATCCTTTCCACATTCTATTGAAATTCTGATTTAAAATATACAAGGGAGAAAATAAAGAGGCAAAATGGGGTGTATCTCAAATCAAAATAAAATTAAACTCTTTTATAAAGGCTAGAATCATCTCATACTATTTTTGTTTGTTTTATATTTCTTAATAAACTAGGTATTCAATGAAAACAGTTAAGAACTATTTCCCAGTGAGTCTTTACCCTTCAGAAACATGTTGATTTTAGACTGAAGTTGAAAGACTTAGAGGTATTACACATCAAGCTCTGGACCTTAAATCTACCTGTAAGCAGCTTTGTGATCTTAACCTTGCAGCTGTCACTTGCCCATAAATAAAATGGTGGTGACAGTGGTGATTCTTGCAAAGTAAATTGAAGGATATCACTTATCTAATTTAATGCCTCCCTAGTTTCCCATGCACTTAAAATGCAAATCCTTATCAAGGCCTCTGAGGCTAAAAACGTGTTCCTAATAGTGCTTCCTGTTCATTTCCTATGTGTCCCCCAAATCACCATGTTCGGGTCAAATTGATATATTTTAGTTTCTTGATCAGTCCCAGCCATCTTTGTTTTCCATGTACTTGAACACAATTTCTTTTCTATCTAGAAGTCTCTTATCTACATGGTTGACATTTGCTATTTTCTGATAATTTATTTTCAGATCAAGTCTTTCTAGGCAGGCTTTCTTTTATCTACCTTTTTTTTAAATTTTTTTTATTATTTTAAATTTACCTCCAAATTAGTTAGCATGTAGTGCAACAGTGATTTCAGGAGTAGATTCGTTAGTGTCCCTTACCCATTTAGCCCATCCCCCCACACACAACCCCTCCAGTAACCCTCAGTTTATTCTCCATATTTATGAGTCTCTTCTGTTTTGTCCCCCTCCCTGTTTTTATATTATTTTTGTTTCCCTTCCCATCTGTTTTGTCTCTTAAAGTCCTCATATGAGTGAAGTCATATAATTTTTGTCTTTCTCTGACTAATTTCACTTGGCATAATACCCTCCAGTTCCATCCATGTAGTTGCAAATGGCAAGATTTGATATTTTTTGATTGCCGAGTAATACTCCATTGTGTGTGTATATATATATATATATATATATATATATATATATATATATATATATACCTTGGCTCTTTCCATACCTTGGCTATTGGTTTTTTGTTTTTTTGTTTTTTTTTAAATTTTTTTTTCAACGTTTTTTATTTATTTTTGGGACAGAGAGAGACAGAGCATGAACGGGGGAGGGGCAGAAAGAGAGGGAGACACAGAATCGGAAACAGGCTCCAGGCTCCGAGCCATCAGCCCAGAGCCCGACGCGGGGCTTGAACTCACGGACCGCGAGATCATGACCTGGCTGAAGTCGGACGCTTAACCGACTGCGCCACCCAGGCGCCCCTACCTTGGCTATTGTTGATAGAGCTGCTATAAACATGGGGTTTCATGTGTCCCTTCAAAACAGCACACCTGTATCCTGTGGATAAATGCCTAGTAGTGCAATTGCTGGGTCTTAGGGTAGTTCTATTTTTAGTTTTTTGAGGAACTTCCATACTGTTTTCCAGAGTGGCTGCACCAGCTTGCATTGCCACCAACAATGCAAAAGAGATCCTCTTTCTCCTCATCTACACCAACGTCTGTTGTTGCCTGAGTTGTTAATGTTAGCCATTCTGACAGGTGTCAGGTAGTATCTCATTGTGGTTTCGATTTGTACTTCCTGATGATGAGTGATGTTGAGCATTTTTTCATGTATCGGCCATCTGGATGTCTTCTTTGGAGAAGTGTCTATTCATGTCTTTTGTCCATTTCTTTACTGGATTAATTGTTTTTTGGGTGTTGAGTTTGATAAGCTCTTTGTAGATTTTGGATACTAATCCTTAATCTGATAAGTCATTTGCAAATATATTCTCCCATTCTGTCAGTTGCCGTTTAGCTTCCCTGATTGTTTCCTTCGCTGTGTGAAAGTTTTTATTTTGATGAGGTCCCAGTAGGTTTTGTTTTGTTTTGCTTAGTTTTGCTTTTGTTTCCCTTGCCTCCGAGACGTATTGAGTGAGAAGTTGCTGAGGCCAAGATCAAAGAGGTTTTTGCCTGCTTTCTCCTCGAGGATTTTGATGGTTTTCTGTCTTACATTGAGGTCTTTCATCCATTTTTAGTTTATTTTTGTGTATAGGGTAAGAAAGTGCTCCAGGTTCATTCTTCTGCATATCGCTGTCCAGTTTTCCCAGCACCACTTGCTGAAAAGACTGTCTTCATTCCATTGGATATTCTTTCTTGCTTTGTCAAAGATTAGTTGGCCATATGTTTGTGGGTCCATTTCTGGGTTCTCTATTCTGTTCCATTGATCTGAGTACCTGTTCTTGTGCCAGTACCATACTGTCTTGATGATTGCAGCTTTGTAGTATAGCTTGAAGTCTGGGATTGTGATGCCTCCTTCTTTGGTTTTATTTTTCAAGATTGCTTTGGCTATTCGGGGTCTTTTCTGGTTCCATAAAATTTTAGGATTATTTATTCTAGCTCTGTGAAGAGTTCTGTTGTTATTTTGATAGGGATTGCATTGAATATGTAGATTGCTTTAGGTAGTGTCGACATTTTAACAATATTTGATCTTCCTATCCAGGAGCATGGAATCTTTTTTCCATTTCTTTGTGTCTTCTTCAATTTCTCTCATAAGCTTTCTATAGTTTTCAGTGTATACATTTTTCACCTCTTTGGTTAGATTTATTCCTAGGTATTTTATGGTTTTTTGTGCAACTGTAAATGGGATCTATTCCTTGATTTCTCTATTAATTCATTGTTGGTGTATAGGAATGCAACCGATTTCTGTGCATTGATTTTATATCCTGCAACTTTGCTGAATTCATGAATCAATTCTAGCAGGTTTTTGGTAGAATCTTTTGGGTTTTCCATATACAGTATCCTGTCATCTGCGAAGAGTAAAAGTCTGACCTCCTCCTGGCTGATTTGGATGCCTTTTCTTTCTTTGTGTTGCCTGGTTACAGAGGCAAAAACTTCCAATACTATGTCGAATAACAGTGGCGAGAGTGGACATCCCTGTCTTGTTCCTGACCTTAGGGGGAAAGCTCTCAGTTTTTCCCCATTGAGGATAACATTAGCATTGGGTCGTTCATATATGACTTTTATGATCTCGACTTATGCTCCTTCTATCCCTACTTTCTTGAGGGTCTTTATCAAGAAAGGATGTTGTATCTTGTCAAATGCTTTCTCTGCATCTATTGAGAAGATCATATGGTTCTTGTCCTTTCTTTTATTGATGTGATGAATCACATTATTTGTTTTGTGGATATTGAATCCGCCCTGCATCCCAGGTATAAATCCTGCTTGGTCGTGGTGAATAATTTTTTTAATGTATTGTTGGATCCGGTTGGCTAATATCTTGTTAAAGATCCATGTTCATCAGGGGAATTTGTCTATAGTTCTCCTTTTTAGTGGGGTCTCTGTCTGGTTTTGGAATCAAGGTAATGCTGGCTTTATAGAAAGAGTTTGGAAATTTTCTTTCCATTTCTATTTTTTGGAACAGTTTCAAGAGAATAGGTGCTAACTCTTCCTTAAATGTTTGGTAGAATTCCCCTGGAAAGTCTTCTGGCCCTGGACACTTGTTTTTTGGCAGATATTTGAATACTACTTCGATTTCCTTACTGGTTATGGGTCTGTTCAAATTTTCTGTTTCTTCCTGTTTCAGTTTTGGTAGTGTATATGTTTCTAGGAATTTGTCCATTTCTTCCAGATTACCCATTTAACTGGCATATATTTGGTCATAATATTCTCTTATTATTGTTTTTATTTCTGTTGTGTTGGTTGTGATCTTTCCTCTTTCATTCTTGATTTTATTTATTTTGGTTCTTTCCTGTTTCTTTTTGATCAAACTGGCTAGTGGTTTATCAGTTTTGTGGATTCTTTCAAAGAACCAGCTTCTGGTTTCATTGATCTGTTCTACTGTTTTTTTTTGGTTTCAATAGCATTGATTTCTTCTCTAATTTTTATTATTTCCTGTCTTCTGCTGTTTGGGGGTTTTATTTGCTGTTATTTTTCCAGCTCCTTAAGGCGTAAATTTAGGTTGTATGTCTGAGATCTTTCTTCCTTCTTTAGGAAGGCCTGGATTGCTATATACTTTCCTCTTATGACCGCCTTTGATGCAGAGGTTTTGGATTGTGGTGCTATCATTTTCATTGACTTCCATATACTTTTTGATTTCGTCTTTAACTACTTGGTTAGCATGTTCTTCAGTCTTCAAGTATTTGTTACCTTTCCAAATTTTTCCTTGTGGTTGATTTCGAGTTTCATAGCGTTGTGATCTGAAAATATGCATGGTATGATCTCGATCTTTTTGTACTTACTTAGGGCTGATTTGTGTCCCAGTATATGGCCTATTTTGGAGAACGTTCCATGTGCACTGGAGAAGAATGTATATTCTGCTGCTTTAGGATGAACTGTTCGGGATATATCTGTTAAGTTCATCTGGTCCAGTGTGTCATTCAAAGCCATTGTTTCCTTGTTGATTTTTTGATTAGATGATCTGTCCATTGTTGTGAGTGGAGTGTTGAAGTCTCCTACTACTATGGTATTACTATCGATGAATTTCTTTATGTTTGTGATTAATTGATTTATATATTTGGGTGCTTACACATTTGGAGCATAAATGTTTACAATTGTTAGGTATTCTTGGTGGATAGACCCCTTGATTATGATATTATGCCCTTCTGCATCTCTTGGTACAGTCTTTATTTTGAAGTCTAGATTGTCTGATATAAGTATGGCTACTCTGGCTTTCTTTTGTTCACCATTAGAATGACAGATGGTTCCCCATCCCCTTACTTTCAATCTGAAGGTGTCTCTAGGTCTAAAGCGGGTCTCTTGTAAAAAGCATATAGATGGATCTTGTTTTTTTATCCATTCTGTTACCCTATGTCTTTTGATTGGAACATTGAGTCCATCGATGTTTAGGGTGAGTATTGAAAGATATGGATTTATTGCCATTATGATGCTTGTAGAGTTGGAGTTCTGGTGGTGTTCTCTGGTGCTTTCTAAACTTTGTTGCTTTTGGTATATATCTATATCTATATCATCTATATCTATATCTATATCTATATCTATATCTATATCTAGAGAGAGATAGATGTCTATATAGATCTATCTATCTATCTATCTATCTATCTATCTATCTATATTTTATCTTTTCTCCCCTGGGAGAGTCCCCCTTAAAATTTCTTGCAGTGCTGAAATTTAGTTAGTTAGTTAGTGGTCACAAACTCTTTTAATTTTTGTTTGTCTGGGAAACTTTTTATCTCTCCTTCTATTTTGAATGGCAGCCTTCCTGGATAAAGCATATTTTTCTGATGCAGCACACTGAATATATCCCGCCACTCCTTTCTGGCCTGCCAAGTTTCTGTGGATAGGTCTGCTGCAAACCTGATCTGTGTTCCCTTGTAGGTTAGGGACTTTTTTTCCCTTACTGCTTTCATGATTCTCTCCTTGTTATGGTCGGTTTTTATTGAATCTAATGGGGGTTCTCTGTGCTTCCTAGATTTTGATGTCTGTGTCTTTCCCCAGGTTAGGAAAGTTTCCCGCTATAATTTGCTCACATAACCCTTCTACCCTTATTTCTCTCTCTTCCTCTTCTGGGACCCCTATGATTCTGATGTTCTTCCTTTTTAATGAGTCACTGATTTCTCTAATTCTTAAATCATGCTCTTTTTCCTTAACCTCCTTCTTTTTTTCTGCTTCATTATTCTCTGTAAGTTTGTCCTCTATATCAATGATTCTGTGTTCTGCCTCATCCATCCATGCCACCACTGCATCCATCCATGATTGCAGCTCAGTCATAGCATTTTTAATTTCATTCTATTTTTTACTTCTCTTATATCTGCAGAAAGGGATTCTAATCTATTTTTGAGTCCAGCTAGTATTCTTATTTTCATGATTCTAAATTCTGGTTAAGACATCTTGCTTGTATCTGTGTTGGTTAAATCCCTGGCTGTCATTTCTTTGTGCTCTTTCTTTTGTGGTGATTTCCTTTGTTTTGTCATTGTGAAAGGAGAGAAGGAATTAATGAGGTAGGATAATTGAAATTAAAAAAAGTAAAATTAAAAAAAATATTAATATTAAAAATAAAAAACAAACACTGAAAACTGAATAGATGATGCTAGATCCTAGGTTTGTTTTGGTCTGGGTGTTGAAAATGGTTTGACAGATTAGAGACAAGAAAGGAGGGGGAGATAAAAGAAATCGTTTGAGAATTTGAAAAAAATGAATACACTGAAGTAGACTAAGATGATGGGTGTAAAATAGAATTTGAAAAATATACACAAAAGTAAAGAATATAGTAGGAAAAAATTAAAAATATTTTTAATAAAAAGTAAAAATAAACATGATTTTTTTCTTTTTGTGTATTCAAGAAAAAAGAAAAACGAAAAAGAGAAAAAAAATAAAAAAGGGGAAATATGGTCATCTTGTTTTCTTCCTCTTCAAATCTCCTTCTGCCTCCCTATTTTGAGAACAGTTGTGATTGCCCTTAAAGTCAACCCACATAATCCAAGATAATCTCCCTATCTCAGAATTTTTAAGTTAATCATATATGTAAAGTCTTTGCCATATAAGATAACATTCACAGGTTCCAAATATTAGGATGTGTACATCACTGGGGCAGAATTATTCAGCCTACCGCATAGTGTATTGCTGCTGGTAGTTGTTTATCTGATATCTCTTATTCCTTTTAAAATTGTTTGAAGGTATCTTTGCTATGATCGGGGGTTAATTTTATTTTCATTTTCTTTCTGCCAGTTATTTGTAACTTCATTATGTAGAGTCTTTAAGAAATATACTGCAATTCTTATCTTTGTTACTGTTTTTAAAATATCTTTTCTCTCTTGCTGCTTTTAAGAGTTTTATTAATTGATATTTGGTTTTCAGCAGCTTAAAATAATATACTCAGAGGTGTGTGTGTGTGTGTGTGTGTGTGTGTGTGTGTGTGTGTTTGTGTGTGTGCATACACACACACCCATGGGTTTATCTTCCTTGTTTTATCAACTTTTTTGGATCTGTTGTATGTAACTGTCATTAATTTTTAGAAAGTTCACCACCATCCGTTCTTCAAATATTTCTTCTGCTCCTCTCTGTCTCTTCTAATGTTGGATTTCCAATTGCACTTATGTTGGAACATTTGGCATTTTCCTATAACTCTTGGATGATCTGTTCTGGTTTACTTTCCCTCTTTGTGTTTCATTTGTGTAATTTCCTTTTATCTAACAAGTGTACTGGTCTTTTTTTGTCTCTTTCAAATTTATTGATGAACCTCTCAAAGGCATTTTTTGATGTCTGCTGCTGCATTTTTTTATTCCTAGCATTTCTACTTAATTCTTTCTTTTATATTCCATCTCTGTACCTACATTGTCCATCTAACCATTGAGGTTGCCCACCTTTTTTCCACCAGAGCATTTAATACAGTAATCACAGAAAAAGAAAAAAAAAACTATCTGTTAGTTCAAAAGATGTGTTGTAGTCAACACCTGGTTATAATTCACCTGATTATTTCATCTCTTCAGAGTGTGTTGATTTTTATTGCTTTTTTAATGCTCTGAAAGTTTCTGATGAAAGCTAGATATCTTGTGTAGAAAAATAGGAATTGAGTTAAGTAGGCTTTATTCCTTGAAATGGACACACAATTTGTTCTATAAGGCCTTAATATAGACGATTCTATCAATATATCCTGAAATTGACCTGGGTTTGGGATTTTTGTTTTCCATTGCTATTCTTAGGGTACAAGAAGCTTTTCATATCCTTCTAAAATTAATTTATGTTAAGGGTGTGGGCTATTTTACTAGAGGTTTTTCTAAATACATGCTTTACCCTCAGTTTTAGGTTTTCCTTTTTGTGTTGTATATCAGAGTTCTCCCCATACTCTTGTTCCCTTTCTATCCTATCGGCATCTTTCCAACACTTTTTAGTTGATGCTTGCTAGCCTGGTAAAAAGGAACAGAAGAGTATTCTTTGCCATTCTGATTGAGACTCATTCTTATATATTGCTTCTCTTGGTCTTGAGATTGGGCCTTGTCAGTGATCCTGCCCCCAAATCTGCATTGTTGCAGTTGCTGTCTCTCTATCCCAGAAATGTCCCAGAAGGGATGCATTCTCACAGCACGTAGTGACACATCCAAAGAAGAGATTGAGAGTAGGTGACAATTCTTGTTCTTGTGGTCTTCACGGTTTCATCTGTCCATTAGTAATTGGCCATTAGCAATTTGTAAAAAATTTTAGATGAATTTTTATTGGTGTCCAGTAGTATATACCCAAAGAAGGCATCTATTCCTGGAGGTGCTGGCCTTGCATTTCAGTTTAGCTGGTTATCATGTGACCATAGATAATAAGCTTTAGAAAACTTGTGAAGCTGCAGATTATCTCCTATTGTGCTTTTGTTGTTACAGGCAATGTTCTTTCCAGAGGTCTAAATCCTAAGGGAAAGTGTATTGTTTTCTTCTTAAACTATGTTTTTTAGCCCTTACATTTAGGTTTGTGATACACTTTGAATAAATTTTTGTGTGAGGGGTTATTTAAGGATAATATCATCATTATTATTATTTTTAGAAAGAGAGGGAGAGAGCACACACATGTAAGCAAGAGAGGGGGAGAGGGAGAGGGGAATAGAGAGAGAGAGAGAGAGAGACAGAGACAGAGACAGAGACAGAGAATTTTAAGCAGGCTCTATACTAAGCATGGAGTCTGATGGGGGCTAGATCCCATGATGACCCTGGAATCATGACCTGAGCCAAAATAGTCGGATGCTCAACCAACTAAGCCACCTAGGCCCCCAGTTATCATTATTATTATTGTGTACAGTTAGATATTTAATTGTTGTAAAGCCTATTGTTGAAAGGATTGTCGTCTCCCTATTATATTAGATGGAACTTTTGTCAAAATCATTTGACTACACATGTGAAAGTATACTCATAACTCCCTATTATGGTCTATTAAACCATATTTCTTTTGTTTTTCCCATAAAAATACTATATTGATTAATATAGTAGTAATGTGTCAACTGTATTATATCTTATAATTATTGTCTTTTTTTAGTTTTTTTAATTAAAAAAATTTTTTTTTCAATATATGAAGTTTATTGTCAAATTGGTTTCCATACAACACCCAGTGCTCATCCCAAAAGGTGCCCTCCTCAATACCCTAATTATTGTCTTTTAAAAAATTTCCAGGGGCACCTGGGTGGCGCAGTCGGTTAAGCGTCCGACTTCAGCCAGGTCACGATCTCGCGGTCCGGTCCGTGAGTTCGAGCCCCGCGTCAGGCTCTGGGCTGATGGCTCGGAGCCTGGAGCCTGTTTCCGATTCTGTGTCTCCCTCTCTCTCTGCCCCTCCCCCGTTCATGCTCTGTCTCTCTCTGTCCCAAAAATAAATAAAAAACATTAAAAAAAAAAATTAAAAAAAAAATTTCCAGCTATTCTAGGCTATTTAAATTTTCATATAAATGTTTGAATCAAATTAAAACTGTATACAAAATTTTATTCTGTTCTTTTTTTAATCGTGATTACATTTAATCAATGCATAATTCTGGGAATAGAGGGTATCTTAAAAATAATTAATATCTGATCAATTAACCTAGAAAATCTCTCCATATTCAAGTCTTTTTTATTCTTTTCAGTGATGCTGTGTAGTTTTCAGTGTACAGTTTACAATTTACTTTTTTAATTTTTTCTTAAAAATTCTAATTTTTATGTGTTATACACAATTTAAAAATATAAATTCCACATTTTTGCCCAGTACAAAGAAATAGACTTGGTTTTTGTATATTTACAATGTATCCTGTAATCTTGCTAAATTTATTCATTGTTTCTATCAGTTTTTCTGTGGATGTATTAGAGTTTTTTACTTGGATGATCACATTGTCAAAAAAACCCCACAGTTTAACACCTTAGTTACCAACATATGTATTTTTATTTTATTTCATGTTTTCTTTATTTTGCTTATTAAAGGACCTTGAGTTAGTTGGTGGGGCACCTGAGTGGCTCAGGTTTAAGTGCTTTAAGTATCTGACTTCAGCTCAGGTCATGATCTCGCGGTTCATGGGTTTGAGCCCTGCATTGGGTTCTGAGCTGATAGTTCTGAGCCTGGAGCCTGCTTCAGATTCTGTGTCTCCCTCTCTCTCTGCCTCCTACCCTGTCTCTCTCTCTCTTAAAAATAAATAAACATTAAAAAATTAAAAAAAAATAAAGGACCTTGAGTTTGTTAGATATTGAGTAGAAGTATTGAGAGGTGACATTTTTCTTTATATTTCATTTTAAGGAGAAAGTAGCACATATATAGAATCTTCAAAAGTCCCTTAGATAAAAATAATTTTTGTTTTACCTAGAATTTTTTGGTTTTATCGTTAACATAAGAGTAAAGATCTTCCATATTGTTGTTCCCCTAATTTTTTTCATTTTTATTTCCTTTTCTTTCTTTTTCTTCTTTTTAACTTTTTCTTTTATTCCCTATCATTCTACATCCTTAGTAGAAATACAGATTCTGATTTATGAATTTTATTTTTTTTGTATTTTAAGTTCTTTATTTGCATATTTTTAAGTTTCTTTGTCTCCTAAAATATATTATAATTTGCTTATTATTACCATGTTTTCTAGTAATTTTTAAAATTAATTTATGGGAATTATTTGATAATTTTTATGTTATAATAACTGGTTCACCTATAATTATTATTTAATTAATATATTTTTTCTCCTTTTTTGGTTATATTCTTGCTACTTTGCATGTCACATAGTCCTTTAGTTTTCCAGGTAGATTTCTTTTTTTTTTTTTTTTAAAGAAATGCCATTGAAGTATAATCTTTTTCTTTCTTTCTTTTTCTCTTTCCTTTTTACAAAAATTAAAAAACGTATATATTTCTTAATGAGAGCAAACCGTCTCTTCTCTCTTGTTGATAGGGCACATTGCTAACCCTATGGATTCCTCCCAGACTTGATTTGAGTTTTGTCTGGGCCACAAATTTGACTAGGTTTAATTCAGGTGCAATTAGTCAAAACGCCAAATCATAGAACTGCTGCCTCCTTATTGGTCTTGTAGTATTTAAGTGGGGAGGGAGCTCATATCTGATTTCTCTTTGCTTTTCAGCCCCTCCTTTAGTGATGATTTTAGATTGAAACTTGGGGTTTAGAACAAAGATGGAAAAATGTGGAGGCCAAGAAATTTCTTCTTGAATAAAATATTTTCAGATTCCAATTTGTCCAATCAACCAATCCTGTAAACTATTGCTTGGATGACTTTTTCTCAAGCTTTCAAAATAAGTTCATCTATAGCAGCCTGTTTCTGCATACCCTCTTATGCAGATGAGGGAATCATCTCCAGAAATGAAACCTGGCATGGCTTTCTGCTACCTGCAAAGGGTTTATTTATTCTTTAGACTTTGTTTTTTCTAGGCTTTCTCAGACATTACAGTTTGTCCTAGCCCCACAGAAAACTATGTTATATTATTACATTTTGTCTGGATTATTTTTTTTCTTTTTGATACCATGGGTATCACAAATAGTGGAAACATATGTATCTTATTCACTGTTAGTTCCCTAACATCTAGCAGACTGGCTATAAATAATTTATGTTTACAACTATCATTATAAAAAAATACATGCTTACTATTTAGTTATATTAAGCAATAAAACAGATTTGCCACCCAAGACTGGTGCAATAAATGTTGCATATATAAATAGTAATCAAATAATTAGCTATGAAGAAGAACATCATGGAAGTTTCAAATTGCAATATGAATATAATAGATTAAAATATATGATTGTACTGTGGAGATATAGAAGGTAGTGGTTTTGTGCTAGAAAGTAACCCTGGCAAGAACAGAAAAGAATATATTGAAAAGAGTTAAAAATTTTGAAGCTGTTTATGAAAGAAATTATCTGAAAGTAATGACATTTTGTATAAGACATAGGTTTAAAATACCAATAAGTGAAACAATAGCAAAATATATGTTCAGCAAGTTCACTTGAGAAGAAATATCAGAAGTTGAGTAATGCCTTAGAATATCATAACAGCAAGTCAGATTCTTCTCTTTGTGGGGATTAGCAATCTGAAAACTCATGAAGGACAAGATAAGGTTTGTAGGGGCTATAAATAATGTGATAATATACTTTTATATTTCAAACTCATGTACTTTTCAGAAGGAAAGTGGTGCTATTAAAATACGTTGAGAAATCAGGTGTACCCTCCTGGGATTGTCTTGGAAAAATTGCAAAGTATTTCAACTAACTATAACTTTTTCCCTCCTCTTTGTGACTAATAAAGTCCCTTTGTAAGGGACGCTGTAGCCAGTATTGCCATGACTTAGAGCACTGAATGAAAAGTGACTGCTTCTTGCTACAAGCAGTCTTTATTACCTGGAATGCCTCACAGTTAATACACCAGTTAGGATTCATTCACTTTTCTAAACATTCCAGACCTTGCTAAGTAGGAATAAGACAAAAAGAGTCAATATTCCTAACCTGTTTGATGCATTCGCTGAATCTGCAGTCATCATGTCCCTCTCTCTGCCTGTCCATTTTAGGTAATTTCTACACCATACGTGTCAGTCACTGATACCCTCTTATTAAATGACTAGCCATGGTCTTTTTAGCAGCTGTAATGTAGTATTTAAAAGTTTGTTGTTCCTTATTCCTAGATTGCTAGTTAATAGTTGCTATCTGATTGGAAAGGAAACTAGTAAAGATAAGTATTAACTTGTAGATGTTTTAATGTTCTGTATAATAAATGCTTAAGCGAACTAAGCAATCAATTAGCAAAAAAAAAAGAGAAAGAGAAAAGACACATGTACCCTCTGCAATTTGGCATTGATGTTCAGAAGTATATAAAAGAAAAATACAATGTAACTCATGGAAAGTGGTTCACACTAAATTGTCACTCAAACTTATAATTCATTAGTCATCACATACTTTCATAACCTGTTATGATACGAATAAATAATGAGCATAAATCATCCTAAAGACTCAGAAGAAGCATATAGTTTTTCAAATTGTACAATAAAGTCATCACATATTACTAACTCCCTAGAATATGAACAGTAAGAAATTTTGATGCCAAGCTTTTCAAATGGCTTTTGAGGTCTTTCCTATTAATAATTTATATTTTTAGTTTTCCAATAAAGTGTTATCTTTCTTAAATAAAATTTAAATTTCCTTTTTTAAAATCCAAAGTACATTATAAAATGCTAAAAATGTTTAATTCATTGTTTTAAAATGTATATTTCCATTATAGGTGAAGCAATTGCTATTATAATCATATCATCTTCCTCTCTTTAAGAAATGAAATTTTTCAGAATTGATCTATGAAAAACTTTTCAAAGATGCATGTTTGAATATATAAGTATAAATATTCATAGCATTGTGAAAATATTCTGGATAAGAATTTTCTCTTTATTTAATATTTAATATTCTGGATAAGAATTCATCTCTCTCTTTAGCTTTTAAGTGAACAAAATTTACATCTTACTGTATCCATCTTATCTATCCTGTATCTCATTTTACTTCCTGTCTTTATTCATTGATGCTACTAAAACTGTAATGGTATTTTTTTCTTTTTTTAGTACTAGATATTATGCATACTTTTTTTATCTTTGAGAATCTGCCAACCAAGTGGGTTCAAAAAAATGCCTGAGATCAGATGTAGAAGGATGTAATAGAACACCCCAAAAAAGAAGTCATATGCTTGAAACTTCATATTCCATTGATGTCACTGGCTTGCATTGTTATTCTTGGAAAATCATTAAGGAGTTCTGGACCTCTGTGTCTTCATTTGAAATTGTGAGATTATCAAGTAATCTGTGATATAAACTGTAGCTACTTGCAGATATGATTATAAATTTTACCATGTGCAGGGCATGACTTTGATCAAAAGAATAAAGCATTCTAACTTTGCAATTATCCATTGATTTTTAGATTTCAGAAACCACTGCTTTTGAAAATAAAGACAAATAGGGGCCGCTGGCTAGCTTAGTTGGTAAGCATCTGATCTTGATATTGGCACAGGTCATGATTTCACAATTTGTGAGATCTAGCAGTGTCGGGCTATGTGCTGAAAGCATGGAGCCTGCAAAGGAATCTCTCTTCCTCTCCCTCAGCCATTCCCCCCAGCTCGCTCCCTCCCTTCCTCTCTCTCTCTCTGTCTTTCAAAATAAACTCTAAAAAATAAAATAAGAAGAAATGAAAAATTAAGTTCTTATTAAAATTAACATTTTCAGTAATCAATATTTAATAAACTACTCCTAACATCTTTTCTAAATTGGTAGCCATTAAGGCCATTGAGAGTCTCATTGTCTTTACTCTAGTGATATGGTACTAGGTAATCATTTCTTATAATACTAAGGATAGTTTACTTGTTAATGTAAATATGACAATTTGAGAAAATGTTAGAATGTAAGTTATTATATGATGAATACTTTTTTAAAGTTTATTTTTATAAAATAAAAATATATTTGTTTTATTTGTTTTGGAATATAAAACAAAAATAAAACTTGTCTCATAAAGTAAAACAAATGTAAGTTCAGCTATTAAGAGCTGCATCCTCTTAAAATGTTTGACCTCTATTGGATGCACAAATAAGGTACAACTAAATGTATTTAGGATACTCTCTCATTTGATGCTGATAATAATTCTATGAGGTCGGTACTATAATTCTCCTTTATAGAAGATAAGAGACACAGCAAACTGACATACATTACTGAAGTCACATCACTAGAAATTCCATAGCTAAAATATGAACCCAAGTCCACAGGATTTAACAGTATGAACTCTTGCCTACCTTCTATAGATTATCCAGAGTCAAAAGAATGCAGGAAGGTTAAGAATCTATAAAGTCATTTTAGAGTTGAGAAAACCTGGCTATGGCTTCAAGAGGTTAGATGGTTAGCTCAAGGTCACACTGTAAGTACAGTATTTAAAAAGGGAAGATTACTTATTTGAGGCAACCCATGTTCAATTTCATCTGCATAATGCTTCTTTCATTATATTTATGCATAGTAATTACATCATTAATCAGATTGATAAAGGAAAGCAATAGCAATAATTCAAACCAAAACTTCATAGAAACATTTCGAAATTATAACTTCCATATGGTTATTGAAACATTTTTTTCAATTTGTCTTTATAAATGAAAAGTCATATTCAAGGATTGATGTACCCAGAATATGTACCCTGTTGTTATAGTTTCAACAACTTGATCTTATGAACAATGAAGTTCAAATGCTACTAAGCAATGATATTACTATTCCATTAGCCTGTGCTATTATTAAATATTATAATACACTTACTAAGCTGTCACTAACGTAGGATTTGATATGGGATAACCACAATAAATTGTGTTCCATTGTCCCTGTTCTCTCCCTATATCTTTTCTTTAAAAATAAATTTAATACTATTTTCTCTTATCTACTGTCAACTACCACTTCTATGTAATTTTTTCTCAAATCTATATTTCTCACCATGTTTCTATTCTCAAATGGAAAGTTCATGACTGTCTTTCATCTTCCCTTCCTCCCCTCCTCCCTTCTTCCCTTACTCTTTCTTTCTTTCTTTCTTTCTTTCTTTCTTTCTTTCTTTCTTTCCCTCCTTCTTTCCTTCCTCCTTCTTTCCTCCCTTCCTTCCTTCCATTGTTCCTTCTTATTAATCTTTATATATTACAATAGAAATTTCATCTTAACCCTCATTTAAGTAAATGAGGGTTTTAAAATTTCCCTTCCTTTGTTATTGGCATCAAAACACTCTTAATCACTATTTTGGTTAAGTTTCTATTACAAACAGTAACTAGTTAGAGTAGAAAAGAATTTTTACCTGACATTAGTTTGCTTACTACATAATTGGAAGGGTAGAAATAATAATAGGCTATAGACAAAACTTCTAAAACAGCTCTCTGCTACCCAAATTATACTGTCTCTGCTAAGATTGCAAAAGCTACTCATTATTGTGTGAAACCATGAGTCAGAAACTTGACTGTAATGGCTTTGTGAAGAAATATGTGTATTACCACTGCTAATGCAGGAAACCACAACATCATGAAGCCAGAACCACATTACCTCTGTCAATATCTAACCAGCAAAAAAGACCTCTAATACAGTTAGTTTTCTACACTTAATACGTATTTGAATGTAAATTGTGTTAGGAGTAAATCTGATTGGTAGAACCTAAATTATATTCAGAGTTTTAACTAGAAGGGAAGTTGGGGTACGTACTTGAGAGTAGATAGTATTATTTAAAAAAATCACACTAGTAAGAATTTGGAAAGAAAATTGAATAAGCCAGTTTGTAGCATCCATTAAAGTCTTCCTTATTTCGATGCTAGAATTCTGTCTGCTTCCTCTTCTTGCTATAACTCTCTGTCCTATAAGGCACTAAATTCAACACATTTTTTTTATCACAGTCACATATTTGTCACTTTGTTTCATTTCTACTGTTTCCCTTTAGGTAATTTTGAGCTTATTCACATTGCCAAAGCATTCTTATAAGCCTTCTGTGATTTGGATTTTCTAGATATAGTAATTTTACTAAAATGCTCCTAAACAATCTTTAATGATTAACCATTTTTGAAGAGCTCCAACTCTGAGCATGGCAGTCTGACCCCATGTCTTCCGTCATCAGTCTCTAGCACTGTGTTACAGTACTCACATACCCAACTGGCAGAAGATTCCATATACCTAAACCCTTGATAGCCCCTTCTTTCTTAGGAAAGAAATAAATTACACAGCTGTGTATTGCTGTCTTTGATTTAATTAACTACATCTTTGAGAAACCTGAGAGATTTAATCATGAGGCTTTTAACCACACATTCATTTCTTTATTAGTGGCATACTCAAAGTGTATACAAAATGTCTATAGAGAAATAAATACATAACAGTATAATCTTGCATATTTCCCTATAAAATGACAGCAAAATCTTAAACCATAAAATTTGTAAAGACTGTATGCACATTAAATTTAGTGACTAATGCATAAAGAACTTTATGCCATTGTGCATTTGCTCTTTATACATTTTATTAAAATATTATTTCATCAGAATATAAATAATTTGTCTTATATTACCAAATAAATACTTTGGACTTAAATTTTAACAACTCTATATTAACTTCACAGTGCCATTCCGTGTGAGGTGAAATTTTATCTTAGCTCAGAAATCTCTATCATACATCTTTCTAGATAGGTTTTTATTAAATATATTTTAATTTAATTTTAATGATTTTTTTAAAAAAGTTTATGTATTTATTTTGAGAGAGACACAGACAGAGAATTCCAAGCAGGCTTGACACTGTCAGTACGGAGACTGACATGGTGCTCGATCCCATGAACCGTGAGATCATGACCTGGGCCGAAATCAAGAGTCAGGTGCTTAACCAACTAAACTACCCAGATGCCCCTATAATTTTAATGATTTTAAATGTGTTTTATTACAGTGTACTTTTCCTTTCCAATGGGTAGTGGCTGATGTCTCCAATACAGTAGTCCACCACTGAGTCAAAGGTTTTGATTGTCATAATAATGTGGTATGCAGTGAACCCTTCTTACATTATGAGTTATAGCAAAATACCACAGATTGGGTGACTTTTATTTCTTGTAGTTGTGGAGCCTGGAAAGTCCAAGATCAAGGTACTGTCCAATTCTGTACCTGATGAGAGCTCTTTTTCTTGCTAACAGACATTTGCCTTCTTGCTGTGTCCTCAGATGGCTCTGTCTGCCAACTTGGGACCGTTGGCCTTTCTTCTCTTCTTCTAAGGATAATAATCCCATTATGGGACTCCATCCTCATAACCTCACCTAAACCTAATTACCTCTCAAAGACCCACTTCCAAATACTATCCCTGTGCAGGTTAAGGCTTCAACATATCAATTTTGGAGAGACACAAATATTAAGACCATAACACCTCTCCAGTTGATATTTACTGGATGCATCTATTAAAAAATACTGAAAAAAGGCAAGGATAGTTTCCACAGATTATCACATCTACACTAATATTAATAAAAATATGCCTTTTATGCATCACTTTCCTGCCCGCAGAATAGCTGCTACTGGTTCCTCTTCTTCACTGATTTACTTTACATCTCTGGTCACTGTGGATTCCATTTTTCACACTCCAAATTACTGATGCCATTGCCTCTGATGAATTCTTCTACTTGATCCTACTTTTCTTCTTTTCATGTTTCTTCCTTTTGATCTATATTTGATTTTGTCACATCTTAGATTATGTTTTTAGATTATTTTGGATTTTAGATTTTATATTCTATAGTCTTCAGTCTTAACTTCTCATTGAAAACATTTTGATAACATTTCTGACAAATTTATTTTAGTGAATGCAAGGAAATGTACTTACCTACAATATTTTGGCTATTTCCTGGACCAGGAAAATACAAGAAATACACAATCTCTTCTTTTAAGGTCTTTACAGACTGTCTTCGAAGTTTAATCAGTAAATGAAATGAGTTATTGAAAAAAGAGTGAGTAGGTCCTCCACTAATTAACTGTAAACAATGGGAACATAAGGGACACCCACCTGTATCCCATCTGTGTGGAGGAAAATGAGAGATTTTTCTAGAGAAAATCCTACTGGCGAAGAGTTAAATGGTAAAGAAACTGAAGCAAAGTGGAGGAAACCATGAAGAAGGAATCAGGGCTATGAAGGTGAGGAGCAAAGGAGCCAGTAGCAGAGAAAAAATAAAGGCCAGAAAAGATTGAGAGTATGATACACTCAGGATATACAGTAACTTGGTCTGAATGTCAGGGTATGAGATTAAAAATTTAGGCATAAATTGTTTATTAACGGTATTTACATGTTATTCTAATGTATTTGTATTAATCCTGGAGGTTTAAGTACAATGTTTTGAAGAACTTTCTCTAGGTGAATGACACAATTGTATTTGTGGAGTTCACTCAGGCCAATTAAGTCTAAAATGTCTCGTGATATCAAAAGACACAGATTCAGTGGATAATTGGACCTCAGTCCTCTGGGACTGAGGCGTTGTGGACTGGTGATATATGTTTACTATTTATTAACATATGTTCTTTGTTGAAGGAATAGACATCCATGTACTTGTACTGGAAAAAGTACTTAGAATGGAAAAAAAGAAATGACAGAATAGACTCTAGGGAAAATCACATCACATCCCATTGTTCTGTAGCATAAAATGCAAAATTTTGTCCGAGAATGTACTCACACTTTTTGGTAGTTACTAATTTTCTTTTCAAACTCCACAAATAGAATGTAACTTCTTCTTTAAGATATTTCTTTTAAATTCCTTTTCTAAAACAAAAAAAATTGTCAAGAAAATGTCAAAATTATGTCTGTCATTATAAAACCCTGTCTTTTCTTTTGCTGTTTTTTCTTCATATGTCATCACATTTGGCTCCTGGTTATTACACAATTTCTAAATTTGTCAGATCTCACATTTCTGATACCAGAAAAAAATATTTCCTGTTTCAATCATTAGGTGAGTTCTAATTCTCCAGTCTGAGAAGCAAGCAGAAGACAAGTAGTCAAAATGATAAAAGGAGAACACACAAGTGACTCAGAAGACAGAGCTGCTTCAATTAAAGGGAGTGGCAAACAAAGCTGATACTTCAGAAAGATTAACTAAGGGAAATGACATTTAAAAGACTCCGAGGATAGGGGTGCCTTGGTGGCTCAGTTGGTTGAAGGTCCAACATTGGCTCAGGTCGTGATTTCACAAATCATGAGTTCACTGCTGTCAGCGCAGAACCTGCTTCGGATCTTCTATCCCCTCTCTCTCTGCATCTCCCCCCACTCCTGCTCACTGTCTCTCTCAAAAATAAATAAAACATTAAAAAATAGGATAGGATATTAGGAAGTCACTAATAAAGTTGATTCCAGTGGAGTCTTAATGGACAAAGATTGTGCTAGATTGGAGTATGAACTGAAAAGACAGTAAAGACATAGACCAATCTTCCAATAAATTTATCTGGGTGTGAAAGGAAGAAGAAAGGTAGCAGATGAGAAAGATTTTAAAGAGTAATGGTTCAAGATTTTGTTTGCTTTGTTTTAATTTAGTGGATTCTGTTTCTTTTTTACCTGTGTCACCATTTTTTAATATAGAAAGATATTAAATACATTAATAATGCGTAGTTGTTGTGAAGGGCTCAGAGAGAGTTTATTTGTGTTTCAAAATATTTGATTCCTTTTTGGTAATTCTCAGTTCCATAAATTGTTTTTGGAAATCCATGATTTATAGAATAAAGATATTTTTAGATACTAGCTTAACTTTGTTTTGTTTTGCTTTGTTTTTTCTGTCAATTGTATTCTTTGTTCAGACTGATGTTGTCCTTTAATCTACCTATAATACTAAAGTCTTAAAAACACATCAGTAATATTAACTGCAGTTCCTCTAAAGTAAGTACAGTACCATGAACAGGAATTGCTGAAATTCCTTGGGGGAAGGGTTGCCCAGACACGTTATACAATAATATGTACCAGTTTTAAAATGCATGCATAACAAAAGGGTATGAGCAAAGTTTGCCTAAATGCTAATATACATCTGCATGTAATATATACTTCTGAATCAACATTAAAATATCCAATTTAGCAGCTTTGCAAAACATTTACAAACAGAACAAAAGGTGACTAGTAACTTCGAATGTTCTTTTTAATGTTATTAGATTATGATGATTTTAAATATATGACTTCTGAAAAATAATTGCAGCAATTGAACATTATGCATAGTAATTTGTTTCCTTATTAGACATTGTCCTGGTTTTATTCAATAGGTTAAAATATAGCAAATTAAAATGATCTTGCTTCTTTGAAAAAGATTTACTGATTAGTACTCATGTTTAGATTTAAGTGCTTATCATTATTGTATTACTTGATGAACACAAATTTGAAATGCAAAGTGATAGTTGGTTTGAAATAATGAAATGAGACAGGCACTTGTATTCATATTTACTAAAATTGCTTTGTATATTATGCCACAATTGTATAACAAATTTTGCTATTTTGGCATTTTGTCAGAAGTATTTTCAAGGTTTTTATGTGGCTACTAATAATATTCTAGAAAATGGTGCAATTAATTTTATGAATTTTAGTAAATCTGTTTATCTCTATAGTGAGAATCAGCTATAATTAAGTTTGAAAATTTCCATGACTCTTCCAGTTATGGTTACAAACAATTTAGTATTCATGCATAGTCAATAAACATTGACAGAGACCTGGGAATAATCAGAAGAAATAGCATATGCTCTCTGCTTTAGAAGAATTTGGTCTATTAGAAGAGACAGATCTGTAAGCAAGTAATTGGTGCTCTAGCTTGCTATGAACAATGTGCTGTAAAAGCCCAAGAAAGGGAAAATGTTGCCTTGGTCTGAATATTAGAGAAGTTAGTGAAACAAGGATTTACAAGGAAGAAATATTTTAATTAGGTCATAAAGATGAATAGTAGGAATTTTTCTAGAGTGAAAAGAGGGGAGGACATTATACATTTGGAAGCAAATATTGATGTTATCTGAATCAAAAGAATGGAAATATACATTAGGAGAAGATCTGACAGGCATTATTTTTTTTTATCTCATATTTTAAAGCAATGCAAAGAAATCTGGATGGACATGTAAATTCTAGACAAATATTTTCATTTTCTCGCTCTCTTTTTTTTTTTTACAGATGATTGTTTTTTTGTTCTTATTGGAGTATAGTTTACATACATTATTGTTAGTTTCCAGTGTACAACATAGTAATGTAGCATTTATATAGTTTACTAACTGATTGCTGTCGTGTCTAGTTACCATCTGTCACCATACAGAGTTATTACAATATTATTGGCCATATTGTCCATGGTGTACTTTATATCCCTTCAACTAGTTTGTTTTATAACTGGAAATTTGGACCTTTTAATCCACTCTACCTGTTTTGCCCATTCCTCCACCTCCTTTACCTCTGGCAACTGCCAGTTTTTCTCTGTATTTATGAGTTGTTTCTGTTTTGTTTTGTTTGTTTTGGGATTTTTTTAGATTCCACATTTAAGAAAAATCACATAGTATTTGCCTTTTTCTGTCTGACTTATTTCACTTAGCATAATCCCTTCTAGGTCCATCCATGTTGTCACAAATAGTAAGATTTAATTCTTTTTCATTACTGAGTAATATTCCAATATATATATGTGTGTGTGTATACATACATATATATACATATATATACACACACACATATATATATACACACACACACACACATATATATGTATATATATGTATACCAATAGACACTTGTGTTGCTTCCATATTTTGTCTATTCTTAATAATGCACAATGACATAAAGATGCATATATCTTTCTAGTTAGTGTTTTGGTTCCCTTTGGATAAATACTCAGACGTGGAATTTCTGGATCTTATTGGTATTTCAATTTTTAATTTTTTTGAGGAACCCCCAAAATGTTTTTCACAGTGGTCACACCAATTGCATTCCCACTAAGAGTATACAAAAGTTCCCTTTTCTCCATATCCTCCTAGGGATGTGGAAAAAGGAAGGAAAGAAAAAAAAGGAAAGAAAGAAGGCTGGTAGATAGTATCTTCACCCAAGTGGTGAAGTCAGTGCAAGATGTATAAGCAAGTTCTCTGTGAACTTAAAACCAATACTCTCAATTACTCTGCATGCGTGCACGTGTGTGTGTGTGTACTGATGGATACATTGGTATATATGTTATTAAATAGTCACCCAATGCTATTTTTAAATATTTATTTATTTATTTATTTATTTATTTGAGAGAGAGACAGAGTACAAGCAGGGAAGGGGCAGAGAGAGAGGGACAGAGTACAAGTGGGAAGGAGCAGAGAGAGAGACGGAGACAGAATCTGAAGCAGGCTCCAGGCTCTGAGCTGCCAGCACAGAGCCTGATGCGGGGCTGGAACCCATGAACCCCACATGAGCTGAAGTTGGACGCTTAACCAACTAAGCCACCCAGGCGCGCCACCCAATGCTATTTTATAAGGACAAAATAAGGCTTTCTCTGTAGAGAGACAGGTCCTAAGTTGCGGTGACGAGAGAATTGAAAAGCAGATCTCTGCTTTATGGATTCTGTTTCCCTCTCTCTCTGCCCCTCTCCCACTCACAGGTCTCTGTCTCTCAGAATAAATAAACAAACTTAAAGAAAAATTTTTAGTCTGAATGAAAAATTGCGACATAATATAAACCTAGCTTAAGTAAATGCTGAGTTATAGTAATATAAAATTATATCTTCAGCAGGTCTCTCATTTGAAAAATAAACATATGTTTCAAAGAAACATAATTCCAAGTTATGTTGAAAAAGTAAATATAATCAGCCTTTAAAAATATGGCTCTATATTACTAAAATCAGTCTGTTTTTTTTTTTTTTTTTTTTATTTTTTAATATATGAAATTTACTGTCAAATTGGTTTCCATACAACACCCAGTGCTCATCCCAAAAGGTGCCCTCCTCAATACCCATCACCCACCCTGCCCTCCCTCCCACCCCCCATCAACCCTCAGTTTGTTCTCAGTTTTTAACAGTCTCTTATGCTTTGGCTCTCTCCCACTCTAACCTCTTTTTTTTTTTTTTTTCCCTTCCCCTCCCCCATGGGTTTCTGTTACGTTTCTCAGGATCCACATAAGAGTGAAACCATATGGTATCTGTCTTTCTCTGTATGGCTTATTTCACTTAGCATCACACTCTCCAGTTCCATCCACGTTGCTACAAAAGGCCATATTTCATTCTTTCTCATTGCCACGTAGTATTCCATTGTGTATATAAACCACAATTTCTTTATCCATTCATCAGTGGATGGACATTTAGGCTCTTTCCATAATTTGGCGATTGTTGAGAGTGCTGCTATAAACATTGGGGTACAAGTGCCCCTATGCATCAGTACTCCTGTATCCCTTGGATAAATTCCTAGCAGTGCTATTGCTGGGTCATAGGGTAGGTCTATTTTTAATTTTTTGAGGAACCTCCACACTGCTTTCCAGAGCGGCTGCACCAATTTGCATTCCCACCAACAGTGCAAGAGGGTTCCCGTCTCTCCACATCCTCTCCAGCATCTATAGTCTCCTGATTTCTTCATTTTGGCCACTCTGACTGGCGTGAGGTGGTATCTGAGTGTGGTTTTGATTTGTATTTCCCTGATGAGGAGCGACGTTGAGTATCTTTTCATGTGCCTGTTGGCCATCTGGATGTCTTCTTTAGAGAAGTGTCTATTCATGTTTTCTGCCCATTTCTTCACTGGGTTATTTGTTTTTCGGGTGTGGAGTTTGGTGAGCTCTTTATAGATTTTGGATACTAGCCCTTTGTCCGATATGTCATTTGCAAATATCTTTTCCCATTCCGTTGGTTGCCTTTTAGTTTTGTTGGTTGTTTCCTGTGCTGTGCAGAAGCTTTTTATCTTCATAAGGTCCCAGTGAAAATATTTTTAACAAAAATATAAGATGATAAAGTCCTTTTCTGGGTCAGATATGGTTTATAAGGTGAACAAGCTAATTCTGAGGACAGTTTGGCAGTTTTTTTTTAAAGCTAAAAATACACTTATCATACTCATCAGATATTCCACTCCTATATATATATATATATATATATATATATATATATACAAAGCCAGGAGAAACAAAATTATGTCTACACAAAAACTATACACAAATGTTCACAGCAATTTTGTTTTCAATAATTAAAAACTGAAACAGACTAAATTTCCACTAACAAGTGAATAAACAGATTATTGTATGTCTTACTCAACAATAAAAGTAATGAATCGTAACATGAATATTAACTCATTATACTTCATGAAAGTCTAGACAAAAAGATATATATAATGTTTACTCCATATATGTAAATGCCTAAAAATGCAGACTAACCTACAATGACAGAAAGCCAATCACTGGTTGCAGAAAGACAATGAAAAAGAATGAGGGATTTTTTGAGTGTGCCATAGATGTATTTTGACTGTGATTTTGGTTCCATGTGTATACATATGTCAAGACTCATATAATTGTACATTTGAAGTATGTACAGCTTATTGTACATAAGGCATTTTATAATAAAATTTCAAAAAAAGATAAATCTTAAGGAGAAAATAACTTATATTCCATGTGTTTCATTATGAATCTCTTGAATTGAAAGGAAACATCAAGAGAAAACTATTCACTTTTGTGCTAATGCATGTACCAAAAGACTCTGGTGAGAAGTATTTATGAAAATACACTTCTTTGCACATGTTAGGTGTATAATACCACATTCTTATGATGGTTGCTCTATTCCAAAAATGTTTTTCACTGTCAAGTGGATTACACCTTAGTGCAGTAATAGTAACTTGTTCTTCAGTCAGGAGAAAAGCATATTTTCATTTCAAGTATAGTTTTCCTGCCCTCTGAGCAATCTGCATTAATTTCCTTTTGACAGCTTCATTCCAGCCTCCATCATCAATCCCAAAGAAAAATTATTTAGATATGAGAGCTCTAGGCATATGATTATTTTAAGAATTATAATGATTTGAAAAATCTGATAAATCTGAATAAGCAAAGGAGATGTTTGGTAGTTTATCAAAAGATTAAATTTTTCTGAAAGTATTTGTGTAATGCATGCTGTTCTACTGTAATTCTTCATCTGTGTGTGATTTTTCAATTACATTTCTTTTAAAAATTTTTAGTGCCACAGGGTAGACAAAAAGTAGAATAGTGACAATAGAATAGTTAAAATAGAAGCTATCATATAATGTATATTTTAAAAAACACATAACAGTCATTTATGAACTGCTTTACAGGGTCATATTTATTCATCTATTCATAAGATAGTACCCATGACTACCCTGTACTGAACACTAGGCAAGGCAATAGGAATATAAAAAGGGGGCCCTTGGGTGGCCCAGTTGGTTGAGCGTCCAACTCTTGAGTTCAGCTCAAGTCTTGATTTCACAGTTGGTAGGATTGAGCCCTGCTATGAGCTCCACAATGGCAGCACATAACCTGCTTTGGATTTTCTCTTTCCCTCTCTCTCTCTGTCCTTCCCCCTCTCACACACTCTCTGTCTTTCTCAAAATAAATAAATAAACTTAAAAAAATAAATTTAGGAATATAAAAATGAAAATGACAGAACCTCTGCATGTTTTAATGACAAAATACTGATATAAAGTTATTTATTATAATAATAAATGTGAAACACTTGAGCCTGAAGATTAAAGATGCACAGTTGGTTTGCTTGATCTTTTTCTTTTCTTTTCCTTGCTTTTCCTTTCTTTTCTTTTCTTTTCTTTTCTTTTCTTTTCTTTTCTTTTCTTTTCCTTTTCTTTTCTTTTTTTTGAGTAAGGAAAATCTGAACTTCTATACCCTCCCTAATACTTTGGATAAGTTATTCAACATGTCTAGCATCAATTTCCTATCTTAAAATATCAATAATAATACTTTCCTCACAACAAAGGACTAGTAAGGAAATATTTATTAGTCCTTACCTTGTCCTTGGAATGTAGAAAAAAACAAAAACAGCAAGTTTTTGAAGATTTATTTGTTAATTTTGAGAGAGAGCACACAAGCAAGGAAGGGCCAGAGAGAGAGGGGGACAGAGGATCTGAAGTGGGCTCTGTGCTGACAGCAGAGAGCCACATGCAGGCCTGAAACTCACCAACTGCAAGATCATGACCTGAGCCAAAGTCCAATGCTCAACTGACTGAGCCACCCAGGTGCCCCTCAAAACAGTAAATTTTTATTTCTTGTTGCCTTTAAGCTATTGGACAAGAAAAATTGTTTATTATTTTGTCCATAGTACTAGCACAGTGCCAGCCTTTTAGAATGTTCTCAATAATAATTACTTCTATCATGGATATGGAACGAGTAGACTTTTAATTTTTCTCCCTTTTTTTTGGTTGAAATATAATTTACATACACTAATGTACTCCAATATTAGCTATACAACTTCAGTTTTTTAAATAAAAGTTGATATACTTGTACAACCACCATCCAGATGAAAATATAGAACATTTTCAACTTCCCCAAAGCTTCTTTTGTGCCTTCTTCATTGAATACCCCTCAAAGGCAACCATCACTTGCCATTTTTTACCTTAGATTTTTGTTTTTTGTTTCTAACATTTATGTAAATGTCATCATATAGTATGTAACCTTGCATACTTATTTTTAAAAAATCATGTCTGTAAGAGTCATCATGTTGTCACATGAGACAATAGTTCATTCCTCTCCATTGTTATCAAATATTCCATTGTTTAGATACCTATTCTCTTGATGGAAAGTTAGTTGTTTCCAATTTGGGATCACTATGCGTAAAGTTTCTATGAACATTATTTTACTTGTCTTTTGGTGACATGGTCACTCATTTCTCCTGGGAGTATATGTAAAGTAGCATTGCATTTGGAGGTCATGAGATATATATATATATATATATATATATATATATATATATAGTAAGATGTGCATCACAAAAATTATACAAGTTGTCATTATCAATAATCTTGAGTAAATGAGCACATCTTGACCTGAAGTCTTAAGTAAGTTCATGTGTGAAACAAGACAAAGAATGCAATGAATATATGTTATTAATCAAAATTCTGAACCTTAAAAAAGTACACAAAACATCAAAAGTCATAACAAAGTTATTTAGCTATCAAAAGGCATATTTTCATTCTGCTATTATAGCTCTTCCTAATGCACTAAGAAATACTGAATCCATTGAATATTTTTAGGTGTTTCATGAAAGAATACTATGTATTTTGTTAACAAATGTATTAAGCACATTCTGGCATTCTGGGTTGTACAAAATTATAAATATTTACTTTGTGTGTAATTTCTCAGGGTTTTTATATATATTATATATCTCCATGAAGACATGCAAGGCACTCTCTCTAAAACTTACTAATTTGAAAAATTTTTTCCATAGTGCTTGCTGGACTAATTCTTGTCTCTATCAGCATCCATCTTTTACTCTTCAATAATTTACAGCTACAATTCAGGCATTTATTATTTTTATAATTTATACAGATATAGGAAATACTAAAATTTTGACAGAGGTTCTCAAGTTATTTGTAGAATTTAATGGAGGAAACTATCACACCAATGAACGTGGAGGGGGAGAGTGCTTGCCAGGAAGACTATGAGATGGTGATTGAACTTTGGAAGGATTTTGCAGATGGAACGATTATGTGTGGAAGGAAGAATATGAATTAAGGAATAGATACAATAAAATGTTAGAGAACTGTGAGTAATCTAGGTTGGCTGTGGTGTTTGAAAGTACTCATTTTAAAAAGAAAATTTTGAATGCTAAATTGGGTTTAAATGTAACATACAAAAATGAATGGAAATGGAATCATGGCACTTTTCTGAGTTGAGTAGAAATATGATTGAAGCGCGAATGTGGGAATTTATATTGAAGATATATTTGTCATTGGGAATACAAAAGTTTATAGGCTTTTGAAATATTTTGTCAGAGTACTCTAAAAGTATAATCTAGGTAGTGATGATGAGAATATAAAAAATACAAAAGGAAGATGAAAAACAAAATGTAGCAATGAGCAGTAAGCTTAAAATATTTGGAACTATGTTTGGGTATTAACAGAACTTTGGTAAATAAGATTATTTTGAAGGGAATTTATCATTTTGATTGCCATTTATTTAAGAGATGACTTGTGTTCAAGTGGAGTTTTCCAGCAAAAATATTGCAATTATAACACTGAGACTTGGTAGAGAATTGGGCTTGATGATGATGGTATTGGTTTGTGATTCATCCATGTTAAGAGTTAGTGAAAGCCATTGGAATAGATGTTATCATTGAGAGCAGTTATGTAGAAAAAGCATAAGATATGTCAAAAGTAGAATTTATTTAGGGAATAAGTGAAGGAAGAAATTAGGAAAGAAGATATACAAAGAAAGGTAAATGATCGGGTTACTGGGTGACTCAGTCAGTTAAGTGTCCGGCTCTTGATTTCACTTCAGGTCATGATCTCATGGCTGTGGGTTTGAGCCCCGCAGCAGTCTCTGTGCTTGCAGCAGGGAGCTTGCTTGGGATTCTTTCGGTCTTCCTCTCTCTGCCCCTCCCCCACTCACACTGTCTCTGTCTCTCTCAAAAATAAACTTAAAAAAAAGTAAAAGAAATAATATGACAAATTACAAGTTCAAAACCAGTAATCAAGGGATAAAATTGTGGGAATACCAAGTAAAGCTAAGCAATGTGAGTTACCTAATATTCCCCATAACATCAGTAAGTTCTCAGACTTCATAATGAGGTGTGAATGGAAGACTACCACAAGGCCAACTTGACCCAGTTTTGCATACAAACTCTTTAGCCACCACGGCTAAGTACCATAAAGCTATCTAGGCAAAGGAGTTTTCCAAGAAGAAGGAAGTTGAAAAGATAAATTTGGGGACGCCTGGGTGGCTCAGTTGGTTAAGCGGCCGACTTCGGCTCAGGTCATGATCTCGCGGTCTGTGAGTTTGAGCCCCGCGTCGGGCTCTGTGCTGACAGCTCAGAGCCTGAGCCTGTTTCAGATTCTGTGTCTCCCTCTCTCTGACCCTCCCCCGTTCATGCTTTGTCTCTCTCTGTCTCAAAAATAAATAAACATAAAAAAAAAATTAAAAAAAAAAAGAAAAGAAAAGATAAATTTGTCCCCATTTACTGCCATAACTGAGTACTCAACTTCTCTGAATCAAATGATTAAAACCTCAAGTTTGAAAAGTTACTCAAGACTATGGTGAGGCAGAATAAAAACCAGTAACTTCTTTAGTAGAACCACATGTTGCTCTGCTTGCTTGGTGAAGAGAAGATTAAACTGAAAGTATCTGGAAAAGATCAAGGAATATTACATTAGCCACTACCAGAGGAAAATGAGTTTTTCCTACACAAACCAGTGTTTGTAGTCAAGAAAATTGAGCTGAGCTTTTTTTTCAGGAAATGAGCACTTCTGTGCTGGGGCAATGGATTTTGGGAATGTGCAAGTGTCTCACTCATATGTATAACTCCATGAGAATCTTCTTCATTGATAATATCAGCAACTGAATAGTCTTTGTAGATCCCCTGGGGTACATGAATCTATCTTTCAGTGTGTGTGTGTGTGTTCGTGTGGTGTGTGTGTGTGTGTGTGTGTGTGTTTCTTTTGTTTTTTGTTGTTTGTTTTGCCAGGCAGGATTGGGAACGTTTGTTCTAGAAAATGTGAAGGACTGTAACAATACCAAAAACAAAGATAGAGTGGTTTTTAAAAAGAACTCATGATGACTTTACTGAAAAAAGACTGCTGCAGACTGGTGGTCAGACTCATCCAGGACTTTGTGTTTCTGGCCACAGAAGTTGTGGTTACTTAATGCTGATGGAGCTAGATGACAAGCTTGCCAAGATCTTCAAGTTTATGTCTCCCCAGAGGGACAGGAATGGAGTAGTGGGCAGTAAAGCCATATGGAAATCAGTTCATGGCTTTTTACTAAGATGGAACCACCAGACTGGGAACAGTTTCTGGGATGTCATTCAGAAGTTACACATAGGCCCAGACAAAACTTTAAAAAACCCATCACCAAGTGCTGAAAACACCTCACAGAAATTCTGATCCCAGTAAACTCCCTGAATATTCTTAGTATGGGCACCTTCAGCCCTATAGATTATAGTCACTTTATGATCAGAACAGGATCCATCACACCTCTTGCCATTCTGGAGCATGAATCTTTTATTGTGGAATTTTGGAGAGAAGTGCCAGCTGCTCAGTCAGCCTTCAGGGCACTCCTAGCTGGATCCACAACCCACACAACTTTCTTTCTTCTCTCTCTTTGTCTCTCCCTTTTTTAGCAAAATACAAGATCTACTGTTTCTTTTTTATCAAATTCCAATTATACAATTATACAACACAATATTGCAACTATACTCACCATGCTATATTCACCTTATAACTGCAAGTTTTCAAGTTTGTACTTTTGCTTTTCTTTTCTCTCTCTATTTCTTTCTTTTTCTCTTTCCTTTTTTTTTTTTAAGTTCCACGTAGAAGTAACAACACTACGAAGTATTTGTTTTTATCTGGCTTTTTTCACTTAACATAATGTTGTCCAGATACATCCATGTTGTTTCAAATGACAAGATTTCCTTCTTTTGTAAGGCTTTTTAAGATAAAATAATAAAATCTATGTTTTTTTATCCATTGACCTAAATTATTTTCATATCTTGGCTATTGAGAATTATGAACAATGTTGTAATAAACACAGGAGTACAGATAACTCTTCAAGATGGTGATTTCATTTTCTTTGGATATATACCAAAAGTGGGATTGCTTGATCTTATGGTAGTTCTATTTTAATTTTTTGAAGGACCCCCATACCTTTTTCCATAATGGCTGTAAAATCTACATTCCTGCCAACAGTATACAAGGGTTTCTTTTTTTCCACAACCTTGCCAACATTTTTTATCTCTTGTCTTTTTGATAATAGACATCCTAACGGATGTGAGATAATATCTTATTGTGCCTTTAGTTTACCTACAATTAAGTGATGTTGAGCATCTTTTCATATACTTGTTGGCCATTTAGATATCTTCTTTGGGAAAGTATCTATTCAGTTGTTTTTTTTTGCCCATTTTTAATCAGATTATTTCTTATTATTAAGTTTTATAAGTTCCTTATATATTTTGGATATTAAAACTCCTAGAAGTAAACAGGGAAAAACTCCTTGACATTGGTCATGGAATTGATTTTTTTTTTTTAATTTGATGCCAAAAGCAAAGGCAACAAAAGAAATAATAACCACTTGGGGTTGTATTAAACTAAAAAGTTTCTGTGCATCAAAGGAAAAAATCAACAAAGGGCAATTATGAATTGGAAGAAAATATTTGGAAACCATATGTCCAAGAATAATTAAATATATGAAGAAGACTTACACATGCAATTTTCTATCTTTCTTCTCCATCATAGGAGAAGCCTGGAAAGATGTTAAATTTCAGGTCTTTGCAAATCAAATCAATTTGTTGAGGTATTCTGGAGTTGGGGCATTATGAGAAAGTAGCTATTTAATTTTTTTAGTGGCACATAAAAGCAAAACAAACAAACAAAAAACACTTAATGAGAGAAGATGCTGTTGTGGTTTTCATGTCATATTAATTTAAAAATTAAGTTAAAGATGTAAGTATGTATTTAAAAACATTAGAGGAGAATTTTTGATTCCCAGTCATACTTTGTGTCTCAACAATTAGCACAACAGGCATGTTTGTGGGTATTGGCCTTTTTTTACCTACTACTGTAGAAATAATTTTATTTAAATAGAAAGTGAGGTTTTCTCAGTAAATGAGTATTTCTCACATTCACATTTTTCTTAGAATATTCTAGGTTCTCCTCCTCCTTATTTTTGTTATTCTCAATACATTGTCCTCTAGTTGTAGTAGATTATAATTCACAGTTAATCTTATATGAGCTTTAGTGGGCAAAGTTAAATCCAACATTGGTGATTAGATGCCATTGAGATGTTTATGCCAATAGATTAGAAAATAGCTCACTCAGATCATGGTCTCATGGCTCATGGTATCCAGCCCTGCAATAGGATGCATGTCAGCAGCACAGAGCCTGCTTGTGATTCTCTCTCTCTGAGCCCTTTCCTCTCCCTTTGTCTCTCTCTCTCAAAATTAATAAACTTAAAAAAAAATTTTAAAAACCAACAACTAGACATTTTATGTAACAAGAACACACAATTCCCCGACCATTACACAAAACAGCTTAATATTATGCTTCTAGACTCTATGCCATTACTTTTTCCCAAATATCTCTCCTCGATTTCTCCCCAAAGAAGAAACAAAACCAATTACACCTTAAAGTATGATTTTCCCTAAGATTTTAGATAGTTTGTATGCAATATATCCTATAACACAAATTTAAAAAAAATTTAATGTTACAATAAATTTTATTTCGATAATTTAACTGGCTAAGTGAGTATACCAAATTAACTGGGAAATCTGGACAGTGGCATACAGAAAAATGAAACTACTTTCTTACACCATACACAAAAATAAACTCAAAATGGATGAAATACCTAAATGTGAGACAGGAAACTATCAAAATCCTAGAAGAGAACGCAGGCAGTAACCTCTTTGACCTCAGCCAGAGCAACTTCATACTAGACACATCGCTGAAGGCAAGGGAAACAAAAGCAACATGAACTATTGGGACTTCATCAAGATAAAAAGCTTTGCACAGTGAAGGAAACAGTCAGCAAAACTAAAAGTCAACTGAAGGAATGTGGGAAGATATTTGCACACTACATATTTGGTAAAGTGTCAGTATCTAAAATCTGTAAAAAAACTTATCAAACTCAACACCCAAAAAAACAAATGAACCAGTGAAGAAATAGGGAGAAGATATGAATAAACACTTTTTTAAAGAAGATATTCAGGTGACTAACAGACACATGAAAACATGCTCAATATCACTCATCATAAGGGAAATACAAATGAAAACTATGAGGTACCACCTCACACCTGTCAGAATGGCTAAAAGCTAAAATTAACAACAAAAAACAGCAGTTTTTTTGTTGAGGATGGCGAGAAAGGAGAGCCGTCTTGCATTGTTGGTGGAATGCAAGCTGGTGCAGCCAGTCTGTACAACAGTAAGGAGGTTCCTCAAGAAACTAAAAATAGAACTATCCTATGATCCAGCAATTTCAGTATTAGGTATTTACCCAAAGGATACAAAAATACAGATTCAAAAAGGTACTTGCACCCCATTGTTTATAACAGCATTATCAATAATCGCCAAACTATGGATACAGCCCAAATGTCCATCAACTTATGAATGGATAAAGAAGATGTGGTATAAGTTCACAAGGGGATATTACTCAGCCATCAAAAAGAATGAAATCTTGCCATTTGCAACGACATGGATAGAGCTAGAATGTATTATGCTAAGCAAAATAAGTCAGTAAGACAAATACCATATGACTTCACTCGTGAAGTTTAAGAAACAAAACAGATGAACATATGGGAAGGGGAAAGAGACCACAAGAGACTCTTAATGGTAGAGACACTTCATGATGAGAATGGTAAACATTATATATATATATGCATAAATACACACATATATACATATACAAATACATATATATACATATGCAAATACATATATACATATACAAATATGTATATGTATATGTATATGTATATGTATATGTATATGTATATGTATATGTATATCCTACCTCTCTTTCTCTTGTTAGTTAGCCCAAAGGTCATACATTGAATAGGGAAGCATGGTAAGTTGTAGTCTAGATGCTTGACTCACAACTTGTAAGAGCTGCCCAAAAGAGCCGCTCAACTGGCAATATATAAGCTGGACTTTTCCATGTGTAATAAAGATGCTTGTACTTAGCAATGAAGATTTTGAAATTGCCTTCAAGTATAAAGTGTTATGATTTTTACTAATGAAAGAGATGGAAGAATTGTAGAAAGACTTAGCCAAAGAGAGATGTTACTTTCTATGTATTGTCTGAGACCATTAGTGGGGAATGCTTCAAAAAAAAGCTTGAGAAAGATGCATGTTACTAAAAATCTATTTTCCTCAAAATTAAGCATTCATTGGGAGCCCATGATAAATGGTGCAGAATATAAATTTGAAGGGTTTTCAAAGAGGACTCAACAAGGGCCTTGCGGAAGTGTGTGTGTGTGTGTTTGTGTGTGTGTGTGTGTGTGTGTGTGTGTGTGTGAGACACAGAGAGAGAGAGGGAGAGAGAAAGTAAGAGAGGGAGGGAGAAAGAGATTGGGAGGAGGGGAGAGGGACAAGAGGGAGAGAGAAAAGGAGAGAGAGAGAATCAATTCAGAACAAATGAATGCATAGTGAATTGGGGAATTTAGAGGAACTTCTGGAACAATAAGCCTTGAAGGTAAGTTAGGTAAAAGAGACCAGAGGAGTAGATAGATAGGAAAGAAAATTGAGAAAGTCATAAAAAAGTAAGTTTACAATAATAGAATTGAAACCTAAATTGGATAGTTAGGATATTAGAATTAAGAGTATGTTCATTTCTTTGTAATATTTGGGGGATGTTGTGTTCCTTTGGGAAATTTACTTTATTTAACTCAAAATCTTCCACTCTTGAATGAGAGTGAGAGGATAGAAAATCTGTGTCCTCACCTTTCTAATATTCTATAGCCTAACAGTTATGAAACTTCTAAATACACATATAATTTTAACTAAGGAATTGCATTTGGCATGATAAAACAGTTCTCGAAATTCCGTATTATTTTTTCTCACTAAGTTAAATAAGTTTCCACACATTGTAATGTGCAAATCTCCACTCAGAAAATAAGTATTACCTCAGCCTTTGTCTTGGACTTTTTAGAGTGATTGCATTTCAGCACCTCTTATGACAGGAAGCAGAAAATCCAAGCTTAAGATTTCATTTTGAAAATTCAAAAATAAAGATCTTTATCCTACACCATTTATTTATGTAGGAATTTTCTTGATGAAAATAAAAGGAATGACACTAAAGGAGACCTATGATCCAATTATTGACACTATAACTTTCTTTCTTGAGAAGGGTTTAAATATGTATCATTGTAATTCATACCAGAAATGACAGAATTGAGGCAGTTTCTATCCTTGAGTAAGTGAAAATGTACTAGTATGAGTAGAGACACTTTCACTCCAAAGATTTTGAATTATTTCTTATATTTTCCAAACCATTTCTGCCATGAATTCCTTCAACTTATAAAACTTCCAATTCCAACAACTATATTACTATTGCCTTAGCTTGGATTCTATGGAAGCAGATCCCGGGACAAAGATTCCACTAAGAGTAGTTTATTTGCAAGGTGAAGAGTAAGTCAGTAGGAGTGTAGGAAAATGGGAAAGGAAGAACTCATGTGGATGCATTATGAGTCCAGTTACCCTGAAATGTCTTAAAATTAACCATTGGGAAAAGTCTGCAGAGTCAGACCATGGACAGGCAAATGGACAGAGAGATTTTAAACACCAGCTCCTATCAAGTATCACTTGAAGGTTGAACTTGAGCATTAATTCCCAGCATTTCATTCTGCTGCATGTGTGAGAAAGTGACTTCAGCAGCAGAGAAAGCTCTTAAAGAGATGAACAAACTGGCAGTTGGGAGTGAGGCCAGTGTGTGCTGATTTCAAAATGCCAAGGGGACATTGTACACACAGTAATAAATCCTTCCAAACCTATGATGTCTGTTGAAAAGCTACCTTCTTAATAGCACTGTTTTAGGACAGAGTGCTTCAATTTCTTTCCAAATATTTTAGATGATATTACAAAGTGGTGTGGAGGATAGTGGCCAATATTTCTCAAGTTTGGTGATTCCTCAAACTTTCTACAAAAATAAGCCCATAGCTATCAAGGAAAAGGTATAGAGTTTGGATCATCCATCTTCTCAAGTGGGTTAGAGCAGATCTAACAGTAAAGCTGTTTATTCATGTAATATAACATCAGGTGCTTTGGAACTATTTATTGAATAGATGGGTGAGCTGATGCATGAGAAAATGATGGTAATTTCATCAGACAAATGAAAATCAGAAAGATGTTGGAGGTGAAGTGGAAGGTGAATGATTTGTACCCTTATTAATTCCTTGACTTTGTGATGTGATTCACTTATCTATAAGAAAAATTTCACAGAGTTCTAATTAGGATTACACATTAAAATATTAATTACATGGAATATTACTATGCTGCACACACATTTTATAACCATCTTTTCATCACAAAAATAATTTCTTTCCAAACATGAAGAAAAATGAAATTTTACCATCCAGATATTAAGCCCAGATAACAAGTTTTACTTGTTTATAAGCATTTTAGTAGGAGAAAAAATTACCTTACTTTTTAAATATGAAACAAACATATTTCGGCACACATAAGTCTAGGGTAAAAATTGATAATTCTTGACTTCTCCATGGTTCTGCAAAGATTTCATTTGATATACCCCATAGGCACTTCAATGAACCCAAACCCTCTTCTCTGGGAACACCATTAACTGCTCCAAGCAAGGCTGAGAGCTGTGGCTTGCCTTTGCTGCATGCTGTTCTGTCAGCATGTGCCAGAATAATTGCTGTTAGATTACTAGAAGTATTTTTACCATTTGGCTAAGCATCTCAGTCATATTCATTAGGAAGAACACTAACAGGTGTTTTTTTCATGCTAAACTGTGTTTCTACTGCCATAGAGTAATTCAGGCTGTAGGGTACCACTGAGAAAGGTGGAGATGTAATCTACACAGATGTGCTATATGGGTTCAATGGTGAGGTTACAGGTGCTTCAAAATGAAGACTTAGGTATCTTAGAAGAAGCCAAAAGGCAGCGAACTGCCTAGATACTGGCATAAAATAAATGAGTTCCTGTGGGCTTATATAGAGAAATCAGAACATGGTAGGATCATTAGCAGAATATTTAATTAGACACCACCTTATTTAGACAATTCAATAAGTATGTGGAAGACTGAAAGGATTAGATGGAAGATTAAAATGTCAAATTGGCAAAGAAAACTAACATTATATTTTTAACAGACTTATGGTCTTCCTTCCACAGGATAGATAGTTGTCAGACTTGGCACAGTTAGGAATTGAGAATTTTTCTGGTAATGACCTCAATGAGGGGAGTCACTGAGGCCTAGAAATAATTCACACCATCTAGGATGTAGACATAAATATGTTATATCTGCAGTGGGAGAGAAGATAGTTGACATATATACTTTCACCTGTTTCCAAAATTTATTAGGGAATACTTATCAATTGAATACAAGTGTTTTCTCCATTGAGTACCTTTTTTCATTTATCATTCAACAATTAAATATTGAGTACTGACAATGTGCTAAGTCTAGAAATAAAGGAAATACATCATCTCTACTCTTTTGGGACTGTATCTACAGATTAAGAGAAAAGAAAGCCATTAAAATTGCTAGTTTAATAAATCCAGATGTGATTAACATTCCAAAACATAGGCATAGAGTGCATAAGAGTCCTACTTCAAGGACCTGTGTTTCTAGAAGTCTTGCACAAAATTATGACAGTTAAACTGATATTTAAATTACTTTATTTAAAGATCCTTAGTTGGTGACATGAAGAGAGGGAATGTTTAGAAGCTATTACATGTTCAAATCCTTAAAAAAGGGAAGTTCTTGGTGCATTCTAGGAATGCCCAAGGAAGATAACAGTTTACTACATTACAGTCAACCCAAGAGTCTAAATATGGTGAAGAAGGCAAAAGAGATAGACGTATAGCTTGTATTGCAGCCTTGTAAGGTTTTTTAAGAAATTTGCATGTTTTCCTAAGGTTAAAAAAAAAAAGTGGTGTAGTGTCACTTCTGCTGTCTTCTGCTGTTAAGAGCCCATCACAAAGCCAGTCTATATTTACAAAGGTTAAGTAAGTTCCATCTCATCATAGAAAGTTAGGTATAATTCCAAAAACAGTAAAGATTTGTGGATATTTGAAACTGATATACCAAAAACAAAGGAAAATAACCAAAAGTGTGTGTGAACTTAGCATATTGAATATAATATATATGTTGTCTCTGCTTTAAGGAAGTAGGCTTTGGGGAGCCTGGGTGGCTCAGTGGGTTAAGCATCTGATTTCGGCTCAGGTCATGATCTCACGGTTCACGAGTTTGAGCCCCACGTTGGGCTCTGTGCTGACAGCTCAGAGCCTGGAGCCTGCTTCAGAATCTGTGTCTCCCTCCCCTGCTCATATTGCCTCTCTCCCAAAAAATAAATAAACATTAAAAAAATAATAAAAATAATTTAAAAAATTGCTTTTGAAGTTATCTTAAAATTCTATGATTTATTCTGACTTCTATTCTCACTGGCATGCTTATTTAAACTCTATCTCATAAAAGTAATGGATTAGCTGAAATATGGCAATATTAGTGAACACTCTCTCTGGTTGAATTCAGTGCTTGGAAACAAACAGGTAAACAGTTGTGAGACTTCTTCATCTGAAAGGTTATAAGAGAAGCAATTTAAATAAGCCTGAAAAGAAATTGTCTACATGGTTCTATCTATGGTGTAATGAGATGTGTAATCAGATTTTTCTTATAAGAAAAAAGTTGAAAATTCACAAGATGACAACCATTTTTCTCCTATTGCCATGGGTTCACTAGTACTGATGTGAGACTAGAGTAAACTCTTATTAACCTGGAAAGTATAGTAATATAAGCTCTGAACCTAATCGTTAAAACAATTGTAAAAAAATGTTGGATATAGACAATTCTATTAAGACATAAATTTGATTTGTATTTGTCAGTTATTTATGTTCTCCACCATGTTTCTAAAATACATATTTGGAAGAAATATGCCTGACTTAATAATGCTAAATTGCAGTAACTTTATCTTTTAATCACATGCTGTCTGATATGTTGAGTCTTCTCAGCCTAAACGCTTCATCTCATTTGAGCTAAACTTATTTTCCCTATATTTTATTGAACCTATTTTTTGTTTTAGATTTAGTTTATTCAAATCATATCTGAAGATAAGGGATAAACTAAAATATCAAAGGAAAGTAAGTACAAATTTCTCTAAAGTTTTCCTGTTCACCTATTTGGGAATAATTGTTATAGAAACTTTAACTAGAGCTAATGAAGCAAATAATATATTTTCAATGAGAAACAGTGCCAGAATTAGGTGGTAAAATGAATTGCCTTAGGCAAGGTCTTAACCCCAATTACTTAAATTATGTGTTTCACGGAAATCATTATACTCAATTAATATTTGTTGAATTTATCCTGTATTCATAGTATTTTATGAATGCTATAAAAACTCATAGACAAAGTGAACTCAAAGCTGTTATCCCTGAAAGTTTACTTTGAAATATAGCTATTCAGATTGCTGTGGTGAGTAACCGATATTTTGCAGGTTCAAATTTTTAACCTGTAAATTTAGAAATTCATTTAGGTCTTTGGTTTTGCTGCATTACTATTTCAGTGTTACTAGGATCTATCTTTTATAAACTAGTAATTGTTCATAAGGGAATCGTATCCATTCTCCCCCAAATTCTTATGATCTGGTCTCAAGGTTTGCATATACTCTAATTTGTCTCCCATTCTTTTTTCATATTACTTCTGGCTGTTTCAAAACACCTGTGTTAGCCTATTTCATTGCTCCTCATAGTACCTCTCAAATGGAAATTGGAAAGATTTGTTTTAGAAAACAAAAGTTCTCAAAAAACAGTTTATAGCATCATAAACAATTATATCTAATGATTAATCTGAAATTTTATTAATTGGATTTTATAAGTAAAATATATTGGGGCCTGGTTGGCTTAGTCAGTTTAGCATCCGACTTCAGCTCAGGTCATGATCTCACTTTTCCTGAGTTGGAGCCCCACGTTGGGCTGTGTGCTGACCCCTCAAAGCCTTGAGCCTGCTTTGGATTCTGTGTCTCCCTCTCTCTCTGCCCCTCCCCCACCCCACATTCTGTATCTCACTCTCTCAAAAATAAATAAACATTTTAAAAAATTATATAAAAAATTATAAGTAAAATATATCGTTTGAACTGTTAGCTGAAAACTAGTGGTAAAACTATAGGAAGAAGGAATGGTTATTCTTGTGGGAAAGAAAAACTTACTTCATAATTTTACCTAGAAAAAATGGAAAGTCAGAAAGATTAAGTAACTATTCTTTTTTTTTTTTTAACGTTTATTTATTTTTGAGACAGAGAGACAGAGCATGAACGGGGGAGGGTCAGAGAGAGGGAGACACAGAATCTGAAACAGGCTCCAGGCTCTGAGCTGTCAGCACAGAGCCCGACGTGGGGCTCGAACTCATGGACCGCGAGATCATGACCTGAGCCGAAGTCGGCCGCCCAACCAACTGAGCCACCCAGGAGCCCCAGTAACTATTCTAAAGAACAGAACTAGGAAGTGAGTCACCAGTTCTAAACGCTAATCCCAAACCTACATAAAATATTTCTCCTACATAATTCTGAGAGGAGGTACCAAAGAAGTATTACCCCTCCAAAGGGGATTAATTTAAATTTATGAACTCACCTCTCTGATATACAGTTTACTGATTTAAGAAGGAAAGTCAGCTGTCATTAGGGACAATAGGAATTGCTAGTTCACAGAATCCTTGTTTAATCTGTCTAAATCTGTCAGAATTCTTGTAAGAATCAGATAATAAGTGGTAGAGTTTTAAATCAAGTTGTTAAGACTGCCTACATGCCAGACTACATCTCTACTGCAATAAAAAAAAAATGAAATAGCTGTACAGTTTATTTACACAGCTTTATATCTTTTGATTTTTGATTTTTCACTTGGAAAAATGTATCATTAACTATTTCTTTTATAGTTTACTGTGCATTGATAATAATTATTTGATACATAATGATTATTATATTCCAGTACATTCAGTATATTGGTGAAAATTTTGAATAAATTCTGATTATTCTAAAATCTTGAAATTTAAATTGAAGCCGAAGTTACTTTCTCTGAATTTATGCAATATTCATATCAACCCATATTTGACCATATATTTGCCGACATTAGAGATGTCAGATGCCAGATATCTGGTTTTGCTGCATTACTATTTCAGTGTTACTAGAATCTATCTTTTATAAACTAATGTTTGTTCACAAATAGATCCTAACCACTTCCCAGCATTAGAGATGATCAGAACATTGTGTCTCTCTCTCTCTGTCCCTATTTATATCACTCTATCTACCTATTACCTGTCTGTTTATCTATCTATCCATCATGAGACCTTTTTATGAGTAAAATATGTAATTTCCCAAACACTATGCATACTATGAGTTTTAGTTTAAAAATTAAAAAAAATGATTTCTGAGACTAGGTAATCCAAGGTGCATAGAATGCTGTTGTAAATGTTACATATCTCCACCAAGAAGCAGAAAATGAAAGATACTCAAGCATCTTATTCTTTTGTTTTCATGAAATTTGTAAAACTAGATTAAAAAGTTAGAAAGTATATAGCAGTTAGAGTCCTACATCTAACAGAATCTAGGAATCAGCTTCCACTATGCTTTGGGACTATTCCTTAGGAACCTGAACTGTCTTTTTGAGTTGATACCCATTGCACTAGACCAGGTTTTCTCAGCCTGTGATATATAGATAATTTTGGGGAGTATGGAAAGTAAAGTATTTTCCTAATAATACTAAGATATTATTTTCCTTCTTGTCTGTGTTGATATTTTCCCTGCTGAGGCAAAACAATGGTAGGTACAATTACAGGTACTTTAACCTGAATGAAGCAGAGCACCAAATTGTATTAGTAGTCCTGTGTTCTTCACCACCATTCACATTTACACAAGGAAAGTTTTGCTGAAAGAGGGCTTTGATGAAGCAGTGAAAATATTACATTTATTTAATCTTAACTCTTTAGTACAAGTCTTTTTACTATCCTATGTGAAACATACATAGAGCATTCTGCTGCTTATCAACTTATAATTGTTGTCTTGAGAAAAGCAGTAGTGTGATTGTTTTAGTTGTGAGCTGAAATAGCCAGTAGTTTTCATAGAACACCATTTATACTTGAAATAATGTCTGACTAATAATATATACTATTCAGACTTAAGTATTTGGTAGACATTTTACAAAAAGTATCAAAGTGGGACTGTTACATTAAGAAAAGCACTGAGAGTATTTTTTTTTTTTTTTGCTGAAAACAAGATCTGAATTTTTAAGCAAAAATTAGATTTGTAGAAAATTTATATTTGCCACTGTGAGTTTTACAGTTATGCAGTATTTTATGACCTTTGTGATGAAATAGATGATGATATTAGTGAATAATTCTTGATGAAATATAATGAAATGTGTCAAGGTTGGAAAATCTGCATAACTTAGTGAAACATGCTTGATATTATGACATTATTTATGTGGAAAAGTTTTATTCAAGTTCAAGACAATTTATAACATAGTGCAAGTAATGCACAGTGCAAATAAATACAATATATAACAAAGTGCAAAAGGTTTGTTGATATGGCTTGAGATTCCAAACTGCAACTAATGTTTAATACTATAGCACTTGTCAAATTCAGGTGGAGTATCAAAGAAGAATACCCACAATTATTTCAAAATGCTGTTAAAATTGTTTCTCTAATTACACATGGCTATGAAGCCAAATTTTCTTCATATACACTAACCAAAGCAAGATATGACAATAGATTAAATGCAGAAGCAGATGAAACTCGAAGTGACTTATTGTAAACCAGAAATTAAAGAGACTTGCACAAATATAAAACAATTTTCTTCAGCACATTGTTTTGAATAGATAATATAGTTATTTTCATTAAGAAATATTTGTGCTGATACTGGTTTTATTATTGTTAATTTTAAGTGACTTAATAGTGTTATTTCTTTCAGTTTTAGTATTTACTGTGTTCGGTATTGAAAGATAAAATGACATAAATAGAAGCTCTCTAGAGTGCAATAAATTTTTGTTGAAACATTTTTAATTTTATAAAGCATTTGTATTTTAATTTTTAATATTTTAAGTTTTTAATTCTTAAACTTTTAAAACTACAGAATATTTAACTATAATTTTATTTTTTGATTTCATGGATTTTAATATTTTCATTGAAAACTTAACATTTTAAATATTTTTATCTTTAATTTTTTGAACTTGTTAACTTTGCAGTTTATTAACTTTAAGCTTTTTTAATTTACATAGAAGTTGCAAAGATGGTACATCACGTTTTCATGTATAACTCTGATAATTTCCTGTCATTTAGTATTGTACATAACTATGGGGCATTTATTGAAACATGGAAATTAATATTTGTTCCATACTGTAGGCTAAACTGTAGTTGGTGCTTTTTTCCTCTAGTCTTGCAAGAATCCAATCTGAGACACCATATTACATTTTAATAATTTATCTAATTAGTCTCTTTCAATCTATAACAGTTTCTTAAATTTTCTTGACTTTCACAATTTGCCAGTTTTGAAAAATGGTAATAAGGTATTTTGTAGGAAGTGCCTTGCTGTGGATTTGTCTGATGTTTTCACCCAATCATGCTGAAACTATGGATTTTTGTGAAGAAGAACACAGAGGTGTGTGCCCTTTTTTTAATGTTAATTTATTTTGAGAGAGAGAAAGAAGGAGACAGAGACAGCATAAGTGGGGGAGCGACAGAGAGAGAGGGAGACACAGAATCTGAAGCAGGCTCTAGACTCTAAGCTGTCAACGTAGAACCCCACATGGGGCTCAAACCCACGAACTGAGAGATCAAGACCTGAAGCAAAGTTGGATGCTTAACTGACTGAGCCACCCAGGCACCCCAGGGTGCCTTTTTTTATTACACCTTATCCACTGCAGTAACTATTTTCCCCTTTTAATACTACCCTATCTTTAAAGGAAAATCACTAAGTTAAGCCTGACCTCTGATGGAGGAGTAATAAGAAACAACTTTTGAGGGAGGTGAATCAAATGTCCTGCTTCCCATAAAATTTTAACACTCTTCAATGAATCTCACTTAACATCATTGGGGTTCTATTGGGGTTCTATTGATGGTTTTCTATGCCCTTGATTCTTTTCACATTTATTATTTGGAATTTTTCGGCAAGGGAGATTTGTTCGTGTGTGTGTGTGTGTGTGTGTGTGCGCATGTGTGCGTGTATTTACTTACTAATTTATTCAAAAATCCATGGATTTAGGGGTTTTATTTTACTCTTTGGCTTATAATTTGGTACTCTTGTTACCTATTCCAGCTTTGGCCTTTGGGAGTTCTTTCAGGTTGGCTCCTGTGTTCCTTTTAAATGCCTGCATCCTTTTATTATGTGAGCAGTTCTTTAATTTCTGTACAACCAGGTGCTTCAGGCTTATTTTGTATTTTCCCTGTCCTGGTGCTAGAATTAGACATTTCTCCAAAGAGTTTCAGCTCCTTACCTTAGAAAATGGTGTTGGAAACCAAGACCTGAGTGCCAGGTATGCTCAGTGCTATTCAAATGACCCTAATTCAACCACTCTAGTTGACTTTTTTCTTCTCTAAATTAAAATCTGCCCTTGATGAGGCCTGGATGGCTCAGTCAGTTAAGCATCTAACTTCGGCTCAGGTCATTATCTCACGGTTTGTGGGTTCAAGTCCCACATCAGGTTTTGTGCTGATGCATGGAGCCTGCTTGGGATTCTGCGTCTCCCTCTCTCTTTGCAGCTCCCCTGCTCATGCTCTGTCTCTCAAAAGTAAATAAACATTCAAAGAAATAAAATCTTCTGTTGAGCCCTTTTAATAAAATTTCATTTCAGTTATTGGTCTTTTAAATTCTAGAATTTCTATTGGTTTTTAATAAAATCTTTATCTCTTTATTGAGATACTGGTGAGATAGAGTTGTCATACTTTATTTCTTTAGACATGGTTTCCTTTCATTCCTTGAGCATATTTATAAAGGTTATTTTATAGTGTTTGTCTACTAAGTCCAACATCCAGGTCCCCTCATGGCCAATTTCTATTGAATGCTTATTTTTCTTTTGTATGGACTATAATTTCCTGTTTATTTGCAAATCTCCATTTTATGTTTGTTTGTTTAAACCTGGATGTTTTAGATAATTTGTTGTAGCAATTCTGGGATCATATCCATCAAAGGTTATTATTGCTGTTTTTGTTGTTATTATTGCTGTTTATTTACTCTTATAGACTAATTCTCTATAGCTTTTATTCCCAGTAGTGTGCAACCGCTGATGCCCCTGATGTTTTTGTTTGTTTGCTTTTATTATTATCATTATCTTAGTCCATTTGGGCTGCTATGACAGAATACCATTAAACAGGGTAACTTACAGAACACAGATATTTATTTCTCATAGTTATAAAGGCTAGGAGGTCCAAGATCAAAGTGCCAGAAGATCTGTGTCTGATGAGAGACCTCTTCCTGGTTCAAAAGGCAACATTTGCTATGTCCTCACATGACAGAGAACAAAGGGATCTCTCTGGGATCTCATTTATATAGCACGAATTCCAATCAGGAGGATTCCATACTTATGATGCAAGCAACTTCCAAAGGCCCCGCCTGCAAATGTATCACATTGGGGATTACATTTCAACACATGAATTCTGAGGGACACCAACATTTAGCCTACATCAATCACATTTATTTTTACTCCTGACTTTCTAACAGTTCTACCTGAGCCCAGGAGTCAGTATAGCTTAATGGTCAGCTTATAATTTCCTTAAGTTTCTGGGGTCTTCTTCCTTTAGAAGAGAACTTGTGTGCATGTGTGTGCTAGGGTTACCTTAAATGTACAGGCAGTGTATAATTCCGCTTTATGCTTTACTTCCTACCTATGCAATGCTTCAGGAATAGCCAAAGGTAAATAATTACAGCCCTCCAGTCTTTCTTGCCCATGCATGCAATTTTCTCAATTACCAAGAATTTGTCACAGCTTTTTAAAATCCCTCGTATACTTCTTGTTTCCTAGACATTACCCCTAAATTTTTGACTGTGCTCATTTGTCCAAACTGTATTGTAGTCTTAAAAAGCTCCTATGTTAAACAGTTGTAGCTGATTGTTTTCATTGCCTGAGGTTAAGGTTTCTCCTCCTGACCTGAGCTCTGAGTCAGGTCAAACAGCCACAACACCCAGGGAAAGAACCTTTTCCTGACAACATCATGTTGGGTCATAAAATAAACTGGTGATGGGACTTCCAATGAGTGCCAAACAGGCGCACCTTTTCTGATGGCTAAGAAGCTGTTGGTTTTTGAGGCTAGAGTTTGGGAGTAGTTCTAAATTAAAGCATCACAAAACCCACAGTTCTAAGTGAGGATTAGTATTTATTATTGGATAAATATTTTCTGTTTGTTTTAAAATTTTGTGAATTTCTAGAGCTCAGTGTTTGTGAAATATATCTTGAATAAATACTGTGCTGGTATGTAGAAATAATTTAGTTTCAGTTTCAAACATATTTGAAGTCAATATATTAGCCATTTATTTTATTTTTGTCAAAATTGATAAAATTATTCTAGAATTTATTTGGAACTAAACCTAAGTGCAATTAGACAAATTTGGATAAAAAGATAAATAATTTTTATAACTGTATTACTGTTTTTTTTTAATTTGTATTTATTTATTTATTGTTGAGACAGAGAGAGACAGAGCATGAGCAGGGGAGGGGCAGAGAGAGAGGGAGACACAGAATCTGAAGCAGGCCCCAGGCTCTGAGCTGTCAGCACCACAGACCATGGTGATCGAACTCACAGACCATGAGATCATGACCTGAGCTGAAGTCAGATGCTTACCCAATTGAGCCACCCAGGTGCCCCCGTGTATTACTGTTTTATATGGTATAAAAATGAAAGTTTTCTGATACTGGACAAGAATTTGTTTTCAAGAATATTACCAACTTGATTGGAATCCAATTTCTTATTAAAATAATCAGACTAAATCACCCATGTTTCTGCTTCTACTTTTTAATAAACAATTCTAAGAGAGAGATGAGAATATTTTACTGTTGTACATTATACATTTTCATATACTTTATTATTTCTTAATCATGCCTTGATACAAAGATATCTTTGACATTATTAATTTATATTAATATAAACATTAATATAAACATATTAATATAATATAAATTATAAAATTAATTTATATTCATATAAACATGATATTTGGGAACTAAATTTGATAACTTCTGCACTTAATACTTCCTTCAGTGAATAAATGTTGTTGTTACATTACAAGTAATATACTGAATACGGGGAACACAGGATTAAGGAAAATGTGTAGCATCCCTACCCTCATGAAATTTTCTTATTGGAAGAAAGACACAAATTAAACAAACTAAATATTCAGGAAAAAAATAAACAAAGTAAATATTCAGAATGTAGCCCAGGGCCAATCATAATTGCCAAAACACTAAAATTACAACCTTGTTTGCTTTTAGGATTCAGGCAACAGCTTTTTAAAACATCACCGTATTTTCATTTTATCCAACTAGAGCAAAATGCGACTTAATATATCATAAGAGATAACATTGGCCAGATATAGAATTTGTCACTTTCAGTTCTCCATCTTTCAGTGGACACCTAAGGGTTTAACTTCAGAGTACTTCTTTAGACATAAGAGGAGTAATTTGATGAAAATCCAAATAGAGATTCTGGTGAGCACTCTGATTAAAATAGTTTTACAGGCCCTCAGTTATGGAATGAGTAAGTCACAGGAATAAGTCACAGAATAAGAAATATAGCCAATGATATTGTAATATCAGTGTATAGTGACAGATGGTAGCTACATTTGTGGTGAACATAACAAAACATATAAACTTGTCAAATTACTACACTGTACACCTGAAACGAATGTAACATTTTGTGTCAACTATTCTCATATTAAATTTTTAAAAATTAATTTATTAAGTAATTAGTTTTATAAATGTCAATATAGACAAAAGTATTGTCTTGGGAAAAAATTATAAATAGTCTTATATTTCCTGAAAAAGATGAAGATGAGCAAGGATAGGAATCAGAATAGTCCATATGAACTCTGGAGTTGATGGTTAGACAATTACAAATTTAAGCAATTAAAAATTATGTACCCTTTATTTTCATATCTATAAAATAAATAGCTCCAAGAAATCTAGGTGTGTCATTGAACTTATATGACAAGACTTCAGAGAATAAAAGTAAGCATTCTTTAATTTGAGTTATAACACACCATGAGACTTCCAGGAATACATACAAATATATATATCTCACACACATGCCTATATGGGTATATATATTTGTATATATATCTCCCAAAATATTATATATTTTTTATATTATATTATACATTTGTATATATATATAATATATATGCAAATATATATATTGTCTATGTCTATGTATATGTATATATATATACAATATATATAGTATATATTATATTATATATTTGTATATATATCTCCCAAAATAAAAAATCTGCATATATGCCTCCGTTTGAATATGTGCCAAGGGTATATGTATATATATGTATACATACATACATACATATATGTATATATATGTATACATACATATGTATACATATACCCTTGGAACATATACAAACGGAGGCATATATGCAGATATTTTATTTTGGGAGATTTCTGTCTCCCACCACCCTCCAAATAGTTTATTGAGAATATTATCATTTTTTTAATTCTTCTACCAGTTAGAAAAGGATCATGTGAATGATCTCTGCACCATGAAATATGCATTCTGCATAGGATACATATCTGACTTTTAAAACTTTATTATTAGAACAAAATGGGGTTGGAATTAGATGCACGTTGCATAGTGATCATGTAAATAATCTATTTTATTGATGAGTCTGTTTGTGTCTTTGACCTGAGATGTGCAGAGATTTCTCGCATTTAATATGTGAATACAGTGACTTCCCATTCCTTTCTATTTTATAATTAAGATTCCAAGAGCTCTATCTTGTTCCTCTAATGTGTTTACTGGAATAGCTTAATATGGGTTTTATAGGTAGTGAAATATTGGTTATTTTCTTGCATGATACTAGATTTGCCTTCTTGGACTATTTTGGGGGATAAAAATTCGTACAACTTATTCAATATGACAAAGTGAATGCATTAAAATTTATCTTGGTGGAATATTTAGTTTGTTATTCATTTTATATACTAGGATACTAGTTAAGATACAGGATTCTGAATCCAGACTGACATAGACACTTAACAGCTATCTAATGCTGGCACTAGACAGCTTTATGGCACTGATTTGATAAAATCGGACTAAAGAATTGCCTACTTTGTAAAGTAGTTAATAACAATTAATTGAATTAGTACATATAAAGCATTTACAATACCAGTTACATGGTAAGCACATAATACATGCTGGTTGATACTATTCCCAAATAGCAGAAGGAAGAGGGCTTTCCATGTAATAAAAAAAAAAAAAAAATTGAATTTAGGTTCTTGTTTCAGGAAAAGTTCTGAGGTGGTATATCTAATTTGGAAGACAGTACTTTTAAAAAATGTACTTTCCATGCATTGATAAATAAACAGGTCAAAAGGAGACACAATTAATTATATTTCTAAATTGCTTTTTGGGATAAACTTCTGGCATAGTCCCAAACTCATTGCAGTATTACCATTTCCATTTTCTGTGAGGATAAATTTCCCCCATATCCAAGTCACTACTTTTAATGCAGCCTCAGTGTCTTCAGCACTTTTTAGCTTCAATCAAAGATGACTCAGATGTGACTCTTAGGGCTTGAAAGCTCTAGTTTTTCTTTACACTTTTTTCTGCTAAAAGCAATTCCTTCAGTCCTACCTATTTCCTTCTAGGCAACAGGCCTTGGTGTTACATTAACCCTTAGCTAACATTCTGATTTAAACCTGGCTTCTGTTCCTTATAATTTCCTGGAAAAAAACATGTGTCTTATGCAAGAAACACTATAATTCTTCCATTCCTATCTCAAAAGCTGTATTTGTAAAAGTTTGGAAAAATGTAATAGACAGTCCTGTTGCAGGGAGTATGGCCAGAGTTGCAAAAGATGAGTCTGCAAACAAAGTGCAGTTAAGTGAAGGTCCTCATACTTGAGTTGGAATGAGGCCCTGACTCCAGAATGAAGCTTCTTTTTAGTAGGATAATTGCTACAGACTACATGCATAAAGTCAGCTAAGCAAGTGTGTTAATCAATCTAATGGTTTAGCTTTTCAAGGTTGAATTTCGAGTTAATTGGAAGGGAATAGGAAGGGTCAAGTGTGAAGGAGGATCCGGCCCTGGACAATGTTTTTGTTTTTTTAAGAGATATAAAATTTAATTTTATTGGGGCGCCTGGGTAGCTCAGTCGGTTAAGCGTCTGACTTCGGCTCAGGTCATGATCTCGCAGTCCATGAGTTCGAGCCCCGCGTCGGGCTCTGTGCTGACAGCTCAGAGCCTGGAGCCTGTTTCAGATTCTGTGTCTCCCTCTCTCTCTGCCCCTCCCCTGCTCATGCTCTGTCTCTCTCTGTCTCAAAAATAAGTAAAAACATTAAAAAAATAAAAAAATAATTTTATTTATTTTTTATATGAAATTTATTGTCAAATTGGTTCCCATACAACACCCAGTGCTCATCCCAACAGGTGCCTTCCTCAATTACCATCACCCACCCTCCCCTCCTTCCAACCCCCCATCAACACTCAGTTTGTTCTCAGTTTTTAAGAGTCTCTTATGCTTTGGCTCTCTCCCGCTCTAACCTCCTTTTTTTTTTCCTTCCCCTCCCCCATGGGTTTCTGTTAAGTTTCTCAGGATCCACATACGAGTGAAAACTATGGTATCTGTCTTTCTCTGTATGACTTATTTCACTTAGCATAACACTCTCCTGTTCCATCTATGTTGTTAAGGCCGTATTTCATTCTTTCTCATGCCACGTAGTATTCCATTGTGTATATAAACCACAATTTCTTTATCCATTCATCAGTTGATGGACATTTAGGCTCTTTCCATAATTTGGCTATTGTTGAAACTGCTGCTATAAACATTGGGGTACGAGTGCCCCTATGCATCAGCACTCCTGTATCCCTTGGGTAAATTCCTAGCAGTGCTATTGCTGGGTCATAGGGTAGGTCTATTTTTAATTTTTTGAGGAACCTCCACACTGTTTTCCAGAGTGGCTGCACTAGTTTGGATTCCCACCAACAGTGCAAGAGGGTTCCCGTTTCTCCACATCCTCTCCAGTATCTATAGTCTCCTGATTTGTTCATTTTAGCCACTCTGACTGGCGTGAGGTGATATCTGAGTGTGGTTTTGATTTGTATTTCCCTGATGAGGAGTGACGTTGAGTATCTTTTCATGTGCCTGTTGGCCATCTGGATGTCTTCTTTAGAGAAGTGTCTATTCATGTTTTGTGCCCATTTCTTCACTGGGTTATTTGTTTTTCGGGTGTGGAGTTTGGTGAGTTCTTCATAGATTTTGGATACTAGCCCTTTGTCCGATATGTCATTTGCAAATCTCTTTTCCCAATCTGTTGGTTGTCTTTTAGTTTTGATTGTTTCCTTTGCAGTGCAGAAGCTTTTTATCTTCATGAGGTCCCAATAGTTCATTTTTGCTTTTAATTCCCTCGCCTTTGGAGATGTGTCAAGTAAGAAATTGCTGTGGCTGAGGTCAGAGAGGCCACCAAAAGTCTGCTAGAACTGATACATGAATTCAGCAAAGTCGCAGGGTACAAAATTAATGTACAGAAATCAGTTGCATTCTTATACACTAGTAGTGAAGCAACAGAAAGACAAATAAAGAAACTGATGCCACAATTGCATGAAGAATTATAAAATAACCAGGAATAAACCTAACCAAAGATGTAAAAGATCAGTATGCTGAAAACTATAGAAAGCTCATGAAGGAAATTGAAGAAGATATAAAGAAATGGAAAAACATTCCGTGCTCATGGCTTGGACGAATAAATATTGTTAAAATGTCAATACTACCCAAAGCTATCTACACATTCAATGCAATCCCAATCAAAATTGCACCAGCATTCTTCTCGAAGCTAGAACAAGCAACCCTAAAATTTGTATGGAACCACAAAAGACCCCGAACAGCCAAAGTAATATTGAAGAAGAAGACCAAAGTGGGAGGCATCACAATCCCAGACTTTAGCCTCTACTACAAAGCTGTAATCATCAAGACAGCATGGTATTGGCACAAAAACAGACACATAGACCAATGGAATAGAATAGAAACCCCAGAACTAGACCCACAAAAGTGTGGCCAACTAATCTTTGACAAAGCAGGAAAGAGTATCCAATGGAAAAAAGACAGTCTCTTTAACAAATGCTGCTGGGAGAACTGGACAGCAACATGCAGAAGAATGAAACTAGACCACTTTCTTACACCATTCAGAAAAATAAACTCAAAATGGATAAAGGACCTGAATGTGAGACAGGAAACCATCAAAACCCTAGAGGAGAAAGCAGGAAAAAACCTCTCTGACCTCAGCCGCAGCAATTTCTTACTTGTCATGGCCCTGGACAACGTTAATGGCTCTGGGCATTCCTTACGAGCTGCAGCCACATTCAGCTGTGTAAACATGTCCTAAGGCCTTGCACCTTCTTCAGCCCTTTCCTATTGAAGTCTTTTCCTTTGGTGCTTCTCTTCTGCATCTCCCACACAGTCCCATGCATTCATATTTATACAATTATGTCATTTTTCATTGCAACTAGATACACTTTTACACTACATGAATATGGGACTATAAACTTTATTCCTTTCCATTTTGTTCATAACACCCATGTTTCATAATGTACCTTCACTTTATTTTTTTTTAATTTTATTTTTTAAAGTTTATTTACTTTTGAGAGAGAGAGAGACAGAGTGTGAGCTAGGGAGGGGCAGAGAGAGAGGGAGACACAGAATCTGAAGCAGGCTTCAGGCTCTGAGCTGTCAGCACAGAGCCCATTGCGGGGCTCAAACCCACGAACCATGAGATCATGACCTGAGCTGAAGTTGGACGCTTAACCGACTGAGCCACCCAGGCACCCCAACATAATGTACCTTCACTTTAGAGTTGCCTTCTCAGGGTTAGTATGTAAATTTGCTGAATAAACCAGTTACATTTTATTATTACTAAAAAAGCAGAAAATATTATTACTTCAGAATAGCATATACATAGTGCAGCATGTTCTTGAACTAATATATGAGGTGACCATTTTAACATTTAAAACATATTCTATTGTGTCACAAACACTTAATATTTTATTCTTGAAGAAGCACATTTTCTTTGAACTAAAAACAAAATACAAGAATGTACTGTAGGTATAAAAGAAATGAAATTCCCATTGCATACAGTTAACTCTATATTGTTTAATATTATTTAACATACAAAGTGTTTATGATATATTCTGAACACCATTTATTTTATATTACATATTATAATAGTTTGGCAACATGTTAATATTACATGTATTATTTTCTAACAAAATTTGTGTTCTGTGGTATCTAATGGTGTGGCTGCCTTTATGCAATGAATAATATATATTCACTTCTCCATATTATAAAATGTTCTCTGAGAAAATTATTTACTCATACGTATATTTCATAGGTTACTTAACCATCTCCCAACCGTGAAATATTTAAATTGCTTCCAATCTTACACTATTATTATAAATGATGCTATAATGCATCTTCTCACTCATTACTTTTATATACTATTTTTTATTTTACTTTAAAAATTTCCTACAAGTAGACATTTTAAACGTTTTATCTAAAAGGTAACAGAATATGATTTTTAAGTGAGATTTGTTTCTTTGGATATGTGAAAATAATAGTAAATGTAAAGTATTTGGAAATGTTCAATAACGTAATAAATAAAATAAATACATTAATAAATAAATTAATAATAAATTAAATCAGTTGTAATCTGTCCATTTAATATTTATTTAGATATATTAATATATACAAGAATCATTTTGTGTGTTTATATGTCCATGTTTCTGTTTCTGTGTATATATACAGTAAACAGACACACATAAACAGACATATACACACTTGGAACAGTTTATATGTACATATATAGAGAGAAAGAGATGCAAAGACACAGAGCATTCTCATACTGCATATATATTGTGGTTTCTTGCAATTTGTGGTAGTTATATTCTATGAAGTTACCAAGAACATAGAATTAGTAATGCTGAAGCATGGGTCCTGGACATGATTCGGTTCCTGTGAGCCTCTGGTCACAACATTTTCATTAATTAATCAATACATAAACTTGTTTTACCTGTATTTCTGTTTAAAGACATCTTATTTAATATATATTGTTGATTTGTGAGCATTGAATTCACACCCAACAACACTATATAGCTCGTATCTGAAAGATGCTTATCCAACACGTGAATTTTCTCAGTAAAATACATCCCAGCCTTCTCACATTAGGAATAATGCACAGAACAGCAGCACTGCATTTGGGAGCCATTTTAAATAGCAAAATCACCAGCCAAAGGCACAAAAATGTGACACTAAATATACTGGAAAAAAAAAGATATTTTTTACAGTATGAGAGCTGAAACAAGAAGGCAGAACATCACTTTGGTCAACATTACGTGGGAACCTGAGTAGTGGGCTACTCAAATTTTTCACTTCTCCACATGTGTGTGAATGACCATGAAAGCAAATGAGTATTTATGTGGAGTTAAAAATAAATTTTTATAAGTAAACAAACAGGAAATATGAAATCCATGAATAATGTGGATTGACTTGCAGATATCTATAATTAGAGACAGAGATAGAGAAAGGAGTGACTTTATGTCTAAATGTGACATATTTACTGCATAATTAGAAAAAATATAACCTTACTTATATCAGAAAAGCATTCACATTTTCTTCCAGAGGCTGGAGCTAAAATACATCCTGACTTATATTATTAGATTTCCTTTCTGACTTCATCAAACAGATTGTTGTACCAAAGTTTTTTCTCTTTACTTTCCTTCCTACACTGACCCTATCCTCACACATGCTGTGCAGTAGGGAGTTGGTTGTATTCTGTCCTTGGCTCGTAAGGTAAAATTGATTTACCCATGTGGCCAAGCTCAGTAAAACTTTGCCTAGATCTTCAGTTTTCAGATTGGGTCATGGGTCTAGCCAATTCTAAGCCCATTCTCTGCATAATTTTAACACACTATTTGATAAACGACCCACTCATGACTAAAGCTGATGATCCAGAGGCAGTACGGATGATAAAAGAACAATGAACCCCATTTTGTGCCACATGATTAACACTCACATCTTGACTAGGATCTTACTGAGATGTCTTGAATATAAATTCCTGGAGAGGGAATGAGCATGTTTAAGGCATTAAATATGTATCTACTTGACCGATTTACTTCCAGAAAGCTGGCATGAGTGTACATTTCTTCTAGCAGTCTATGAGAATACATTTTTTCCCATTGCTTTGTCGTTAGAACTTATACTTTTAATTTTATAATTTTATTATAAAACACTTACTAAAATTCAAATTAACTTCTAGGGAGGTGGATTTTACTTTTAATTAATTATTAAATTTTTAGATATTTTTTTCTGTGAATTGTTATTTTTTGCCTTCCTATTTTTCTACTGGGGTATGCAATTTCTTTATAAATTTCCATTTGTACATTGCTGATTGAGACGTAAATTTTGTTTGCTTCTTTATGCCACAACTCTGGATTTTACCTCTTCTAAATATTTTATGAGTCAAAAGTCATCTGATAATATGAAACTAGAGACAAACACGGATTTAATCTACATCATCATCTGTAAATAAAAACCACTTTTGAATACAATTTTATATGTTAATCCCTCTCCCTACCTCACCCCAATTCTCTCCTACAAAATAGCTTTCAAGTCAAGCATTTATTATAGTATCAAGCAGAACATCATCTTGCATTTACATAAATCTTTTACTATCTTTTGATTGTATGGGGTATAAGTTTTTGTTTTCAGAACAATTCCTGCCAGCTCCTTTCTTGCTACATTGCTAGTAAAAAGATTTACCATTTGAAGATTCATCTCCACCTAGTTTCTAAACCAATGTTAAACCTCTGTGGTTGTATACTTAAGTTTCTTCCCTAGATACAGTCTCCAAAAATGAATTGCTCTTTAGTGACTGAGTGCTTACTGACCCATGATTTGGCATGACCCTAGTAGATCAGGACTACTCTTTTCCAGAAGCCCCACCATAACATCTCTTTCTATTTTCTTGTATAGGGGCCTACTGGTATTAAAGCTGACCTCATTTTGCTGTCTCTTGCTTTACCCATGAAAGTCACCTTGAATAACAATCTTCAAACATTATTTTCTAATAACTCCAGCCCAGACTTAGCTCTTTTTCATTAAAATTATTTCATACATTTTCTTAGTTTAATCATACAGATATTTTAAACATTTAAATATTTAAAATGTTCTATCAAACTATATAACTTATCTTTTTATTAGAAAACAATGATTATTTGAATTACTATTTCATTTTCTATTTGACTACTCTATAAATTAATTGATTGATTAACATTTATTCATGTATTATTATGTATCAAATACAATTATAGATATAGGTGCATAGAGGTCATTCTTGTTCACATTTATGCCCATTTATGTACAAAGACATTAGTGCCCATTTTCCTCCAGATTATCTTTTCAAAAAAGTTTTAAAGTGATCATCCCTGAAAGATATAGTATCTCTCTCTGGAGATACTTAATGTATCTGGATTTGCTTAATGTCCAGGAAAATAAGACATCTCCCTCTATGGCATTTTGGTCATGTTTGTTAGCAGCCCCATATATAAGATCAGGGTTTCCCAATCTTAGGATTCTTTTTCTATAACACATACTATTGAATGTGTAGGTTGTTTGGCTCTCACCACATAACACTAAGTATTGGGGTCCAAGGAATCAGTACAGTAATGTTACTCTGGCTGCTGTTATGTGTTAGTAATAAATTGTCCTTTGTCTCTGACCCAAGAGTCTTATATCTTCTTCCATTTTCCGTGAAACTAGAAAAATAACTTACCTTGAAAGTACAGTAAAATCTCAGGTCCTTCGCAGTTCCCCAAAACGGTTTGTATATAGGACTGCCAGGTCTTCAAAATAATTATACTCTATATTCATACATTATTTTTTATAAATAATTTTATATAATCATTACAACAATGCTGAAATGTAATACTAACAGATAATTACTAACCATTTTATAGAGGCATTTAGTTAGACTCATCAAAATTTAATTTCTTGAGGCATCTTGGTGGCTCATTCGGTTAAGTGTCGGACTTCAGCTCAGGTCATGATTTCATGGTTCATGATCTTGTGGTTCGTGGTTGGAAACCCTCATCAGGCATTGTGTTGACAATGCAGGGCCTGTTTTGGGTTCTCTGTCTCCTTCTCTGCCCCTCCCCTGCTTGCTCATGCTGTCTTGCTCTCTCAAAAATAAATATTAAAAAGTTTAATTTCTTTATTTATAAAATGATATAACTTCTGCCCCATGAAACCTTTATGTGAATTAAAATAGTAGATGAATGTAAAGTGTGTGGTAGAGTACCTGCAAGAGAGAAGATCCTCAGTGTGTCTGTAAAATCTCACTATTCTTCCCAATGAGGTTGAGATATAATGATCATCCAATTTTTTAGTGAAATGTTTCTTCTTGACAGAGTTTATATTGTCTTTTTCTTTCTAAAACCATTTAACAACACTATCAATGTATTACTTGTAACTTAGTAATATGCTTTCACACGTAGCTTTCTTCAATATCGATGTAGATGTTAAAGCACTTTGGGAGCAGAGTCTAAATCACATGTGCCCTATTTTTCTACCTAGATATCTAACAGAATCCAGTCCATAGTGGAGGTTAACAGCTGATAAGATTACTCTAACTACTTAATGTATTCTAAAACCTAGACATATTGGGCCATTGAATAAATAATTTTGGACATACTTTTATTTTAAGATGCATCATAGCTTATTTTTTGCAATTGTTTTGTGTCACATCTTTTCATCATTTGGGGGGGAAATAAATATTTATTTCTAGAAACATACAAAGAATGTTACCTTAAATTAGGAAAAAAATCCCCGAAATAATTGTTCTTTTGATACATGTGGTATGAAAGATGTCCACAAATCTGGGCATCTTTCCAGTAGTGCATGATTAACTTTCCCAAATGTGGTATCATAGAACAGTAAGTTAGTAATTATGAGCACAAGAGCCTTCTGTATTTTATAATGTAAATACCATCAATAGTAACTACAACTAGGAAACAATTTTCCTGAAAACCTCACAAATCTTTACCTAATTAGATTTATGGTTCCATTTACTTGTCTATGTCCTAGAATTTATTTATTTGTGTTTACAACTGACAAAAGTATTCAAAGTAATATTCTAATTCAAAAACAGTTTCATAATTATAAAATAGGTAAATTCATGTAGTTTATATTTAGATATTCTGTAATTCAGAACTTTCCAGAACTTTGCCAGATGATTTTAAACATAAAATAAAGAACTACCAATTGTTTTGTCATTGTGTCAAAAAAGTAGATTATGGGTACATTAGGGTAAGACATATAGAATGGAAGTATAGTTTCACCAATCTTTAAGCAGAAACACCTGAAATTAGTCCATCAAAAATAGGTAGATGAGTAAGAAATGACACAGACCTTAATTATTTAAAACTTTACTTGTAGATTAGCCTTAAAACTATGTTGATGTTAAAATTAACATTATGTTCCAGAAGACACATATACCCTCCCTTATTTTGAAATGGTGGAAGCTATAAAAATCAGAATAGAGATTATGAGTAAATGATTAATTTGTGTATCATAGCAGTTTTATAGAAATTTCCCAACTTTTTTCAAAAAATTGAAAAATAATAATGTAGACATTTACTTTAACATCATACTCTGTATGATACTCTATGTAACAAATAGTATTAAAATTAAATGATAAACCAACACTCTGTGTTGATAGGATTAGCACCCTGTCATAGAGGAAACTATTAGTATATATAAAAATTTTAACAGAATTTTTTTATTTTTCATCTGTTTGATTTCATTTTTCATAAGGTGCATCATAGTAATACTTGAAAAGAAAATTAAGAGATAATTTTAATCCATATAAAACTGAAATTGAGTTAATTGGCATGGAATTACTACTTTTGAATAAATATCTGTAATTAGTTTTGGGGATAATTATCGTGCAGATATACGGTACCATTTATCTTATAGTCCTTATTTGTCATTACCAGACGATGAAATGTTCCATAATATCTTGTTTCTTATATAACAAAGAAAATGTGCATTTTTTAGAGAAAACAAATCACAATTAATTGTAAAATGTGCAACAGATGGTAGAACTTATAATCATTCTATCAGACTAATAGTATACTGTTTGCAGTTTGGAATTTGTTTTTCCCAAAAGATGATGCTGGGTTGAAGCCATATTGACAGCTGGTACATTGCTAATGTAGTTAGTTTGATATACCTCATCTATTAAATCTTGTACATTTTCCAAAATAACAGATGACAAGTGCAATTGACCACCTGGGGAAAGGCAATTTCAATAGAAAGAGAAAATTGATCTTCTCTTTTGGTGATTGTAGAGTTGCTTACTGCTTTTCCTATTTTGGGTGGCATTATTAACCACCAGCATATTATTTGCTTTCAAAAAGTACACATTTTTGAACACAGATCATGATTAAGAGTAATCTACAGGCATCTAACAGATGCTTTACCTATCATAATTATTAAAAATGTAAACATGTTTTGTGGAATATCAGTTCAGATGAACATTTACAGTATATGTTTTACAGATGCTACATTGAAATACCAATTAGATAATGAATTTCTTTAATATAAACAATAAAACATATCTCACGGAATGTTGTATGGTATATAATCATTTAATTAATTACTAATTAATTTAATTCTATTATTTTCAACAAAACATAATGTCTGATGCTTTCAGATTGAATAAAATGTGTTATGATGTTTCTTTGACTTCAGTAAGAAGAGACAATAGGTAGTTAGGACAAAAAATAATGGACTGTAATGTCATGAAAAGTATACGCTATAAAACTTTTTTTAACTTGGTTGTATCACTGAGGACTTCATAGGTTAGGAGGTAAATAGGACCTCCTTATGCCAGTACATAAGCTGTTCATAAGAGTCTTATATATTTGATAACTTGTAAAAAGTCAAGACCTAGTATAGTATTATTAGATATTAAAACAGTTCTGTTTCTAACCCAGTAATATTATTTCTTCTCAAAATTTTCAGGTTGGCATAATCCATTTTAATCTTAAATAAATTGCAAACCTTAAAATATAGACACATTCAAACAACAGAAGACTTTAATCAATAATGCAATATTTTCATTCATATCAAATATATGCCCAAGGTAATTGAATTTAAAAATATGTGAAATAAAATATTTAGACAGAGGAGAAAATTCTTTGTTTAACTGAACAATATTATTATAGAATTTTTTTGTGAATTAATATAACTGGAAAAGAGTGTCTTATAATTAATGCACAATTCCCATTATATATCATAATTTAATATACATGTTGGTATATAACTAAGCTAATTTATATTAAATTTACAGTTATTTACTGTACATACAAAGCGGGGGGCATACTGTACAAAAAAAGCAGGGGCATCTGGGTGGCTTAGTTGGTTGAGCCTCTGACTTCAGCTCAGGTGGTGATCTCTAACTTCAGGAGTTCCAGCCCCATGGCAGGCTCTGTGCTGACAGTTCAGAGCCTGGAGCTGCCTCCTTCTTTCTTTTTTTTTTTTTTTTTTTTAATTTTTAAAAAAAAAATTTTTTTAACGTTTATTTATTTTTGGGATAGAGAGAGACAGAACATGAACAGGGGAGGGGCAGAGAGAGGGAGACACAGAATCGGAAACAGGTTCCAGGCTCTGAGCCATCAGCCCAGAGCCCGACGCGGGGCTCTAACTCACCGACCGCAAGATCGTGACCTGAGCTGAAGTCGGTCGGACGCTTAACCAACTGAGCCACCCAGGTGCCCCATTTTTTTTTAATCTTTATTTACTTTTGAGAAAGAGAGAGAGAAAGAGACAGAGTGTGAGCAGGAGAGGAACAGAGAGAGGGAGACACAGAATCTGAAGAAGGCTCCAGGCTCTGGGGCGCCTGGGTGGCTCAGTTGGTTAAGCACCAGATTTCAGCTCAGGTCATGATCTCAAGGTTCATGAGTTCGAGCCCTGCATTGGGCTCTGTGCTGGCAGCTCGGAGCCTGAAGCCTGCTTTGGATTCTGTGTCTCCCTCTCTCTCTGCTCATACTCTGCCTCTCTCTCTCTCTCTTTCTCTCTCTCTCTGTCAAAAATAAATAAAGATATATGTAAAAAAGAACCTGTGAAATTTAAAAAATGGTAAAATGAAAATAATTGCAATATGTAAACAATGAATAGCAAAACAATAGTAAAAACAATGAATGGAAAAAATATATGATGCTAAATCTCAGAATAGTTGCAGCTATGTAAAAATTATCATGAAATCCCTATAAATGTACTATTCTCTACAGACCTCTATAAGAGTGAGCAAGCAGGACTTTGAAATAAAATAATATCATTCCAAGCAGTGTGTGGGAAATCACTGTTATTCACAAAAAGCTGTCTTTTTATTGAGAGTTTAAATAATATTACACTTTAAAAGTCTATAGACTGTAAAGTTCTTCTGGCATGGAGGGGTAAGCCTACCAAAACCTGTATTCCTAACTAATCATAACTAATTTTTTTTTTTGCAATAGGCAAAAAGTAACTATTGAAGCATTCTGAAAGTAAACAAAACTGTTGAATAGTAGATGGGAATCAAAACTCAGAGAAATGACCTACAAGCTGTTTCCCATTTTCTCTTTCTTTTCTCTGAAGGATTTGCCCAGAAGGTAGTACTAATGTCAGAGATGTGGGAAATAGCAGGTGGCTGAAATGGATAGAAATCCATTTTCCTGGTCAGAAGAACAAGAAGAAAGTCATCAAAAGGCCAGGTTGGGATAGAGAGGGGTGGATATCACAGAAGGGAAAGAGTGTTGTGCAGGACCCAAAGCAGCTTGGCAAAGCATCAATCAAAAGGCAACTAATCCAATTAAAAATGGTCAAAGGACTTGAATACACTTTTCTCCAAAGAGGTCATACAAGTGGCCAGTAAGCACATGAAAAGCTACTCAACATCACTAGTTTCTAACAAAATGCAAATAAAAATATCAGAGGTAACATTTCACACACACCAGGATGGCTATCACCAAATATATAGACAATAACAAATTTTGACAAGGCTATGGATAAATTGGAACCTCACATTGCTGGTGGAATGTAAAATGGTGCATCCTCTTTGGGAAACAGTTTAGCAGCTTCTCAAAAAGTTAAACATGAAATCATCATATGATTCAGTAGTTCCCTTCCTAAGTAATGTAACCAAGAAAATAGAAAGTATACGTCCACACAAAAACTTGTACATGAATGTTCACAGTAGCATTATGCATACTAGCCACAAAGTAGAAGAAACCCAAATATCCATAAATAGATGGATGGATAAATAGAAAACAGAATACCCATAAAGTGGGATTTTTGTAATTATAAAGAGGAATAAAGTACTGATATAAAGTACAATATTGGTGAACTTTGAAAACATTGTGGTAAATAGATAAGGCAGGGACAAAATCTCACAGATTTTGTGATTCCATTTATATGAAATATCTAAAATAGGCATAACTATAGAGACAGGAAGTAGACTAGTAGTTTCCAGGGGCTGGGAAAAGGGAAATGGCAGTGACTTCTCTTAGGTATGTGGTTTCTTTTGGGAGTGATGAAAATATTCTGGAATTAGAAAGTGGTGATGATAGGCCAACTTTGTAAATAAAATTAAAAAAAAATAAATTGTATGCATTTTGTAAAATTTATATGGAAACATTTCCTCAGTAAAAATATAAATGGTATAAACACAGCAATTAAAGATGAACATTGGATTAAATAAACAAGTTCAAACTATATACAGTGTATAAGAAACCTATATTAAATATAAGGAATATTTAAGTTGAAAGTAAAAATTAGGGGGAGTTCCGGAAGATGGCGGCGTAGGAGGACGCTGGGCTCACCGCGCGTCCTGCTAATCACTTAGATTCCACCTACACCTGCCTAAAGAACCCAGAAAACCGCCAGAGGATTAGCAGAACGGAGTCTTCGGAGCCAAGCGCAGACGAGAGGCCCACGGAAGAGGGTAGGAAGGGCGGCGAGGCGGTGCGCGCTCCACGGACTGGCGGGAGGGAGCCGGGGCGGAGGGGCGGCTCGCCGGCCAAGCAGAGCCCCTGAGTCGGGCTGGCAAAAGCGGAGGGGCCGGACGGACTGTGTTCTGACAGCAAGCGCGATTTAGCGTCTGGGAGGTCATAAGTTAACAGCTCTGCTCAGAAAGCGGGAAGGCTGGAGGACAAAGGGAGGGAGAGCTGCTGAGCCCCCGGACGGACGGCAGAGCTCAGCTTGGCGGGGAACAAAGGCGCTCGCCAGCGCCATCTCCCCCGCCCATCCCCCAGCCAAAATCCCAAAGAGAACCAGTTCCTGCCAGGGAACTTGCTCGCTCCGCGCAAACACCCAACGCTGTGCTTCTGCGGAGCCAAACCTCCGGCAGTGGATCTGACTCCCTCCCGCTGCCACAGGGCCCCTCCTGAAGTGGATCACCTAAGGAGAAGCGAGCTAAGCCTGCCTCTCCTGCCCCCGTGCACCTTGCCTACCCACCCCAGCTAATACGCCAGATCCCCAGCACCACAAGCCTGGCAGTGTGCAAGTAGCCCAGACGGGCCACGCCACCCCACAGTGAATCCCGCCCCTAGGAGAGGGGAAGAGAGGCACTCACCAGACTGACTGTGGCCCCAGCGGTGGGCTGGGGGCAGACATCAGGTCAGACTGCGGCCCTGCCCACCAACTCCAGTTATACACCACAGCACGGGGGGAAGTGCCCTGCAGGTCCTCACCGCTCCAGGGACTATCCAAAATGACCAAACGGAAGAATTCCCCTCAGAAGAATCTCCAGGAAATAACAACAGCTAATGAACTGATCAAAAAGGATTTAAAATAATATAACAGAAAGTGAATTTAGAATAATAGTCATAAATTAATCGCTGGGCTTGAAAACAGTATACAGGACAGCAGAGAATCTCTTGCTACAGAGATCAAGGGACTAAGGAACAGTCACGAGGAGCTGAAAAACGCTTTAAACGAAATGCAAAACAAAATGGAAACCACCACGGCTCGGATTGAAGAGGCAGAGGAAGAGAATAGGTGAACTAGAAGATAAAGTTATGGAGAAAGAGGAAGCTGAAAGAAAGAGAGATAAAAAAATCCAGGAGTATGAGGGGAAAATTAGAGAACTAAGTGATACACTAAAAAGAAATAATATACGCATAATTGGTATCCCAGAGGAGGAAGAGAGAGGGAAAGGTGCTGAAGGGGTACTTGAAGAAATTATAGCTGAGAACTTCCCTGAACTGGGGAAGGAAAAAGGCATTGAAATCCAAGAGGCACAGAGAACTCCCTTCAGACGTAACTTGAATCGATCTTCTGCACGGCATATCATAGTGAAACTGGCAAAAATACAAGGATAAAGAGAAATTCTGAAAGCAGCAAGGGATAAACGTGCCCTCACATATAAAGGGAGACCTATAAGACTCGTGACTGATCTCTCCTTTGAAACTTGGCAGGCCAGAAAGGCTTGGCACGATATCTTCAGTGTGCTAAACAGAAAAAATATGCAGCCGAGAATCCTTTATCCAGCAAGTCTGTCATTTAGAATAGAAGGAGAGATAAAGGTCTTCCCAAACAAACAAAAACTGAAGGAATTTGTCACCACGAAACCAGCCCTACAAGAGATCCTAAGGGGGATCCTGTGAGACAAAGTACCAGAGACATCACTACAAGCATAAAACATACAGACATCACAATGACTCTAAACCCGTATCTTTCTATAATAACACTGAATGTAAATGGATTAAATGCGCCAACCAAAAGACATAGGGTATCAGAATGGATAAAAAAACAAGACCCATCTATTTGCTGTCTACAAGAGACTCATTTGAGATCTGAGGACACCTTTAGATTGAGAGTGAGGGGATGGAGAACTATTTATCATGCTACTGGAAGCCAAAAGAATGCTGGAGTAGCCATACTTATATCAGACAAACTAGACTTTAAATTAAAGGCTGTAACAAGAGATGAAGAAGGGCATTATATAATAATTACAGGGTCTATCCATCAGGAAGAGCTAACAATTATAAATGTCTATGCGCCAAATACCGGAGCCCCCAGATATATAAAACAGTTACTCATAAACATAAGCAACCCTTATTGATAAGAATGTGGTCCTTGCAGGGGACTTTAACACCCCCACTTACAGAAATGGATAGATCATCTAGACACACAGTCAATAAAGAAACAAGGGCCTGAATGATACATTGGATCAGATGGACTTGACAGATATATTTAAAACTCTGCATCCCAAAGCAACAGAATATACTTTCTTCTCGAGTGCACATGGAACATTCTCCAAGATAGATCATATACTGGGTCACAAAACAGCCCTTCATAAGTTTACAAGAATTGAAATTATACCATGCATACTTTCAGACCACAATGCTATGAAGCTTGAAATCAACCACAGGAAAAAGTCTGGAAAACCTCCAAAAGCATGGAGGTTAAAGAACACCCTACTAACGAATGAGTGGGTCAACCAGGCAATTAGAGAAGAAATTAAAAAATATATGGAAACAAACGAAAATGAAAATACAACAATCCAAACGCTTTGGGACGCAGCGAAGGCAGTCCTGAGAGGAAAATACATTGCAATCCAGGCCTATCTCAAGAAACAAGAAAAATCCCAAATACAAAATCTAACAGCACACCTAAAGGAAATAGAAGCAGAACAGCAAAGGCAGCCTAAACCCAGCAGAAGAAGAGAAATCATAAAGATCAGAGCAGAAATAAACAATATAGAATCTAAAAAAACGGTAGAGCAGATCAACGAAACCAAGAGTTGGTTTTTTGAAAAAATAAACAAAATTGACAAACCTCTAGCCAGGCTTCTCAAAAAGAAAAGGGAGATGACCCAAATAGATAAAATCATGAATGAAAATGGAATGATTACAACCAATCCCTCAGAGATACAAACAATTATCAGGGAATACTATGAAAAATTATATGCCAACAAATTGGACAACCTTGAAGAAATGGACAAATTCCTAAACACCCACACTCTTCCAAAACTCAATCAGGAGGAAATAGAAAGCTTGAACAGACCCATAACCAGCGAAGAAATTGAATCGGTTATCAAAAATCTCCCAACAAATAAGAGTCCAGGACCAGATGGCTTCCCAGGGGAGTTCTACCAGACGTTTAAAGCAGAGATAATACCTATCCTTCTCAAGCTATTCCAAGAAATAGAAAGGGAAGGAAAACTTCCAGACTCATTCTATGAAGCCAGTATTACTTTGATTCCTAAACCAGACAGAGACCCAGTAAAAAAAGAGAACTACAGGCCAATATCCCTGATGAATATGGATGCAAAAATTCTCAATAAGATACTAGCAAATCGAATTCAACAGCATATAAAAAGAATTATTCACCATGATCAAGTGGGATTCATTCCTGGGATGCAGGGCTGGTTCAACATTCGCAAATCGATCAATGTGATACATCACATTAACAAAAAAAAAGAGAAGAACCATATGATCCTGTCAATCGATGCAGAAAAGGCCTTTGACAAAATCCAGCACCCTTTCTTAATAAAAACCCTTGAGAAAGTCGGGATAGAAGGAACATACTTAAAGATCATAAAAGCCATTTATGAAAAGCCCACAGCTAACATCATCCTCAATGGGGAAAAACTGAGAGCTTTTTCCCTGAGATCAGGAACACGACAGGGATGCCCACTCTCACCGCTGCTGTTTAATATAGTGCTGGAAGTTCTAGCATCAGCAATCAGACAACAAAAGGAAATCAAAGGCATCCAAATTGGCAAAGATGAAGTCAAGCTTTCGCTTTTTGCAGATGACATGATATTATACATGGAAAATCCGATAGACTCCACCAAAAGTCTGCTAGAACTGATACAGGAATTCAGCAAAGTTGCCGGATACAAAATCAATGTACAGAAATCAGTTGCATTCTTATACACTAACAATGAAGCAACAGAAAGACAAATAAAGAAACTGATCCCATTCACAATTGCACCAAGAAGCATAAAATACCTAGGAATAAATCTAACCAAAGATGTAAAAGATCTGTATGCTGAAAACTATAGAAAGCTTATGCAGGTAATTGAAGAAGATATAAAGAAATGGAAAAACATTCCATGCTCATGGATTGGAAGAATAAATATTGTCAAAATGTCAATACTACCCAAAGCTATCTACACATTCAATGCAATCCCAATCTAAATTGCACCAGCATTCTTCTCGAAACTAGAACAAGCAATCCTAAAATTCATATGGAACCACAAAAGGCCCCGAATAGCCAAAGTAATTTTGAAGAAGAAGACCAAAGCAGGAGGCATCACAATCCCAGACTTTAGCCTCTACTACAAAGCTGTCATCATCAAGACAGCATGGTATTGGCATAAAAACAGACACATAGACCAATGGAATCGAATAGAAACCCCAGAACTAGACCCACAAACGTATGGCCAACTCATTTTTGACAAAGCAGGAAAGAACATCCAATGGAAAAAAGACAGTCTCTTTAACAAATGGTGCTGGGAGAACTGGACAGCAACATGCAGAAGGTTGAAACTAGACCACTTTCTCACACCATTCACAAAAATAAACTCAAAATGGATAAAGGACCTGAATGTGAGACAGGAAACCATCAAAACCTTAGAGGAGAAAGCAGGAAAAGACCTCTCTGACCTCAGCCGTAGCAATCTCTTACTCGGCACATCCCCAAAGGCAAGGGAATTAAAAGCAAAAGTGAATTACTGGGACCTTATGAAGATAAAAAGCTTCTGCACAGCAAAGGAAACAACCAACAAAACTAAAAGGCAACCAACGGAATGGGAAAAGATATTTGCAAATGACACATCGGACAAAGGGCTAGTATCCAAAATCTATAAAGAGCTCATCAAACTCCACACCCGAAAAACAAATAACCCAGTGAAGAAATGGGCAGAAAACATGAATAGACACTTCTCTAAAGAAGACATCCGGATGGCCAACAGGCACATGAAAAGATGTTCAACGTCGCTCCTCATCAGGGAAATACAAATCAAAACCACACTCAGATACCACCTCACGCCAGTCAGAGTGGCCAAAATGAAGAAATCAGGAGACTATAGATGCTGGAGAGGATGTGGAGAGACGGGAACCCTCTTGCACTGTTGGTGGGAATGCAAATTGGTGCAGCCGCTCTGGAAAGCAGTGTGGAGGTTCCTCAGAAAATTAAAAATAGACCTACCCTATGACCCAGCAATAGCACTGCTAGGAATTTATCCAAGGGATACAGGAGTACTGATGCATAGAGGCACTTGTACCCCAATGTTTATAGCAGCACTCTCAACAATAGCCAAATTATGGAAAGAGCCTAAATGTCCATCAACTGATGAATGGATAAAGAAATTGTGGTTTATATACACAATGGAATACTACATGGCAATGAGAAAAAATGAAATATGGCCTTTTGTAGCAACGTGGATGGAACTGGAGAGTGTGGTGCTAAGTGAAATAAGCCATACAGAGAAAGACAGATACCATATGGTTTCACTCGTATGTGGATCCTGAGAAACTTAACAGAAACCCATGGGGGAGGGGAAGGGAAAAAAAAAAAAAAAAGAGGTTAGAGTGGGAGAGAGCCAAAGCATAAGAGACTGTTAAAAACTGAGAACAAACTGAGGGTTGATGGGGTGTGGGAGGGAGGGCAGGGTGGGCGATGGGTATTGAGGAGGGCACCTTTTGGGATGAGCACTGGGTGTTGTATGGAAACCAATTTGACAGTAAATTTCATATATTAAAAAATAAATAAATAAATAAAAAATAATAAAATAAAAAAAAAAAAAAAAAGAAAGTAAAAATTAGAAAAAAGCTAAACCATACAAATGATAATCAAAATAAAACTGGAGTGGCCATGTTAATATCAGAGCAAGTGGACTTTATAAAAATGAATATTCTTAGCAACTAAGAGGAATATTACATAAAGATAAATTCACAAAAGAGACATAAAAATCTTAAATGTGTATGTACCTAACAATGTATACTGTTAACTCACCTTTATTTCTATTTTTAAAAATAGTAATTTATGACACAGCCTTGGGTATGAGAGTTCAAGAAAGAATATAGACATTGGTGTTTAGTCCTCTGGGAAATATCCAATTTATAGGCAGGAGGCATCATTGAAAATTCATGAGATAGTCATCAAGATACTGCCATATCCTGATGTTTATTCTTGAAACCTGAGCATAGAAAGAAGTAAATGGAAGCTATGCTCCAGTCTGCCTCTTGAATGCCATTAACTGAAATATTTACTGAAAATTCCCAAATAAAATCTACCATTGAATTGTCCTACCTACATGGCTTATATCTGGAAAAAAATGCAACTATGTTAAAAATATAGTAAACAGAATCAAGACAGGTTGCTTTACTTGAGGCTTCAAAAAGTAGCAGAGGATTCTGCCATTCACCAGATTAAAGAAAGGGTTATAAACTCTTTAGGTGTCTGTATGACATCAGACTTTCTCCACACTCAATATCTACCAGTTTTTATCATTATGTACTACATCCTTGTCAAATGTCAAAATTAAGTCCTAGAGTACACAGTGTTTCTGACACCGAAGTGATGCTTGCTGAAGTAGAACTTTGCTTGCAGGACACATGCAAAACATGGAGAACAGCAAAATGTCTAAGCAGATGCTCCATTCTGTATGAAAAAAGGACAGTTCTAAGCAAGCAGAACAGAAGTAATCATAGAAAACACTGAAGCACAGCTTCATACAGTAAATTCCAGTCCCAGATTAATATAAATCAGAGGTGCAAAGAAGACAAACTCTGTGTGCAGCTGGTAAGAATATGGAGGTGTATTATGTGCAGTTTTCAGACTACTAGACAAAAAAGACTACAAATGGCAACAGGCACTGGGGTCAGTTGCTACAGACAGAAATTAAAAGATTACCTTTCCATACATTAAGTTTACTTGTCAGACCTGTGTGTATGTTTGTATGTGTTCATGCTTTCTTTGACTAGTTTGGACATCAAGAGAAGTTGGTGGTAGAATAGAAAATGACTGATATCAGATGAATAACTAGTTCAGAAGGTCCTGAAATGTGTTTACTTACATTAGTTGCATATAATAAATACGGGTACCATCACTAAGGCCTTGCACATAAAATACAATGCTAGAATGTGACATTTTTATTGAAGCAAATGGTTTGGGTTCATGTTTTCATTATTCGTTTCTTTTCATCTTATTAGTCACACCCTTGGGAGTTGATCTTGAAAGATCGGTATACACAGTTTGTATAAATATGAAAATCCACCTCTCCTAGGTCATCCTAGACATTATTTAAAATTGTATTTGTCTGAGTGTAACCTCTCCCAATATATGGCCTGTGTGAGTTGGTAGCAATCCTTAAAATGAGTAAATTTTAAGGGGCGCCTGGGTGGCTCAGTCGGTTGAGCGTCCGACTTCTGCTCAGGTCATGATCTCATGGTTCGTGAGTTCCAGCCCCGCGTCGGGCTCTGTGCTGATGGCTCAGAGCCTGGAGCCTGTTTCAGATTCTGTGTCTCCCTCTCTCTCTGACCCTCCCCCATTCATGCTCTGTCTCTCTTTGTCTCAAAAATAAATAAACGTTAAAAAAAATGAGTAAATTTTAAGAACTAAGGCATCACACTTAAATTTGGTTATTTAAATTAGGATTTGTTTGAAAGAGCTAATAATTTGAACACTGTTACCTCCAGAAAGTCCTTAATTTCAATACAATCACTACCAACGCCACCAACATCCAGCTGACCGGAGTATTAATTCTGGTTGAAACCTTGGGTTGTGCTATTCAGATCACAAGGGATCTGGATAATGAAGTTCGCCAATAAAGAAATAAAGTACTCCAAACCCATGTTAGATTAATCCCACTATTGTTCCAGGCAAAGGCTGATGAAAGAAATAAAGTCCAAATTTAGTTAAAGTATGTCTTTGTAGGAACGTTGTTAGGAATTGATACTCTGAAAATCTGGCTTAGCTAACTGAAAGCTGACATCCAGCCACCGGCATGAAAGTAAAAGTCCTGTGTTGGTGGACAAACTGCCAGGAAACAAGGGTGCTGGTGTTCACAGACAAGATGATCTTCAGGCCACTGCCTGGCTTTTGCCACTGCCTGTAAGAGTCACCTTGCCTAAGGCAAGAGCTAATTGCCCCAAAGTCTTTGGGGAGCTACTTTAGATCAGCAAAGTTTAGTCTTGCTCAGGCTAACCATTCAGGTAGACCTCACATTGTCTACATGTCCCTTTGCCATAGTTGTTTCTTCATGTGTTTTTATTGATAAGCTCCAGGCGACCTCTCAGCAGCTGAACTATAGAGTTCTTACGGGTGAGAACAGATAAGGTGATGACATCCTGACACAACTCACTTCATTGTTGTGTCAAATTTTTACTTCTAAAACCAACTTCTTTTTTCCTCATTGTCATCTTTTGGCTTCATTAAAAAAAAATTATATATATATATATATATATATATATATATATATATATATATGTATACACACACACATATATATTTATGTTATCATCTCTATCATCTCTATATATTGAGAGAGAGAGAGAGAGCATGGGAGGAGCAGAGAGAATCCCAAGCAGGCTCTGTGTTGTCAGTGGAGAGCCCCACGTGGGGCTCAAACTCATGAACCACGAGATCATGACCTGAGCCAAAATCAAGAGTTGGGCCCATAACCAGCTAAGCCACCCAGTCACCTCTTGGTATTTTTTATTTATTTTTTATTTAAAAAATTTTTTTCAATGTTTATTTACTTTTGAGAGATAGACACAGAAAGTGAGTGGAGGTGGGGGGTGCAGAGAAAGAGGAAGACACAGAATCTGAAGCAGACTCCAGGCTCTGAGCTGTCAGCACAGAGCCTGACGTGGGGCTTGAACTCATGAACCATGAGATCATGACCTGAGCTGAAGTTGGACGCTTAACTGACTGATCCACCCAGGCGCCCCTTGCATCATTTTTTAAATGGAGTATATGGAGTCTGTGTTTATGAATCTAAAGACTTCTTATTAAGAGAATAAACTGGGGCCATCCTCTGAAATAAATTAAAACATTTGTGTACTTTCATATTCACACACAAACACACTTACAGAATAATTGAGTTATTGTCACATCATATCCAATGTGCTAAAGATAGCATATAGTCAAGTAGAAGCTATAGTAAAATATATATATACTTTCAGGAAAACTTTTAGAGAAGAGAAGTTATTCTCAAAAAGATTCTCTGTCTTTTATCATGATGCAGCTAAGCCAAGGAATGATTCACTTCTGTATATCTGTTTGCTTTCTTGTTTGTTTTGCATTTTGATATGTAGTCACATTTTCCTTGTCACTTTTGGGTTTCAGATAAATGTAAATTATCTAATACAATATGTACAAATATTTAAGTTTTTCACATGATTTCCAAAGGTACTATATTTTTATGATCCTATTTTTCTTACAGTATAGATCTATGTAAATGCAGGATCTTCCAGATATCTCATTCTTGTCTATACAAATGTTTTCTGCAGTGCTTTCCATATATATTCCTTTTAAAAGTTTGCTATAATCACCATCTGATAGAATTATAGACCATAGTGGGCTTTTATGAAAAATAATAATTTCCTATGTGGGCATTTATCTGAAAGAAACTAAGAAAGAAAGAAAGTAAGAACTTTACCTCAAAATTCTGTCTCATTTTATCACATGTTTCTGGACTCTTGCATCTGGGGTAATGCTGCCTATCAACTTCTTTCATAGGGTTTCACTCTTCTAAGTGTTTAATTATCACTTGCAATCAAATCAGAAACATATACATGGTTAATTCATAAAATAATACCCAACAGTGGGATCTAACAATTAATTTATATTTTTCTTTGCAATGAACTTTTATATGTCTCTATTTTGATCTTTCTCTGTATGGATGTTCAAAATTCTTTAAGATAAATGTAAAGGCATTAGAAAGAATTCAGTCTAATGAAGAGGTTAAAAGCTCTCCAACTGCTTCATCTTCTGCCTATATTATTTTTATTTAAAGTCATTAACAGTATTCTCATGATTCATGAAAGTTGCTTATTCTATGGACAAAAATCATTGTCTAAAACAACCAGGCTTTTATTACACAGCTGCTAGTTTTCACCATATCTTTGTTTTAAAAATTATAAAATGACAAATATGTGTTTTGGTACTAAAATGCTTAATATAAATTTTGCTGAACTTGCAGAAACCAAATTTTATTTATGCCCATAGAATTATATTCTAGCATATCTGAGGATGATGCTAATACAAATTAAAAAGTGAGGCTTAAATAATTTAAAATGAACATACTTCACTGTAAGTCACTAGAGTTAACTAATGGTGTTTAATGAACTATATGTTCATTTGACATGATTTTTCATATTAGAATAGCTTTTTCTAAGTATTCTCTTACCCTCCCAAAAAGAACCATGTGGTCATTTTAGACAAAAAAATACATTAATAGAAGCTAGATTCAACCTATAAATAACTAGTCTACATAAGATTTTGTTATTTGTGGTATATTAGCATAGATTCAATAATTCTAATTTCATTATTTTATAATTGTGTTTTCCCACCAAAGTCATTGTTTTGTTCTCTTTTGGCAATTCAACAAAATTATTATTGGAAACTTACCATTTGAAAAATATGACAAAATATACCCTGATGTAGAAAACAGTGTATTGCTTTCCACAATTTTACTCTATTTACTGTATTCATTCATTTGCTTTGTTTTGAATAATTTTTCAGAGTAACTAAATATATGAATGAGCTTTCAAACCCTACTTAAATATTTGCCAATAATATTTTGTGCATGTTGCCAAATTAGAAAAACCACTAAAGTGTACTTGGACAAGCCAGGAAACTAATAATAAATGGAAAACTAAAGTCCACAGCTATTATCTGTCATTTAAAAATATTTTATTTAATACACTTTAAAAGTTTGAGTCAAACCATTTTTTTTATTAAAAAATTATTGGAGACATTAATTATATTCATGAGCTTAGTGTGCATCTAGTAAGTGGACCACTGGTCCTCCAAAAGACTAGAAATGCTGCACTCATTCATTTATTAAAGATTTTTTTTAGTTCTCCACTTACAGGCTTACATAAAAAGAATAGTACCTTCCATTATTTATTGATGGGCAAACTGAAGAAATCCAAGTTTAATTGCCCTACCTAGGATTGATGTGAGACCCACTGACATCCACTGTGTGAAGAATACTTTGAAATTGCATGCCTGTGTGATGGCTCTTAGTGATGAAACGTCTCAATTTTGCACATATAAATCTTATTGCTGGGAAAATTATAAAAACAAGCTTTTTAAAAAGTGGATTTTTCTAATGCAAAATTTCAACAATTTGGTTTCACTCTTCACACTGGCTGGGTGACTACAGGAATGTTTTATTTATCTGATTTACTTTTAACCCCATATAAAGCACAGGTGACAAAATACCTGTCTTTTGATTTCCTAGCATTTCAGTCATGCATTGCATTTTGGTCAGACATGTTATTCATTTGGGCTAGACATGGTATAGATATAGACATAGATCTGCAATGTATGTACTTAAGATAACTTTAGTACAGTCTGAGTAGTGTAACAATCTATTTCGTTTCTAAAAGAGCTTATGTTCATAATTTTCTTTGCTTTTTGACTAGCCCCTTATTATTCAATTCATCTGCCTCAACAGGCTCTGTTTTTAACAAGAAAATTCAGCATTTTTATTTTTTCACCTGAGTCATTGGAAGAAGACAGATGACTAAAGAAAATGACTCTTGCCAAGGTGTGGTTTAAGATCATTTAGTATTATTTAAAAGAAGAAAATAAACTCTCAAACTTATGAAATCAATAGTAGATGATTTTAATAAGGATTTTTAAGTGGGTATAGCCTAGTGAAAGGTTTCAAATTGTTTTCAACCAAAATGTGAACTAAATTCATAATATTTTGACATGTATTATGAAATGGCTTTCAGGTTAACTTGATAAATAACAACAATTTCATTGATACCAACCCACTCATAAGTTTCAGCAAAAACAAGTGTTTGGTGTACCAGACATTTAGAAGCAGAAATCATTTACTTGAAGTTATTTGGATGGGGGGCGGGGGGGAATGATACAAATGGCAGGAGAAATTCATCCTTCCAACCTGTTCCAAAGTAGGACCCAATTTAGGAGAGTCTCAAGATCTGGCTGTTGTTTCTGAAGGTGAACATACCTGGTAATCCACAGCGGTGACATTAATGAATCCACTTGATGTATAACTTCCCTGTATTGCTCATTTAAAAAATTAATGTTTATTAATTTTTGAGAGAGAGAGCGCAAGCAGGGGAGGGGAAGAGAGGGAGCTCAAGAACTCAAGAACTGTGGGGGCGCCTGGGTGGCGCAGTCGGTTATGCGTCCGACTTCAGCCAGGTCATGATCTCGCGGTCCGTGAGTTCGAGCCCCGCGTCAGGCTCTGGGCTGATGGCTCGGAGCCTGGAGCCTGTTTCCGATTCTGTGTCTCCCTCTCTCTCTGCCCCTCCCCCGTTCATGCTCTGTCTCTCTCTGTCCCAAAAATAAATAAAAAACGTTGAAAAAAAAAATTTAAAAAAAAAAAAAAGAACTCAAGAACTGTGAAATCATGACCTGAGCTGAAGTCAGATGCTTAACTGACTGAGCCACCCAGGCACCTCTCTATGACTTCTCTTTAAGAGCAAGTTATTCTTACATTTGCAAAAGGCTAGAGAGTAATTTAAAAATGAAAAGCAATAATCCCTTCTTCAACCATTATTCTTTAGTCTCTTATAACAGAGACTACCTTGGGGTGCCTGGATGGCTCAGTCAGTTGAGTGTCCGACATCGGCTCAGGTCATGGTCTTACAGTTCATGAGTTTGACCCCCATGTCGGGCTCTGTGCTGACAGCTCAGAGCCTGGAGCCTGCTTCAGATTCTGTGTGTGTCTCTCTCTCTGCCCCATCCCCACTCATGCTCTCTCTCTGTCTGTCTTAAAAAAATAAATAAAACAGTAAAAAAATTTTTTTAAATAAAAAAAAAACAGAGACTACCTCTTTTAACTTTTTCTGATTTTAGTTTCCTGGTGGTTACTTCTATATTTCAGCATTATATATGTTTATAGCCTTGATCTTTATGTAATTATTTAGATGCATAATTTTACTGGACTTAAAAAAATTACAACCAAGGGTGCCTGGCTGGCTCAGTCGGTTAAGCGTCTGACTCTTGGTTTTGACTCAGGTCATGATCTCACAGTTCATGTGTTCCAGCCCTGCATCAGGTTCTGCGCTGACAGCGAGAAGCCTGCTTGCAATTCTCTTTCTTGTCTCTCTACGCCCCCATTCATGTGTTGCTCTCACTCTCTCTCAAAATAAATAAATAACCATTTAAAAAAAATTACAACCAATGTCTGTCTTTTCTCCTTCTAATAAAATTATAGCAATGTCTTTGCATTTTCTCTATTGTGTTGCTGCTCCAGAGAGTTTATCCTTCTAATCACCACTAAGCCACATGAGGTATCAGCACTCTTGTCAATAATTATCCCACTTTTCATTTTTTCTTAGTCAACTAAACCTTTATTTTTACCTTTTCCATGTTAAGGTGTATATTCTCTTCTGTAACCATAGTGACATCACCAGTGTTCTGTCTGTGTTTATTCTAAAACATATCCAATATGATTTTGCTTTATAAGTATTATTTAATATAAGCAAATGTATTATGATCTGTTAATCTTTACAAAACTCTCAAGTAAATGACCCAGAGTATTCTTACTATGAATTCCATTGGATCTCTAATCTGCATTATAAATTTTTCTTAGGAGGATATAGTGTATTTTTGTTATCTTTATATTTGGACTTTGCTTTTCTTGCAATTAAAAAAATAGTGTTCATTTTTTGTGAGAGAGACAGCGTGTGAGTGAGGGAGAGACAGAGAGAGAGGGAGACACAGAACGCACAGCAGGCTCTGAGCTGTCAGCACAGAATCTGACACGGAAATTGAACTCACAAGCCAAGCGCTGAGATCATGACCTGAGCCGAAGTCCAAATCTCAACTGACTGAGCCACCCAGGTGCCCTTATTGTAATTTTTCTTTGCTTTTTATCACCCTTGATATTTGTGGTGTGTGTGTGTGTGTGTGTGTGTGTACTTACTTATTCAGTCATATCTTCTATTGTGCCTAAGATTCTGCTCATGTACAGTAAAACCTAGTGTGTGAGCGTAATTCATTCTAGAAAATATGCTTGCAATCCAAAGCACTTGTATGTCAAAGTGAATTTCCCCATAAAAAATAATGGAAACTCAGATTTGTTCCACAAATATTCATTTAAAAATGATTATAATACCGTAACATAATACAAAATAATAAAGAAAATACAAAATATAAAGAAAAATAAACAAATTAATCTTCACTTACCTTTCAAAACTTTTGTGGCTGGTATGAGGGAGAGGAGAGCAGAGGGTTATTATGTAGGACGACTTTTCACTATCTCTAACAGAATCACTGCTATCTCTTGGCTCAATGGAATCTTTTTCTGCATGGGGGCCATTGTATATGCCTGCATGGATGTTGACTACAGTACAATATTAATAAACTCTTGTCATATACTGTATCTAATGTAACTGGCAATAAAGCAGCTGAGGAAAGCCTGACGTAGAATGAAGCAAAGCCTTCCCAAGCTACTCTTGTATGGAAAAGCAAAGGACTGTCCATGGGTGCTTTGAAGTTACGAAAAATACATTAGTGCCATTTGTGGGTACCTTCTGACATTCTGAAAAATCACTGTTTTCTGACAAACACTGCAGTCTGAGGCCAAGCATCCACGCATGGGATCAATCACCCACAATCTTGCAGCGAGAGAGAAAGAACCATTGATTCAGTTGTGATCATGTGACATTCAGTGTCATATACTACTTGTATTGCAAGATATCGCTCATTTATCAAGTTACAGTTTATTAGAAATGTTTGTTCATCTTGCAGAACACTCACAGAACGAGTTACTTGCAATCCAAGGTTTTACTGTACTGCGGTCTCCTGAATCCAATTCCCCAAAATTATCTTCCCCAAGAATTCTGTACTCTGCACCCAATCTGAAATTATTCTCTAGACCTGCTGCACAGCTGCGGCCCAAAGATTGCCCTTCTTGACTCTAGTCTGACTCCACTTGTTTAAATTAAATTTTAATTTTTAATTAAAATTATTATTTTAATAATTATAAAGAAATTCTATTATTTCCTATTATCTGAGTTTTTCCTTTTATGTAGCATCCAGTTCCTGTTTTATGTCTGTAAAACCTTTCTAAATATATTAGACAGCATTCATTATAGTCTTTTTAAAATGTTAATTTCAATTATCGGTATTAGCTTATTGTCTAAGATCAGATTTTTGGTTTGTATGCATTTATCCTCTTCTTTAATGTTTGTTTAAAGTCTGGGATTGTGATGCCTCCTGCTTTGGTCTTCTTCTTCAAAATTACTTTGGCTATTCGGGGCCTTTTGTGGTTCCATATGAATTTTAGGATTGCTTGTTCTAGTTTCGAGAAGAATGCTGGTGCAATTTTGGTTGGGATTGCATTGAATGTGTAGATAGCTTTGGGTAGTATTGACATTTTGACAATATTTATTCTTCCAACCCATGAGCACGGAATGTTTTTCCATTTCTTTATATCTTCTTCAATTTCCTTCATAAGCTTTCTATAGTTTTCAGCATACAGATCTTTTACATCTTTGGTTAGGTTTATTCCTAGGTATTTTATGCTTCTTGGTGCAATTGTGAATGGGATCAGTTTCTTTATTTGTCATTCTGTTGCTTCATTATTAGTGTATAAGAATGCAACTGATTTCTGTACATTGATTTTGTATCCTGCAACTTTGCTAAATTCATGTATCAGTTCTAGCAGACTTGTGGTGGAGTCTATCGGATTTTCCATGTATAATATCATGTCATCTGCAAAAAGTGAAAGCTTGACTTCATCTTTGCCAATTTTGATGCCTTTGATTTCCTTTTGTTGTCTGATTGCTGATGCTAGCACTTCCAACACTATGTTAAACAACAGCGGTGAGAGTGGACATCCCTGTCGTGTTCCTAATCTCAGGGAAAAAAGCTCTCAGTTTTTCCCCAGTGAGGATGATGTTAGCTGTGGGCTTTTCATAAATGGCTTTTATGATCTTTAAGTATGTTCCTTCTATCCCGACTTTCTCGAGGGTTTTTATTAAGAAAGGTTGCTGAATTTTGTCAAAGGTCTTTTCTGCATCAATTGACAGGATCATATAGTTCTTATCTTTTCTTTTATTAATGTGGTGTATCACATTGATTGATTTGCGAATGTTGAGCCAGCCCTGCATCCCAGGAATGAATCCCACTTGATCATGGTGAATAATTCTTTTTATATGCTGTTGAATTCTATTTGCTAGTATCTTATTGAGAATTTTTGCGTCCATATTCATCAGGGATATTGGCCTGTAGTTCTCTTTTTTTACTGGGTCTCTGTCTGGTTTAGGAATCAAAGTAATACTGGCTTCATAGAATGAGTCTGGAAGTTTTCCTTCCCTTTCTATGTTTTGGAATAGCTTGAGAAGGATAGGTATTATCTCTGCTTTAAACGTCTGGTAGAACTCCCCTGGGAAGCCATCTGGTCCTGGACTCTTATTTGTTGGGAGATTTTTGATGACTGATTCAATTTCTTCGCTGGTTATGGGTGTGTTCAAGCTTTCAATTTCCTCCTGATTCAGTTTTGGAAGCATCTGGGTGCTTAGGAACTTGCCCATTTCTTCCAGGTTGTCCAGTTTTTTGGCACATAATTTTTCATAGTATTTCCTGATAGTTGCTTGTATTTCTGAGGGATTGGTTGTAATAATTCCATTTTCATTCATGATTTTATCTATTTGGGTCATCTCCCTTTTCTTTTTGAGAAGACTGGCTAGAGGTTTATCAATTTTGTTTATTTTTTCAAAAAACCAACTTTTGGTTTCGTTGATCTGCTCTACAGTTTTTTTAGATTCTATATTGTTTATTTCTGCTCTGATCTTTATTATTTCTCTTCTTCTGCTGGGTTTAGGCTGCCTTTGCTGTTCTGCTTCTGTTTCCTTTAGGTGTGCTGTTAGATTTTGTATTTGGGATTTTTCTTGTTTCTTGAGATAGGCCTGGATTGCAATGTATTTTCCTCTCAGGACTGCCTTCACGGCATCCCAAAGCATTTGGATTGTTGTATTTTCATTTTCATTTCTTTCCATATATTTTTTAATTTCTTCTCTAATTGCCTGGTTGACCCATTGATTCTTTAGTAGGATGTTCTTTAACCTCCATGCTTTTGGAGGTTTTCCAGACTTTTTCCTGTGGTTGATTTCAAGTTTCATAGCATTGTGGTCTGAAAGTATGCATGGTATGATTTCAATTCTTGTATACTTATGAAGGGCTGTTTTGTGACCCAGTATATGATCTATCTTGGGGAATGTTCCATGTGCACTCGAGAAGAAAGTATATTCTGTTGCTTTGGGATGCAGAGTTTTAAATATATCTGTCAAGTCCATCTAATCCAATGTATCATTCAGGGCCCTTGTTTCTTTATTGACCGTGTGTCTAGATGATCTATCCATTTCTGTAAATGGAGTGTTAAAGTCCCCTGCAGTTACCACATTCTTATTAATAAGGTTGCTTATGTTTGTGAGTAATTGTTTTATATATTTGGGGGCTCCGGTATTCAGCACATAGACATTTATAATTGTTAGCTCTTCCTGATGGATATACCCTGTGATTATTATATAATGCCCTTCTTCATCTCTTGTTACAGCCTTTAATTTAAAGTCTAGTTTGTCTGATATAAGTATGGCTACTCCAGCTTTCTTTTGACTTCCAGTGGCATGATTAATAGTTCTCTATCCCCTCACTCTCAATCTGAAGGTGTCCTCAGGTCTAAAATGAGTCTCTTGTAGACAGCAAATAGATGGGTCTTGTTTTTTTTATCCATTCTGATACCCTATGTCTTTTGGTTGGTGCATTTAGTCCATTTACATTCAGTGTTATTATAGAAAGATATGGGTTTAGAGTCATTGTGATGTCCGTAGGTTTCATGCTTGTAGCGATGTCTCTGTTACTTTGTCTCACAGGATCCCCCTTAGGATCTCTTGTAGGGCTGGTTTAGTGGTGACGAATTCCTTCAGTTTTTGTTTGTTTGGGAAGACCTTTATCTCTCCTTCTATTATAAATGACAGACTTGCTGGTAAAGGATTCTCGGCTGCATATTTTTTTTTCTGTTCATCACATTGAAGATCTCCTGCCATTCCTTTCTGGCCTGCCAAGTTTCAGTAGAGAGATCGGTCACGAGTCTTATAGGTCTCCCTTTATATGTTAGAGCATGTTTATCTCTAGCTGCTTTCAGAATTTTCTCCTTATCCTTGTGTTTTGCCAGTTTCACTATGATATGTCGTGCAGAAGATCGATTCAAGTTACGTCTGAAGGGAGTTCTCTGTGCCTCTTGGATTTCAATGCCTTTTTCCTTCCCCAGATCTGGGAAGCTATCAGCTATTATTTCTTCAAGTACCCCTTCAGCACCTTTCCCTCTCTCTTCCTCCTCTGGAATACCAATTATGCGTAGATTATTTCTCTTTAGTGCATCACTTACTTCTCTAATTTTCCCCTCATACTCCTGGATTTTTTTATCTCTCTTTTTCTCAGCTTCTTCTTTTTCCAGAATTTTATCTTCTAGTTCACCTATTCTCTCCTCTGCCTCTTCAATCCAAGCCGTAGTTGTCTCCATTTTATTTTGCAACTTGTTGATAGCATTTTTTAGCTCCTCCTGGCTATTCCTTAGTCCCTTGATCTCTGTAGCAAGAGATTCTCTGCTGTCCTTTATACTGTTTTCAAGCACAGCGATTAATTTTATGACTATTATTCTAAATTCACTTTCTGTTATATTGTTTAAACAATTTTTGATCAGTTCCTTAGCTGTTGTTATTTCCTGGACGTTTTTCTGAGGGGAATTCTTCCATTTTGTCATTTTGGATAGTCCCTGGAGTGGTGCTGTACTGTGGGGCACTTCCCCTGTGCTGTCTTGAATAACTTGCGTTGGTGCGTGGGGCCGCAGTCAGACCTGATGTCTGCCCCCAGCCCACCGCTGGGGCCACAGTCAGACTGGTGTGTGCCTTCTCCTCCCCTCTCCTAGGGGCGGGATTCACTGTGGTGTGGTGTGGCCCGTCTGGGCTACTTGCACACTGCCAGGCTTGTGGTGCTGGGGATCTGGCATATTAGCTGGGGTGGATCCGCAAGGTGCACAGGGGCAGGAGGGGCAGGTTCAGCTCACTTTTCCTTCGGAGATCCACTTCAGGAGGGGCCCTTCTTCCGTGGGCCTCTCATCTGTGCTTGGCTCCGGACACTCAGTTCTGCTAGCCTCTGGAGGTTTTCTGGGTTATTTAGGCAGGTATAGGTGGAATCTAAGTGATCAGCAGGATGCCCGGTGAGCCCAGCGTCCTCCTATGCCGCCATCTTCCACAGGTTCCTCTGTTTCATTTCTTTAGAGAATATCCTCTCAATTTTATGCCTCTAAATACTAACTTGTTAGCTGGCAACTCAGTGTGAAAATGTGTAAGGGGCTGTAAGAGAGAGAAGAAGGATTCTAACTCTTTTAAATGCAGAATTTTAGGGGCGCCTGGGTGGCGCAGTCGGTTAAGCGTCCGACTTCAGCCAGGTCACGATCTCGCGGTCCGTGAGTTCGAGCCCCGCGTCAGGCTCTGGGCTGATGGCTCAGAGCCTGGAGCCTGTTTCTGATTCTGTGTCTCCCTCTCTCTCTGCCCCTCCCCCGTTCATGCTCTGTCTCTCTCTGTCCCAAAAATAAATAAAAAATGTTAAAAAAAATAAAAAATAAAAAAAAAATAAATGCAGAATTTTAAATGGTCACAGAGAAAAGCAAGATGGTACCCCTGCACCTCTGAGACTGAAAACTTCCCTCTCTAAGGTCCTGCCTGACAGCTCAGGTCCTTCTGCTGTTTAAGGACTTGGGAAGGCTATGTCTTATGTTTCATAAGTCAATATTTGTTTATATTCTTTGCATGTCCTAGAAACATTTTGAAATATCCCTCATATCATCTTCCTCATTGTGGTTTTATTCCTTCTTTAGTTTTTTACTGTTATTTTAATGTAGTCTCAAAGTAGAGGAAGCAGGAAGTTTAATATGACCTTTCAGTTTGGATTTTCAAAGGAGGAAATATTAGAATCTGGCAGAAAAGGTGGCAGTACAAGTTTTTGAAGATTGTTTTTGTTTATTCATATGAATAACCAAACTATATAATCACAAACATAAGTTTTGTTTTGTTTTGTTTTGTTTTTAAATTTTTTTTCAACGTTTTTTATTTATTTTTGGGACAGAGAGAGACAGAGCATGAACGGGGGAGGGGCAGAGAGAGAGGGAGACACAGAATCGGAAACAGGCTCCAGGCTCCGGGCCATCAGCCCAGAGCCTGACGCGGGGCTCGAACTCACAGACCGCGAGATCGTGACCTGGCTGAAGTCGGACGCTTAACTGACTGCGCCACCCAGGCGCCCCGCAAACATAAGTTTTTTAAAACGTGTTCAAAATATTTGCTTTTGTGTTATGGGCTCAATTTCAATTTTATATTTGTCAATTTCTTTTTGAATATATATCTTTATTAGTGTTCAACTCCAACAAAAATAGTAAAAATTTATAATGACTGTGACTTTCATCTTGAAATGTGCCTCTGGGACATTTCATTCAATAATATATAAATTAAAGTAGCCATAAACTCTCTTTTTGAATCACTGGGCTGCTAAGATTATGTATTTGTCTTCTAATTAAAGGGATCCAGAAATCTTAACATTTAAAGCCTCTTCTTAAATGTAATCCCATCTGGATCTGAATAACGTAATTTGAAATTAATATAACAATATTTTCAGAGCAGAAATTAAAATAAAAATTATACTATTTGCTAACAAATCTGGTGGTTTATTGAAAAAAAAAACAAACAACAACACTTACCTTCTTAAATTTATTTCCTTTGGTCAAAACATTTTCAAAATACATATTCATTTTTAAGTGCTCTGGGGCTCAATGTATCTTCAACAAATGACATTCACAACTATGAAGGAATCATTGTTATCAAGAATCAGGTCTTGGGCACCTGGGTGGCTCACTTGATTAAGCATCTGACCTCAACTCAAGTCATCCTCTCAAGGTTCCTGAGTTGAAGCCCTGCATCAGGCTATCTGCTGTCATGTCAGCACAGAGGCAGCTCTAGATCGTCTGTCTCCCTGTCTCTGCTTCCCTCCCTCCCTCTCCCTCTCTCTCTCGCTCTCTCCCTCTCTCTCTCTCAAAAAAAAAAAAAGAAAAAGAAAAAGAAAAACAAAAAACAGGCCTTAACATAATTTTAATGAAGTTATCAATATATCATTTGAAAGGATGTTAATCTTCTATATGCTTTTTGAATCTGTTCTTCTCTGTATTTGGTCCAGAAATAGAAACCAGAAATTACTTCCAAGTAGGGAATTTTTCTCTTGTCCTTTCCCAACACTTATCCTTGTGCTGTGAAAGACATTTTGGGAAAATTTTGTACTAGTCTCTAGTTCATGTTCCAGCACTCCCTCATGATACGCTGACCTAAGACTGTGAATGTTAATATAAAAGAGATTTGTAAGCATGTCTTTTCTTTCCTGAGATTTATGAGGATGGACTAAATTAAACTGACCTTTTGAATCATAGTTTTTACAACACAAACTTGAGTAAGAAATATATATATATATATTGTGTGTGTGGTTTGTTTTTAAGAATAAAATGATCCAAAATTAACACTGTGTACACAAAATGACTTTTAGTTATTACTCTTAACACTGTCTTTTGTTTTTAAAGTTGTCTTTAAATGCTTTATGTTATATTTCCCCATCTCAGCTCTGCCACTTTTAAAACAAGGAAAACAATACTTGATTTACCATTAGAAGAATAGCGTTTGAATCCCAGTACTATTTATTCACATGGGAAGAGATTGCAATATAAGGCCCCTGGCCTCTTTAATTTTTAAAATTCTCACATACAGGAGTTTCTTAATACTCCAGCCCCTTAATAGTTGTGTGAATTAAATAAAATATTTATTGATAAAGTTTAAAAATCTGTCCCTACATGGTGAGCAATAATTTTATGTACATGTATACTAAACTCCACAGGAAAAGAATCTTTTAGTAGATTAAAAGTATAAAATATTCTGTAAATTAGAAATGTTCAGATTTCATTTTCCCTTAGTGGATTAAATTTGTAAAATATTATATAAATTAAAAATGTTCACATTATAAGGAAGAAAAGTGCACAGAGATACTTTAACAGTTCTTTACAATCAAATTGAAATTACATTGTACTTTCTGACTTTGTTGGGTTGGTAGAATGCTTTTTCCTTCTGGCCAGTTCTTCTTTGAACTATTTTATGTAGTCTTGAAAATAGATATGAATAGTCTGATCTGAAACAATTTATGCCATAAATAAGTCGTTCCATTATATCTTAAGTAACCTCTATGTTCTATACTTGTTCCAGATAATGTTCTAAAAACTTTTCTAGACATATGTATATGAGGATGAAAAAACAGACATGATGCCTATTTTTAAAGATTCTACACTTTACCTAGAAACATATATATATATATATATATATATATATATATATATATACACACACACACATATATATACATATATACACATATATGTATATATATACATATATATTTATATGTGTGTATGTATATATATGTATGTTCAATTCAGTTGAATTTTTGGTATTTGACATATCTGGTGGCAGTGGCAGTGGAATCTGAAGCAAACTTTTTTTAATTTTATTTTAACGTTTTATTTATTTTTGAGACAGGGAGAGACAGAGCATGAACAGGGGAGGGTCAGAGAGAGGGAGACACAGAATCTGAAACAGGCTCCAGGCTCTGAGCTGTCAGCACAGAGCCCGATGCAGGGCTCGAACTCACGGACTGCGAGATCATGACCTGAGCCGAAGTCGGCTGCTTAACCGACTGAGCCACCCAGGCGCCCCTGAAGCAAACTTCTGATGACATTCAGGGACAATGAGAAACAGAGGAGTGGTACTCATGAACCTTCTTTTGAGTTCGCTGCCCTTCTCACCATTTCTGAGGATTATGGCCAAGTTCCTCTTGGTTTTGAGCTCCACTACCTTTATGTTGAGCTCCCAATCTAATTGGGTTTTGAGTCTATTCCCCAACTCTTTGGAATCATTAATTCCACAATGGGAACTGCTGGCAGTTTGGACCATAATTCTTCATTTATTTGGAAACTCTAGTTCTTGATTCCATACCCAGATTCCTTTTTGGAAACCATGGGCTGCAGTACCCCATTTGTGTGGAATCAGATTGCAGTCTCCATTTGTTGAGGCCTGCTCGTTCAGTCCATTCCCCAGTCCCAAGTTCCATGCTGGAAATTGTCGGATGTGTATACAGGGGCTTCTCTTCGCTAGGGTGCAGTAACACTTGGTAACTGCTAAGATATTAAGATGCACATGTTTGTTTTTCTTTTTTGTGTAGATAAAGGCTAGCTAAAAGAAATGGGATCTTTAGGGGTGTCTGGGTGGCTCAGTCAGTTAAGCGTCCGACTTCGACTTGGGTCATGATCTCGTGGTTTATGAGTTCAAGCCCTACGTTGGGCTCTGTGCTGACAGTTTGGAGCCTAGAACCTACTTCATGTTCTGTGACTTCTTCTCTCTCTCTGTCCCTCTCCTGCTTGTTCTCTGTCTCTCAAAAATGAATAAATATTTTTTTTAAAAATGGGATCTTTAACTTCCAAAGAGTTAAGCATACCATCTTCCAGGAAACCTGCTTATTTTATGGTTAAGAACTGTAGTCCTGGAAGCTGTAAGTATCTACAAAAATGACAAAATCCTATAAAAAATAATCTCAAATTACAATGATCTTTATGGGGCATGTTCCAATTAGACAACATCATTCATTTTAGAAGCACACGTGAGGGGCGCCTGGGTGGCTCAGCTGGCTAAGAATCCTGCTGTTGATTTCTGCTGAGGTCATGATCTCTGGCTGTTCACTGACAGCAAGGAGCCTGCTTGGGATTCTCTATCTCCCCTCTCTCTGCCCTTCCCTCCCTCACTCATTCCCTCTCTCTCTCTCTCAAAATAAATAAATAAACATTAAAGGAAGAAGAAGCAGCACACATGAAAACAAGGGTTCCCAAATTAAATAGAATAGGATAACTATTTTAATTTATATGACGAAGCTTCCCTAAGAATTCAAGATTCCAAAATAGCTTCATTAAAAGACTTGTTAGAAAAGACTAGTGAAAAATTAGAGGCACACTAGATAACTAAAAAGATAATAAAACCATTGTGACTTCTACTGCTTCCCTTTTCTTTACATGAGTACTCACATTTTACTAATTCTCTGTCCAAACAGCCTTTCCATTCTGAAGATACTACTAAATAGCAACCTTTTCAAATACTTTAAAATAAAACTACCTGAGGTTTCAGACAAACTTCCGCACATATATTTCACCCTTTGGTCAAAGACTGAACTCAGAATCATAGTTAAAGAATTTCCTAAAGCTAGAGAGGATCCCCAAAAGTTTTTTGAAGAATTTAGAATAATCACTGGGGCCTATGACCCTGGGCTGCTAGATCTTTTAGTGCACATATTGGTAGGACCTAGTGAAACCCAAAAATATATGCTACAAAAAGAATGGTAAAACCTTGAGGACAATATTTGAAACCCTTGATCCTCAATGTGTTCCCTTTATGGCTAAGAAAGATATTGTGAAATAACAACTGATTTTTTACAGTCCATTCCTAGAGTTTTTCCTTCCCTTACTGATTGATTGGTATATTATTCAAACATACAAACGAAAGATGAATCTGTAACAGACTTCAAAGCTCTTTTGGAAGCTGTCTTCCAATAGTATTCCAGGTTCCATACACTATATAAGGTCACAACACTTGCTCTAGCTATTCTATTTATAAATGGATTATATACTGAGATTAATGGATTAATAAAAAGGCAGAAAATATAGATAGGAGGCCAACCCTCTGACTGAGCTCATGACTACAGATGAGCACTTTGAAATGACCTTGGAGTATGACTTCAAACAAAAATTTGCCTTATTAATTATTAATCTTGCAGCCACAACAAATCCAAGACTAGAGACCTCAAATAATACCTAGGCCTTTCAAACGTGCCCTCTTAGGGTCCTATCATGAAGACAGTGGCCCCCAAATCAATTTCTCATCTGTAATCAACTGGAACACTGGAAAAAAGATTATCCCCTAAGGTCCTATGCAAATTCTTCAACTTAATTGCCCCATATCTATCGCCAAGGTAGGCCCCCCACATGTGTCCCTCCCTGAGTTGATTGACTCCAAGGGATTCTCCAGAAATTCCCTTAAACACCCAAGCTGAAATTAAAATTGAAATTAACGGGAAACTTTGACATAATATACTTGATACTAGAGCTATGCTTTCTAGTTTAACTCCTATTCTCGTAGGAAAACAAATCCCTTGGAGAAAACAAAAAAGAGCTTTCCCTATTGGGGGTATAAAGTTCAGAGAGAATTTCTATCCCAACTAATACAAATGACTCTGGGACCTTTTACTGAAAAACATTTCCTTTTGATGTAAGATGCAGCCCTTTTCAATGTATTAAGCAGACATCTCCTTTCTAAAGTTAAAGGACATTTTGCTACCAATGGATACCTCACCTGAGAATTTCCTGACCAACCTAAACCTGATCTATTATGTTCTTTACAACCCACTTTTGATACAGAAGAAAAAGAATTCCAAAAGTCGTCAGTTTAATCAAGGGGCCTGAAAATCTGTGGGATGCTTCTAATACTGACATTGGGTGAATAAAAAGTACAGAACCTATAAAGATTCAATACATGTGACTAAACCTTTTCCTAAATTGTCTCAATATCTACTAAAGCCTGAGACCATGCAAGTCTTCACATGCAAGTCTTTCTATTCACTTAATGGGATGCTGCCCATTTATGAATCATTCGGTGAAGCCAATTAGATCTGTAAAATTTACTCTGTTGGATTATTGTTATTTAACATTACAACCAAACCTCAATTAGCACCACTTGTATTTGAACACCATGACAGATGCTATTGTAGGGGTGGGAGAGTTTTCCTTTCTTCCATCTAGGTTCGTCCGCTGGTTAAGTAATTACGTTGACATAAGACAGATTAACAAGAGAAAAACAAACAGAAGTTTAATAAAATGTATACCTTGTTTATACATGGGAGAGACCCAGGAAAACTGAGTAACTCCTCAAAATGGCCCAAGCCACCACCTTAAACACACTTTAAAACCTTCAGTGTTTGCCACTGACTGCAAGATCTTGCCCAAGTGATGTGGCCATTTAACACTGTCCAATTCAGTTAACATGTTATTAGACTTCTGTTTGTTTTTCTCCTGTTAACCTGGTATTTATTATTATTATTATTACAAAGGTTTCTCAGCCAGGAACCTAGAAGAGTAAAGGGAAATTATTTTTCCTTCCTCACACAAGTAAAGCAAAGCAAGATAAATAAAATAGGCTTGAAAGTTTATATGTAACAGCACATTTCACATCCATCCCACTTTTAAACTAGGGAATCTTTGCCAGTAGCTATTTATGCTAAAATAACTACTATTATTCCAATATTATTCTATTCCAAATCAAAATTAAACCACTAAATTATTTTATTGTATACAGTATGAACACATCTCTAGACCCTTGAGTTAATAGTTTTACATTTAATTTTTTAATTTTTTTAATTTACCCTTAATCATCTTTAAGTGTATGATTCAGTGGCATTAAGTGTATTCACAGTGGTTTATGATCATTGCCACTATCAATTTCCAAAATTTTGTAGCCTTCTGATTAGTTTTACATTTTAACCAGAACTCTTAAAACCTTCCCATTCTTCACAGTTCCTGTAAGGATTCCAGACCACTTTGAAAGCATCACACCACTAATTATCAGATTTCTGGCAATTTCTTTATTTTGTAAATATTTTTAAAATTGAGATGTAGGTAAATGCACAAAAAGAATGTGCATATATTTTTTTTTTCTAAACGAAACACATCTATGCAGCCACCACAAATATCAGGAAATAAAGTATTACTAGTGTTTAGGAAGATGCCATCACATTTTCTCCATTTCCAGACACCTTTCCACCTCCCATCAGAATATAGAAGAGAAATTATGAAACCTTTGGGGAAAGTGTCCAGACAAAGAGAAAACAACCACCATCAGGTGGGGCAACTAATGACAGAAATCTCCACCTAAATTGAAAGTTTATTTTAAGAAATAATGATAGAAGAATAAATCGAAAAAGATCAGATTTAGGTAACTCAAAAATTCACACAGATGTATTCAGTATTTATGCTATTGAATTCAAGTATTTTGTTATCTTTCAAGTACTCACATCCTTTAAAAGTTATTTTGTTCTTTAATCTTATTGAATACTATTATAATTGCAAAACACTTTAAAGTCTATCTTATTGCATTCTACATTGTATCAAGGGTAGGAGTAACCTATATACAAGGAAAAAATACAAGAGACCTTGAGACTCAAAATGTAATCTTTTCTAAATTAGTAGACAAAGCTTAATTTTAAACCACATTGTGTATTATTGTAGTAAAACATAGGGAAAGTTTGGTTTAATACAGATCGAGTCAGCAATAAACCCAGAGTTTATTTCAGGCAGCAGAAGCCACTCTTGTTGTGTTCTGTTGTATTGTTGTTTTCTTTTGTTTGTGGGTTTTGATTTTTGTTTGTTTTTTCCTTTATTTATTTATTTTTTTTTCAGTAGGAAGTGAAATTGCAAAGCAAAGCTGTGGAAGAAATGGGAAAGGGTTGATGAACAGAGAGCCCTGCAAAGCGGTAGCCTCTTCTAGTGCATAAGCATTTATCCAAGGAGTGTGGTGTGGTGGGCCATAAATGATCGTATGCACTAAAAGGAAGGTAGCTAAAATGTTATACTGTGCAGTAAGTCACTTTAATACATATCTTTCCCCTCTTGATGCTCAACTCTGTAGCTTGATATAGATAAAACGTCTTTCTCTGTGATTTTATGCCTACGCATACTGGAGAACTGATAAAATTATAATCCTCGTAAAAATAGCAAATCTTGACAACTTTTATTTCTCTATTGTATCTGTGTATGTTTTTTAACTTATCATTAAATATTAGAATACAGCTATTGAACTGAAGACTGGAGAGAAACCTTAGGTATACATTCCTACTAAACAGAAATTCTAAAATGTCAGTTAACCAATCAAGCCAATACAAACAAAACATAACAAAAACCTGCCTTCTCTCCCCCACCACTTCCTACCTCCATCCATCTTCTCCCCCATTTAATGTCTATTTCCTTTCTCTTTGGCATAGAAGCAGAAGTAAGCAAGGTGCCATGTTATTATTAGTGTGTCTGTAAGTAACTTTGTAATTTTTATCAGTCTTCTGAACTCATTTTTCTTGAGACATATGTTTTCATTGTTTTTATTGCAGGTACAAAAGAAAGTTCTTTCTGAGGAAACTTTAAAAATAACATATGTAAACTTTTAACCTCTGTGCTTTCTCATTAAAATATGGATAGGGTTCTCAAAACTAAACCTTATTTTAGCATGGTCAATCTTTGATTCCAAAAACCACCCTTATTTTATAAATAGATGCTTTACTCAAGCTAAAAGTTATCCAAAGAATAAAAAGGAATATTTTGGGGAGCACCTGGGTGGCTCAATCAGTTGGGTGTCCAACTTCGGCTCAGGTCATAGTCTCCCGATCCGTGGGTTCAAGCCCCGTGTCGGGCTCCTTGCTGACAGCTCAGTGCCTGGAGCCTGCTTCAGATTTTGTGTCTCCCTCTCTTTCTGCCTCTCCCCTGATCGTGCTCTCTCTCAAGAATAGATAACCATTTAAAAACACTAAAAAGGAATATTTTGTCAGCACATGGTAAACAGCAGCAATCTGGAAGAGTAACTATAGCATGCTTAAGGAATTACATATCTTTTCTGCATCCTAAATTAAGTTTTTGTTCAATGTTTTGTTTTTGGGGAATTCAAATAAATATACATAAAATTTTGAAGATTTCCTAATTATATATATATATATATATATATATATACATATATATATATATACATATATATATATATATGTATACTTATATATTTATACACCTGTGCAATAAAAATATATCAATACCTAAATATTTTTAAATCTCTGTATTCATTTTAGCATGATTAAATTTTGTGTTTCATTATTATGCATGTTAAGACATAATCTTTACAAAATTAAAATTCATATTTAAAATTTTAACTTCGATTATATACAGAGAAAAGAGATTTTTTTTTCATCTTTCACACCAAGTTTATCATGCAGAGACACATTTAACAACAGAAAATTGTTCATGTTTCAAAAGAAGTTGTGACAGCAAACATCAAATAAGAAAAAATGCTGTCCATCTTTTAACATTAAAAACTTTTTGGGTTCAGAGATGGTGCTTTTAGTATTATTTTTACATATAAAAAGTGATAGTAATACATTTGCCTATTCATTGCATTTTTTGACGATATTACTAAGTGAATTCTTTATGCTTTTTCCTTTGCACAGCAGTACATGAACATAAAAGGCTAAAACTTTGCAAATTTCTCTTAACCATTGATAGAAAAATTCTCTAAAGACCTGCTCTATAAGCAAAGTCACTGTAGATTTCTTTCTAGGTCAGCATGACTATACATAAACTTTGTTCAAACACAAAGGCTGAATTACGGCAGCTTACATGCTTTGTACATCTATTTTGTGAATGACTGTCCTAATGGAAAACCATCTTGCCCTTGAGATATTGATCCGTGGTCCTACTCCTTGCATTCCTTGACTTTAAAACTCATGATTCCTGCCTATGTGCTAATCTATAATCTTTTGAGCTTTTACAAGATACAAAAATGGCATATAACCCTGTAATAATTGTTCAATCTCCAAAGGACTTTCTTCCCCGTGAAGATCATGTTTCCTGGGCAGTTGTCCTAATCTGAGTTTGAATAAAACTTTATTTTCTTTTTATATCAGATTTTTCTCTCCTGATGGATTTGCATATAGACAATCAATGGGGAAAAAAAGTTTGTTTTGTGAACTTTACAAGCTTTTGTGAAACATTAGAAACTATATTAAAATGGGTTATATATTTATAAGAAAATAAGTAAAATATCTTTAGATAGTACACTGTAATTTAAAATATAAGAAATATTGACAATTAGGCATTTTGCTATTTTTAAAAACTAATGACGAATTGTGTCAACAGTGCTTGTCTTCCTCTCACTATTAAAGTTTTCATATAAAGTGAGCTTCATTTCTATATTTTAGTGAATTGTTACATTCCTTTATAAATTTGGATTAGCTTTGAGCATTCATCTTTTTTGATTTCAATGTCAGGAATTATCTCTGAGAGTTCTTTTGGTATAAAGATTTTGCCCTTGTTACTTCCTCTGAGATAACATCACCCTGTTGGCTACAAACATCTGCCTGGACTAATTCTTGGAATCTGGTTCCAAATTTCACAGCAGCATACTTAATCTGCATTAGTAGCTTAACTACACAGCTTAATAATAATCAATGCATTTCATTTCCTGAATGGGACCAATCTTGTTGATAGTAAACAAACAAACAAACAAACAAACAAACAAACAAATGTTTTCAGTCTCTTACTAATTGTTTTTTGTTTGTTTGTTTTTTGTTTTCAATGTACCAACTAATTCAATGCTTTTGGCTAGCATTCTATCCAAAGAGATTGAGATTTTTTTTTTAATGGAAGCATGTATTACAAAGTAGAAGTAAGCAAGCATTCCATCTCAAACATAGTGTAATTTAAAACTTGCCTGGGGCGCCTGGGTGGCTCAGTCGGTTAAGCGGCCGACTTCGGCTCAGGTCATGATCTCGTGGTCCATGAGTTCGAGCCCCGCGTCGGGCTCTGTGCTGACAGCTCAGAGCCTGGAGCCTGTTTCGGATTCTGTATCTCCCTCTTTCTGACCCTCCCCCGTTCATGCTTTGTCTCTGTCTGTCTCAAAAATAAATAAACGTTAAAAAAAAAATTTTTTTAATTAAAAAAAAATAAAAAAATAAAAAAATAAAACTTGCCAAAGAAGTTTACCTTTTTAAAAAAAATATTCATCAAACTCTTTCAATATAGTTCATACCTTAACTTCATGCATACCTTGGTCAAGTCCTATATTTGCTTTGCTGTTGCCATTTTAAAATCTTTCACTTACAGAAGTATCATATTTGGTTTCTTTGCTACATTTTCCCTGTCTGATTTCTTCTTTTGATAATCCATTTCTGTGGGGTGCCTGGGTGGCTCAGTCAGTTAAGCATTCGACTCTTGGTTTTGGTTCAGGTCATGAACCCATGGTTCATGAGTTTGAGCCTCACGTGGCACCTTGGAGACTGCTTGGGATTCTCTCTCTCTCTCTCTCTCTCTCCCCCTCCCCCATGCATGCTCATGTTCTCTCTTTTTTCTTTCTCTCTCAAAATAAATAAACTCCAAAAATAATATATTTCTATAAAACATCACAAGAGTTATCGCTAGGAAATAGAAGCTATGAGACTACATGCTTTGCTGTCTGTGCATACAGTGAGTGACAGGTGTGCATTCTCCAAATTCATTTAAAAGAAGTGACATATTAGTTACTCATATTGATACTGATAGTATACTAAAGATCTAGTAGCAAAGTTCATGCTTTACTCAATTATTTACAGTTAATATACCATGATAAAAGAAATGTGAACTGTGCTGTTGGAGGGCTGGCATTATTTATCTGTGGTAAGTAAAATTCATATATACCAGGGTCATGCAAAGTGATGAGTGCTTGTATATAAAGATATTGTAATTCATCTCTATGAACTTCATAACTATAGAACACAAAAAATAATATATAATAGTTCATAAAGTTTTATTACAGAAGTATACACAATGTATAACTGGAGTCAAAAGAGAAAGGGGTCACCAGGAATGTCAAAGAAGTTTTGCTAAATGATAAAGACTGCGATGTTTAATAATAGCTTTAAAGAATAAATGTCACAGTAACATCAAATATTTATATATCCAACTTTAAACATTGCCTAGAGAAATGGCACATAATTTTCGTTGTTTCTAAACATCATATTGTAAATAATGAGATAAAAAAGAACATGTATATGAAGATATCTGAGAGATGCCAAGGCAGAAAAAAAAATGAGTAGCTAGGATTTGAAAGAAAAGTTCCAGAAGGGAGAACAGCTTTCTCCGGTGGTTTGTCCTTAACAAAATTTACCAATATACAAAGATGGGAACTGTGAGGCTGTTAGATTAGTTAAAGGTGGTGACAAGTAGTTATAGTCCAAAAATGAGATTTTCCCACATTTTCACCTAGGTGGAGAGAATAATTGTGTTCAGTGCCAAACAAGGTTTGGTATATATACCAGTTAGGACCCTGGAGGAGGTTATGTTCTTGAAGTTCTATGAGTAATTAAATAAATGAGCCAACACACATGTTTGTAACCTAGCTTTAAACAGCTCATTTCAAAAACATATTTAAGTGTTCAGCTCATGTTCAATATTGAAAATTTAAATCTACTTCAGGAGAAGATAGTATCAACCGGAGGCTAGCATATTGTAATAAATACTTTGTATGCACAACATATTGTATGTAAATCAAATCTGCATGTCAGGGGATAATAACAAATGACTAAAAACCAAGAGACATAATATGAATAGATGAGCATTGGAATTCAAACATTGAGTTCAAATGAATGTGACTATTAAGTACACAAATATGTCGGTAATTAATAGAGAGTTTTGTTAGGTAACTACAGTTTTTAGATTAATCCAAAGGACTTCCATTTTTTAGTTTTGAAATTTAGAGAACTTGGTAGAGTGTCATTCAGATTAATAAAACAAGAAAAAATAGAGATACTACAAAATAATTTTTCTTGAACCCATCAAATAATTGAGGTCACAAAACAAATGAGCAAACTAAAATGTGGAGATAAACAGACATATTCAGAAAGTAATGGGGGCTGAATATTTATTTACCTGGGGCTGATGCTGATGAATGCCATGTAAATACATAGGAAGATCAAACTAGAAAAGTTTAAAGGACTATTGAAAACTGGACATGGGCTTGCTTGACAGTGTAAAGTCCTTGAAGACCATAGAAACCTCTATTACTCACAGCAACAACAAATTTCAAGTCTGGTCTTCATAACAAAATTCTTCAAATTAAACCAAACTCTTAACTAGATAAACATATCTCTCACTAAATGCCAAATAAGACAAAAATTATACTAGACACCAAATATATACATACATATGTGTGTGTATGTAGTCTTTTTATCTACCATATATTTTATTAATTTATTTTAAAAATAATTTAAAAACTTTAAAAAAATTAATAAAATAACACAGTAGATCAAAAGATGGGGGGGGGAAGGAATCTGAAAAGATAAGGCAATCATTAGAATCAAATTCATAAAACCCAGAAAAGTGTTGAAAGTAACCAAGAGAGGGGCGCCTGGGTGGCTTGGTCGGTTAAGCGTCCGACTCCAGCTCAGGTTATGATCTCACGGTCCGTGAGTTTGAGCCCCATGTTGGGCTCTATGCTGACAGCTCAGAGCCTGGAGCCTGTTTCAAATTCTGTGTCTCCCTCTCTCTCTGCCCCTCCCCTGTTCATGCTCTGTCTCTCTCTGTCTCAAAAATAAATAAACGTTAAAAAAAAAAGAAAGTAACCAAGAGAGAAATCAAAATAATTATGATAATTATATTAAAGGTTACAATGGAAAATGTTAACATTATAAAAGCTCAGATGGTTAATTTCAGCAGAGAGATAGAAACTATAAGAATCAGGGAGTTCCGGAAGATGGCGGCGTAGGAGGACGCTGGGCTCACCGCGCGTCCTGCTGATCACTTAGATTCCACCTACACCTGCCTAAAGAACCCAGAAAACCGCCAGAGGATTAGCAGAACGGAGTCTCCGGAGCCAAGCGCAGACGAGAGGCCCACGGAAGAGGGTAGGAAGGGCGGCGAGGCGGTGCGCGCTCCACGGACTGGCGGGAGGGAGCCGGGGCGGAGGGGCGGCTCGCCGGCCAAGCAGAGCCCCCGAGTCGGGCTGGCAAAAGCGGAGGGGCCGGACGGACTGTGTTCCGACAGCAAGCGCGACTTAGCGTCTGGGAGGTCAGAAGTTAACAGCTCTGCTCAGAAAGCGGGAAGGCTGGAGGACAAAGGGAGGGAGAGCTGCTGAGCCCCCGGACGGCAGAGCTCAGCTTGGCGGGGAACAAAGGTGCTCGCCAGCGCCATCTCCCCCGCCCATCCCCCAGCCAAAATCCCAAAGAGAACCAGTTCCTGCCAGGGAACTTGCTCGCTGCGTGCAAACACCCAACTCTGTGCTTCTGCGGAGCCAAACCTCCGGCAGCGGATCTGACTCCCTCCCGCTGCCACAGGGCCCCTCCTGAAGTGGATCACCTAAGAAGCGAGCTAAGCCTGCCCCTCCCGCCCCCGTGCACCTTGCCTACCCACCCCAGCTAATACGCCAGCTCCTCAGCACCACAAGCTTGGCAGTGTGCAAGTAGACCAGACGGGCCACACCACCCCACAGTGAATCCCGCCCCTAGGAGAGGGGAAGAGAAGGCACACACCAGTCAGACTGTGGCCCCAGCGGTGGGCTGGGGGCAGACATCAGGTCGGACTGCGGCCCCGCCCACCAACTCCAGTTATACACCACAGCACGGGGGAAGTGCCCTGCGGGTCCTCACCACTCCAGGGACTGTCCAAAATGACCAAACGGAAGAATTCCCCTCAGAAGAATCTCCAGGAAATAACAACAGCTAATGAACTGATCAAAAAGGATTTAAATAATATAACAGAAAGTGAATTTAGAATAATAGTCATAAAATTAATCGCTGGGCTTGAAAACAGTATACAGGACAGCAGAGAATCTCTTGCTACAGAGATCAAGGGACTAAGGAACAGTCACGAGGAGCTGAAAAACGCTTTAAACGAAATGCAAAACAAAATGGAAACCACGACGGCTCGGATTGAAGAGGCAGAGGAGAGAATAGGTGAACTAGAAGATAAAGTTATGGAGAAAGAGGAAGCTGAAAGAAAGAGAGATAAAAAAATCCAGGAGTATGAGGGGAAAATTAGAGAACTAAGTGATACACTAAAAAGAAATAATATACGCATAATTGGTATCCCAGAGGAGGAAGAGAGAGGGAAAGGTGCTGAAGGGGTACTTGAAGAAATTATAGCTGAGAACTTCCCTGAACTGGGGAAGGAAAAAGGCATTGAAATCCAAGAGGCACAGAGAACTCCCTTCAGACGTAACTTGAATCGATCTTCTGCACGGCATATCATAGTGAAACTGGCAAAATACAAGGATAAAGAGAAAATTCTGAAAGCAGCAAGGGATAAACGTGCCCTCACATATAAAGGGAGACCTATAAGACTCGTGACTGATCTCTCCTTTGAAACTTGGCAGGCCAGAAAGGCTTGGCACGATATCTTCAGTGTGCTAAACAGAAAAAATATGCAGCCGAGAATCCTTTATCCAGCAAGTCTGTCATTTAGAATAGAAGGAGAGATAAAGGTCTTCCCAAACAAACAAAAACTGAAGGAATTTGTCACCACGAAACCAGCCCTACAAGAGATCCTAAGGGGGATCCTGTGAGACAAAGTACCAGAGACATCACTACAAGCATAAAACATACAGACATCACAATGACTCTAAACCCGTATCTTTCTATAATAACACTGAATGTAAATGGATTAAATGCGCCAACCAAAAGACATAGGGTATCAGAATGGATAAAAAAACAAGACCCATCTATTTGCTGTCTACAAGAGACTCATTTGAGATCTGAGGACACCTTTAGATTGAGAGTGAGGGGATGGAGAACTATTTATCATGCTACTGGAAGCCAAAAGAAAGCTGGAGTAGCCATACTTATATCAGACAAACTAGACTTTAAATTAAAGGCTGTAACAAGAGATGAAGAAGGGCATTATATAATAATTACAGGGTCTATCCATCAGGAAGAGCTAACAATTATAAATGTCTATGCGCCAAATACCGGAGCCCCCAGATATATAAAACAGTTACTCATAAACATAAGCAACCTTATTGATAAGAATGTGGTCATTGCAGGGGACTTTAACACCCCACTTACAGAAATGGATAGATCATCTAGACACACAGTCAATAAAGAAACAAGGGCCCTGAATGATACATTGGATCAGATGGACTTGACAGATATATTTAGAACTCTGCATCCCAAAGCAACAGAATATACTTTCTTCTCGAGTGCACATGGAACATTCTCCAAGATAGATCATATACTGGGTCACAAAACAGCCCTTCATAAGTTTACAAGAATTGAAATTATACCATGCATACCTTCAGACCACAATGCTATGAAGCTTGAAATCAACCACAGGAAAAAGTCTGGAAAACCTCCAAAAGCATGGAGGTTAAAGAACACCCTACTAACGAATGAGTGGGTCAACCAGGCAATTAGAGAAGAAATTAAAAAATATATGGAAACAAACGAAAATGAAAATACAACAATCCAAACGCTTTGGGACGCAGCGAAGGCAGTCCTGAGAGGGAAATACATTGCAATCCAGGCCTATCTCAAGAAACAAGAAAAATCCCAAATACAAAATCTAACAGCACACCTAAAGGAAACAGAAGCAGAACAGCAAAGGCAGCCTAAACCCAGCAGAAGAAGAGAAATCATAAAGATCAGAGCAGAAATAAACAATATAGAATCTAAAAAAACTGTAGAGCAGATCAACGAAACCAAGAGTTGGTTTTTTGAAAAAATAAACAAAATTGACAAACCTCTAGCCAGGCTTCTCAAAAAGAAAAGGGAGATGACCCAAATAGATAAAATCATGAATGAAAATGGAATGATTACAACCAATCCCTCAGAGATACAAACAATTATCAGGGAATACTATGAAAAATTATATGCCAACAAATTGGACAACCTTGAAGAAATGGACAAATTCCTAAACACCCACACTCTTCCAAAACTCAATCAGGAGGAAATAGAAAGCTTGAACAGACCCATAACCAGCGAAGAAATTGAATCGGTTATCAAAAATCTCCCAACAAATAAGAGTCCAGGACCAGATGGCTTCCCAGGGGAGTTCTACCAGACGTTTAAAGCAGAGATAATACCTATCCTTCTCAAGCTATTCCAAGAAATAGAAAGGGAAGGAAAACTTCCAGACTCATTCTATGAAGCCAGTATTACTTTGATTCCTAAACCAGACAGAGACCCAGTAAAAAAAGAGAACTACAGGCCAATATCCCTGATGAATATGGATGCAAAAATTCTCAATAAGATACTAGCAAATCGAATTCAACAGCATATAAAAAGAATTATTCACCATGATCAAGTGGGATTCATTCCTGGGATGCAGGGCTGGTTCAACATTCGCAAATCGATCAACGTGATACATCACATTAACAAAAAAAAAGAGAAGAACCATATGATCCTGTCAATCGATGCAGAAAAGGCCTTTGACAAAATCCAGCACCCTTTCTTAATAAAAACCCTTGAGAAAGTCGGGATAGAAGGAACATACTTAAAGATCATAAAAGCCATTTATGAAAAGCCCACAGCTAACATCATCCTCAATGGGGAAAAACTGAGAGCTTTTTCCCTGAGATCAGGAACACGACAGGGATGCCCACTCTCACCGCTGCTGTTTAATATAGTGCTGGAAGTTCTAGCATCAGCAATCAGACAACAAAAGGAAATCAAAGGCATCCAAATTGGCAAAGATGAAGTCAAGCTTTCGCTTTTTGCAGATGACATGATATTATACATGGAAAATCCGATAGACTCCACCAAAAGTCTGCTAGAACTGATACATGAATTCAGCAAAGTTGCCGGATACAAAATCAATGTACAGAAATCAGTTGCATTCTTATACACTAACAATGAAGCAACAGAAAGACAAATAAAGAAACTGATCCCATTCACAATTGCACGAAGAAGCATAAAATACCTAGGAATAAATCTAACCAAAGATGTAAAAGATCTGTATGCTGAAAACTATAGAAAGCTTATGCAGGTAATTGAAGAAGATATAAAGAAATGGAAAGACATTCCCTGCTCATGGATTGGAAGAATAAATATTGTCAAAATGTCAATACTACCCAAAGCTATCTACACATTCAATGCAATCCCAATCTAAATTGCACCAGCATTCTTCTCGAAACTAGAACAAGCAATCCTAAAATTCATATGGAACCACAAAAGGCCCCGAATAGCCAAAGTAATTTTGAAGAAGAAGACCAAAGCAGGAGGCATCACAATCCCAGACTTTAGCCTCTACTACAAAGCTGTCATCATCAAGACAGCATGGTATTGGCATAAAAACAGACACATAGACCAATGGAATCGAATAGAAACCCCAGAACTAGACCCACAAATGTATGGCCAACTCATTTTTGACAAAGCAGGAAAGAACATCCAATGGAAAAAAGACAGTCTCTTTAACAAATGGTGCTGGGAGAACTGGACAGCAACATGCAGAAGGTTGAAACTAGATCACTTTCTCACACCATTCACAAAAATAAACTCAAAATGGATAAAGGACCTGAATGTGAGACAGGAAACCATCAAAACCTTAGAGGAGAAAGCAGGAAAAGACCTCTCTGACCTCAGCCGTAGCAATCTCTTACTCGGCACATCCCCAAAGGCAAGGGAATTAAAAGCAAAAGTGAATTACTGGGACCTTATGAAGATAAAAAGCTTCTGCACAGCAAAGGAAACAACCAACAAAACTAAAAGGCAACCAACGGAATGGGAAAAGATATTTGCAAATGACACATCGGACAAAGGGCTAGTATCCAAAATCTATAAAGAGCTCATCAAACTCCACACCCGAAAAACAAATAACCCAGTGAAGAAATGGGCAGAAAACATGAATAGACACTTCTCTAAAGAAGACATCCGGATGGCCAACAGGCACATGAAAAGATGTTCAACGTCGCTCCTCATCAGGGAAATACAAATCAAAACCACACTCAGATACCACCTCACGCCAGTCAGAGTGGCCAAAATGAAGAAATCAGGAGACTATAGATGCTGGAGAGGATGTGGAGAGACGGGAACCCTCTTGCACTGTTGGTGGGAATGCAAATTGGTGCAGCCGCTCTGGAAAGCAGTGTGGAGGTTCCTCAGAAAATTAAAAATAGACCTACCCTATGACCCAGCAATAGCACTGCTAGGAATTTACCCAAGGGATACAGGAGTACTGATGCATAGGGGCACTTGTACCCCAATGTTTATAGCAGCACTCTCAACAATCGCCAAATTATGGAAAGAGCCTAAATGTCCATCAACTGATGAATGGATAAAGAAATTGTGGTTTATATACACAATGGAATACTACGTGGCAATGAGAAAGAATGAAATATGGCCTTTTGTAGCAACGTGGATGGAACTGGAGAGTGTGATGCTAAGTGAAATAAGCCATACAGAGAAAGACAGATACCATATGGTTTCACTCTTATGTGGATCCTGAGAAACGTAACAGAAACCCATGGGGGAGGGGAAGGGAAAAAAAAAAAAAAAGAGGTTAGAGTGGGAGAGAACCAAAGCATAAGAGACTGTTAAAAACTGAGAACAAACTGAGGGTTGATGGGGGGTGGGAGGGAGGGCAGGGTGGGTGATGGGTATTGAGGAGGGCACCTTTTGGGATGAGCACTGGGTGTTGTATGGAAACCAATTTGACAGTAAATTTCATATATTAAAAAATAAATAAATTAATTAAAAAAAAAAAAAGAAACTATAAGAATCAAATGTGAATGATAAAAATAAAATAGTAACAGAACTGAATAAAAGTGCTTCTGATGGGTTCATTCACAAATTATATAAAACCAAGGAAATTATCAGTGAACATGAAAGTAGATTGCTAGAGATTACCCAAATAAAATGCAAAGAGAAAAAAAATAGTTGTAAAAGTATGTAACGTACATATAACAACAATAGTTGTTGGCTAATATCAAGCCATGATAGTACAAATAATTGGAATTTCAGGAGAAAGAGTAAATGGAAAAAAAGACATATTTGAAGAAATGACAGTTGACAATTAATCCAATGTAATGTAAGCCAGAATACCACAAATCTGAGAATCTCAAAGGACACCAAGCATAATACCAAAACCTAAATAAACAAACAAGACAAGAAAACCATATACATGATATATATCGTATTCCAGCTACAGTAAGTGAAAAACATAAAAAATCTTGAAGGTAGCCAAAAGAAAACTTACATATAACCTGAGAGGAACAAAGATAAGAATTCGCGTAGACATCCCATCTGCAACAATACATGCCAGATGACCATGTAGTAACAGCTTTAAAATGATTGAAAAATATGTCCAAACAGAATTCTATATCCTGCAGAAAATATCTTTTAAAAGTGAAGGGCAAGTAAAAATTTTTCTCAGATGATAAAAAGCCTGGGACATGCATTCTCAACACATGTGCGCTATAGGGAATGCTAAAAGAAATTTTTGGATGGAAGAAGTGTTTTTATTAGAATCTCTGATATTTAGAAAAAAACAGAGTGACACAGAATTGGGGAAATGAAGGTAAAATGCAATTGTTTTCCATTTTGATTGCTGCAAAATATCTTTAACTATATAAATCAATGATTATAATCACGTATCATATGTTTATAAGCATATTCTCAAGTAAAATGTGACAATAATGGTACTAGGTATGTGAGAGAGAAATTTAGAATATACTGTAATGAGAGCTTTATGTTGTATCTATAGCTATGTGATATTAGATGAACAGGGACTTTCATTCCCAGAACAAAATGTTAATTCGTGTGAAATGTGAATTTGTGAAGATGGAAAGTGTAATGATGAAAGAGAAATGTACTTGTATATACTGAGTTTCCCTACACAAGCTGGGTTTTTTCATTTAAGGAAAATTTAGTTACTCCCAAACTATGTTACAGTTATAAATTACTTACTGTGTTTATAATCTGCCTTTATAATTATGTAATATTTAGAAAGCAAATGTTCCCTAAGAAAAAATATAATATTATAATTAAAGAAAGGACATGCCAACTTCAAAATTTAGCCATTGTAATATGCTAAGGAATCAAATTTTATGAAGAAATAAATTCAGTGATGTTAACTTGTTTTTTTTGTTTGTTTTGTTTTTTAATTTTGTTCACATAAATAGGAGGAAACACATATTGGAATGGATCTTGCCCACGTGGACAAAAGGCATTTATTATTTGCATGTGCCCCATTCACAACTTGCCTTCCTTTGCATTCAAGCATCCTCGTGATAAGCTTTCCACCTATAATATCTTAAACCACTTAAGTTTGCAAGGTCACAAAATAAATAGATTTTATTTATGTGTGCATGTGTGAGTTTGGGGGAAAGAGTTAAATGCATCTCTCTGTAAGGAATATAATCCTTCTTCTTCCTTGGGAAAAAAAATTAAAATAAAAGACAAAGGGAACACATTGGCTACTTTTCTTTTTTTCTTTTTTTTTTTTTTAGGCTTTATTCAATCTATAACTTTTGTTTATCGACAATTTTTTTCCTGATATTCCTAAGTAATAATTAACATTCTATCTTTGTGCTAATCAGGGTTAAAATATGTTAACATCATTGATATAAAATTTATATGTAATTCCAGTATCAAAATTCATTATTACAATACAACGGGTATGTCTTGATATCACTCTTTCAATATTGTATTATAAATACTATATGTTTGATAATGTTATTCTTAGCAACTAAAGTATGTTTTGTGTGTCTTTATAAAAAATGCTCTCAAATTGCAGTATTGATAAATTATAGACTTGGAGAATTAATTGAGAAGTTCAAATCAATAATTTAAAAGCATATGACCTAATACAAATAATTGAAATTACACATGATAGTTTATAAGTTATTAATATTCAACTCAATTTAGGTAAAATGTTTTTAAAATATGTTTTATTATTTGAGGGCTCTCATCAATTTTTCAGTTTTTGAATTTAGAATGAGCCTAAAACATAAACTTATTAAAGATTTGTTATTCTCACAGGAGCTGAATGAACTAAGTTACTTTCCATACCTGCCATTATATTTTCTTTACTCCTATTTTAAGGTAGTCTTAAAATACACAGACACACGGGGAACTTTTGAAACCAAAGCTGTTTTTTTTCAACTTTCACAGAATCTTCAAAGAATTATCAAAGTGAGAGAAGGGATTTAACTCTTTAGCTTTGATTCAGGAGATTTGGGTTGTTCCAAATCTTATAAACTAATTTAACTCATATTCTATAATTATTTATATACTTATGCTTTGTTACATGCACAATTTGATGATTGAGAGGTGAGTAGCCTATTAGTTGTGATTTTAGACCTAAATCCCCAAAATCCAGGAACTACAAAAGAGTACTTTAAACATTTATTCTCTAATAAACTTCTGTCTTATTATTATTGACAATTGTAAGGATTATTTAAGCCATGCTTTTCTTAATAATGGACACTGTTTATATGTTTGGGGTTACAATTTTATCATTTCTATTTTTTTATGCCTTACTCAATTTATTGTTTTTTTTAAATTTCCCTTTCTTCCACTGTGTTTGCTTTAGTTGTTTTAAAAATATTTTGCTAATTAAAATTTCTGGGTAACAGCAATGTTAAAAAACAAGCAATTGTGAATGTAGCTTACACTGCATGTGATGATATTTTGACCAACAGTGATTATTCTTAATGCTATGTGACAACAGAAGTTCAGAGATCTAAGTCCCTCTATTTGAGCATGCCATTGTAAAATTACTTTTAAAGTATGTATGATCCAGTTATCGGTGGGGCTCCATCATCTTCTGAGTTTCTCATTTGACACTGTTTACCCAAAGTGACCTACAAGGCAATAAACCATGGATATCGTTTAACTTGCAAACGGTATGGACCAATATGGGTCATATCTATAGGGACTATTGACTAATTCATTCAGAGAATTTTTCTATAAAACAGAAACATGAAAAAAATATTCTAATGATGTGGCTGCAAGTCTCTGCCCAAAGTTCTAAATTTATAAAAGCAAAGGTCCTAATTTTCTATTTGTTGGACAAGATAAGAACCATCATCTAAAAGACTTCAGACGCTGAGCGTCCTCAACTATGTGTATTCTTACTCCTACACTGCAAGAATGTTTCTATTATTTAAAGGGTAAGTTACTTGAGCTTGTCAGAAGAACATTTAAGTGGCATTGACCAAAAATAATCTAGACTCCAATCTATACAGCCTTATTTAGAAAAAAAAGAAGAATAGAAAGGACATTTAAAACATGATTTATTAATGAAAACCATGAACTGCTTCCATTCAGTATTAAATTCACATTTTCCAAATAAACTAGTGATATCTTTCATCTTGTTAATTAAGGGGATTTTTCATTATTGTGCTTATTAACACTGTGAATCATGTTACTTAATTAGAAACCTAAACTATTTCAGTTTTACATCTTTGGTTAGGTTTATTCCTAGGTATTTTATGGTTCTTGGTGCCATTGTAAATGGGATTGATATCTTGATTTCTCTGTAGCTTCATTATTGGTGTAGAGAAATGCAACCGATTTCTGTACATTGATTTTGTATCCTGTGACTTTGCTGAATTCATGTATCAGTTCTAGCAGCTTTTTGGTGGAGTCTTCAGGTTTTCCATGGAGACTATCATGTCATTTGCGAAAAGTGAAATCTTGACTTCTTTGCCAATTTGGATGCCTTGTATTTCATTTTGTTCTATTGCTGAGGCTAGGACTTCCAATACTATGTTAAACAACAGTAGTGAGAGTGGATATCCTTGTCGTGTTCCTGATTTCAGCGGGGAAAGCTCTCAGTTTTTCCGCATTGAGGATGATATTAGCTGTGGGCTTTTCACATATGGTTTTTATGATGTTAAGGTATGTTCCTTCTATCCCGACTTTCTTGAAGGTTTTTATTAAGAAAGGATGCTGTATTTCGTCAAATGCTTTTTCTTCATCTATTGACAGGATTATATGGTTCTTATCCTTTATTTTATTAATGCGATGTATCACATTGATTTACAAATATTGAACCAGTCTTGCAGCCCATGAATGAATCCCACATGATCGTGATGAATAATTCTTTTTATATGCTATTGAATTCACTTTGCTAGTATTAAGAATTTTTGCATCCACGTTCATCAGGGATATTGGCCTGTAATTCTCCTTTTTTATGTCTGTCTGGTTTAGGAATCAAGGTAATGCTAGCTTCATAGAATGAGTCCAGAAGTTTCCCTTCCATTTCTATTTTTTGGAACAGCTTGAGAAGGATACGTATTAACTCTGCTTTAAATGTTTGGTAGAATTTCCCTGGGAAGCCATCTGGCCCAGGGCTCCAAGATAGATCACAGACTGGGTCACAAAACAGCCTCAATAAATATAAAAGAATTGAGATTATACCATGCATATTTTCAGATCACAAAACTTGAAATCAAACACAAGAAAAAGCTTGTAAAGCCTCCAAATGCATGGAGGTTAAACAACATCCTACTAAAGAATGAATGGGTTAACTAGGCAATTAAAGAAGAAATTGAAAGATATATGGAAGCAAATGAAAATGAAAACACAACAGTTCAAACCCTTTGGGATGCAGCAAAGGCAGTCGTAAGAGGAAAATACATTGCAATCCAGGCCTCTCTCAAGAAACAAAAAAATCCTAAATATAAAATTTAATAGCACACCTAAAGGAACTAGAAGCAGAAGAGCAAAAAATCCCAAGGCTCACAGAAGAAGAGAAATGATAAAGATTAGAGCAGAAATAAACAATGTAGAATCCCCAAGAAACAGTATAACAGATGAATGAATCTAAGGGCTGTGATTTTTTTTTAAATAAACAAAATTGATAAACTCCTAACTAGGCTTCTCAAAAAGAAGAGAGAACCCAAATAGATGAAATCACGAATGAAAAAGAATAGGTCACAACCAAAACCACAGGAACACAATTATCAGAGAATATTATGAAAAATTATAGCCAACAAACTGGACAACCTGGAAGAAATGGACAAATTCCTAGACACCCACACACTACCTAAACTCAAACGGGAAGAAATAGAAAATTTGAACAGACCCATAACTAGTGAAGAAATTGAATCCATTATTATACTATTTCACTTCTAATAAATAAAAAAATCCTCTCAACTATTACAGGTACTTTATAGTTCCTTTTCTTTCAGAATTTCTTTAACCTTTTTGGTAAGTACATTTGTACAGTTTCATCTCACCTTTTAGATTTGATGAATATACCATTTGCTATTTCATAATATTTGTATCTACCTGTTAGACAGCTGCACAATACTCTGGTTTATATTTAAAAAGGGAGAGAGAGAGAGAGACTGAGGCCAGGCATTTTTAACAAATCTGCTGAGGATTATTTTTATTTTATCCATTTGTATCCACCCTACCTTCCCATGAGAATATTAAAAATAACAAAAGATCATGAGGAATTGCTTGCATGACTATTCCAAGAAGAAAAAGAAAAAGGGAGAAGAAGAGGAGGGATAGGAGAATGAGAGAGGGAGAAGGAAGGAGAGGGGAAGAGAGAGGGAGAAGGGGGGACAGAAGAAAATGTTCTGAAATTACTTTCCTTGGCTTGTCAGAGTCACCATAGACTAATGTAATTCCCCACGGACCAAGTAATACCAAATGCCAATCAAATATAAATAAATAAATAAATAAATAAATAAGATAAGTCAATGCTTTTATCTCATTTATTCAGCAGTTCTTTTTAAGTTAATTTTTTGAGTATAGTTGGCACAGGATATCATATTAGTTTCAGGGGTATGACATATTGATTCAGTATCTCTATACATTATGCTCTGCTCACCACAAGTGTGGCTATCATCTGTCGCCATTCAGTTATTCAATAGCTCCTTTTTGAAGAATATAAAACCTCCAAATTCCAGATATTTTTAAAATATTACATAATACAAAATTACAAAAAAAAATAGTTTGGAATTATTTCCGAAAGAGAATTCCAAAAAATGTTCCCAAATATTTGATATTAGTATATAATCAGATCATTTTTCCATACTTTTAGAATTTCTAGAGGTAAGTACAACAAAAAAAAAAAAAACACAATAAAATTGCTTAAATAAAGGTGTTATGCTTGCACACCTGTCAATTAAATTTGTTCAAACTGATTGAATTCTAATTAGGCTGTCTTCAAAAAGATTATCCTGTGCAAACCTTTTCAACTCAACCAATGAAATAAAATATAAAATTCCTGAGCTTTGATTATCTATAAAAAGTTCTTATAGGAAAGAAGTCTTACATGAAACATAAAGATAGCTCTCCACAGCCTACTCTATTTTTGATCATTGAAATGACCACTTCCTGGTATATATTTCCATTTATGTTGTTGCTTGTCTACTCAAATACAATAGCAGGTACATCTAGTTTGCTCCTTGGAGTATACTCTAAAACTGGAGGATCCTGGTCCATAAAAAGTGTTTATTAAATATTTGTTAAATGAATTCATGAAAGATAGACACAATAGTTCCTAACTACACCATAAAAGCTGACAAGACGAAGAAATCTAGTTCAGAGATTGACTGCAATACCACATTTAAAAAATTCCCATGAATTTCAGTTCAGAAAGGATTTGTTTCCTTGTGCAAACTCCTAAAGTGAAATATGAGAATGTTAAAGGCAGTTTCACAGACTTGCAAAGGAAACTGGTTAATATTTACAGTCCGCTGAGAAACCTAGTCATTTACAGTTACCACTGATTATTAACGCTAGCTTCTTTTGCCCTGAAAAAAAAAAAAAAAAAAAGGGCGCCTGAATGGCTGGGTCGGTTATGCGTCCAAATTCAGCTCAGGTCATGATCTCCAGGTCGTGAGTTCCAGCCCCATGTGAGGCTCTGTGCTGACAGCTCCAAGCCTGGAGCCTGCTTTGGATTCTGTGTCTCCCTCTCGCTCTGCCCCTCCACCCACTCACACTGCCTTTCCCTTTCAAAAATTAAATAAATATTAAAAAAAATTTAAGTAGCTTTTCCCTCAAACATATTTTGAATTAATATGCCCACACCTCAATTTGGCATGTATTCAAAGCAATTGTCTCATACTCTTCTCTCACTGCTGAGTCCTTATCTAGTTCCTTCATGGATGGTGTATTCGAGAAAGTCTTTTTGATTTTTCCCACCACAAGGAATTAACTGTTTATGCTCTGCTCCATTTTTATTAACTAGATCTGTACATCTTCACCATGATAAAAATTAATAATCATAGAGTCATAACTCCAAAAAAATGGTTTCATTTTTTTTCCAGTAATGGCAGTTCTACAGAACATATGACTCAATGATATAAATCCTATGTAGGAAAAAAATAAGTATGGTAAAACTTAAATTTTTTTGTGCTTGCTAATCTACTTTATAAAAGTTAATATTGTTTGTTATTGGTGAACATAAATTTTGGAAAATTAATTCTCTCATATATATGAAGACATCTATTTTAAAACCCAAACTCAAGATACTTAAAAGCGGTTTCAAAATTTATACTGGTTTCATCACTGTAAACTTAATAAACCTCAGAATACATATTTTTTTATTATGCTAAGTACTTTTTTTTAGATATTTATTTACAAATTGACACTTCTTTTTGACTACTGAAGTTCCTCCATAAGCTTATTATTTATTACTGATAAGCTCCAAAATATTTAATATGGTTCATAAGACCCATCATAGTCTCTACTTTCCTTTCCATCTTATCTTACACCTGTAACCTTCTTGCTTCCTAGGCTCTAACTACTTAGAGTCATAGTGCCTAAACCATATTCCTGATGATACATGATCTTTGGACTTGATATTCTTTTTGCCATTTCTTGTCTAGTTAACTCATCCTTTCAGGCTTAAAATACTCAGAAATGAAGATATGTCTCCTTAAAGTGATTACATATATAAATATTATTTATACCTATAAATTTATATAATACATATAAATATGTATATAATATATATAATATATAAATCCCAAACTAATTTGCTTATTATTCTACTGAGCATCTTGCCTTTGCCAGGTACAATGTCAGATGTAAAGACACAATGATGGCCAAAACAAGCCTGATGCTCTAAACATGAAGATTATGTAGTAGAATCAATAATGATTTTTCCAAAATTTTATTTTATAAAAACCTAACTGGGAAGATTGCAGATTGCTCCTCTTTGGAGAGCTGTGCTATGGTAGCCTACGTAAAGAAAAGTCTCCTTAACTGCAGTAATGGATTAAGAAATTTAAAAGTTTAAAAAATTTATAAATGCTTCAATGATGCACCATGGACTAAGCATGGAAGTTGGAGTGTAATACTGTGAAAATTCTGATCTTTAAAATTAAGATTTGTAGTTTCATTTTTATTTCTCATATATTTTAAGTATCTATTTATATTCAAGTCACTTAATCCCTCTGTATCTGAGTAAAGTAGGACTAATTATAATGCTCACCTAACAAGATTTCTCTTCAGTCATTTTATAAATGTATACTGAACATCTACTATGTGTCAGTATCTATGGAGGCAAAAAAAATTAAGTAAGAATCCCTGCTGTCAGGGCACCTGGGTGGCTCAGTGGGTTAAGCGTCCGACCTCAGCGCAGGTCATGATCCTGCGGTCCTGAGTTCCAACCCTGCTTAGGGCTCTGTGCTGACAGCTCAGAGCCTGGAGCCTGCTTCAGATTCTGTATCTTTCTCTCTCTTTCTGCCCCTCCCCCTCTCGCAGTTTGTGTCTCTCTCAAAAGTAAATAAACATTAAAAAAATGTTTTTTAAAGTAAAAGAACCCGCTGTCATGGAGTTTTCATTTTTGCTCTGTGTGGCAAAATTAGAAAATATAAAAAGTACTGCCCAAAAGGTACCCAAATAATAGCATCCAAAATGGTAGATGTATTTTCTTAAGTAAGTAGTACTAACATAGAGGATTTTTTTTTTTTTTGCTTACCACTATTTTTGTGATTCGTAGCTATAACCTTCACATCTTTGTCATTACCACAATTTAAAATGTGATGTATGTTTCCTTCATTTGTTTAAATGTATAACTAATACTTAACATATGTTGGGAACTGTGCTAAGTGCTTTTGCTACAGTACTTCACTTACGTTTTACCATTAAATAAGGAGATATCTAGTATTATTAGCCTCATTACACAGATGAGACAATAAAAGGAAAAGCCAATTAAATAGATTTGCCCAGATCAATCAACAAAAAAATGGTAGACAGAAGATTTTTACTCAGACAATTTAATCCGGTTCTTGCCCTCTTAAACTTTATGCTAAGTACCCTCCTAATGGTTTCAATGTTAAATATATTAATTACTGAATAATAATATTGATGATTATAAAACTCATGCAATTATTTTTATTTATACAAATGGCCAGCAATCTTTCCATAAAGGGCTATATACAGTCACTGTCACATATTTTTCTTTATTTTGTTTTGTTTTAATATGCTATAAATGTAATGCAAATGTAAAATAAATTTAAAAACATTTATAAGCTGAAGGCTGCACAAAATCAGGTCAGGAATTTGATCCGGAGACCATAGTTTAAAGATCATAATTAATAATAATTAAAATATGTGTTATTTTTTAGAAGCATGCTATTATTTTTGTAATAGCTTCTTAATGTATAAAATTCCATATGTAATATATTCTGAACAATCTCCTAATTAATCTGTCTTTTGTTTTTAGAAATATTATTTTTGTTAATTATCAGATTCCCTGAAAAGAAATAAAATCATATTGAGAATATTTAAGATCTAACCTCTTAAAAATTTTAGTAGTTTAATATATAAAAGAACCTTTCCGGGTTCAAGAAAACTAAAAAATTGTGGCTATTCTGTAGATAAATAAGAAGGGTTACCATTAACTGGAGTTAGATTGTTATTTTTATTGTGTAGACACAAAATAATTATTCAATTGTCTTTATTTTTACTTCATATTGAAAGGACAGTAATTCTCAGTATTTGAAAAAAAGAGAGAAATATGCCCATATTAGAAATTAATTTTGCCTAGATTATGTGCTCTCTAAATGTGAAGGTGGTAGTAGCTTCTGTCTGGGATGTAAAAAGTTGGAAGGAACATCACTCTCAGTCTAACAGTGATTTGTTTGGATGAACAAGTGCATGACTTTCCTTCAACCCATGAGAGCTGAGGTTTCAGGATAACCAAGCAGCATACAAAAACAACACAAACAAAACCAAACAAAAAACAAAAAAAAAACCCACCACAAACCAAACCAAACAAAGCAAACAAACAAAAAAAGCAGCTCCCCAATTGTCAAGGTGGGCTGGCACATGCACATTTTCACACTTTTGCAAAACATGGAAGGAAAATGTTCTAACCATCACACAAGTAAGCAAGTAGAAACCAGGTAACATTTTAATAAACTGCTCAGAGCAGAATGTGAACTAGTGTGAATTACTCTGGGGTTGTGGTGGGAGATGGATACAAGAGGAGCTCACATTTTCTAGTAGGCTCTTTTTCACAACTTCCACAGGGTACTGAGGAGAAACACTGGGGAGATTCTATTTGGGGAATTGAGGCATTGTGGAAATTAATGATAAAAAAGGTCTGAATCCCTAATTCCATTTGCAGACTCTTTCTTCAAATGGAGCTACAGCCTTACTGTACTGAGAAAGAGGCAACAAACACATCACTCCAAGGATTCAAGTGAAGACCCATGTTGTTTGAAGAAAGGGAAGGAAAAGTCCTCTACACTCTGTAAGGGAAAGAAACAGTGCTGGTCCCTTAAACCCTATCTCATCAGAGTTCTCCTCCTTCTGGGAAAGAGGCAGGACATTCTCTCTTGCAGAACACCCATCAGTTACAAGGCAGAAAAAGTCTCTGTATCAATGAAGCTAAGGAACAACTCTTAAGCAGGTAGGGCCAAAATAAGAGAGAATGAGTCAAGGAGTTACTATGGAAATTAGAAAATATTTTTAAATGAACAACAATAAAAATACAACATATCCAAATTTATAAACCATAACTAAAGCAGCATTTAAATATAAATTTGTGATATTAAATATTTATATAAAAAAGTTGCAAGCTATTAGCATGACTAACTTTTTAAGAAAGTAGGAAGAGTGAAATAAACCCAAAACAAGCAAAAGAAAATAGAGCAGATATTGATGAAACTAAAAACAATAGAGAATATCAATGTAATCAAGAACGCATTATTTGAAAATATTAATTTGGTAATATTATAACTAGATTTATCAAGAAAAGAACAGAAAAGACAGAAATTACCATTATCACCAATTAAAGAGGGGGCATCACCATAGAGATTCATAGATATTTAAAGGAGAAACTATCATATCAATTTTATGCCAATAAATTAGACAACATAGCTGAAATGGACAAATCCCTTAAAAAACACAAATTAGCAATGTTCACTCAGAAAGAAATAGTTAATCATAATAGTTCTACATTTCTTAAAAAACTAAATTCTTAGTCAAAAATGTTCCCACAAAGTTAATCTCATAGTCAAATGACTTCAGTGATGAATTCAATCAAATAATGGAGAAATTATACCAGTTCTACACAAATTCTCACAGAAAGTCAAAGAGAAAGGGATACTCATCTAATGAAGTCAGCATTACCTTGACACCAAAATCAGAAAGAAGAAAAAGAAAAGAATTACTTCACACTAATATTCTTTGTAAACATAGACTCAGAGATTTTCAACAAAATTATTAGCAAATTAAATCCAGTAATATATAAAAAGTATGATTAAGTGGGCTTTATCCCGGAAATGCATAGTAGGTTCAAGACTCAAAAAGAAATTTATTTAGCCACATGAACGTGCTAAGAACCCATATAATTATCTTACTAGATGCAAAGGAAGCACTTGAAAAATTTTAACATACCTTTATAAAAAACAAAATAACAAAAACAAACAAAAAAAACTAAGCAAATTAAGAATCAAATTTCTGCAATCTAATGAAGGACACCTATGGTAAGACTAACTCTCCCACTATGCAGAATGATAAAATAACAAATGCTTTAACCTAGTATCAGGAAATAGTCAAGCATATCTGCTTTCATGATTTCTAGTCAACATTATAAGGAATTTATACTCAACTCATCAAGGCAAAAAAAAGTGTTGTTTAGATTTCAACATTAAAAAATATATATCTATATCTATATAGACATATAGACATATAGATAGATATATAGATATAGATATCCTGCCCTTCAAAGATATGTTTAAGCAAATGAAAAGAAAATTGAGAGACTCGGAAAAAATACACATAAAACAAATATCTACATATATAATTTACTAACAGTAAAATTTGCTGGACACACACACATACAGGTATACTCAATTATCAGATAAGAATGAAAAAATAACACAATTAAAAGTAGACAAAGACTTGAATAGATACTTTATCAAAGATATATGGGTAACATACAAGCACAGGAACAAATGCTCAACATCATTAATTATTAAGAAAATATAAATTAAAACCCTGATTATTTACCTTTAAATACTTATTAGAATTGTCAAATTAAAGAAACCCTGAAAATAATAATGGCTGAGTAGGGTGAGAAATAACTGGAGCTCTCAGCATTATTCGTGGGAATTCAGTTTGGTATAACAGCTTTGGGAAGCAGTTTGTCCAATTTTTAAAAAGTTAAATGTGTGTTTTCCATATGTTCCAGAAATCTCACTCCTAAGTATTAATCAAATTTGTATGAATATTGATGTCCATAGATAGTCCTTACCTATAACATTTATAGTGGTTTTATTTCATAAATGCCAAAAATGGGTAACAGTCCAAATGCTCTTAAACAAACGAATGGATAAACCAACTGCAATGCATTTATACATTGGAAAACTACTATGAAAAGAAAAAAAAACAAAAAGGAACAGTTAACTGATACCTGGACCACCAATAATTTATGCTCAGCTAAGGTAAACTAAAAAAGCTGCATATTTTTTAGTTCTATTTTTATGATCCTCTGGAAAGGTAAAACTATAGGGACAGAAAATAGATCAGTGGTTACCAGGGTAGAGTTCAAATCATGAGATTTATTTCAAAGGGCCACAAGTAGGGGCGCCTGGGTGGCGCAGTCGGTTAAGCATCCGACTTCAGCCAGGTCACGATCTCGTGGTCCGTGAGTTCGAGCCCCGCGTCAGGCTCTGGGCTGATGGCTCAGAGCCTGGAGCCTGTTTCCGATTCTGTGTCTCCCTCTCTCTCTGCCCCTCCCCCGTTCATGCTCTGTCTCTCTCTGTCCCAAAAAAAAAAAAAAAAAGTTGAAAAAAAAAAAAAAAAAAGGGCCACAAGTAAATTTTTGGAGTGTTGGAATTGTTCTGTGTTTGAGTGTGATGGCAATTACATAACTATAAGTATTCACTAAAATTCAATAGAATTCAATACTTTAGGGTGAATTTTATTGTACATAAGTTATAATAACAATGACTTTATTTTTTTTATTTATTTATTTATTTATTTTTTATTTATTTATTTATTTATTTATTTATTTATTTATTTATTTTTTAATATATGAAATTTACTGTCAAATTGGTTTCCATACAACACCCAGTGCTCATCCCAAAAGGTGCCCTCCTCAATACCCATCACCCACCCTGCCCTCCCTCCCACCCCCCATCAACCCTCAGTTTGTTCTCAGTTTTTAACAGTCTCTTATGCTTTGGCTCTCTCCCACTCTAACCTCTTTTTTTTTTTTTTTTTCCCTTCCCCTCCCCCATGGGTTTCTGTTAAGTTTCTCAGGATCCACATAAGAGTGAAACCATATGGTATCTGTCTTTCTCTGTATGGCTTATTTCACTTAGCATCACACTCTCCAGTTCCATCCACGTTGCTACAAAAGGCCATATTTCATTTTTTCTCATTGCCACGTAGTATTCCATTGTGTATATAAACCACAATTTCTTTATCCATTCATCAGTTGATGGACATTTAGGCTCTTTCCATAATTTGGCTATTGTTGAGAGTGCTGCTATAAACATTGGGGTACAAGTGCCCCTATGCATCAGTACTCCTGTATCCCTTGGATAAATTCCTAGCAGTGCTATTGCTGGGTCATAGGGTAGGTCTATTTTTAATTTTCTGAGGAACCTCCACACTGCTTTCCAGAGCGGCTGCACCAATTTGCATTCCCACCAACAGTGCAAGAGGGTTCCCGTCTCTCCACATCCTCTCCAGCATCTATAGTCTCCTGATTTCTTCATTTTGGCCACTCTGACTGGCGTGAGGTGGTATCTGAGTGTGGTTTTGATTTGTATTTCCCTGATGAGGAGCGACGTTGAACATCTTTTCATGTGCCTGTTGGCCATCCGGATGTCTTCTTTAGAGAAGTGTCTATTCATGTTTTCTGCCCATTTCTTCACTGGGTTATTTGTTTTTCGGGTGTGGAGTTTGATGAGCTCTTTATAGATTTTGGATACTAGCCCTTTGTCCGATGTGTCATTTGCAAATATCTTTTCCCATTCCGTTGGTTGCCTTTTAGTTTTGTTGGTTGTTTCCTTTGCTGTGCAGAAGCTTTTTATCTTCATAAGGTCCCAGTAATTCACTTTTGCTTTTAATTCCCTTGCCTTTGGGGATGTGCCGAGTAAGAGATTGCTACGGCTGAGGTCAGAGAGGTCTTTTCCTGCTTTCTCCTCTAAGGTTTTGATGGTTTCCTGTCTCACATTCAGGTCCTTTATCCATTTTGAGTTTATTTTTGTGAATGGTGTGAGAAAGTGGTCTAGTTTCAACCTTCTGCATGTTGCTGTCCAGTTCTCCCAGCACCATTTGTTAAAGAGACTGTCTTTTTTCCATTGGATGTTCTTTCCTGCTTTGTCAAAAATGAGTTGGCCATACGTTTGTGGGTCTAGTTCTGGGGTTTCTATTCGATTCCATTGGTCTATGTGTCTGTTTTTATGCCAATACCATGCTGTCTTGATGATGACAGCTTTGTAGTAGAGGCTAAAGTCTGGGATTGTGATGCCTCCTGCTTTGGTCTTCTTCTTCAAAATTACTTTGGCTATTCGGGGCCTTTTGTGGTTCCATATGAATTTTAGGATTGCTTGTTCTAGTTTCAAGAAGAATGCTGGTGCAATTTTGATTGGGATTGCATTGAATGTGTAGATAGCTTTGGGTAGTATTGACATTTTGACAATATTTATTCTTCCAATCCATGAGCAGGGAATGTCTTTCCATTTCTTTATATCTTCTTCAATTACCTGCATAAGCTTTCTATAGTTTTCAGCATACAGATCTTTTACATCTTTGGTTAGATTTATTCCTAGGTATTTTATGCTTCTTCGTGCAATTGTGAATGGGATCAGTTTCTTTATTTGTCTTTCTGTTGCTTCATTGTTAGTGTATAAGAATGCAACTGATTTCTGTACATTGATTTTGTATCCTGCAACTTTGCTGAATTCATGTATCAGTTCTAGCAGACTTTTGGTGGAGTCTATCGGATTTTCCATGTATAATATCATGTCATCTGCAAAAAGCGAAAGCTTGACTTCATCTTTGCCAATTTGGATGCCTTTGATTTCCTTTTGTTGTCTGATTGCTGATGCTAGAACTTCCAGCACTATATTAAACAGCAGCGGTGAGAGTGGGCATCCCTGTCGTGTTCCTGATCTCAGGGAAAAAGCTCTCAGTTTTTCCCCATTGAGGATGATGTTAGCTGTGGGCTTTTCATAAATGGCTTTTATGATCTTTAAGTATGTTCCTTCTATCCCGACTTTCTCAAGGGTTTTTATTAAGAAAGGGTGCTGGATTTTGTCAAAGGCCTTTTCTGCATCGATTGACAGGATCATATGGTTCTTCTCTTTTTTTTTGTTAATGTGATGTATCACGTTGATCGATTTGCGAATGTTGAACCAGCCCTGCATCCCAGGAATGAATCCCACTTGATCATGGTGAATAATTCTTTTTATATGCTGTTGAATTCGATTTGCTAGTATCTTATTGAGAATTTTTGCATCCATATTCATCAGGGATATTGGCCTGTAGTTCTCTTTTTTTACTGGGTCTCTGTCTGGTTTAGGAATCAAAGTAATACTGGCTTCATAGAATGAGTCTGGAAGTTTTCCTTCCCTTTCTATTTCTTGGAATAGCTTGAGAAGGATAGGTATTATCTCTGCTTTAAACGTCTGGTAGAACTCCCCTGGGAAGCCATCTGGTCCTGGACTCTTATTTGTTGGGAGATTTTTGATAACCGATTCAATTTCTTCACTGGTTATGGGTCTGTTCAAGCTTTCTATTTCCTCCTGATTGAGTTTTGGAAGAGTGTGGGTGTTTAGGAATTTGTCCATTTCTTCCAGGTTGTCCAATTTGTTGGCATATAATTTTTCATAGTATTCCCTGATAATTGTTTGTATCTCTGAGGGATTGGTTGTAATCATTCCATTTTCATTCATGATTTTATCTATTTGGGTCATCTCCCTTTTCTTTTTGAGAAGCCTGGCTAGAGGTTTGTCAATTTTGTTTATTTTTTCAAAAAACCAACTCTTGGTTTCGTTGATCTGCTCTACCGTTTTTTTAGATTCTATATTGTTTATTTCTGCTCTGATCTTTATGATTTCTCTTCTTCTGCTGGGTTTAGGCTGCCTTTGCTGTTCTGCTTCTATTTCCTTTAGGTGTGCTGTTAGATTTTGTATTTGGGATTTTTCTTGTTTCTTGAGATAGGCCTGGATTGCAATGTATTTTCCTCTCAGGACTGCCTTCGCTGCGTCCCAAAGAGTTTGGATTGTTGTATTTTCATTTTCGTTTGTTTCCATATATTTTTTAATTTCTTCTCTAATTGCCTGGTTGACCCACTCATTCGTTAGTAGGGTGTTCTTTAACCTCCATGCTTTTGGAGGTTTTCCAGACTTTTTCCTGTGGTTGATTTCAAGCTTCATAGCATTGTGGTCTGAAAGTATGCATGGTATAATTTCAATTCTTGTAAACTTATGAAGGGCTGTTTTGTGACCCAGTATATGATCTATCTTGGAGAATGTTCCATGTGCACTCGAGAAGAAAGTATATTCTGTTGCTTTGGGATGCAGAGTTCTAAATATATCTGTCAAGTCCATCTGATCCAATGTATCATTCAGGGCCCTTGTTTCTTTATTGACTGTGTGTCTAGATGATCTATCCATTTCTGTAAATGGGGTGTTAAAGTCCCCTGCAATGACCACATTCTTATCAATAAGGTTGCTTATGTTTATGAGTAACTGATTTATATATCTGGGGGCTCCGGTATTTGGCGCATAGACATTTATAATTGTTAGCTCTTCCTGATGGATAGACCCTGTAATTATTATATAATGCCCTTCTTCATCTCTTGTTACAGCCTTTAATTTAAAGTCTAGTTTGTCTGATATAAGTATGGCTACTCCAGCTTTCTTTTGGCTTCCAGTAGCATGATAAATAGTTCTCCATCCCCTCACTCTCAATCTAAAGGTGTCCTCAGATCTCAAATGAGTCTCTTGTAGACAGCAAATAGATGGGTCTTGTTTTTTTATCCATTCTGATGCCCTATGTCTTTTGGTTGGCGCATTTAATCCATTTACATTGAGTGTTATTATAGAAAGATACGGGTTTAGAGTCATTGTGATGTCTGTATGTTTTATGCTTGTAGTGATGTCTCTGGTACTTTGTCTCACAGGACCCCCCTTAGGATCTCTTGTAGGGCTGGTTTCGTGGTGACAAATTCCTTCAGTTTTTGTTTGTTTGGGAAGACCTTTATCTCTCCTTCTATTCTAAATGACAGACTTGCTGGATAAAGGATTCTCGGCTGCATATTTTTTCTGTTTAGCACACTGAAGATATCGTGCCAAGCCTTTCTGGCCTGCCAAGTTTCAAAGGAGAGATCAGTCACGAGTCTTATAGGTCTCCCTTTATATGTGAGGGCACGATTATCCCTTGCTGCTTTCAGAATTTTCTCTTTATCCTTGTATTTTGCCAGTTTCACTATGATATGTCGTGCAGAAGATCGATTCAAGTTACGTCTGAAGGGAGTTCTCTGTGCCTCTTGGATTTCAATGCCTTTTTCCTTCCCCAGTTCAGGGAAGTTCTCAGCTATAATTTCTTCAAGTACCCCTTCAGCACCTTTCCCTCTCTCTTCCTCCTCTGGGATACCAATTATGCGTATATTATTTCTTTTTAGTGTATCACTTAGTTCTCTAATTTTCCCCTCATACTCCTGGATTTTTTTATCTCTCTTTCTTTCAGCTTCCTCTCTCTCCATAACTTTATCTTCTAGTTCACCTATTCTCTCCTCTGCCTCTTCAATCCGAGCCGTGGTGGTTTCCATTTTGTTTTGCATTTCGTTTAAAGCGTTTTTCAGCTCCTCGTGACTGTTCCTTAGTCCCTTGATCTCTGTAGCAAGAGATTCTCTGCTGTCCTGTATACTGTTTTCAAGCCCAGCGATTAATTTTATGACTATTATTCTAAATTCACTTTCTGTTATATTATTTAAATCCTTTTTGATCAGTTCATTAGCTGTTGTTATTTCCTGGAGATTCTTCTGAGGGGAATTCTTCCGTTTGGTCATTTTGGATAGTCCCTGGAGCGGTGAGGACCTGCAGGGCACTTCCCCTGTGCTGTGGTGTATAACTGGAGTTGGTGGGCAGGGCCGCAGTCCCACCTGATGTCTGCCCCCAGCCCACCGCTGGGGCCACAGTCAGACTGGTGAGTGCCTTCTCTTCCCCTCTCCTAGGGGCGGGATTCACTGTGGGGTGGCGTGGCCCGTCTGGGCTACTTGCACACTGCCAGGCTTGTGGTGCTGGGGATCTGGCGTATTAGCTGGGGTGGGTAGGCAAGGTGCACGGGGGCAGGAGGGGCAGGCTTAGCTCGCTTCTCCTTAGGTGATCCACTTCAGGAGGGGCCCTGTGGCAGCGGGAGGGAGTCAGATCCACTGCCGGAGGTTTGGCTCCGCAGAAGCACAGAGTTGGGTGTTTGCGCGGAGCGAGCAAGTTCCCTGGCAGGAACTGGTTCTCTTTGGGATTTTGGCTGGGGGATGGGCGGGGGAGATGGCGCTGGCGAGCGCCTTTGTTCCCCGCCAAGCTGAGCTCTGCCGTCCGTCCGGGGGCTCAGCAGCTCTCCCTCCCTTTGTCCTCCAGCCTTCCCGCTTTCTGAGCAGAGCTGTTAACTTATGACCTCCCAGAGGCTAAGTCGCGCTTGCTGTCAGAACACAGTCCGTCCGGCCCCTCCGCTTTTGCCAGCCCGACTCAGGGGCTCTGCTTGGCCGGCGAGCCGCCCCTCCGCCCCGGCTCCCTCCCGCCAGTCCGTGGAGCGCGCACCGCCTCGCCGCCCTTCCTACCCTCTTCCGTGGGCCTCTCGTCTGCGCTTGGCTCCGGAGACTCCGTTCTGCTAATCCTCTGGCGGTTTTCTGGGTTCTTTAGGCAGGTGTAGGTGGAATCTAAGTGATTAGCAGGACGCGCGGTGAGCCCAGCGTCCTCCTACGCCGCCATCTTCTGGAACCTCATAACAATGACTTTAAAATAGTGTATATATAACTGGCAAATCTAGCAACAGTGATTAAAAAGTTGTATTATAATATATGGAAATTAACATTGAAGGATTAAATTACTTTCTGCTAAGATTTATGTGATTCCGTTTATTTGATAAACAAAGATTTTCAAAATAAATTCCAGTTTTTCTGCAGAAGGGAGATGTAATTTGGATGCAATTTGTTGTTTACAAATTAATTCCAAAAAATGACTATCTTCAGTGCTTTATTTGGAAGTAAAATGCTCAAGATAACAATCAATACAAACTAAACTAAATATTCTGCTTGTGAAAGAAGTTTTGTATAATATAAATTCCAGATGACTTACTAATAGCAAAAAAACCACATAAACAAAATATCCAGATCCATCACTGACCCTTATTTATATTATTGTAATTCGGACTCTTGATTTACTCATGGTTCTACACTCTAATTAACATATTCTTAAATAACAAACATGTGAACATGATACCTCTATCAGCCTCTGTCTTTTTTTTTTTTTTAATTTTAGAGAGAGAGAAATCAAGCACAAGTGGGACATAGGGGCAGAGAGAGAGAGAAAGAGAGAGAGACAATCTTAAGCAGGCTCTGTGCTTGGTGTGGAGCCCAACAGTAGGCTCGATCCCATGACCCTGGGATCATGATCTGATTCGAAATCAAGAGTTCGCCTGGCAACCAACTGAGACACCCAGGTCCCCCCAGCCTCAGTCTTAGTAAGAATTTTTGATCTACCGAATTCCTAGAAGTTAGCAGACATGCATCATTATAGCTCTCAGGATTCTTTACTTCATTATGTAGATTTGAACTATAGGCGATGATAATTTAAGTGATATGATATCCCTTTATAAAATCAAAAACTAAGTATTTAACTAAAATATTCATTTAAAACATATCAGATATGCTTATGTTAAATGTCTAGTTCTAAAGGTAAGTATCAGTGTAGAATTCTACAAGCTAAATGAGAGTACTCCTGATTTATGACCATTAAGATAGACAATGGATTGTGAGAAGCAGAGAGAAAGCTGACTAGTTTATGTGGAGCTGTTAGGATTGTTGTCTCTGTTCACAGAAATAAAGCAGAAGATTTTGTTCATATCTGCTCCCAACGCTTCTTTCTTTAGGGAAAGATGGAGATTGTGCATGTTATCTCGCTGTACTCAAAAGTGGCAAAGCTTCTAGCCACACAAGTTGTCCTCTGGCCAACAAAAAAACAATCTAGTATACCCAGAAGCGCAATTCCAGAACAGAATCTAGAAGATAGGTCGGCTTTGGGCTCTTTTAGCCCTTTGCCTACCAAAGTATAAATTCTTCAGAATAAGTTGGGGAATAAAGCTGATAACTTCTGAAGGAATATCTTTTAAGATAAGATGAAATATCATCTATCTCTTGATACCCATTGTAACAACAATGAATATGCAAAACGGATTTTGATAAATCTGCTTTTGGACTAGTCATTAATAAAAAATGTCACAACAGCACAGAGGACAATCCTAGGTCACCTTTTTATATAAAATAATTTGATTGCTCTAACCCCATTAACAAAAAATTAGTTACTTTATTTGTACATTTGACTTGTTGATTTTAAGAAAGGCATTCGCAAGTTATTATTCTTCAATAAGCACTTTTTTTTTTCATAAAGTAAACACCTTTATCAAAGCCTGAAAGAGTTCTAGTAAAGTTTTGGAGAGACTGATTATATCTTACAGGTGGAAATAAAGTGTCAGAATGTTTAAAAAATATCCTCCCTTATTAAGGGGAAAAACAACTGTGTCAATAATTCATAACTTTCCTCTCACAAGTGGACATGCTCACATAAAACATATGAAAGGATAATTGTTACATCTTATTTTAAAAGCAGTTGGTCAATGTTAGCCAGAAGATTGGTTGTAGGAGGGAGGGTACCTTCAGCTAATCAGAGTCCATTGGTGTGGAATGAAGTCACCTGAATTCATCACAAATGGCCCATCTCCTCCCTATATCCTATATATCGTCACATTGGCTAACATGTATGAAATGCCCAGTTGACTGAAATGTATTTGCCGTACCTATTTAGTTGCAATTGTATGATACAGATAGACATTGACAAATGTCCCATGTCCATTTTTGAAGATTATTTCTTGTCAATAAACTGGAAAAAGTGAAATCTGATATGTAATGGGGCAATTTACAAGATCAGTGAAACATACTCTATTCTCAATAAAGCCTGTTCTACATCATATAACTCTCTCAACTATGAAGTGATTCTTTACAACCAAATTCTGTCCTAAGACCACTTGACTTATATATTGATTCACTAATCCTCATTAACATTGCAGTGATGCAAATAGAACATATTATGTTTCCTATTTTATAGATGAATAGGCAGAACAATATAAAGTTTAGCCAATATCAGAGCTCACTGTTATACGGAATGAGATCAAATTTCACGACAGGTGCTTGTTCTTACTTCCATTACCTTTTTTGACAAAGGTGATAAAATGCTAAAAATGTATTAAATCTTCTAAGGTCTTGTGATGAAGTTTTTTGTATTGTTTTAATACCAGTGCAGTAATTTTTTAAATTATTATTATATAAAGGTACTATAGAGGAGGAAGAAATTTATTTCTTTTCTCAATGTTCTTCCAGCTGATTTAGGAATTAAATTGACATGAGAGAGATTAACAGGAAGAAAAAAACCAAAATTTTACTATGCAAGCATGGGGACAAAATAATGAAATGGAGACTGAAAGAAATGACCAAGGCAAGCAGTTTATATATATTTTAGACAAAGAGACAATAAATTTGTGAGACATTGATAGGATAAAGAAAACAGGGATTTAGGGGCTTCTGGGTGCTCAGACTGCGTCCGACTTCGACTTAGGTCATGATCTCACGGTTTGTGAGTTCGAGCCTCACGTCGGGCTCTGTGCTGACAGCTCAGAGCCTGGAGCCTGCTTCGGATTCTGTGTCTCCTTCTTTCTCTGCCTCTCCCCAACTTGTACTTTGTCTCTCAAAAAATAAATAAATGTAAAAAAAAAAAAAGAAAAAAGGGATTTGGGAACTTAATAAATAAGGACCTCTAAGTGGAATTTGGACTGAGGTAATAGGTTAGTAAAAAATGTAACAAGATTTGTTTCTACAGCTTTCTGTTTTAAAGTCCCTGGATCTGGTAGTAAGAATGCCTTTTTACTTATTACAGGGAGGGTACTTTTCATGTGGGAAATTTATTTCCTGGTTGTGGGAGCACATATGAGGGTCTGAGTGTTTCCCAGGTAACTTAAATTCAAAATAATTAACATGTTGTTGTGTTACATTATGAGGCAGTCTGCCTGGGCTCCTAAAATACCATAAATAATATTGTCAAAATGACTTTGAACACAAAATTTAATAAACTTGGATTATAAGCAATTTATACATAATGATACTACATATTAGCTCTTAACTTCATCGTTGCTAAATTTAAAACTATGAATATGATGACAGTAAACTCTATAAAAATAAATACTCATGCATGTAGACACATGTTAATTTAAGTAAATGACATTTATGAAACAGTTGTAGCTTTTTAATTGATAGATTGATGAATTAGACAGATAAATAAATAATGATATAGAGAGTTTGAGTTCCTTTAAACAATGCATAATGAACACCACATGACAGGGAACCCCACACTGCTAGCCCATCCAGCAGAGTTGAGGAATTGGAGACTTGTGTTGGTGAGTAGGAGGTTAGTGTGAAGGGTTTAGGCAGAAAATTGGAAAGTAGGTTCACATTGTCACCCACCCTCACAAGTTTCTCTTGACTGCATGTTTCATGGAAAAACCCATCCAGAATTTCCCATGATTCAAGATCACACTCAGATGTAGACCTGAGTAGAAAAGTGATACACCATATTTGCTGAGAAATTGCAGCCTAAAGTAAGCACAGAAATATATGACAGGGGCTCAAGCCTAGCTATACCAAAGGAGGCCAAGTTAGAGTCAATTCAGTTGAGGCACAGTTAACAAGGTTAAATTAGGCCAATTGGGTTCCTTGATGAATACAGATATTTCTAGGAATTATTACACTCAATATTTTAGGGTTATTTTTCAAAATTTGGTATGTGTTTTGTTTTACTATATTTCACTATGGTCCTAAGTTGCTTTATTTGTTCATGATTACTATTTCCCAAAGATAGAGAGTATATTTATTTTTAGACCACAACATTGTCCAATTTTGTATTAATAAAAATCTCATTATGAAATCTAGCAGTGTCCAGTATATATTAAGAATGGTCATTAAATAAATCCTGTTATTTTCAATTTTTATAAAACTTTTTTGATTGGGATTTTGTCTCATAGTGTCTACATCTTCTTGAGTCTTATTGGAGATATCTTGAAAAATATGAGTGAATAAAATATGATTGCCACTTCATTATAGATGCATTTTCCTAAAGCTTTATTTATATTTAACATAATTACAAATATAAATTAGATCTTCAAATATACTCTTCTAATCAGGTAATGAATTATAATTAAATAAAACACTTTTATCTATTCTTATAAGAAACTCTCTATGTTTCTTTGTGTATATTTGTATATATGAGATATTTTATATACACACACCATAGTTTTTTTAATATAAAATAATTGTTATTTCCAGACACTAAATTGTGTTAACTAACTATACTTTTTACTTTAGAATCTGTAGTCTGTAGATTTTCTCTTAAGTTCTACTAACATATATATGTTAGTGATATTTTTTAGTCTTATAAGATTTCACCTATTTTTTTAATATATATATATATTAAAACATATATATATATATATATATATATATATATATATATATATATGTTAGTGGTTGCTAAAGATTCAGAGGAAATAACTAGAAGGTTTGCAGGGTGACTGCTTGAGCCCCTGCCTTGACATCTCACTACTTTAGTTCCACTGGGATGTATAAAGGTAAATTAAATAGGAATGAAATGAAATTTGTCCCACCTCTGAAAAGTTGAAGAGTAAAGTCATCAAGCTGGAAAGTTTAAATGTTTGCTAGGATGTATGGAACAGGTGGGTTCCATTTAATGAAAGTTTATTTATTTCAAGAAATGCAAAATGATAACAATCTTGTAATGCTTTCATTTTCTTGAAAAATCAATGAAAATTCTCTAAATTTACAGCAGCAAAGTATGGACCTTGAGGAAGTCATTGGGAAACAAAATAATTTGACTATTCCATGGGTGCATTGTGTATAGCTGTCATGTTCTGCTTCTGCTTTCTTCCAACAAAGCATTGATGAAATCACACGGGGCGCCACAAATGATTCCTGATGAAATTTGTTAGAGTACACAAAGAGGCGATGCATTGTCCCTTCTAACTTCCTGCTGCCAAAATAATAACAAAAATATAACTTTGTAAAAATTTTACATTATCCCTAAAATACGTTGACTTGCTTAGTGTCTCTCCTATATTGCATAGTTAAGACCATGATTGTTTCTTGTTTGCATCGCACAACAATTGAGTGAGAGGAAAAGTGAAAGCCATGTACGATGCAGGGAATTGCGTTAACCATGGGCCCCAGTACACACCTATGCACACCTATAAAGCAAACACACCTATACCCAGTACACACCTATAAAGCAAAAACACTTAAAAGTTGGCAAAAAATTAATTTTCTCTTTCTTTACAAAAGGAGTTGGACAAATCCCAAATTCAAATGTCCGTCCGTTCTTGGGTGGAAAAATCACGCTTGCGTATTTGCTCTTTTACTAGGACTATGGTATTATCAGGAATCTACGTACACACTGAAGAAAAAAATTCACTCAGTAACTGCAAATAGTTTTTAAAAATTAGAGGAAATATGAAAAAGTCATCTGTCTTATTTTAAATGACTTTCCTTCGGTTGTCATGCATACTTGCATCTGGTAGGACTGTGGTTGACATTTGTGCATCATTGAACATTGATTTTCATAGTTCTAGATAAAAGAAAGTCATCAAGTTTCTTTTCATAAATCAAAAACTCACCATTTTCCTCTATGTAAGTAATCTTGTCAAAATGCTAAATATTACTTCATAGGGAGCTTCCAAAACATTATAAGAATCATGTATATGAAATATAAATAAAAACTCTGTCCTGTTTTTTTTTTCTCTGCTGAATTTTAGATGCTGATTTTTAGTTCTACCCCTTTTTCTATTCAGGGTCCTTTAAAAAATATCTTGGGGTTGATTAGGACAGCAGAACATCCATTAAGTTTTAGCCGTGTCCTACCATAAAGTGCAGCCATCCCCCATTAGGTTTATTTACTTATCTACAGCAAAGCCAACAAAGCATCTACCTAGTCATTAATGCAGTCACGAAGTTATAAACATCATGTCCTACCTCCTCACAATGCCAACACACAAGTCAAGATGTTTATGTGGTTCCTATGAATCCCCATTCACTTTCCTCAAGATGAAAGAAAGAAAGAAAGAAAAGAAAGAAAGGAAAGAAAGAAAGAAAGGAAAAAATGCTATCAGCTCCCTGCACCATACACAACATGCCAACTTAACCGTCCTCTCCAAACCTCTTACCTCAACACTTATACCCACAAGGTGAGTGACAGTTAATGTTAGCCAAAAGGATTTTATAGCATTTTAGATTTTCATATACTGGCAGATTAACATTTAGTTTTTGGATATGGAGGTACCTTGCCACAGTTGTAGTGTTTTCAAGTCTGAAAATTCAGTCAACTCTGAGAGAGAAAGATTCTCATTTTAATATCCTGTTACATTAATATCCTGTTGAATAACTACTGTTAGTGGAGATTCACATATTTGATATATATAGCTAATTTAAACTCTAGAATTCATAGGAATTCATACAACTGCAAAAAATAATGGGACTTTACTTTCCGATGACTTAATCAGTTAGGTGACATTTTATAAAACCTTTGCCAACCAGATAGCACAAATGGTTTTATTACAGACTTAGTATTTTTAGAACAACCTTCTTTAGGTATGATTGAAATTCATTGAGCTGCATATAGTTTTATAACTTTTGACACCTATGTATATATATTTCTAACTATTAATCTATCCTCTATCATCTGTCTACCCAAAGAAATCATCAATACAATCAAGATAATGAATAGAACTATTACCTCCAGAAGTTTTCTTGTGCTCTTTTGCAATCCCTTCCTCTAGCCTTTCCTTGTCCCCATCCCCATACTCTCTCCACAGGCAAACAGTAACATGTTTTCTATCACTATATATGAGTTTATGTTTTTAAGAATTTCATATAAATAGAAATATACAATATACATACTTTTTGTTATCTTTCATTCAGTATAATTTTGATATCCATCCACTTTTTTGTGTATAACTATAGTTATTTAAATTGTATTGCTGAGCTACATTCCACTGTATGGATATACCACAATCTATTTCTTCACTCACTAGTGATGGACATTTGTATTGTTTTTAGTTTCTAGCTATTAAGAATAAAGCTGCTATGAATATTTGCATGCGTACACAATGTATTGGAATTTGCTTTCATTTCTTTTGTATAAATCTTGAAGTGGAATAGATTGAGCATATATTAGGTATGTGTTTAACTTTCCAGAAAACTGCTAAACTGACTTTCAAAGATATAAATCTTATATTTCCAGCAATGATATGATTATTCCAGTAGTTCTACTTCTTTGCCAATATTTAACAGGGTCATTCTAATAGATGTGGTGTCTCATCATGGTTTTAATTGGTATTTTCATAATGACTTGATGATGTTGAATATCTTTCTCTCTGCTTACTTGGTATCTTCCTTGGTGAAGTAGCTGTTCAAATCTTATGTACACTTTAAATTAGGTTCTTCAATTTTTATTATTTAATTTTGGGAATTATTTACATATTCTGGATACAAGTATTTTATCAGACATGTAATAGCAAATGTTTTCTTTCCTCTCTTTACAGTGTATTTTAAGAGCAGAAGCACTTAACTTTTAAAAAATCCAGCTTTTTTAGGATGCTTGGGTGGTTCAGTTAGTTGAGCACCCAACTTTGGCTCAGGTGATGATCTCACTGAAAAAACCCAGCTTTTTTAGGGTGCTTGGGTGGCTCAGTTAGTTAAGCACCCGACTTTGGCTCAGGTGATGATTTCACTGTTGGGTTTGAATCTCGCATCAAGCTCTGTGCTGATAGCTCAGAGCCTGGATGGAGCCTGCTTCAGATTTTCCCTTCCCCTTACTAGTGCTCTGTCTCTCTCTTTCAAAAATAGATAAACGTTAATTTTTTTTTAATATCTAACTTTTTTAAAGATCCTGCTTTTGGTGTCAAGTTGGATAAATCTTTTGTTAACAAAATTAAAAAATAAGATTTCTTCTAGAAGTTTATAGTTTTAGATGATATGTTTTTAGTCTATGATCCATATTGAGTATGGTAATTTTATAAATTGAAATTCCCAGTTGTCAATTACCACTAATATAGTATAGAATTATAGTGGAAATAAATATTAACTTCTACTCTTCTTTTTTTTCAATAAGCCAATAGTTGTGTATATCCATCAGCTCCACTTTTTAAAGTTTTGTGGTTAATTAATTTCTGCTTTCATTTGTATTCTCTTCTCTAGTTTTCTTTTGATTTATAGACTTGATTCACTAATTTTCATATTTTGTACTAGTATAAAAAAGTATAAATGGGGCTATTAATTTTTCTCTGAGGACTGAATTTGCTAAATCCTAACAGTAATTATGTGTAGTCTATTCATTTAATTTATTTACCAAATACTTTGTGATATCTTCTTTAAATATTGCAAAAGTGTTCTGTTTAACTTTAATAAGATTGTTTTTAATATAGTATTTGATTTCTGTTTTAGTATTTAATAGTATTTTATTTTAGTAATGTAGACTTTACCTACTTTTAGACTATCTGGGTTTTTATAATCAAATATATATCAATTTTTCATGATTCCATAGACATTCAAAAATATTTTTATGTTTCAGTGACATAGAGTTTGATATGCATATAAATTTCTTTAACTTTTAAATTGTATTACTGATTGCATTTAGATTCTCAATTATGTTGAACAATATATGAGAGGGGTAAATGGGTTTGTTTCAACTTCTGCTTGAAATATCTCTATTTTTTGCTTCATGAATGCTGATACCCATGTATTTTGTGCACAAATAATCATAACAATTACATATTGTTGATTCCAATTTTTATCATTTTAAAGCCCTCTCATTTCTCTTATTTAAAGATACTAGGGTCTTAATTCAAATCTTCTAATCTTATCTAATATGAAGATAAGAACAACACTTTCGTGTACCTGCTTTAAAATTCCTATTAATCAGCTCAATCAAGAGAGATGAGTTCCTTTAGTTAAGGAAATGTGGGCTTCATGAAGTTGATAACTTCTAGAGCCTTGAACCTGTACACTATGAAAAATTAAAGATAGCAACTAGGTAAGTCTTAAGAGAATATAAAGTGGGAAACTAGTTTTTGAAACTTAGTTAAAATCAATAGAAAGCAGTTATAGTTTCACTGCTATGGGGACTCAAGTTATACTCTCTAGACTCAACCTAACTGACTTAATAGGCCAACGCAGTTCCTAAAAATCAAAATGTACTTGGCATTAAACAATCAGCCTGCACAGTGATGCATTCATTCAACCAACCCTGAACAGACAAGCTAAAAGATTGTTTAAACTGTTCAATCATTCTTCCTTTTGCAACAATGAAGCATTTGGCACTGTACTACCCTTGTAGCCCTTGTCCTCATGGGCAGCTGGCCCTCATATACACCTGTGGGGGGTAGATCCTCTTCCATAGTCCACATTCTTGTTTCTGACTTCAACACTTTATCTCAAGTCCCCCTCCATCAGGGAGAGTCTGACCTGGTGTGTTTGGTCTACTTTTCACTGTCTTGCCAGACAGTAGACTCTACATAATGTTCACCGTATGTGTGCCTCAGAGTTTGGCTAACAAGAACAGGTCACATACAAGGAAAGCAGCCAAGAGTAAGCCTTATTCACCCCCAAAATTTATAAAAATAAATGCCCGACACAAGTATTAATACTAAATGCCAAGAAATGTATTGAGAGAGTTGGTTATATATTCTTAAATTGAATTTTTAAAACAAAGAGTGGATCATTTATTGGCCAGGTTATTGAAAACAAGACGTAAATCAATAAAGATGAGTGAAGAGTGGAATGTTAAAAGTTGTTTTATTACTGGCCCCCTCTTGCTTTGAACTGCAAGGAGAAGACCAAGATCGGTGTTGCTTTTTTTTAAATATATATAAATATAGCTCACTGAATGTCATTTGTCTGATTAAAACAGAAGACCAAAGATACATACATATTAGCATTGAAAAATATGGGTATCTTATCTGTACCTCAATTATCATCAAAAGCATGACCTAGCAGGAGATACTTTTGAAGGTTTTGCAATGGTAATAAATTCTTATTTGTTGTGCATCCTGACTTTTAATGATTACCAGTACAGATAATTTACTTCAAGTATGTATCTACCTGCTTCCAAGCCCCAAGCTTCATGGTCATTCTAAAATCTTAAAGTTCTTCTGACAGCATTTTTGGAAGTCTCATTTTCTAACAACCTGCCACAAAATACTGAGTTTTTCCAAATATCAATCTACTCATCTCTTGAGATGCCACTCTATAGCTGCTTCATAAGTGATTTTGATTTAAATTAGTCTCATAGTAATTTTCTTATACAAAATTTAACCCAGAAAAATATTCAATAATATCATTGTGAAAATTATATTTAGCATTCATTGACTACTTATGAGTGTCTAGATTTCAAATAATAGCTAAATGTCTGTAAACAGGTCAGTTTTCCTCTAAACTCCCCTTGTGTTACAAAATTTTAATAAACTCAGAGAAATTTGACTTGTAGTAATAAGTTATTGATTAATTTGATTATTTATCAGACTCTTTACTATTTGAGATACTTTATTAGTATACAAAAAATAATTCTAGTGGCACAAGCCTTGAGCTGCAGAGTTAAAATTATAATGAGGTCATTGCTCTGTGACACCTGAAAGAGGTATCAATTACTTTTATTACATCAAAAGGAAAGATATTACTGATCTGTTAAAAAAATGTTGATTTTTTAATGTTTTTGACCTGCAAAATAGCAACTTTATGTGGTTCAAATTTATAATTTTACGAGCGAATTCACACAGGCAGAGTTGAGTGATGAAATTTGGCTCCCTGATGTTGGCTGGGTTTAGACACATCAAGAGTGGATGTGCCTTGCAGTGGCTCCCACCCAGTGTCAGAGAGCCCCAGATAATACAAGTGCAAGTCTGGGCTGTATCTTCACTGACTTGTCCAGACTGGAGAGATTCCCTGCTGACTGCCTGATTACTCCAAGTGGTCAATTGATTATTCTCATGTAAACAATAAAAACAACTCGAGGGGTAATTACTGTTGCTTCCCCTGGCCTGCACTGGCTCTTCAGTGTTCCTCTTCAGATTTCATTCTGAAATACTGTTTTGGACTTGTATTTAGATGGAGGGAGAAATGAAAGGGCATTCATTCTACTAAAGTGAAAGTCAAGCCTTAAGGGCAGCTGCTCACAGGAACTAAACATTTTCATTCAGAAGAGTCCTAACAAAATTTTCTTCCTCCTGTGTCTTGACACACATTAAGCACTGATTGTTCTTAATGATGACAGCATCAATGTTGACTCATATGCTAACTTGAAGTGCCCCAAGTGTTAGAAGATTTATATTTTTATTAAGAATTCTATTTACTATAGAACTTATTTTATGCATGTTGGACTTTCAAGTTTTTTATCAGAAATTATTTCATCCCTTATTTTGTAAATTTCCCACATTTACATTAGAGCAGGTGTTACTGGAATATGGTATCAAAAACATTATTGTTAAAGTTGTAAAACTGACACTAAGAAGCTGTATACTTTAGGCAGCCTCCATATAAACATACTGTTTAGGGCACCTGGGTGGCTCAGTTGGTTAAGCATCCGACTTCAGCTCAAGTCATGATGTTGCAGTTCATGGGTTTGAGCCCTGTGTCGGGCTCTGTGCTGACAGCTCAGAGCCTGGAGCCTGTTTTGGATTCTGTGTCTCCTTCTCTCTCTGTCCCACTCCCACTCATGTCTCTCTCTGTCTCTCTCTGTCTCTCTCTCTCTCTCAAAAATAAACACTAAAAAACATCTAAACATAGATGTTTATATTAGTTTCAGCAAAAAGTTTCATCAGCTTAAAAAATTGAGTCATTCACCAAAATCACGGAGCCATAAAAATAAAGTCAATTGAACTGAATCCAGAATTTCGTGTTAGGTTGCTTCACCTCTCTTTTGAGTTATTCATAATAGTTTTAAAACTGAGTGGATAATCAAATACTATTAAAATTGTATTTGTATAACCAATTATGAAGCATTATAGTGACTTCACAGAGATGAGATGCATGTCCCAAACCAAAATTTGGTTTGGATGCTCAGACTGATATCACTATACATGTTCCAAGAGGGGATAGAAAGTTTTATTACATACTTAAAAATTTTTTTTTTAACGTTTATTTATTTTTGAGAGAAAGAGGCAGAGCCTGAAGGGGAGAGAGACAGAGAGAGAGGGAGACGCAGAATCGGAAGCAGGGTCCAGGTTCTGAGCTGTTAGCACAGAGCCTGACACGGGGTCGAACTCAGAAACCGCAAGATCGTGCCCTGAGCTGAAGTCTGACACTCAACTGACTGAACCACCCAGGCGCCTCTTTATTACATACTTAATGAGGTCTTTGTAGAAAGCCAGACAGACTCCCAACAGGTTCAAACATGGCTTGAGTGAGCAGATACAATGTTTGAGTTATATTTGTGTAAAAGATAGAATATGTCTCCTTATGCACAGCATGAAAATGTGGGGTTTTGCAGAGATCTCTTTCTAGTCTTGTTTTTTAAATTGAGATATAATTGACATATAACAGTTTATTAGTTTCAGGTGTATGACATGATGATTCAATATTTGTATACATTGCCAAATGATCACTACAGTAAGTCTAGTTAACATGCACCACCACACCTAGTGATAGAAATTGTTTTTTCTTCTTGTTATGATGGCTTTTAAAATCTATTCTTTTAGCAATTCAGTATGTTTTCAGTACAATATGTTTCCATTCTTTTACACTTAAAATATTTTTTCCAAAAAATTTTATTCAATTTTAAAATTGACCTGGAATTTCAGTTTTTGCAAATACATGTGTGTAGAGTATATTCTTTTTTTTTTTCATCTTTATAGTCTTAATTATTTTTCTTTTTTTTTTTATTTTTTATTATTATTTTTTTTAATATATGAAATTTACTGTCAAATTGGTTTCCATACAACACCCAGTGCTCATCCCAAAAGGTGCCCTCCTCAATACCCATCACCCACCCTGCCCTCCCTCCCACCCCCCATCAACCCTCAGTTTGTTCTCAGTTTTTAACAGTCTCTTATGCTTTGGCTCTCTCCCACTCTAACCTCTTTTTTTTTTTTTTTTCCCTTCCCCTCCCCCATGGGTTTCTGTTACGTTTCTCAGGATCCACATAAGAGTGAAACCATATGGTATCTGTCTTTCTCTGTATGGCTTATTTCACTTAGCATCAAACTCTCCAGTTCCATCCACGTTGCTACAAAAGGCCATATTTCATTCTTTCTCCTTGCCACGTAGTATTCCATTGTGGAGTATATTCTAAATATGCAAACACAAAACTGAAAAATAAAATCAAACAAAAGGACAGTTAATTGTATTATATAATCTTTGAAATTATAATTTTCTTAAACAGAAAATATAAAACAGTACAATATGGAAGTAATTGATTATAAGAAAATAAATTATTTTAAAAATACATTACAATTTCTCATGTATTTTGTTTCAATATAAAGAGTCATTTTTCCAAGTATTAGTCAAAATCTTTCTTATTTCCTTTATGTTTCACATTGTTGTCACTTCTTTGTGATAAAATCTACTTATATTTAATGTCTAAGAATTATAGTCTTTACACCAGGAATTAATACTCATCGAAATGTAACTAACTTAGAATATATATGCACGAGATCATGCCTACTTTGTTAATGTAAATAATCAATATACCTTGTCTTTTAAAGTCACCCTATGCAGTTAATGTTAAATTAAATTTTTTCTTGCTCATGAAATTATTATTTTTTCAATTTTCTTATATGTTCTACATTCTAAACATCAGCAAATGTGATTATTTATAGAGTCGGTTCTCATTTAACCAGGTATTGTTAAAAGAAGCAAGTTACTCTACTTAGCAAACATTGTGGTGAAATATATTTTTGTTTGATTTTTTTTCCTCCTTTTGAATAGTAATTATAATATACTGTAGTAAAACAAAAATCATTAAAGCCCATGGTATTCTTCTTTCCATAGCCAGATCAGAGATAAATGATAATCCACATTACTACCATTATCTGAGAATGGTAGTCAATAAAATTTTACAGTGTGGAATTTGGGAATAGTTCAAGTAAAATACATTCTAGGAGATAGAATTCCTTTGCTAAATTATCCTCTTCGACAATGACACATTTGTAATTTTTCACTCACATCCAGTTCCTCTTCTGTCAGAAATTTTTAATGAGTTATTTTCCTGAAATTTAGTTTCTTCATCAATTCCTTGAGTGTCATATTTGTTTGTGATTTACAATCTAATTGAAGAGGAAAGATTCCATCTGAATATGAATAAAAAATGAAAAAGGCAATATTAAGCACATTTTCTTTGAGTTTACCAGACATTGGACTTAACTAAGGTTTGGGTAGCATTTCAGGCATGTGTATCCATATTCTGAACTCTGGCCAGGCCACACAGATATCATTAAATGCACTTCTAGGGGCCCCTGACTGGCTCTCTCAGTAGAACATGTGACTTTTTTTTTTTTTAAGAGAAAGAGAGAGAGAGAGAGAGAGAAGCGGGGCTCACCTGGGGTTCCTGTTTTTACCCAAGGTGGGCTCATGCTCACCTGAAGTAGAACATGAGCTCACCCAAAGCAGGGCTTGTGCTCACCCCATGTGGGACTGGAACTCACCAACTGTGAGATCATGACCTGAGCCAAAGTCAGATGCTTAACAACTGAGACACCCAGGTGCCCAAACATGTGACTCTTGTTCTTACAGTTGTGAGTTCAAGCCCCATGTTGGGCATGGAGCTTACTTAAAATAAAAATAAAAATAAAAATAAAAATAAAAATAAAAATAAATAAATAAATAAATAACTGTACTTCTAGTAAACCTCCTATTCCCCATTATTCCTTGCTCTTTACTTCCACTTATACTGGAGCATTTTACTGAGTTGATACCTATGTCTATTTACCTCCTTCTTAAAAACTCCTACAGCCATTTTCTTTGGCCTCCACAACATTCATACTTTAGTCTCCTTTGCTGTCTCATTCTTACAAATATTCCCTTCATACATCCAGTTACTACTTTTTGCTTTTCAGTTCCTACCACTATTAGAACTGTTGCTCTACTTTGGGATTATCTCATTTTCACCACAATGCCAAACTCACTTATTGGTCACAGCCCTTGTGTGACTGCATGCTTTCCTCAATGATCTAGACTTGTCACAAGATTACAATGAATTCCTCTGACCCTTTCTCTCAGAGACTGAATAATTCAGTCTCTATTACAACTAGAAATGAAGGTCCATATGTCTAACCATCTGCAAGCTACAAACATTTAAGGGAAAATGTAGAAGATTGAACTCATTATTGTCATCCTAAACAAACTCAAATGCAAACCTTACTTATCCCTGTCATTTGTCCCTTAGATTATAACATGATATATATATCATGTTCTTAGCCTTGTATTTAAGAACTTTAATAATCCAGCTTCCCAATATATTTTTCATGCTCTTCCTCTCTTTTAGACATTTCTATGTTACAAACAACTTGAAGGTTTTTTTTTTTTCTTTTTATTTGCATGCCTTCAGTTTACTTACAAAGTTGTTCTTATGTGTAATTTCTCTACCTCTTATTTCTGATTATTCAAAAATTACTAGGATTTCAAAGGCTAAAATTTGGGTTCTAAATCAGTGTTTTCTCACTCATAATATTTTTCTAGATTATTTTCTGGACGTAACCATTCTATGACTCATTTTAACACTGCTTACCTATTTCAAAGAACATTTTTTGTTGTTATTAAATTCTTTAGCCATTAATTATGCTTTTGAAATTTCATCTACTTAATTATAAATTGTTTAGAGTACTTTTTATAGCATATATAGTATTTTACCCCTTACTCTACTTTGAACATAGAATAGCTTTAATATTAATGAGTTATACAAAATAATTTGCTATTTAAATGTAATCTGCATTTAATTTTGCATTTATGTCACTAACGGAATGAAGTCTATTTACCTTGTTATCGTTGACAATTTAAATAATAAAAAATTCATTTTACTTGTGAAATTTGAAGTAAATTAACAATATATTTAATTTGTGTTTTTCTCATTTTACTAGTACATATGACACATATGACCACCTCTCTCCTTTTAAGAATAAGTTGTATACTTTTGAAGAAAAATGAAATTAGTAATTTGTAAGCAGATGAATGGATCTATTGAGTGATGAAAATAGCACTTAACAATCATAATTGTCAATTCTTAAGAGATTGTACTAAAATAAAAACAAACAAGTAACTATTGCTGTTCTTTCTTGCTTTTTAGTACAATCTTCTGAATTAATTCTTAGTAACACCTACACTCTTGAAATCAGTAAATATTATAAGAAATTTCTCCTTAACTAAGAATGTTCCCAAATTAAATATAAAATTTAATATTATGATAGGGAAAAGATAGGGTAAAATAGAGAGGGAAAATTAGGACATGAGTTCCCTGGTTGGGGAAAAACACATATTTTGAAACAATGCTGGGAGTGTCTGATCACAGCAAACCCCCTCAGGCAGAATGTTCCTCTTAAGAATGTAACAGACACCACCTACTGCCCCTCAAGTTCCCCTTAGGAATTTGACAAAACACCTGACTAAAAAAAGTAGACCATAAAACCTGTGACCCACAAGGAACTGTATGGCCATCGACCATCTCTCCCACAATGGAGTTGAGCCAATCAGGAGTGGAAAACCCAGTAGCTAGAGTTATTAAGCCAATAAGGAAGGGTAGTACCTGAAAAAGAACGAGGGGGAAAAAAAGGGGAGGGGGCGACGAGAACCTTCTAAGACAAGGCCCCTTGTCTATAGTCGCAGGTACTCACCTTCAAATGTCCCCTGTCTATAAAGACAGGTTTCATACGATTCTTCCTTTTTGATCTTATACTGTAATAAACTTTTGCCTGCTACTCATTTTGTGTCCACCTCTTTATTCTTCGAAGCTGCAAGATGAGGAACCCCGGGAATTGAGGTAAAAAAAAAATCCTGCAACAATATTACTAAATCTGATTAATTATGAACAGCAACAAAATAAAAGTAGTATCAATACACAGTTGGATCAACGTAAAGATAAGTAGTGGTAGATTTTTCTAAATGTATTGTAAATAATACCTTTGAGAAAAGTCAGCAAATACATTTTCTATTTTGATTTCTTTTTTTTTTTTTTTTTTTTTTAATTTTTTTTCAACATTTTTTATTTATTTTTGGGACAGAGAGAGACAGAGCATGAACGGGGGAGGGGCAGAGAGAGAGGGAGACACAGAATCGGAAACAGGCTCCAGGCTCCGAGCCATCAGCCCAGAGCCTGACGCGGGGCTCGAACTCACGGACCGCGAGATCGTGACCTGGCTGAAGTCGGACGCTCAACCGACTGCGCCACCCAGGCGCCCCTCTATTTTGATTTCTTTTAGAATACATTCATAAATTAAAGACAGTCATACGTAATTTTAGTTTTAATGTTACCTTTTTATATCTTTAGGAAAGATTTTATTCATTTAAAGTTGTTCTACAGACTTTCTAAATGTTGATGACACTCCAATGAATTTTCAAGTACTCTCTGTTTTCTTTGGATTTGTAACTTTACACAGAAGGAGAGGGGTGCCTAAGTGGCTCAGTTGGTTAAGCATCTGACTTTGGCTCAGATCATGATTTCACAGTTCATGAGTTCAAGCCCCATGTTGGGCTCCGGGCTGACAGCTCTCTCACATTATCTCAAAAATAAATAAACATTAAAAAAAAGAAGTAAAATAAGCAGGTATCATCAATTTGTTATGTGAAAAGTAGACCTCCAAATAATTCTTGTGATCTAACATATTTTTCTACTTAACCTCTCACAAGTGCCTGGAATCTAACTTAGAGAAATACATTGATGGTAGTGCTTTTCCTATATGCTGCATGGGGGTTGTTTCAACTATTCTTAATGTGTAGATGTGGCAGGGACAGGCACAGAGGAGGCCTCTGAGGGAGAAATCCCTGTCAAATTCCTTGTATCTTTCATGGAGAACACCAGTGATTCGTTTCATGATGTCTGATTAGGGGCTGCCCAATGGCTCAGTTACTGTATTGCTGTTTTCTGCCCTGTGTGGAGTCAGAGAATCAGGTTTCATTTGTGTGTATGTATGTGCATGTGTTTAACTTGTTTATATGTTTAATCTTGATGGATCCTATTTTAGGTACAAGTGGGTAAAAAGTAAATAACTGAATAAATTGTAGGGAGTATTCTGGCTTCTGTAACTTATTCTCATAGTCTTAATCCACATGGAGTTTTTCTTTAACCTTGTTTTATCTATCCTTCCATGTTATCTAGCCCTTACTTATGATGTATCAACTCTGTTGCCTCAGATAACAACTAAATGGTAACATTGGGATTTTTTGGTTGTTGTTACTGTTTTTTGTTTTTGTCTTTACTCTGACTCACATCAGGCTTCATGGAAATGAATAAAAAGTGAATAATTCAATGCAAAGTTGTATCTTTGAAAATTTCATTTATTTTTCTCCTAAATTAGCTTAATTCAAGCACATCACAACTATAAGAATTACAAATGTTAAGAGTATCACCAAAAAATATACATTAATCTTATTAACAGATACGGGCCCATTTCAATGGAAAAAAATAATCTTAATTATAGATTTACTGATGTCCTTTATAGTTTTCATTTTAAAAGACTCTTATATTAACAAAAAATAATTTTAAAAAGGAACTTGCAGAGACTAAGTTTTCCATAAAAATTGCCATTGTCCTCACGTTTATTCTTTTGATAATTTAATCTTTTCTCTTAGTAGCATCTTAATGCTGAAACTTGAAACTAAGTAAGATTTTCCCTGGTAGGGAAGCTGCTATAAAATATTAAAGGAATACCAAAGTCTTTAGTGAACTTTTTACTCATCCAAACCAAAATCTGCTTCCTCTTGACTAATAAAATCCCTCATTCCACTTTGTTTTTCTCTTATCCATTCAGCCTTGTATAGAGAAACACCCCTTTAAAAATGTAAATTAGATTCTTTCATTGCCATGCTTAAAGCCTTCAATGGGTTTTTATTGCTCTTAAAATAAAATCTACACTTCTTTCCATGATCAATAAGTCTGATTAACTCCATTCTGACTAATTCTCCAACTTTACTCCTTAGTATTGCTACTCTAACTCAGTCTAATCCTGTCCCATTGACATTCTTTCTCAGTTCCTTAATAAAGCCAAGCCTTTTGTAGCTTCCATGAGTTCTTATACCAGTTCTGTCTTCACATGCTTAATTCATTTTAACTATCCAGCTCACATGTCACCTCTTTAGGGAGGCTTTCCATTTTTATTCACAAAAGTAAATCCAATTAAGCACGTATATACAGGCACACACACACATGGTATTAATTGATTCTCAGAACCAAATACTCAAAGGAAAAGTAGTCCTTTCCAAGATATACTATTGATTGTAGTTACCTAAGAGGGTATTTTAAACGTTATCATATATTTAAATTTTCTGAATGATTCTAAGAAAAGACTAAGAGTATACAAATTAATCATATTGGAGGAAATACATCTGATATGTTCTCCAATTTTAAAAGGTTCGTTTAAATCATACCATTGTAAAATATTGAGTAAAACTTGTTAGGCCAAGAATTGATTAATATGAATCCATATTTTCCTTACATCAAAACTAATGGTCTTGTCATTACAGTGCACTTCATTCTGAAATTAAATCAAGCAAGCAAATAAACAAACAAAAGCAACCAAAAATCCTAGCTCCATCAGAAGCAAATGATCTGGAGGAAGAGACATGTAAGTGCTCAGGGAAGGGGCGCCTGGGTAGCTCAGTCAGTTGAGCCTCTGAATTCTGCCTAGGTCATGATCTCATGGTTCAGTTGGTGGGTTGGAGCCCCACTTAGGGCTCGGTTCTGTCTGACAGCTCAAAGCCTGGTACCTGCTTTGGATTCTGTGTCTCTGTCTCTCTCTGCCCCTCCCCCACTCACACTCTGCCTCTCTTCCTCTCTCTCTCTCAAAAATAAATAAACATTAAATTTTTATTTTTTTAAAAGTGCTCATGGAAAATTTTATTCCTACTTTCGATGTTTTCTTCTGTGTGATGGTTATCCATTAACGTGGCACTCCTAGCTCCTGCCCCTCCTTCTCTCCCATTTACTCCTACTCTGAATAGAAAGGTGATCTCTTTTATTGGTTAATTAAAGAGGTAGTGGGCATATCTCAGCTTCTTATTTCTTCTTGTTTTCAGGATTTGTCTTCTTGAACAGAGGACTGCTTTGTGGGCTGCTTTTTCATGTCATAAGTTATCCAAGTACTAGTCCCCAGACTGGAGGGCCTGTGGTTGCCTAGCATGCCATGTGAATAGGTCAGAAATCTTTCAATGTCCTTTTTCAATGTTAGGAAACCCATTACTGCAGCATGCCCAGATCACACTGTGCTTTATCAACAATCTCAATAATGAAAACGATGTGTAGATCTGTAGGTATATTATCCTTTATGTCTGTTTCTTGGTCAGTTTGGGACATGGCAGGAAAAGGAAAAATGTCATTTTTGTGGCCCAATCAAACCTCAATGAGGTATGAATAAAGAATAATAATGAGATGGGACTTAGAAAAATCTGACTTTTGAAATGGTACCTAACAAATATAATGATATATGTTAGAAGGTGGTCTTAGTTAGAAAACCTCTTCTAGGTTTAAAAGTATCTAAAACCAAGTTTTATTTGGGGTTTATTCTACACAATAAAAACTTAAATAAGGTAAATAGACAAGGAAATTCAAATTCTAAATATGAAGTGAGTTGCTGCTGTTTTGGAACCTGTGTGCCTACACAATTCTCAACATTCTTTAAAAGAGGTCACAGTCCATCTCCTCTGTGATGATTTCCTTGATTTGTAAAATGCTAAGATATTACTTTTATTCAAATTTCTACTGCAATTTTGGCTCAATTTGATACCAGAAGTAAAGTTAATTTCATATTTTTACAGATTTTCTATCTTTGTTTTGAACTATTACTTAAACCTTTTACTTTTCAAATGATCCTTCAGTTGATTAAATATTATTATGTCAACTAGATTAGACTTTTTACGGATTTAACTTTACCGTGGATTATAAATTTTTGTATCTCCATAGTACCTTGTACTGCTTCTTAGAGCTAGCACATAATTAATTATTGTTGGTTTTATCTTTTAGTGCATAGCATAGCAAAAATCCAATTGCAGTGAAAAAAAGGACAAAAAAATACCTGTATTTCAAATTTACTATCAGTTAAATAAGCCAATCAGAAAATATGTTGTGCACTGAGGAAAGTATATTTATGGAAAAGGAGCAGGATGAATAAGAAAGTGGAATAAATATAATATGTATGAGAGAATAGGTGCTCAGTCAATCATCAATCAATAAGCATTTATCCAGAACCTACTCTGTGACAGGCACTAGGCATTATGCTAGGGATACATCCTTAAACAAGTAAATATGTTCTCTTGTCTTCATAAATGTAGAGTCTAATAAGAAAAGATAAACAGTAAAAATAATGACAATACATTTGATAGTCACCAGCTTAAACACAGAAGCTCTACACACATTTTTTCAGCAAGAAAAGTGCAGGGAATGGGATTCATCATGTCAGTATGTTGGGGTGGCAGTTTGCTTACATGTATGAGGTGAATCCCAAACTGAATTTATATGTTAAATTAATTTACATGATGGAAATACAGCCTTCCCTCTATAAATAAATAAATAAATAAATACGTACATACATAAACGAATAAATAAATAAGAAATAATAAAATGTCACCACAACATTTCACTGTTACTGAGCTACAACCAAGCAAAGGAAAAATGCATTTTACCTTCCAGGGGGATATTTTGGATCTACACCAAAAATGGAAGGATTTTCTTTTCTTCCAGATAGACCCTGGCCACTAAATGCTTGTACGGAAAAACTAGAATGCAGTGAGGTTTTATGTGGAGTTAGAGAACATTTTAGGGTACAAGGAACAAAACAGACATAAAATGTGTTCTCTTCAAGAAACCATTTTAAGTAGTTTATTGTGTCCTCACAGAAGTTAATTTAATTGACTAATCACCAAAGAGATAAAAAAAAAAAAAAAAACAAGGAAGGAAACACAATTAAACAGTGTCCCTTTTAATCATATTTCAAAATTTTCGACTATATCTAGTTATCACTTTAAATACTAGGTGGCTTAGGAGGGAGAATAACAGTGGGTCAGAGAACAGGCAAAAGTGGTGATGCATAATGTAATATGCATGGAAATATCTTGAATGCTGGATAATGTAAGTTTGTGTTACAAGCTTATTGATCCAGTTGGTGAGGTTATAAGCAATTTCAGCACAGAATATTTGTCTAAAAGTGTTTTATTTTGTGTTTCTTGAAATTGTATGTCATCACGTAAGATCCAAGAGGAAGATTCTAACAAAAATTTACTTTTTGTTTACATACTTTACTGGATATAACTTTATAAATCTTTTCTTGCATGTGTGTAGAGATAGGAATAGACTTATTGACGGAAAAAATTATAGATTGCTCAACCTATGCTTAAAGCTTCTGACATCTGGCTGTTACCATTTGCAGAGTCTTTCACAGAGGTAGCTTTTTTGTTTCTTTCTATTTTCATATTTCCTTGGAAATTTCTATGTGCTTATGAGGCAAATCATATTCCTGTGTTCGCATTATCTTGCTAATATATTCAAATGATTATTATTTTTAACAGTTTCATTCATCAGGAGAACAACATTTCAACATTCAATGTGCTTTACAGTGTAATAAAATTATCTTACCTATTAGTATTAATACGGCAAAATTTTAAACTACCAGATTCCGCTAATAGTTTAATCTAATGTGAGACTTAAAAATGGTTCAATTTCTCCACAAATCATTGGGATGTGGGACGAAATTGACTGAATTGATCTGTTGTTCTGCTGCTCTGTGGGGCAGAGCCTGGGCAAATGGAAGAGCTTTTTTCTGAATCCTGGCTTGCTATCTGAATAGTGACCATATCAATTATTAGCAGCACTTGTCATCTGCCTTGTGTTCTTAGAGGCTGCATAAATCTTTTTGCCAAATGAAATCATCTCTATGAGAGCATAAGAAATGTCATACTGGGTTACACAAGTGATCCTTCTAATCCTAAATTCATTCTTGACAGAGATTTCTAGGACTATTTTATGGGAAGATATGGCTGTACCACATGGCATCAAGTATTTTCAATTAAAGACCTATTGGACATACCTTAATCTTTCATTATGTACTTACTATGAAAATATCATATGAGCATACCTAATCATTTCAAATTTACTTACATCATGTAGCATATCTTGGGATAATATAGCAAATATCGAGTGATGATAATCTCTCATTTGACAGTTAAATACAAGTGGATTAATCCCTGTGTATCAGGCAGGGTTTTCCAAGGAAACAGAACCAATAGGATTCCACATATAGAAAGAGATTTATTGTAAGGAACTGTCTTACATGATTATGGAGGCTGGCTGGCCCCAATCCTGCAGTGTGGGTGGTAGGCTCAAGACTTAGGAGAGCTAACAGTGCAGTTCTAGTCCAAAAGCTGAAAGGCAGAGACTCAGGAGAGCTGACTTTCCAGGTCCAGTCAAAAAGCAGTCCAGTAGAAAATTTCCTCTTGCACAGGAGGGTCTGTCTTTTTGTTTTATTCAAACCTCAACTGATTGAATGAGGCCTACTCACATAATGGAGAGCAATCTGCTTTACTCAAAGTTCACCCATTTAAATGTTAATCTCATCCCAAAACACCCTTCAAGCTGATGCACAAAATTAACTATCATGGACTGTTAACCACAGTTCTGCCTTGTACTTATTAGCAGTGTCTGAACACCCTCATGTTCCAACCACAACTTTTTATCTGACACTCATTTTGAAATCTCAGCATATTCAGTTTTCTGAGCATGACACACAACAGATATGATTTTTAGAATAATAATAAAATAATAATGATAGTAACAACAACAACCAGGTGGCAAAGAAAATAGGACTTTATTTTCTGATAACTAAATCACAACTTTTTCTTCATTTTTGTAAAATCCAAAAAAAATAAAAACTGTAGTCAATTCAATATAAACAGACTTGCTTTATTATGCCTTGTTAATATGAGCTTCAGTTCAATTATTTCCTAGCTGCTTTTCCTTCCTAGGACACTGTTTATGTTTCTGGAAGTTTATATTCTGTTATGGCACCAAGAAAAGCATCTGGTCATTGGTGGTGCCTGCCCATTCGGGATCTGGGCAGCTAAGTCTCCTTCAAGATCTGAAGGTTCTCCCTTTTATTAAATGATCCATGTTTTTGAGTGTCACAGGAATATTTAGCTCTTTCCTCATCCAACTGTCGGGTAACAAGAGGTTTGGTAAACCTGTGGCAGGTACCTTTTCCTCCTGTTCACACACCCACGGTGTTGTCACACCAAAGAGGTGCTGGGAATTTCTGCCAAGTTCTCACCTTCCAGAGTACTAGCAGGGAGTGAGGAAACAAAATTTTCTCCACTCTTAAATTTCACTAAATGTTCCTAGAGGTTATATCATATTCTTGCTCCAGTGACAAAAAGGCTGAAGGGAGACTAGACACAGAATCTCTCTCAAGCATTCCAATACCACCTATCTCTATTCTTTATATTTCTGCTTTACTCCCTTCTCCTTCACTGTCTTAAAAATTATGTTAATCCTGGGCGCCTGGGTGGCTCAGTCAGTTGAGCACCTGACTTCAGCTTAGGTCATGATCTCACAGCTCCTGAGTTCGAGCCCCACGTCGCGCTCTGTGCTGACATCTCAGAGTCTGGAGCCTTCTTCAGATTCTGTGCCTCCCTCTCCCTCTGCCCCAACCCACTCGCATTCTGTCTCTGTCTCTCTCAAAAATAAACAAACATTAATTTTTTTTAATTATGTTAATCCTTAGGTAAGAGAAACGAGAACACCAACAGGCATTTTCACATATCAAAGTTGTAGAACATATTTTGACCTACTCATATAGAAGTACTAGGATTTAGAAATATAAAACATTTTCCTATACATAATTATTAGAAACACTAAGAAATAATGAAGGAGGATTGTAAAGACAGAATTAATTGGCTTTTTCACTATTTTTCTAATGTTTCTGTGGCAGTAAACACAGATTTCCTGCACTGATGCTCAACATGAGACTTATAGAAGAAAAGAACTAATAAGGAAGAAAATCACATCTATTCATAATTGCAGTTAGAGCTGGAGGATAAAACATGTTTATCTCTACTCCATTCTCAAATCCTACACTTAGAATACAATAAAAACAACATAAAGAGACAAGGACAATGAGAACTTAGAGGTGACCAGAGTAGATAAAAAAAATGTCAAATTATTTGTTTATGATATTTTGCAGATGGATGAGTGATAATTGACTTAAATCTGCTTTTTCTTTTTTTTTTAAATAAGAACCTTCAGGGGCGCCTGGGTGGCGCAGTCGGTTAAGCGTCCGACTTCAGCCAGGTCACGATCTCGCGGTCCGTGAGTTCGAGCCCCGCGTCAGGCTCTGGGCTGATGGCTCGGAGCCTGGAGCCTGTTTCCGATTCTGTGTCTCCCTCTTTCTCTGCCCCTCCCCCGTTCATGCTCTGTCTCTCTCTGTCCCAAAAATAAATAAAAAACGTTGAAAAAAAAAAAATTTAAAAAAAAAAAAAAAAAAAAAAAGAACCTTCAGCACAGAAAGTCAATAATATGTAAAATTGTTTGTGCCACAAAATCCAAGAAGGTCATAAGAAATGTAGGTAACAGTACCTTTGAAAAACTGGGTGTTGTATGGAAACCAATTTGACAATAAATTTCATATTAAAAAATTTAAAAATATAAAAAAATAAAACTCAAAAAAAAAAAGAAAATATGTCATTGAATGGCACTAAACAGAGAATTGGTGAAAGATAATTTAAGTTATAGTTGGATTCCAAATAGATTACCTCCAACACAAACAGTCTATTTGACTACTTCACAGTGATCGAAGACAAGTATTACTGTTAGTGGAACTTGAACAAGGGATTCTCAACTTTGGGAAAACATACCCAGTTGAAAGAAGGAAAGGAAATAAATAATAATTCTGTACATGGAATGCTTAAAAATCCAGCATTTTTCTTGATTAGCTTCCAGAATGCTAGCTGTCACCTTCAAAATTGTCTAGTAATAAAAGAATCCCTTTTGGAAAAACTGGAAAGCCTAAGAGACCACCAACTCTAACATTTGAGAATCTTTCAACAAAAATGGCCAATCCCCGTGCTAGATCACCTTAATATTAGACTCTCTATTGACAAATCTTATCCAAGAAAACAAAGACTATTTCCTAAATATGGCAATGATCCGAGAATAATCGAGGATTTCAAAAGCTCTTACAAAAGAAAGATGGGAGAGAACAACTAAGATATAACAGAGAAATACAGAAAGCAAGAAAAAATGAAACATATTTGTGTAACATAGTTAATAATACCCTCAAATATTACAGATATTGTTACACTCATAAAACAAGATAGGATGTCTAGGAAAATAAGACACACAGATAAGAGGGGTAAAAAAGCCTTGAAAATAAAATTTAAATATACGCAAAACCAAAGTAGATATAATATTGTGTAAAATATGATAGGAAAAAAGTTTAATTCATGGTAAATTTGGGACTGTCTTTTAAAAGGAAAAAAGAGAAGAAAAATACAAAAATGAAAATAGTAGAAAAGACAATAAGAAGACCTGCTGGGAGGCAAAATATTGAAATAATATAATTTCCACATAAAATATGCAGAGGAAATTATCCAAGTAGTAATAAAAGCAAGTGCAGGAGTCCACTGAGTGCATATCATATAAATAAAAAAGATCCCCACCAAAGCATATCACTGTGATATTTCAGAACACTAAGCATAAAAACAGAATAAAACGTTGTCATTCTAGATTCCCACATTCCAGTTTCTATAACATAAACAAGAACCGGAAAAAAAGGTGTCTCTCCATTGTTTACACACACAATCATTCGTCCTCTGTAACTGATACTCTTGGATGTGTCAAGAGTTATAAGAAGTCTCTACTGGAAACCTATCTAGTATGCAGTAGAAATTATTACACTCTGCTTCAGTGTCACAGCTTTGGTTGTTGTTTAGATTAGGTGCTCTACTAGTTATATGTTCTTAGCATAGAATCTCTTCCCGAACCTTTATTCATCCTCATCATGTCACAACACAATTGTAATTCACAAAGCCATTTTTATCTGAAGTTCATGCTCAGTTTATTATACTTAAATATTTATTGAATATTCATCAAGATTGACCCACTGGTACTTCAGACCCTCTGTGGTTAATATAGTATTCTGGCTAATTACTAATATTGTTTAGCTAATTACTAATATTACTGAGGGGAAGAAACTAATTGCCTCACCAATGCCATTCATTTCTTCCTAGTTAGTAATAAAACTTTTGTATTTGTGGCAATGTATCCAGGTAAAAACTACATTTCTTAGATTACATTGCAGTTACACATGATTATGAAACTAACTTTTTCTCAATGAATTTATTCCGTTGGATTTCTGAAAATGCTTCTTAAAATTAAGACAGATAGTGGAGAAACACTTTTTATTCTTCTTCTTCCTTCTACTTCTTGTCTAGACTATGTGTGTAATATATTTATTAAAGAAAGTAACATCTTTAATTAAAAACTTTATCTGTCTCTCTCTCTCTCTTTCCAATAAAATTTAATTCAATTTATAAAAGGGGGTGCCTGGGTGGCTCAGTCAGTTGAGAGTCCTATTCTTGTTTTCGGCTCAGGTCATGATCCCAGGATCAGTAGATTGAGCCCAATGTGGGGCTCTGTTCTGAGTCTGGAGCCTGCTTAAGATTCTTTCTTTCTCTCTCTCTCTCTTTCTCTCTTTCTCCCTCTGCCTCTCACTCTTTTCATCTTGTGCTCTCTCTCTCTCTAAAATAAAATTTTTAAAAAATTAAAAAAATCCTTCTCCAAGAGGAAACTCCAGGGATATTTCACTGGTGAATTCCACCAACATTTAAGAAAAAAATAACATCAATTCTACTAAATTTTTCCAAAAAGTAGAAGAAAAATTAACACTTCCTACCTCATTTGTAAGTCTAATGTTCATGAAGCAAACACAAATACAAACATATATTAATATAAGTATGTATGACTTAGTATCTATACTTATATCTCCTAGCTCAATCCTCTGGAGGCTCAAAAAAAATGACACAAGGGGCTCCTGGGTGGCGCAGTCGGTTAAGCGTCCGACTTCAGCCAGGTCACGATCTCCTGGTCCGTGAGCTCGAGCCCCGCGTCAGGCTCTGGGCTGATGGCTCGGAGCCTGGAGCCTGCTTCCGATTCTGTGTCTCCCTCTCTCTCTGCCCCTCCCCCGTTCATGCTCTGTCTCTCTCTGTCCCAAAAATAAAATAAAAAACGTTGAAAAAAAAATAAAAAAAAAATGACACAAGAGTAAAAATGAGCATAGAACATGTAAAGGTCCCAAATCTTTGCTTTTAAATATCACTTTCCAATAAAAGGAACCATGACTCCTTCGAGAGTTAGTTGAGTCCAGAGCTGTGTTAGAGAAGGAACAAAATGAACCAGAAGCATCTCATAGTGTCAGAAAGTAAGAAAGTCCTCAAAAATATATGAAGGCATATTTCAAAAGCAGGATAGCCAACATGAAAGTGACCACAACTGTGAAAGCTGGAACAAGCTTGGAAACAAATCAAATAACAGTAGCATTGTATCCTACCCCATAGAATAAAATAAATATCCATGAATTCATACTAACAAAAATAAATAAACTGAGGAGAAAAGCCAAGTTTACCTTATAGAAGAATTTCAATTAAAGAATATTTTTTCCTTACAGAAAAATTTCAGTTAATGAACACAGGAAGGGGGGGAATAGAAAATCACCATTAGAATAACACAGTAATAACTATTGTAGGCAAGAACATCCAATGGATGCAAAATTGGTGAACACAAGTTTGAGGAAAATAAAAGATTCCAAAGTTCAAAATGTATCCCACAAAAAAATTTTTTTAATCACCCAGGGGAAAAAATATATACCATATGGTAGAGAAGTCTGGCAGATACTACTTTAACAAGTGACCAAGAGTCACGTCAAAAGTAATAAGACACATCAGTAAAATGTCCCCTGGTACAGGATGCATAAGAAGCCTCACTTCTTTGGTATTCTGGCCAAAATTGCATAGCCTCAATCTGATCATGAGAAAACATTAGACAAATTGAGCTTGAGGGACATTGCAAAATAACTGATCTGTGGTCTTCAAAGGTGTCAAGGTCATGAAAGACCAGGAAAGACTGAAGAACTGTCTCAGCATTCAGAAAACTAAGGAAATATGACAACCAGATCTAATATGAGATTCTGGATTGAGCCCTGGAACACAAAATGACAAGTGGAAAAACTGATGTACTTTGAATAAAGTTTTCAGTTTAGTTAATGATATTGTATTAAAGTTACTTTTTATATGGTTGTGTACTACTGTTATAAAAGATATTAACATTAAGGGAAGCTGAGTGAAGGGTATACAGGAATCTTCTATGATATTTGAAAATTCCTGTAAACCTAAAATGATTCAAAGGAAGAAAGAAAAAAAAAATCTGTATTTATCACTGTGATTTCTCTGGTTTAAATTTTGCCCCAGTAGCAAAACAGGTAGAGGCCCCTGGACTTTCTTAGAGTTGCTGAGTTAATGCATAGCCAGCATTCTCCCCATGGAAAGAATTCCTTACCTGATCATATGCATCTGGATTATATCATCTTGTTTATGGAATTCATTAGATTCCTTTCCCAAGGATATATAGATTCATTATATTTCCTTTAACAGTAGGTATACACAAAAATTCTGATTCAAAAGAGCACATGCACCCCAATGTTTATAGCAGTGCTATCTACAATAGCCAAAGTATGGACAGAGCCCAAATAGCTATTGACTGATGAATGGATAAAGAATACATACATATTCATATGTATGTATACATATTCAATGGAAGTATGCATATTCAATGGAATATTACTTGATGATCAAAAAGAATAAAATCTTGCCATTTGCAACAATGTCGGTGGAACTAGAGTGTATTCTGCTAAGCTAAATAAGGCAATCAGAGAAACACAAATATCATATGATTTCACTCATGTGGAATTTAAGAAACAAAACAGATGAACATAGGGGAAGGGAGGGAAAGATAAGATAAAAACAGAGGGATGTAAACCATAAGAGACTTTTAAATAGAGTACAAACTGAGGGTTGCTAAAAGATGTTGGATGGGGGGATGGGCTAAATGGTGATGGGCACTAAGGAGGGCACCTGTTGGGATGATCTCTGGGTGTTATATGTAAGTGATGAATCACTGGGTTCTAGTCCTGAAACGGATACTACACTGTATATTAACTAACTTGAATTTAAATAAATTTATTTAAAGCAAAACTAAACCAAAAAATAGTAAGTATACAGAATCTCAAAGATTTCCAAACCATCACATTTGTGAAGAGTAGAAGTATTCAAGGAGATATACAAATTTGATATGTTGCATTAAAGAAAAAATTTGAAAGATCAGAATTGAATTACGTTCTCAATGCTTACAAATATAAGCTTGCAAGAAGAATATGTTTATGCTATTTCATGTACTCATAATTTATTTAAACCACATTCATTTGTAAAATGAACAAAAAAAGTGATAGCAAGACATGCTATTTTTGGAAATATTCTATGCAAAATAAAAACATGTGTGAGCAGAATGTATTTTACAAGTTATAGCACATTTCAAATAAGCCGTAACTCAAATTGTAACAGAAATGTAGTTGTACTGAGATAAGTAAACAAGGGTATCTCTTCTCATTCACTCACTGAAAATTATATTCTATGGTATCTCTAACTTCGAAAATGTGCTGGTGGCTGAGGATATGAAGGATACATAAAGAAGAATGAGACTTAAATAGCATCCACAATAGTCTACAATCTAATTTGTGAGATAGACAAATAATTATTATTTACAAAGTTGAAGGCAATGGAAGATAATGCATTTGGCAGTAGAGTGGTGCTCAGCCTGGAAGACTAAATCAATTCTTGGAAAAGTAATTACCTGTATAATTACCTGTAGGATGAGGTGGCTGTTCCTTGTTGGAAATGAAGGAGATGCAGGAAGAGGGGCGAAAGAGAATTGTAAGCAGCGGAAAAAGCAAAATCCAAGGTACACCTGCAAAAATTCCATCTTATGCCTGGAAAACTATAAGGGTAACTTGGCTTTCTTGTAGTTTGAAGGGTGTAGGAGAATGTTAGGACTGAAGATCTATTCTAGCACTGGCATAGTTGATGTTGCATACCAGCTTTATCTAGTAAATGCTGTGGTCTATTAAAGAGTTTTAGATGGGGAAGAAAACTGAAAAGTATTTGCATAGATCACCTTTGTGGCTATTAGAAAAATTGTGAGAATGGAAACAGAATGGAAAGATTGTGTTACAACTAGATTTCTGGCTTGAAAGAATATGCTTATTTAAAAAAAAAAAAAAAACAGGCAGGGGACCTGGGTGACTCAGTCCGTTAAGTGTCCGACTTCGGCTCAGGTCATGATCTCACAGTTCGTGAGTTCAAGCCCCAAGTCTGGCTCTGTGCTGAAAGCTCAGAGCCTGGACCTTGCTTCAGATTCTGTGTCTCCCTCTCTCTCTGCCCCGCCCCTGCCCACACTCTGTCTCTCAAAAATAAATAAACATTAAAAATTTTTAAAAAATAGTTTAAAAAAAGAAAAAAGAAAATAAACAGGCAAAATAATGGCAAAATAGGGCAGTGCTTGGTGCTTGGTTTCATGAGTTAGCATAAGGAAAGGTTAGGAAGACATTCATTCTAGTAGGGTTGCTAGTGAGAAGGACCTAGCCATGATATAAAGTAAAGAAAAAGGATATAATAGGAGAAAGGCAGGGAAATGAGTGTTTTAGACATCTTAAAATGCAGATTATTGTGAAAGACCTTGTGGGAAATATATAAAAGAATTGATAACAAATTCCAAAATTTGAAGGAAGGGATATAACTTGATAGAGATGGAATGAAATCATGCAAGAAAAGTGCATACAGAGGGCAATGGGCAAAGAAGTTTACCTTCTGGAATATAAAAGTATTTTGTTTAAACAAAGACACTGTACCAAAAAAGTTAAATCAACATTTTTTTCCTGATAGATCTTGAATACAAATTTTCTGGAAGCATTCAATACCAAGAAGGTTAGCATTAAAATGATCACTCAAGAATAGCAATTGTAAATGCCTGTGGATTATCTCTGTCCCAATTTTACAGTTAATCAATATTGACCCCAAATCATGTTTTTCCTTGCCTTATAATCTTTTCTGCATAATCTTTTAATATAAATTATAAGTTATTTCTACTTGTAAGTAATTTTTTCACAAAGAAAAATATCTTATGGAGCAAATTATACAAATATATAATGTAAATTACTGAAAAAATACATGAAAAAGTGATTAACAAACAAATATTAATTGTTGGACCTACAGCTAATGAAAGTTGACGTAGGTCTATTACATTACTGTCCCTGCTAAATTTTATTGAACCTGCAAAATAAAACACTACCAGTTTATATTTATTTTAATATAAATCAAGTCATTGCATTATTATTCACCAGTAACAAAGAGCAGCTAATGCAGGACTAGAACTATGTATAGTATGTGATCAAGAAAAATTATTATCTGTGAAATAAATGTCTTAAAAGAACATCAAACATATCCCTCATTCTTCTTTTTCAAATAATCTGATGACTACCTCAAACTTGTTCTAAGTGCCCGAGTAGTTACAAAGGACAGAAAATACTTAAGTTTTCAGACACTCAGCAATAGTTTTTGATCTCATGATGGCCACTAGCATCAGGCCAGCTGTGCTGTATGTTAGCCTTTCCCTTTCCATATTCTAATCAAATAGAGGTCATAAACAGCCCTGAAAAGAAATAATAGAAATGTTTAATGTTTTTTAAGACTTCTATTTTAATGAGAAAACATGTTCACAATGGTTTTTGTTTTCTCTCCCTTTCTACTCAACATTAAAAAAAAAAAAGCCTATTTGGTTCACACTTTAACACTTTCATCCTGAGATGAGGAGGGTTTTCTATGAGTTTTTATTTTTGGGGAATGCTGTGAATTTTGCATTCTGTTCTTATGTGCTTTGAAACAATGAGAACCAGATTTCAACTTCACCAAAACATACAAATGCCAGGGACCCAAAAGCTATCTTTATCACTATTTTTATATCTCTCTGGCTACTCTTCCTCCCTTAGTTTTTGGTAAGAAAGCTACTTTATGTCTCCCAGCTCACTGACACATTTAAGAAGACTTTTTCCCATCACTGCCATAACAAGCAAATCCTTACTGCTGGTTTAGTTTAGTTTAGTTTTGTTTACAAGGGAGGTAATCTAGTTATTTAAACAGAACTATTACCAGAAATAAAAATTCTAGCTAGTTATTTTTGGTCATTAAAGCTTCAGTTCAAAGGTAAACTCTTTTGTGAATTATTCACTGACTCTCAAAGAAAAGTTAATGCACTTTCTTCCATCCTACATTTTTTAAAAAACTCTATTTTTATATGTTGCATATTACATTTCAATTTTTTTTGTTCAAATATTTTGAGCCCCTTTAGATGTGGGCAATTTATTAGTCAGCTTTGTGTCTCAGAGTCCAACACTTTCTCTTCTATAATTTGATCACTGATGTTCCTAAGGGACCTTGTATTATCAAAAATTTTGAAATTAAGTGATTGTTTCCATGAAAGACAACAACATTGATAATAATAAAGAATTTATTGCTCTGTATCTTTTCATATTAATAACAAGATTATTTTTTCTGAATAATGTTAACTTTTACAACAATCATTGTTTTATTATTTGTTGAATTAAAGTAATTAAATATTTGATGGAAATAGGGAAAAATCTAATTGATTCTTTATTTGACCTTCTTTCCATAATTTCTGTATCTCAGTCTCCTCCATCACCTTTGACCTTAACCTTTGAATTTGTCTTGCAGAAGAATTAATAATTGTAATATGTACATGAGGAGAACACAAAGTAAATAAAAGAATGTCTTTTCAGCAAAGTATTCAGTGGCTCAAATGCAGTGCTGAGTTGTTGTGCTTTATAAGTTACAGCTTTAGTTCTACTTCTATTGTGCTCATTATAACCAATAACAAGTGTTGAAATGCAAATAGTCTACCCTTGGTAATAAATCATGGTATTGTGTGTAATGAACATTACAGTATGAAGAAATAATTCTCCTGCTAGGCTTGTATTGGTTGCTCAATTTATAATTGTTCAGTGAATATCATTCACTGATCTTAAATGCATTTGTGCAACTACATTTCAGCCAACTAGAAATCGAAGGCAAACTAGGGCCCCTGGGTGGCCCAGTCGGTCAAGTGTCTGACTCTTAATTTTGGCTTAGGTCATGATCTCAAAATTCGTGGTTTCAAGCCCTACATCAGGCTCCACGCTGGCAGTGTGGAGCCTGCTTGGGATTATCTCTCTCTCCCTCTCTCTGCCTTTCCCCCACTCCTGCTCTCTCTCTCTCTCTCAAAATAAACAAATTTAAAAAAAAAATTGAAGGCAAACTATTATTATTGTATAATGATAACATTTATGGAGTAATTTTATAGTTTAAGAAACATTTGTGGATTCACACAGGACTCCTCATTTTCAGTTAACTAAGGATGAACAGGCATAATAAGATGATGAGCCCTAAGGGATCTCAGCGCATGACATGGAAAAAGAGGAGCTCATTGGAGAAGCTATGATTTTTACCTACTATTCACAAATATGTCCAAAAACCATTTTCCAGATTTCTGTGTATTTTTCTTTATACAAGATTGGGAAAACTGATGATCTTTAAACCTATATAGCAAATTGGAGGATGAGGTTTACTTATACAGTAGACCTCCATCATCCATAAGGAATACATTCTAAGACTCTAGTGGATTTCTGAAACTGCAGAATATATATTATGGGTTTTCCTATACATACATACCTGTGATAAAGTTTAATTTATAAATTAGGCATAGTAAGAGATTAACAACTATAACTAATAATAAAATAGAACAATTATAATAATATACTGCAATGAAAGTTATGTGAATATGGTCTCTCTCTCAAAATATCTGCACTGTACTCCCCCTTCTTCTTGTGATGATGTGAGATGATAACATGACTATGTGATGAGATGAAGTGAGGTGAATGACAGAGGCCCTGTGATATTGTAAGTAAGTCAGGCTACTGCTGACCTTCTGATGATGTCAGAAGGAGAATCATCTGTTTCTGGACCAACGTTGACCACAAGTAACTGAAACTGCAGAAGGTGAAACCACAAATAAAGGGAGACTACTATATATCAAGCGAATTAATCAAAGATTCCAATAATTCAGTACTATTTTTATCTCCATCTTCCAAATCTGCTTTTATTTGTTGTCTACAACTTCTTATACCGCTAATGACTTCTGACATGAAGGAGAAGATTAGATATGCTGAAACATAGTCTGATATTGAAATCTGGTATTAAACTTAAAAGTAGAGAAAATATTCTAATTATAGATTTGAATATACAAAATATATAGTTTTTAAATGCATGATTCCAGAGCTTTATAAACATTAATGTTTTATTAATTACATCTATTTTCACTAATGCTTCAAAAATTTTTGAATATTTCTATTAATGTTACAGCCAAAAGTCACATACCAACCCTGGTAATGTTATTTGCAACATCTCCTTTCCTTCTCTTAAAATCTAATAAAGTTATGGTATTTTCCAACATATGAGTAATAACAATTTATTTTTATATCATTGTATAGTGTTATTATTACTGTTGATATTTTTAAAGCTAATATTTATTTTATACTTACTATGTGCCAGCTACTGTGCAAAGCACTTTATAACCACCATCAGTTCTCTTATTCCTTATAAAAATACTTTGAGGTAGACATTACTATTCTCATTTTACCCATGAGGAAAACAGGACTTATAAAGTTTAAATAATTTGACCAAATATACACAGCTGGGAAAGGCTCAGAGAGGGTTTGAGGCTAGATGGTAATTTTGAGAACTATAACTTTGTGTTAATATACACAACTTTCTTTTTCTTGCACAAAAACCTCCTTGCTAAAACAACAAGAACAACTAACAAGGCTGGCTTATGTGCTTTTGAACTGAGCTGTGTTTATGTGTCTTTGTGTGGGTATGGAGAGCATGGAGATCAACATTTATGTTCCTTCTTCAGTTCATTCATAGAAATAAATCTGTAGATGCAATGTATTAGGTTAAATGTCAATATGGTTTAAATCTTAAATAAAATGTTCCATTTTTATTAGGTGACAAATAGAGCTATAGAGGAAAAGAATAAAACCTTTTTCACCAAATGATATTGTGTCCTAGTATATAGGATTCAAACTGTGATGATGGAAATGTTCTGCACTATCCAGTATGGTAGCCAGTAGCCACTTGTAGCTATTTGAAATGTGTCTAGCATAACTGAGGACCTACATTTAAATTTTTTTATTTAACTTTGATTAAATTAAATTTAAATATGAGAGCCACCTGAGGTTGGTGTGTACTTTATGGGACAGTGTAGTTCTAGGTGATTTCATCCAATCCAAATGATGGCTTCCAATTACAGCCCCTGAATTTCTTAATAATAATTTGAATGGTTTGCTAGACATTTCAAAATGGATATCTAAAAAGCATTTCTGTCCTATCTCCAAATTCTTGGTTTTCACTGAAAAGCAGTAGCTTCTGTTATCATTCCATCTTTAACAAAGCAAACTTCTGTACAGTCTTTAGGTCAGGATAAAAACCCTGGAATCATCCGTAATGTTGTCTCTCCTATTATCGCATAGTCTATCAATAAAATTGCATGGAGTCCTTAACTTCAAAAATCTATCAACTGTTCACCAAACCTAGAACTACACCCTACTCTAAACAACATTCATCTCTTATCTGGAATACAGTAGCTACTTTCCAGTTAGTTTTCCTCCTTTCACTCAGACTATCACACACTCATTACTCTTACCAGTTTTCTTTGTCTTTGTTCTCAGATCAGATTTATCTTCCAGCCTCACAAGCTGACTATAAGTCATCAGAATGAGCCAAACAGCCTTCTCTGTGGAGCCTTTGAATACACCCATATCTCTGGAATTATCTCTATTCAGATATCCTCAAGGCTCCTTCTCGTTTGGGCTTCATTTGGGCTTCTACTCAAATGTTACCTTATTAGGAAATCCTTCCTGAATAATCCTTTTGAATTACACCTCCCTTCCCCTTACCTGACCTTATATTTTATATTAATATTTCTATTATGTTCTGTCTCCTCCCTCTAGAATCTATGAGCAATGTAGCCAGAACACTTTTGTTCACTACTGTATCCTCAGGGCATAGAATAGTGTGTTGTAAATAAAGTAGCACAATAATTATATATAATTATATATGTATATAATTAGATATACTTATATATAATGTTTTAGTTTTATTTATTTATTTATTTTCTAAACTATTTTTTTAAGTTGGGGAACTTGGGTGGCTCAGTTGGTTGAGCGTCCAACTTCGACTCAGGTCATGATCTCATGAGTTCAAGCCCTGCACCTGGCTCTGTGTTGACAGCTTAGGGCCTGGAGCCTGCTTCAGATTCTGTGTCTACCTCTCTCCCTGTGCGCCTCCCCCATGCATACTCTGTTTCTCTCTCTCTCTCTCTCTCTCTCTCTCTCAGAGACAGCATGTCTCTGGAGGAGGGCCACAGAGAGAGGGAGAGAGAATCTCAAACAGGCTCAAGCTGTCAGCACAGAACCTAATGTGGGCTCGAACCCATGAAACTGAGATCATGACCTGAGCCAAAACCGAGTCTGACACTTAACTGACTGAGCCACCCAGATGACCCTGTAATGTTTTAGTTTTAAACAGCACCACATAAACAACAGATAATGTAAATGAAATTTCTTTTATGCAAGACATGTAAATATTTGTTTTGAACATCAAATATAAGGAGATTTGTTGGGGTTAAAAAATAAAATCCTCAAGTTAATATCTTAGAAATATAAACCCAAGCTCTTCATGTGCAAGGCAATAACTGATACTATTGTAGTGGACAAGAGTAATGATTCACATTTTTAAAAATTAAATAACATAATAAGGTAGTTAAATCCATTTAGATATATTTAGTGGCTTCATTTTTTTTACTTTTTTATTTACATTGATATTTCATTAGCTATAACAATTCTATGGCAAATTAAATTTATTTAACATTCATTTATTTTATTTATTTATTATTTATTTATATATTTATATTATTTATTTATATGTTATTTATTATTAATTATATTTATTTGTTATTTTATTTAATATTTATTTAATATTTGATATTTAGACAACATTTAACATATGTTGAAATGGATTAAAATTTATACCTTGCATCAAATGTTGGCAAGGACATGGAACAACAGAAATATTCATTGTTGGTGGGAATGCAAAACGGTATGTCACTTTGGAAAATAGTTTGGCAGTTTCTTATAAAACTAACATGCTCTTACCATATGATTCTGCAATCACACCCCTTAATATCTACTTAAATGAGGTATTTATATCTACAGAAAAACCTGCACATGAATGTTTATAGCAGTTTTATTTATAATTGCCAAAATGTGAAAGCAAGCAAGATGTCCTTCGGTAGGCGATTAGATAAACAAACTGCAATTTATACAATAGAATATTATTGAGCATAATAAGTCATGAACTATCAAGCTACAAAAATTCATGGAGGAAACTTAAATGCATACTGCTAAGTGAAAGAAGCCAATATGGAAAGGCTATCTATGTATGAATCCAACTATACGACATTCTGGAAAAGAAAAAAACATGCAGACAGTAAAAAGATGAGTGGTTGAGTGGGGGGAGAAAGGAGGGAGGAATAAGAGGAAAATGAGGGATTTTTAGAACAATGAAATTATTATTTGGTATGATATGTAATAGTGGATACATGACATTATATGTTTGTCAAAACCCATGGAATAAACGACACAGACAATGAAACTTAATTTAAACTGTAAACTTTGGTTCATAATAATGTATTGATATTAGCTCATCAGTTGTAACCAATAAACCATATTAATGGATGTAAGGTATTAAAAATAAGGGAAATTGAAGAGTACAGTGAAGGGAATGTGGGAACTCTCTGTACTTTTTGTTTAATTTTCTCTCTTAAACTAAGATTGCTCTAAAAAATGAAGTCTATTAATTAAAAAATAATTTCTGAGGTGATTCATTTGGGTTAAGCAAGTAATATTAAAAAAAAGAAAATACTGACTCCAGAGTTTAATTATCCATCTTAGTATCAAGAAAACATAGGACATACCATTCTCTCTAGTGATCATAGAGAATCAGTCTAATTCTCCATAGAGTAGGATTTGACAATTTTATAAGCAGAAACTTTACAAGTTGCTACAGAATCATGTTTGTTTTTATGTCATGGAGAATTGAGTATATATTTCAATCAGTCAGATAGATTTCCATACCGAGTGCATATATAGTATAACTAGTCCCATAAAAAATGGTAGAAAATACTAGCCCACTTATTTTTATATCCTTATTGATGACTCAGTTTGATTAGAAATAATTAAGAATTTTTAAATTTGAAGTACTCAAAAAGCGACAGTAAGTGGTTAATGTTATCTTATTCACATAATTACATTCATATCTAGAATTCTTGATTAATCGGTTTGAGTTGCAAGCACCAAGATTCATACACATAATCTATTTTTAAGGATTATAGATAACTTTACAAATATAATAATTTCCAGGGCTTTTGTATGTTATAACTGTCAGTTCAATGGCTGAATGAGACTCAGTATAATAGGATTTGCATATAGTTCATGCATGAGATTGGTCATGTTTTAACTGCTTTTCCTTACCTTTAGGTAATGCATTGGTAAGTTTTTGTAGCCAATATTTGTTAAACCATTAGGTGGAGAAGTCTACATTTTGTATTAAAGGCTTCCATGAAAATAGTATAAATATAATACATGATCAGTATTTTGCTATATAATTAATTACACATAGTAATGCCATCCACAAATAGGCCACCAATGATTCTTCACGTTAGAAGAAAAACAGAAGCATTTATATTTTCAGATTATTTTCGTGTGGACTCAAATTGTTTGGATGACCAATTTAAGGCTAGGGTTCCATAATTATTGCTGATTTGCAGAGAAGTAAGAAAAATTGAGAGTGATGTATCCCACAATGATAATGTAGCTTCACAGTTATTTGTTCTAGAGGCACCTGGGTGGATCAGTCAGTTGAGCATCGGACTTTTGGTTTTGGCTCAGGTCATGATCTCATGGTTTGTGAGTTCGAGCCCCACGTAGGACTCCGTGCTGACAGTGTGGATCCTGCTTTGGATTCTCTCTCTCCCTTTCTCTCTGCCCCTTCCCTGCTTACTCTCTATGCCTCTCTTTCAAAAATTAAATAAATAAACTTAAAAAATTATTTATTCTAGCAACAAATTTTCCTGATGGCTAGATAGATTTTATTTGGTATAGATTGATCAAGAACGATGTATTTTGTGCCAAGTACATTAAGGGAGACCATGAGGCACTTCAGTAGCTTTTACTGGCAGGTGTTTATGAAAGGAACAAATAGATGTGCTGCTAGGCTCCTTCTCCCACTTCAACCCAGAAAGCTCCATGTTCATCAGGTCTGTAATTTACACTCTCAAACACAGTTGGTGTTTGTAGCCAAACAAAGTTTTGGGATTTACTACACTAAGCAAAACCAGCAGGAAAATCCTCTACAAAAAAGGTGGTTCAGGCCATTAAATCATTTAATTATATTAGTACTATTTCTCACAGAATCTCCTCTCTTCCATATGGTAGTTTTATACTAGTCACTAAAAACATAGAGACGAAGTATCTCTGCTTTTGAACTTATTTCACTCTGGAGGAAAATATAGAAAACTAAAATGTGTGACATGGAAATGAACTCACTTTATAAAGGAAATAAAAAAATATTTAAGTGCTGTGCTGTGTTTTTATGTATATTACCTTCTTTAAAAGTAACAATGATTTTTGTATGATAACTGACAGAAATTCAAGTTCAAGTAGCATTAACAGGTAGGGATGTGTTCAATTTGTATATCTAACAAGTTAAAGAGTAATGGATAGAGACGTAGGTGGTTATAAGAATACAATGATGGCCTTAGGAATATATGCTGTTTTAAACATTCTCTGGTGTGTTTTATTCTCTTGTTGAGTCAGGTTTTAATCAAGCTGTGGGAACAATGGTCACTAGCCACTCTAGAATTGCATTGTCTTTTAAGAATACCCATATCCTTAAAAAGAGAGTGCCACTTTCCCAAGAGTGTACAAGTGAATTAACTGATATTTTCCTTATTTCTGGCTGAACTAATAAGAGATTGAGAAAAGGGCTATAGTAAATTCAAAATCTCAAAATAAGTGAGATATATACCGAAATTCTAGGCAGAATAGTACCATGTCCTTTACATCAGTGGTATTATTTCCAATATGTCAGTGTAGTGAGTTGAATGGAATCTCCCAAAAGGTATGTTCACAACCCAATTGCCAGAAATCTGTGTGTATGGGTGAGACTAGAAACAGGTTGTCTATATAGAAAGGTGGGATAGAAGTGATAGGTAGAAATAAACACTTCAGGTATAACTCATAATTAGTTTAAGAGAACTAAACAGATCACACAATCCTTCTTTGTAGGATAAAGAATTTAGAGATGATACTTCTGAGGAAAGTATGCATTATTAGGCAATTTGACAACATATTTACTACACAAAACACCTAAATGAAGCTACTTGCTTTGCCTGACTAATCAGTAACTTCCTCCCCAAACTGTTGTCAACTAACACATTACTAATAAAGAATCAGCCCAATCCAATGATGAATAACAAACAGACTTAGTTTGAGGTTTAGGATTGCTGGTGGAGATAGTTAGCTGTCCACCAATAAATTATGCTTTCCTATGTAGCATCACATAATTTTACCAAAAATTAGATTTCAAGTTCTATGATTCTCAAACCTTTTGCAATCAGGTATGGCTTTTTGAAACATTAGTGTGTGGTATAAGTGATAAGTGTACTTTTAATTCTGGCATATAAAATATCCCAAGTTCCCCTACTGTACTGTATTGTATTTTTGTCTTCCAGATGCCTAGATGACATCAACCCCCAAGACAACCTCAGAAAATGTTTTGTTCAAAATGGTAGAGCCTGTGGTCTGCCAGATTCCTTTAATTATTTCATAAAGGAGGAATACTTACTGAACTATTTACTGTATAAAGCAAGATGAGAAATCGATTTCTATCACTTTTAGTCATTGAAAGTTCCACTTTTTATGAATGGAATAAATGTATTATTTGAACAAATAACAGATAATCTGACAGCAGTTAGATTACTTTTTGCAATGCAATCATGGATCAAAAAAGAAAAGTTACCACAAAAACAAAAAGATGAAGAGAGTACTCAGAAGAAACATGCCAATATAGGAAGATCCTTATGTCTGCATTATCAACTCTAATCCATATTCAGAGATCTAGTTTTGTTCCCAGAGGGAAACAAGGATATCCCCCTTACATTTTCCCCCCCACTGAATTAAATAGGTGAGAATTTAGAGTGAGAATTTTCTTACAAAAGGTGCTTTTTTTCTACCCCAATTCTTCTGAAACCTAAACTTTCCCGTCCAAGCTTGGTTATTCCTACATCATCTGCTTCAGTTGTTCTTAATTCTAAAACCTGTGTTAGCAGTATGAAACTTCCAGCAGTTTAAGCTGGAGCTTAAACTCAAAGTGTATAATTCTCTTCTACCATTGTACTTGGAATAATAAATTCAAAACACAGATACCATGAATGCTTATGATGTTAATCCTCCTTTCAAATGCAATTAGACATTCTATCACTGGACCACTGGTGGAGGTTTTTATGATTTCCAGTTTTAACAAAGTCATTCCATCACCATTGACTCCTCACTTACAAAATCCTATTCTATCATTCAAAGTCCTCTTTCATGTATGGCATTATTCTCTGCATATTTTTCTCTAATTTCTAGTTCTATAGCTCTGGCTTAAAATTTATATCTATCTATCTATCTATCTATCTATCTATCATCTATCTATCTATATCTATCATCTATCTGTCCATTCACAGATATATAATTCTTAGTCTCCAAAGTAACTTACACATTTGACCAGTTTGAGAAAAGGCCTTATAAATGAAATAAGATGACCTCTATGTCTACAGAAACTTCCAGTTTGCAAATTTATATGCAGTATCTTTAATATAGTAACTACATTCTTCTTTGCATGCATTTGGCTGTGTGTCAGGAATACTCAAATATAGAGCATAGTTTTACCAAAAGATGTTTCCAATCTTCATGCAATTTTCTAGTTTCTTTTGGCTATCAACTAGAACTCTAATAATCATTCGTGTTCAACTTTGTCAACCTCAACAGTAAAATAGCCTGTCATTTTACTAACACAGTAGCAGAGGAATAACAAGTCAGGACAAGCAAGCTATGGTGAACCATAGGCAAGTCTGAAGAGACAAAGAAAAGGTAAGCTTTTGTGAGGTTAGGAGAAAATCCAGGCGAGCTGCTTTGAATGGAAATTTGAGGTTGTGGCAGTTTCTCATTCTCTGTAATGGGTGGTTAGTGCCTTGTTGTTAGGGTAGGGAGGGTACTTCCTTCTTTTCTTTAAATGCAGGAGGTAAATTTCCTATATGAAACATGTCCTCACTTGTCAAAGTAATTCTTATCTTTCTTCTTCCTGCTAGCTAGGCAGTCTCAGTGAGTGGCACATGCAAGAGAACTTCCCCGTTAGGGCTTCCTGACTCCATTTTAAATGAGATTTGCTTTATTATTTTATTAACTTTAAAAATAATTTTAATTCCTTTGCAATATTACTTCAGTACCTTAACAGATATACTGATGCTGTACTCATTTATATATGATGAATTAATTTAGTATGCTTTCAATATTGGGAGGTAGACTTAATACATAAGTAATCACCAAGGTACACACTGATCCTAAGGTTATGTTTTGTTTATGGTGGGGAAAATGCTCTCATAGATGCCTCTTAAGAGATATATTTAAAGCCAAAGGGGTGTTATTTCCAGGTCTGAGAATTATTGCATAATGAAGGTGGACTTAGGAATAAGTGACTTCTGATTTTTCCCATCTGTATTCTCTATAGAACAAGAGTTGTTGCTAATAATGTTCTATATCATTTTTTAAAGAGTTAACATTTTTGAAATATTTTCTGAATATAGCTTTTATTATGAATGTTGAGATTTAGATGCGTAGTAGTATAAATAGGTTTGTAAGAGTTTTCCATGCAGGGAATATTCCTCTCTGGTGTTCTTGGAAATAAAACTCTCCATTTTGTTTCCTAAGTTAATAATATTTATAAATCCTAAATTAACAATAATTATAATTCATATCAAAGCATGCATGCTCAAGCATAGGAGGTTTGATTGTCCCAATTCAAGTTCATAGCAGTACATAACCTTTCTTTCTCCTTTTCATTCTCTTGCCTCAAAGGGAAGATAAATATCTTTTCCTCTCAGTTAGTCTCTAATATACCTGTGGCTACCTGAATATTTCAGTCCCATTATTATCTAGAATACAAAACAATAGCTGAAAAGATAGATCAAGGTTGGTACTGAGATTACTTGTGGAAAAATTTTATTAAAATGCAAAACACTGCATGTATTCACAGCAAAAATTCACAGATGCAGGTATATGCCATTCCTTGAAATATTCTCAATATTTTGACAGACAACTGCAAGGCCCACAATCAATTGTTTTTTTCTGAAAACAAAAACAAAAACAAAAATTTTCATTGTTCCATGGGTGGTAAATAAATAAATAAATAAACTATATATATATATATATATATATATATACATATATATGTGTATATATATATATGTGTATATGCACACACACACATACATACATATATACATTTTTAAAATTTATTTACACATGCATCACAATATTAATTTACCCAAATATTATATGTAATGACTACAGGTTTTTATGTAGATTCTTCTATAAATAATGTTTTATTATTTGGATTTCTGAGAAACAGAACTGAATAACAGAAATATTATTTTTGGTACTTTTTTCACTTATATATACAAAGACAAAAATACATATGAAACAAAAATAGATTTTTGTAACTTAGATGTCACCAGTCCTTACAAAATGATTCAATATTTCAAGAAGTTATGACTTTCCTAAACAACTGTTTAAATATAGCCAGACATCTGTTGCCTAGATGAGTTGCTAACATTTTTTGGATAAGGATATTTCCCAGCAAGCTATTCTGCTTTGGATTATTTGATTTTGAGCAAGGTGAGACGGATAATCCACATAGCAGTGGACTCTCAACAAACCTCTGTTCTAAGTTACTCCTTGTGCCAGAGATGAGGAGAAAGACCTTATGTGTTTTTATGTCATTTCTTAATTTTCTTCAAATGGAAGACTTTTCCTCTTAAACTAGCATAACTGAGAGGGAGTCCCTGCTTTTTGTAATACTCTGAATCCAGACACTGTGAATTCTAAAGATATTTTCAAGAAAAATAAGCTATTTTACCCAGAAAATAAGCTTGAATGAAATTTGGTCAGGTATGTGTTTCACCCATCACCTAGCAAAGACAGCCCCCTTGCCTCCTAAGCACTGACTAATTTATTTCCCAGGAGAAATAGAAATGATTTTGCTAGTAGTTTAAAAATGTAAATACACATGGACACTTATATCAAAACAACATCCCTATTTTTTTTCTGAAACTTAATTAAAAAATCTTTATTTGATCTTCTTACTGACCTGAAGTACAGCTTTCTTCCATAATGATAATATAATCTATATTTTAGTTATTTGCTTTTTAAAGAAATATTTAAATAAAAGGACATTTGGTAATATATAAATTAATTATCTCAAACCTCTGCCTTCTCATGGTGTGTCTCCACCCAAATATACCATATAAATATGTGTCTTAGTTCATTCCAGTTGCTATGACTAAATGTTACACACTTGGCGGCTTATATACAGCAGAAATTTTGCTTCCTCGTACTTCCAGGGGCTGGAAAATCCAAAATCAAAGTGCCTGAATGGTCATATTATGATAGGGGCCCATTTCTTGGTTCATAGCCTGTGCCTTCTTGCTGTGTCTTCGCATGGTAAAAGGGGCACAGGATCTAGATTCGGCCTTTTTTATATGCACACTTCAGATAAATTTTCCATGAAGCCAAGGGAAAACTACTCTAATGGCAAATGAATGAATATACGGATGTATGGATCCAATTACAACTTATTTCCCGTGTAGCTATTTATAGAATTCTATGTAATTCAATGTATGGATATTGTACTTTCAAAATATAAGGTACATCTTATGTTTCACTTATTTATGTTATTTGTTTGCAGAAGCTCTATATGCATTGTAAGAGAAAAAATGCATGTGCAGCTATATCGCTATTAGTTACCTGATATACTGACATTTTATATAAGAACACATTACATAAAAATAGTTTTCAGTGATGTGAAGAATTTTAGGAGAGCAATCAGTACAATATAAAAGCACTCATTTTCTCTATTTAAATGGTGAAAAATTTTGTGCTTGAGGGAAAATTAATCTATTTTAGAAAAATATGATACTTATTGAGGCACAGAACTGAGTATGTTTTAAAAAGATATCAATGCATGAAAGCACTTTTTCTGTATCGGGCTCTAATTTATTAGTGACAACCTGGTATTTTAGGCTTTAATATTCAATGAACACAGATGTTTACATGTTCATGAATTTTCCCTTTGAAAGTATCTTTTTGATAAAAGCAAACATGTAGGTTTTAAACTGGGAAATATAAATCATTATATCATCATGGCTCTTATACCTTTTAAATGAAAGTAAAATTCTAGGATTTAAAAAAAATCCAATTATAGTATATTGATTTGCAAAAAAAATCAAGAATTTAATTTAATATTGTAGAACTCTGTAAAATATCTGTAAACTAATTCAGTCTAAAATTGCTGTTTAAATATCACATACCCTTTCTTAGCCATATTATTGACTACTTGTTTATGATTGTCAATTATTGGCTTACTGTAGTGTTTCTTTTAGTGAGATATCTAATCTATATTAGAGTATTTCAAGAAAAGATCAGCTGGAACTGATATCAATGACCAATGATAAATGATCTATATTCAGCATTTAAAAAAAAAGGACTGATGGGATATACAAACACTTGACTCCATGATACGTTTTTAGGTAGCTCCAAATGAGAGCTGGATTTGTGTGACATGACAAGTTCATCACTGACACTTATTGTTTTTACTCTCCTCTAAATTCTTTGCACATATTAGTACATTATGTTTTCAGAATAACACCTATGAGGTAGACACTAGTATAATCTCTGTTTTTTTTTTTTTTTAATAGAATAGGAAACTGAGGCAGGAAAAAACTAAGTAACTTGTCAAAGATTACAAGCCATTCATTGTTGGAACTGGGAATCCAACTGAGTAGTCTGGACCCTGAGCCTGGGCTCTTTGTGGTTATGCTATCCCACCACAAAGAGCCCAGCTCCTGCAGTGTGACTGGGAAGCTGTCAGGTTGTCAAACCCCGTCTCTTCTCCTCCAATGAGATGGCTTAAGAGGAGGGCTAGTCCCTATTTCTCAAAAATTTTCCAGCAGATATTTTATTTTCTTTCAACTTCCATCAACTTTTGCCTTCTCACTATATATTTTGTTGTTGTGTAAAGAGGCTTCCCCTTCTCTGTTTTATTCATTTTGGTCCTTAAAACTAACTCCAAATGACCCAAGAACTCTCTTCACTCTCCCACACAGAAAACAAAAAGTCCTGGAGACCTTTTAACTTTTCTCTATTTCAACTATCATTGATCCAACATAGAAGAGGCAAGAAGACAAGTGAGAATTTATGTTATCATTGCAATCATTTGTCACCTTTTGGAAACATCTGAAAAAGCATTTAGAGATGTCATGAAGAGATGTTACTTCTGAAAAGATAAAAATGGTGCCAAATAGCCCAAGGGTAGATTTACAGCTTGATAAAGATGAAGATAGTCTGCTTCAAACACTTTGAGTTATATTTTACTGCATGTGAAAGACAAAAAATTTGGAGATACATTTAATTAAATCTAGGAAGGGGGCACATTCGGTGAGGAAATTTAATAATTATTCAAAATAATTTTAAAGAATCAATTTTAAGGATAGAAAGGCTGACTCACCTTTCAAAATTACTTCTGATGCTGAAATACATGCTTTCTATGGAAACCCACAGTATGTTCAGTAAAATTTAATAAATTAGAAGATGATAAATTTAGAGGCATATCAAAAGAAGGGCTATTTTCTACATATTAAACTGCGATGTAGAACAATAAGTGAACTCTGGGAAGCTGTCTCTTCAATTTAAAGATGACCCCTTGGAATGTAGATCTTTTGTGCTGACATTGAACATCTAGAGGGCAACAAATAGTGATGCAACTCAAAGGTATTTTAATTTCAAGAACAAAGTAGGTTCTAGTTGACCTTTGAGTTCTATTTTATTTTCTTCACATGCTGGACCAAAAGACTTTGAATTAATGAATAAGAAACAAACTGAACTTAACAATGTTTGTTTCTTCTTCAACATTTATATAGTCCTCTATTAAACAAAATTAAAAGACAAAAGATATTAAAAATTCAGTCTTCATCTTACTTCCCATATTCTCTCAAAACTTTTTGCCCTTGTTCATATGATGTAATTGGAGACAGACAGATTTTCCAGCCATTGTGTAAGAAAAAAATAGACAAAGACATGTCCCTCTTATATTTTTTCTTATATTTAAAGTTTTGCTTTATCCAAAGTACAAAAATTGAAAGTAACTTTTCCTTGTTACTCATTATCCATATTCACTGAATTTTTGAATGATTTTAATGTATTTCAAATAAAGAGAATTCTTACCATCTGCACTGTAATCTTCATACATTGTCTCTCCAACATTGATTCTTCTTTACTGCATTATATCTATTCATAGATGAATATCTATCACCCTAAATTAAAATATTATCATATTTCTGCCCTTTGAAAATAATTCTGACTTAATATAGATGTTTATATCAGAAATATTTATAGGCGTGTGCATTTATATTTGTTAGTATACACACACACACACACACACACACACATTCTTGCTTTATAAGCAGAGAGGGCCTAGAAGCAACTACTCCTTGGTAGCAAGAAACACATGTAATCCCCAGATCTTGATTTCTAATATTGTTCTCCAACCAAAATGAGTTAAAAATCCTTGGAGAAACAGCTTATTTTTAGGCTGAGACAAGGAATATACAGGATAAACCTGCAGCGTAATAGTGTCAAAAAGAAGTGCTCAAGAACAAACAACCAAACAAGTAAACCAACACATATGCACACAAGGACCACACACACACACACACATATGCAGAGACAATGATGGGGCTATGTCAAAAGGACATAAAAGGCAAATCAAAGGTCTTTCAAAGGACAAAGCTGGAATAATTTGAGAAATAAAATAAATAAAAGTACAAAATAAATATATATGAGTCCATAATTACATAATTGAATAACTAAATAAATTAATGGGAGAAGTAGACAAATCTCCCATGTGGAAGAATTCTAAATGATTTATGAAGACATTCCATACTCAAAATGGTGGGACATAATTCCCCATTGCCTCAATGTGGCTATACATAGTGACTTCCTTCCAAAGAGGATAGTGTATAAAGTGGGGAATTGAGGAGGGAATGGTAAATTTATAGTGGAGAAACCTGAAAAGCAATACATCACTCAGGTAGTAAACATGAACATCAACAGTGGTAAGTCATGATGATAATATGCACCCTGGTACAATAAGAATGACACTTTACCTCTGTGGTCTTCCTCTCTAAATTTCATAACCTCAATTTAATCATAAGGAAAAATCAGAAAAATTCCAAATGAAAAATATTTTATAAAGCATTTCACCAGCCCTGCTCAAAACTCTCATGATCATAAGAAAGAAAGAAAGAAAGAAAGAAAGAAAGAAAGAAAGAAAGAAAGGGGGAAGGAAGGAAGGAAGGAAGGAAGGAAGGAAGGAAGGAAGGATAGTCTGAGAAACTGTCACAGCCAAAAAGCGCCTAAGGACATATGAAAACTAAATGTAATGTAATATTCTAAATGGGATCCTGGAACAGGATCATCAGGATATTAAAGACACAAAGGATATTAAGTAAAAACTAAGGAAATCTGAATAAAGTATATGTTTCAGTTAATAATAAGATGTCAATCAATATTGGTTCATTAATTGTTGCATATGTACTATACTAATAAAATGGTGATAATGGTTTATATAGAGATTCTCTGTACTATTTTTACATTTTTTCGTAAAGCTGAAAGTATCCTAAAATAAAAGAAGTATTAAAATAAAAAAAAACAATTCTCAAGTACTTCTGATTATAGATGGTAATGTCTTACTTGAAGAAACAAAAACAATGACAAGAAAAATAAATCAGAAACTTCATCTTAAGCCATATAATAACTACAAACTAAAATCAAAACCCTTCAAAAATACCCAGAGAGGTGCCTGGGTGGCTCAGTCGGTTAAGCACCAGACATCAGCTCAGGTCATGATCTCATGGTTCACGGGTTAAAGCCCCATGTCGGGCTCTGTGCTGCTCAGCTCAGAGCCTAGAGCCTGCTTCAGATTCTGTGTCTCCCTCTCTCTCTGACCCTCCCCCACTCACACTCTGTCTCTCTCAAAAATAAATAAGCATTAAAAATTTTTTTTAATACTCAGAAAGTATATCATTGCAAATAGATTTAAATGAGAAATATGGGTATAACAACTTCATTTGAGTTTCTCCAAATCCCAGCAACAGAATTTATTCTTAAAGTATGATATGAATGAAAATTTAATTCAGTGATCTTTCATAAAGATAGAAAGAACAAGAGGGAGAGGCGAGGCTAGCTAGAGAAATAGAAACATAATTTAAAATCTTCCAAAAAATAGAAGATGCTTTAACTGTCAAACCCTACCAAACAACTAAAGAATAAGTAATACCAATTTTTGAAATTGTTTTCAAAAAAATTAAACAGTGGGATTTATCCCAAAAATGCAGGAATGGTTAAACATTTGAGAATCAATTAATATAATATGCCAAGTTGATAGACAAAGAACAAAAAAAACACATCATCACAAGAGATGCACGTAAAATATCTGACAAAATCTAACACTCCACAACAACAACAAAAGAATATAAGGGAAATTTCTCATTCTGATAAAGATAACCCATAGAAAATTTATAGCTAATATTGTACTTGATAATAAAAGACAATGTTTTTTTTTCTTTTTTTAAACTTTTCTCTTTAATGTTTATTCATTTTTGAGAGACAGAGTGAGACAGAGCACAAGCGGGGGTGGAGCAGAGAGAGCAGGAGACACAGAACCAGAAGCAGGCTCAGGCTCTGAGCTGTCAGCACAGAGCCCGAGGCGTGTGGCTTGAACTCACAAACCATGAGATCATGACCTGAGCGGCAGTCAGATGCTTAACCAACTGAGCCATCCAGACGCCCCAACAATGTTTTAAGGTCAGAAACAATTCTTGAAACTCTATTCAAACCAAGAAAAAAATATGAACACACAACTTATCAATATCAGGAACAAAGGAGGGCATATTACATAGATCACACAGACATAAAAGGATAATGCATGACAGTAGGAAAAGTTTTGTGCAAATAAGTTTAATAACTTAGATGAAATCGATCTATTCCTGGAAGACAAAACTACCAAAATCATTTAAAAAGAAAGAGAACACAACCAGTCTAACAAAGGAATTGAATTTGCATCAAAACCTTTCTAAAAAAAAACCAAACCAAAACAAAACAAAACTTCATCCACAGTGGCTTTATTGGTAAATCCTACCAGCTATTTGAGACAGAAACAATAGCAATTCTACACAATTTCAAAAATAAAAAACAACAGTTATGTTTAGAATTTCAAGAATCCTAACGTGATACAAAATTTGATTTCCACTTCATTTATCACCTGGCATTCCTGAATTCCAACCCCACACAAACAGTTGGCCAAGATGTTTTTATGTTCCCTGAAATTATTATTAGTTCCAGAATTTAATAATCCCTAAACTATATGGATATTTTGCTTTTCCTAGTCTACAGTTTCCTTGGAAACTAGCCACGCATTGTATTGGAAATGACTACAAAGAACTTTTAGTGGTTATTGAGTGTAGTGTTAGAACAGTCTTTCTTCAAGGGTACACGGACTTCATTCAAGGGGCTTTGTGTCTGTGACACAGACCTAGGTAGAGCCTGCGACTATCTGTACTGGTGGTTAAATTAGATTTCTTTTCCAAAGGCATGGATACCTTGTACTTTTCTCAGTTTATACAAATTTTGTGGTAGCTCTGTCAATGGGTTGCCTGTTGATTTCTTTCCTAAGAGCTCCATGATTAATTAGCCATATCCAAAGTACACAGCATGTATACTACTTGCTGAATCCAATTAGCATGCTTACTCCACTGCTTGTTATATTAACCTTATACACATTTATATTGATCCGTTAAATACAGGGAACGGACTCAGGTGTCTCAGTTTCTTTCTGTTTCTGCTGATATCAAAGCTTCTTTATGATAGAAACTCTTATCTCCTATAATCCCAACTTGAAAAGGAAAAAAAAATAACCCTACAACGATTATTTCTTCAAAGATTATGGCATTTCTCTACCGATTTTTCTTCATGGCATGATGGAAAGTAGTTTTTTGGGAGGACCCATGGAATGTAGATTAGGACAAATATGACTCAGAATTCCAGTTTCTTAAAGTTGAATCACCAAGTACTTACTAATTGGCCTATGCTAGCTAACATATATATTTTCCCCAAAGAAATATTCTCAGTAAGTACAAGAGCTCAGATAAGTAGAGAATATGGCATGGTATTTTTTTTTCTCTCTGAAAATCATGTGTTTCTAATTTTTTTTAACTCCAAACTTTGGATGGGCATTTCCTAATAATTGTCTTTTACCACATTTAAACACAATAACCAGTTCCAAGTATCTTACAATTTTCTATTTTCTGCTGCCTGCTTTCCATGATCAAATTCTTAATTAGAAGCAAGTTGTAATAACAAATGATAATAATTAGTAATAATAATAATACATTAAAATGCTACTAAGAAATCCACAAAACTCAAGAAGTTTTGAAGGAAGATGTGAATATCATTGATTTAGGCAAAATTGTAATTAGATTCCTTCTGGATTTCTATAATCAGGAAGTGAAACTTTAGGAGCATAATCTGGTCCATTTGATGTCTTTGAGGCTTTTTCTGACTTCCACCGAGATGCCCATGTCCCTAATTTATTCCCACTTGTAATTATGTTGCAATGTATCAGTCATGTGGAATCACATAGAATCTTGTAGGATCATTTGAAATCAGACTCATTGCATTTGGTCAGCTGGGCATTCTACACAAGCCCAGGTCCGTTGGGGAGCTCTTGGCATATCTGTGTTTCAAAAGCAGGCATGTGGAAATCTCCATATCTGCCACATGCCCTGTGCCATCCTCTAGCCCAACTTCGGGCCATTTATCTACATCAAAGATAGTCCTTTACCAATGATGTTCCCTTCTTCCCATATCACAGAAGACCTGCCAGAGAAAGAGTGCTATGCATAGCTTCTTTTCTCATATGCTTTTGTAAAGAAGAGTCTTTCCTTGTGACCTTATATCCATGATTTTTAATGATTTCACCTAAGTCTAATCCCCCCCCCCTTTTTTTTACCAGCTCTTCCAAGTATTGTAGGGTTTGTACTCCTTCCCATATCATGTTTTATCTTATATTTCTCTTTTTCTAAGCATGCTATGATTATAGTAAAAGTTTTTACTTGATTATTGTGTAAATACTTATCATTGAAGAATGATGTGGTCTTATTAATTTAGCTAATTCAATTACATAAAGAAATGTTATTTTGTCATATTCTAGTCATTATGGGAGTTTTTAGCTAGTTATGTCACATTGCTATCTCTGTTGTTCATAATTAGGGTCTTCATATTAAGTTACATTCCAGAACTTCAGGTGCAAAATAGAACACAGGCATATTCTTCATCTATTACAAACCCAATGTATCGTAAAGAGTCAACATACTTCCTGGGGCTCAGTTTTGGAAGATCAAATTGTATACCCTTTCTGAAAGCCACACCAGTTCCAGACACTCTGATAATACTTCTCCAAGGCCAGGAGGATTTTAATCAGGAACAAAATAAGCTTTTAGACAAATTTTCTCAAAGATATAACTAAATATACAAGATCTTGGTTTTTGAAGGACAAATAGCAATAGTATGACACTGTTATTCTCTACCATTATAACAGCCACAACCTTATCCTGAAACACTGGCTATCAAGGGGTAGTATTAATTATAGGAATGGAAAACACATCCATATACGCATTCGGCAGGTGTCTATAATATAATTTTGCACAGTTCTCATTTCACGTTATGAGATAAGCATTTTCAAAAATATATTTTGTTTTTATAGTATTTTGGCAAAGACTTTAAATAATCCCTCTGGATATTTTAGCTAGAAACCTGAACTGTCTATTCAAGGCAATATTCAAGGCAGGTTTCTAATGCCAAAATTCATCCGAAAATGTATCACCTTTAAAAGAATACAATTTTAAAGACATTTAATTGTATTTAGTACATATGTTACAGTTTGAAATATTGAATTCCTATCTCCATTATAACATTGAAAGGCCAATAAATGTCATCCTTCCCCCATCCCAATTTCTAAATTAAGAAACAAAACATTTAACTCTAAAAAATGTAGAAACAAAATGGAAGCTTTATTTCTGCTGTAAAGCATATTGGAAAATTTGGCTTAGTTGTGAGAACCAAGCAGACTTGCTAACCATCTACTCTCCAGCCCACTGGAGAATAGATTGAATGAACAGAATAGTTTCTTTTTGCTAGGTTATTGCCTCCAGTGGGCAATAACTGGGCATTTTTTGCTATGTCCACAATTTATACAGATTCCTTTTCCTAAATCCAAAACCATAAGCAAATACTACTACCATCATCACGTAACTTGCTCTACCTCTATCAAGGGGAAGAGTGAAGGGATTCAGTTGAAGACAGCCAGAGATAGAGTCTCAAAGACAGAGTTCCCCCTCTTTGAACAGGGAAAAGAATAGTGTGGTGGCTTTATAATATGTTAACTTGTTAGGCTGAACTATTGACTTCCCAGAATTTCCACCATTATATTTCCTATAAGGTGGGATTCAAGAAAGAATCTTGAGAGACTGAGTTTGGAGGAAAGCAAAAAGTCATTTTGTGATTCACACACATTGTTGTTGACCTACAGACTCATCTCATTGGCTTAACGCAATGGTTGAGCCTGCACCTGCTCTGCCTTGCCATAAATCCTCCCTCAGATATTCCCACCAGTGAATCAAAAGTTAGTGTCTAGTTCTGAGGAAGGGCTCTGGCTACTGTCTCCTTCAGTAGTCACTAAGGTCAGAAACAACAAAAACTGACACGAGTTTCACTTCTCTTTTGTGGGATTCCAGTTCATGCATGTGCATCCATCCCAGCTTTGATCTACTCTACTCTATATTCATCTTTACTTCCTGATGGCCTACACTTCAGATCTGAAGATCCGGCAACAGATGCAGAATGATGAACGAGTCTTTCAGAGATAGTTACCAAGCTCCTGTAATTTCTTAAGATCAATTACCTGTAAGGAATTGCCATAATAAATTTTCTATTTTAACATTTCTAAGCCCCTGTCTTTTCAGTTCCTACCTTAAGCTGATGTTCAACCAGGAATATGGCTATTGCCCTTAGGTAGGGGAATAGCAGTCTATCAATCTCCCATATTCATGAGTAGGTTCACACTTTACAAACTTTCCCTTTGTGAATATTCATAGAACTATTTTTGAGCAGTGGATTTCTTGTCCTTATGGATCAAATAGCAAAAGAGGTACATCTATTATAAGGGCATGTTAAGCTCAAACTTGAAAGCTCATACCCTATTTTATTTCACTTCCCCAAAGATATCTATCTGCATTTCCCAATCACATGTTTTATCTATAGTGAAAATAACATAATCATAAATATACTCAAATAATCAAATGTTAAGGCCATGTCAAAAATAAAATACAAGTAGCATAGAAAAATCACACATTTGCTTTATACACTTCATTATCAAATTTCCAGGGAGAAATTAAAATCCCCTTGCAAGTCAAAACCCAAAGACTAAAAGGAATTAAAAGAAAAAAATCAAAGTATTTTCATGTTGTGAGTTGAATCTTCCAAAGGAATTAAAATCAACTGTTTTTTTTTTCATAATTCTGGCGGTTTTAACCTGAGGACTTTTTGAAATTTCTTTCGCATTGCCCACCAGGTGAATAAATATGTATCCTTCAGGATCTCAGAAGGTGGATTAGTTCAATGCCATATCTCCAATGTGACCATTTTATGTAAGTATTATAGTGTGCAAGGACACACGATAACATCCCACACTTTCTGCTCACCTATTGCTCTTAGAGTGCAACTTAATACCTAGTATTTTAGAGTTTATTCCAGGCTATTTTACTTTCTTATTAAACAATATTAAGTATTGCCCAAGATGAATGCAGAGTTTTGGTGGTATCTGAAGACAACAACGTCAATGAACAACTCAGTTGTTTTCTTTCTTTTTTCTTTTTTTTTTTTTTTTACCAGACTTTCTTTTTTAAAGCAGTGTTGGGTTCACAACAAAACTGAGAAGAGAGTATGGAGAGTTCCATATAAACCCTATCCCACACAGGCACAGTCTCCTCCATTATCAGTACCCCCTACCAGAGGAATATATTTGCTACAACTAATGAACCGACATTGACAGATCATTATTACCCCAAATCCATAGTTCACATTAAGCTCCATTCTTAGTTTTGTATATTCTATGAGTTTTACTTAGTATATGCATTTAAGTTTCCTGTTTCGTTTTTTTTATGGCTTGATAGCTCATTTATTTTTAGTGCTGAATAATATTATACTATATGAATGTACCACATATTTTTTTCCATTCTTCCACTGAAGGTCATCTTGATTGCATCCATGTTTTGCCAGTAATGAGTAAAAATGCTATAAACACCCACGTGCAGGTTTTTGTGTGGATACCAGTTTTCAACCCCTTTGGGCAAACACCAAGGAACACGATTATTAGATCATAAGGCAAAACTATGGTTAGTTTCAGAAGCAGCTTTGAAACTTTCTTCCAAAGTGGCTGTCCCATTTTTCATTTTGACTAGCAATGAATGAGAGTTCCTGTTGCTCCACATTTTTGTCAGTATTTGGTGTCAGTGTTCTGGATTTTGGCCATTCAACTATATCATAGTAATGCAGTACAGTCATACCTCATACTTGTTTTAATTTGCATTTCCCTTATGACACCTGATGTGCAGTACCTTCTCATTTGCTTATTTCCCATCTGTATGTCTTCTTTGATGAGGTGGTTTATGAGCTACTTGGCCCCTTTTTAAAATCATGTTGCTTCTTTTCTTAATGTGAGTTTTGAGAATTCTTTTTATATTTTAGATAAGTCCTTTACAAATATATCTTGAACAGATATTTCTCCCAGTCTATGGCTTGCCCTCTTAATCTACAGACAGTGCAGAGCTGAAAATTTTAATTTGAATGAAATCAAGTTTATCAATTCTTGCTTTCATGGCTCATGACTTTAGTGTTATATCTAAAATGTCATCGCCATCCCCAAGACCATCTAGGTTCTGTTGTGTTATCTTCTAGAGCTTAATGGTTTTGTGTTTTACATTTAGGTGTATGATCCCTTTTGAGTTACTTTTTGTGAAAAATGTAAGGCCTTTGTCTAGACTTGTTTTTTTTTGCATGTAGATGCCCAATTACTCCAGTACTAGGGAAATGTTATTTTTCTTTGTTTTGTTTTTCCCTTTTTTGAAAGATTAGTTGAATATATTTATTTGGGTCTACTTCTGGGTTCTCTATTTTATTCCATTGACCTGTTTATGTCTTCTGTTGTCAATACCTCACCATCTTCATTAGAGAGCTCAGTTTTACACTTGACAGAATGGCAGTCATTTTAGTCATTGTCCACACTCCATGTCCTGGGAAAATAATTTCAATTGGAGGAAATATTCCAGAAAAAAAATAATTTTGGCTCTATTAATTGATCTTGGAGAAATCCTTCTACTTAGAGAGGCTTCCTTCTCAGAGAATAAAATTTGAATCATAGTTGAATTCTTTAAAAGCAAGTTATTTGTAACTGACTTAACAAGGTTTTATTGAGGTTTCCTTCTTTCTTATGCTTTCCTAACCTCTTAATCTCCATTTCCATTATGTACTTTCTGCTCAGAGACAGGAAATGGGAGAAGCTAGAGAATGGTTTTTCTCTCTCATTGATCAAATAGTTGTCCATGAGTTACCTCATCTCTCTTAAGAATGTGGATTTCTAGCCATTGAGAAAGTCTCACAGCATCTTCTTACCCTGACCAAGTCCATGTGGAGGCAAAAGGCAAAAAACACTTATTGAGGAAACAGACATAATAAGAGGCACTATAAGTTGTGACAAGTCAGCTTAATTGGAATCCCATGCAGTCATTTGCTAGTTTAGGACCATAGCCAACACTAGAAAGGTTATATTTTTATATAAGAGGTTGGAGCATTGTTATGCTTTGGAAATCTATACAATCTTTCTTACTCTAGGTCAAAGTGTTTAAATGTAAAATGTGAGGAAAGGAACACATTTGTGCATGATTGCAGACGTGTACATACACACACTTTTCCAAAAACTAGTTACTGTTGTAAAATATCATAGAAAAGTCTTGACCACTCATTGACCTGTGAGCTGAACCCAAGCACTAGGAGGCTCCTTATTATCAACCCCTATCCTTGGAATGTGGGTTCAGTTTGCCTTTCCCACTTTCAGGCACTGACCCAAGGAAATAGCCATAAGATAGTGATGTGATTTTGAGAACACCTGCATGGTGTATGTAACTGAACCCGGTTAAAGCCTCTTTATATACTTTTAAGATTTGGCGGGTGAGTGTGGGGATCCATTTTTCTTGCTGCTGTCCAAACTAAGCCTTATTTGTAAGTTACCTTTGTTTATTAAAATAGCCACTTACCAACTTGGAGTGGCGGGCCTCTTTCTTTTTTCTCTCCTTGACCTTCACATGCAGGAGCCCAGTTTCATGTTACATCCTGGAAGCTCCCAAAAAGGTACAAAATGAACAATTGTTTAGTGAGCCAGGAGACTGAAGAAATGGGCCTTCGGAATAAGACATTCATGGGGGAAATCCCAGATTGGCCATTGACATCTATGTGAGAGAGGGACGGCCCATATGTTAGATACCTTTGGGCTGCCCCGTACAAGGATGCCCCAAAATAGCAGCCAGTCTAAAGTGCTTGTTGGTGGAACTGTGCATAATGCACTGCAGAAGGGAAGGGAAGGAAGCTCATGGAAGCCACTGTAGACTGACCTCTACTGAAGGCTGAAGCTCATGTTAGAAGGTCAGCTAAGACTAGAGAAGCACATGACAGTGTCCACTAGCCTGATGGTTTTAGGGCAAGTGGACAAGGTGGGAGAGTAGGATAAGTTTAGACCTTAGTGTGCTAGTTTGCCAAGCTAGGAGGGTGCACACTGCCTCAGATTACTATCCAGGCACTTGTGACCAAGTCTGGTCAAGACCCTATGAGGTGGAATCTCTAAAAAGTAAGGAAAATGAAGAGAAATATTTTGTGATAATTGTTGAGGAAACAGACAAAATGTTCCATGCCTTCTGACCCCTAATAAAAAGGAAAATTTTAAACAGAAATTACCCCAAAACGCCTAGGAGAAAACTTGAATTCTTTCTCTATCTCTGCAATTGTAAATCTTATCACATGTTTGAAATATGAACATCTTAAAGATAACCAAAATATTTGTCTATAGACACTGAAAAAATATGTGAAGTTGGGGGAAGTCTTTTCAAAATATAAACTCCTCTAGAAGTTCCATTGTCAATTGCATTATAATGAAGTCTCATCCTATCTGTAACTGTGGTCATTTTTAAGTGGATTTTTTTGGTCATTTACAGACAGTTATTGTTTGATTTAATGCTATGGCACAAAAAAAAAATGTTCCTGAAAAAGTGCTTCAAGAAGATTTGTGGAAGACTTTGACAAGCACAGTTTTTTGATAACTAAAATCAATTTACTTCATTGGGGGGAGAAGGGGGGACAATGAACCTTTCAAGTGCTGCCCCAAAGCTACCTGCATAGCCTCTTAGTATGTCATGAGATGTTAGCTGGGGACCTGTCATTGATTCTCCTTCCTCACTTCAACAAAATGGGCCCATTGCATTGCTGGTATAATGTTAACATGTAAAGGTTTACTTCTCCTGCAGTACACCCTGCAGGCTTTTCTGGAACATCTGCAAGGGAAAAAATGGTCAGTGAACCAAACAAAATTGAAGGCCCAGGCACTGTCATAAGGTTTAGGGTGTCTGGCTGGATAAGACACATGTTGTCCCCAAAACTATAATGGATAACGTGCAAGCCTATCCAACCCCTATGAAGGTGAAAGAGGTGGAAGCCAGCCTCTGTAGGAATTTTGGACTTTTGGAAGACTTTCAATATCCACCTGGCACAGTGCCCTCATCTCTTTACCACCTGGTAAAGGAAGGGAACATATGGGACTAAGAAGCAGAGCAATAACCACCTTTGAGAAGACAAAAATACTAATGAAACAGATTAAAGCTCTGTACATCTCCTAAGCTAACATTTGACTTGGATGTGCTCTGACTATAGAAGGTATGAATTGTGAGTTGTGCCAAAAACCACAAAAGGGGAGAATACCAGTGGGATTTTAGTCCCAACTCTGGAAGGGTGTAAAAATCTAATAAAATCCCATAGAGCAACAGCTCCTAGCTGTATACACAGCACTCTTGGGGATAGAGCCTCTCACATAGCACCCAGTGCCTCAGCCAGTGGGTTGAGCCCAAACTGGTCTGGCTGGTGGTTACACTGGAACCATAGCCACTAACCCTCTTCCCTGACTGTTGGCTTATTTTAAATGAATTAACCCTCTGTCTGGGACAATGGGAAGCCAAATGTAGGTGATCATAAATTATCCCTTGTGGGGTCAGGAAGCATATGAGACATTCGGGTTTCTTTGCCTGAACCTGGGACAATCCTCACTTTTTTTCATGTCCTGTCTAATAGGGCACTGAACCCCCTGGCAATCAGGAAGCTGATGCCCTTGCTCAGGTACAAGCCCTATCTACTACTGACCTTTCAGTAGATAAAGGCCAATTGGGTGCATAGAAAGAGTGGCCACCAGAGTGCCTCAATATGATACCATGTTGCCAAGGATACTGGAATACCTTTGAAGTACAGTGACTTGGTTAATGCAGTAAAGGATTTCCTAAATGTTCTTTTTAAAATCTTTTTAAAATTTATTCATTTCTGAGAGACAGAGAGAGACAGAGTGCAAGCAGGGGAGGGACAGAGAGACAAGAAGACACAAAATCCGAAGAAGGCTCCAGGCTCCCAGCTATCAGCACAGAACCCTACCCAGGGCTTGAATTCACAAACCGTGAGATCATGACCTGAGCTGAAGTCAAGATGCACAACCAACTGAGCCACCCAGACGCCCATTCCTAAATGTTCTAAACAAGTCCCAAAGAAATGCCAAAAGAATCTGGGGCTTATCTGTCAGAGTTTCCAGCTGGTGAAGAATTGGCATATTGATTTTATTGGCTTCCTTCTTCCCAGTGAGGGTATTAAATATGTCTTGATTTATGTGAGCACTGCACTTGACCGAATCTGAGCTTTCCTCTGCCACCATTCAATCCAGGATGCCACTATTAGTGGATTAAATAAACTGAATACCATATATGGATACCCTTGTTGAATAGATAATAATAAGGGATCACATTTCAAAGGTCATGATATGCAAGACTGTGCAAAAGAACATGACTTTGAAAGGAGGTTCCATCTCCACCATAATGGCACAAGTAGCAGGGTGGGTAAAAAGACGAATGAAATATTAAAGCAGCCAATTAAGTTGTTAACAGGTAAAACCACCTTGGCTGGATGAACTAAAATACTATTCCAGTCTTTAATACATTTGAATGTTCTACTAGTAGGGCCTGTTGTCCCATATACCAGACTGGGGACACTTGCCTAGACATCCAATATCACAAAAGTGTGTAAATCATGGTAAATAGGAATTGCCCCAACTCTCTCAGTAAATCAACATGCTGTGTTGCTGAGAAAACCAAGTCTCATCACACCTGGAAAAAAAATTATATCCTGGAATTTGCAATGGGACATCTCAGTGGGATGGGTGAATTACTCTGCACCACTGGGTGAAGGGGAACTACTCAATCTTCACTGGGATTCCATTGTCCTCCTGCAAGCTAGACCAACTGCAACACACTATACCTGGTATGGGGCATGCTCACTTGAAAGAGGGGAACAGATGGGGTTCCTGGTGTAGCATGTCTCACCCCCAGGCCATCTCCTCATGCCTGACAGTGCTGTTGCTCCAGTAAATACGTATGGTATATATAACTAGGTCAAATTACTAAAGCTGCCAACCTCCCTCTCTTCAAGGCTGGATAGGGGGAGGAATATTTTATTTTGAATGATCATTTGGCTGTTGTCTTTCTTCTCTCGATTGGCTTGTAGGACATTATAGTACACATGAAAACCTTTATTAATTCACTCAGCAAGCCTTAAATGACAGCAAACAAAGCCTACCCTTACAGAACATTGAAATGTTTCTGAAAAGAAAAGCCATTCTCCAAAATAAATTGGCCTTAGACTTTATTACTGCCTCAGAATGAGGCTCTTGTGCCATTATCCAAACAGAATATTAGATGTTAATACCTGATAAGTCTGCTAATGAATCATCTTCATTAAATCGCATGGACACAAATGAACGCCTTGAAACCCCCAGCCTAAAGGATGTAGTAAATCAAGGATTTAGATCCTAGGGCTCTTAGTGGAAAAAGTTTTCAATGGTTTGGGGAATTATTATCATGATTATCTTTGTTTTCTGTTGCATGTGCCTGTATTGCTACTGTGGCATCTACCTCCAATGCAGCCACACAGCCTCCAGAAGAACTATATCCCTACTAATGAAACCCCTTGCTGGCTGCTCAGGGACCACTATGGAAAAGTAAGTCACATGATACTGTAAGAGCCAGTCATGAAGAATGGAGTCTTGGAGAACATCATCAAACATCTGTGACTGCTGATAGACCTGTGACCTGAACCCAGATTCAAGGAGACTCCTTACCCCCACCTCCTTGGAATACAGATTCTGCTTACCTTCCCCACACCAAGAGGCTCCTCCAAGAAAATAGCTTTGAGATAGTGATGTGGTGTAGAGAACCCCTGAATGGTATTCATGACTAAATCCAGTTAAGGCCTCTTTATAAACTTTTAAGAATGGACAGATGGCTGTGGAGATCCTTTTGTCTTCTTGCCACCCAACACAAGCATTGTACATAATTCCCCTTTGCTTTTTAAAACTGCCACCAGCAACATAGAGTGGTCTGTGTCTTTCTTCCATCTCTTCCTGTTCTCTGTGTACAGGGGCAAGTTTCAGATTATACCAGGGAAGCTCCTGAAGGGTTACTAACTAGCATTACTCTGCCTCCTGAATGAAACAATGCAACAGTAGAAGTCTCCAAGATGCAATGATAAAGAGCAAAATACACTTTTTAAAAAAGATAATCTTTTTTCTTATATTTGACAAAAAACAAGATTGAAGTTCTTGATTTCACATTTCATCAAATAATTTTAAAACCAAATAAATTCTTAACTGAAAAATCTTCACATGCCTATACAATTTTTCTTCCTTACAACAATCCAACAAGGATGTTATTTTTATTTACCAAACATGACACACTAAAGAAACAAAGCCTTGATAAGGTTAAATAAGCTATCCAACGTCACACAGCCAGGAAATTCTAGAAGCAGTATTTAAGTGTGAGCAATCTGCCTCCAGAGTGTGACCCTTAAACCAATATGCTATGCAACTTTAGGAATAAAAATGCTTCCTTGAGGAAATATAAAATAAATTGGGACATTTAGATTCTGGTATAGATTATAACTCGTTATCTATGAAAACTCCAGGTTGTGACATATCCTTTGACAGACCCTAGTGTCAGTTGTGAGAAATTACTTGTACCAGACTATGCATCTGCGCAGATTATGGAAAACATATATTTTGTTGACATTTTCAAAATGGTACTGTTTTTAAAACTACTGCACATTGTTAGGCCAGAAATCAATGATGTATTAAAAGCGTTAATGCAGGCAGTGTTACAACCTCTTAAAAAGGACCAACACTATTGTTAGCAGATAATTTATGCAAGCTTGTTCATGTACATCTGTTGATTTGCCAGATAGCTAATTAAAATGCATTAAAGCCATTATGATGTTTAAAGGCACATTTTGTGATTTCATAAAATGTCATCTATCTAGTTTAAACCATACTTGTTTTGATCTGCAGCACAAAAATCACTAAAGGCACAGATTTTGCATATAAATGCACCTCAAAAGAAGAAGGATGTGTTTCTTTTGACCTCAGTTTGAATAGAATATAATCTATTTTGATGACATTGTAGTGGATAAAAAAATGCCATGCCTAGCACATGATTTTAATTCTTTACTAAGAATAATTTTATATTTAATTTTTTATATGTAATTGCATTCGATCTGACAAAAGTTCTCATCATAATATTATCACCTAATATTTATCGAGTTTTGATATGTGACAGGCAAATTTAATTTCTTAATATATATTAAATAACTTTACACTGAAATTATTTAATGCTCAAAACAACCTTTTAGAGTGTATATATGTATATATATATGTGTATATATATATCTATATATATATATACACACACACACTCTAAATAAATATATATATATATGACAAACATACATGCATATGTACACACACACACACACACATACATATTATCCTTATTTTGCAGATAAAGCATAAAGAAAAACTGGTCAAATATCATCCTACTAGAAGGTAGGAGAGTCAGCATGACTAGCCCAGCCAGTCTGGCTCTTGAGCCCTCATCCATTGCTTTTTTCCACTTCTCAATTTTTTCAGTAAGAATCTTCTTTATTTTCTCAGGAAACAACAACAACAACAAAATAAGATAGATTTTGCATTTCCCTGTAAAATCTCTAGCATTATTTAAGATTTTTAAGATATTTGAGAAAACAGAAATATTGAATTTGGCTCACAGCCATGGTTACTTAAGGAATCAGGGTTGTTTTCACATAATCATGCTAAAGATGATAAATATGAGTTGAGTCACATTTTAACAATACCAAAGATGCTTAAAGTTAACAATATTTTTTAACTTGGAAATAGCCTTTCTTTTCCTCTACCTCTACTTACTCTTTAAAAAGAAGATTTTTTTTCTAAGTTAAAATAGAAAAATACTTTATTTTGATCAGGAAATGTTACCTACACATAGTAAAGTTTCAAAATGAATTAGCAATTATCTTCACTTGAAAAGAAATAACTTATCACAATATTATTTCAATAGGAATTTTATATTATACCATCTACTCTAAACTGTGAGATAATATTGAAATTTCTAAATTGGGCTTCTTTAATTCTACAGGTTTTACTCCAATAAATATAGATAGGATTAAATAGAAGAAAGCAATTGCTTTTGTTTTTATTTTTTTAAAATGAGGCAAAGAAAGGGAGTAAGATGTAACACATCTGCTAATTCTCTGGAAGGGGAATTTGTATCTATTTGCCTGCCCACATGTTGGTAATCACATGTAGCATTTTGGGCACTATTCTCAGGCTTTGGAAACCTAACTGATTTGTCTTACTCTAGATCAAATTTCTCAAATCTAAAACCTCAGAGGGAAAAAAGCACACCTTTGTTCACGTATGCTCACATGCACATGCACATATGTGTACACACACACACACACACACACTTTTCCTATGAAGAACTGACAAGAAAAAAATGTGTCTTGGATTAAAATTTGTTATATTCAATATTTGACACCAGATAAAAAGTAACTGTCACAGCATTGTGATCCTCATCATAGGTGGTCCTGAAGAACAGTGAGAAAGTGAAAGACTCAAATAGATCTTTAGCAGTGAATCTGCCTATCAAATTTGTCTAGAGACAGTGGTAGCTAGAAAAAATTATTCATAAGCAGTTGCTAGTGGCTTGACTTTATGATGAAGCACATGTAAGAAACAAATGGAAATATTACTAATGAGGTGGTGTGAAAAAGACTCACATGAATAGAGTCTCACGAATGGACCAATGACTATGTGCTTTTTTGGTCTTTATGAGAATGCTCACCCACATAGCAGAAGAGATTTTCAATAATCAGATGTACAAATAACCCTTTCTATTAACAATTCTTCCCCAGCCATCCCAATGTCATCAAGAAAGATGAAGTTTATGCATGAGCTTGAGCAAATGGTATTCACCTCACCAAAACCAATATTATCACTGCTGATGACCATTTCTGGAGGGACTGGCCAGCCATCTATGAGTAGGTTGATTATATTAGATATGCAGAGTTAATGCTTTGTCCTCACTGGAAAGTATAATTAATCTATGTTTTGATTGCCTTTTCTGCCAGTAATTCTTCGGCCTGCACAACCATAAATGAAATTACTAAATGCCATGTTCACCATTTTTATATGCATTATTTCTGACCATGTAACAAATTTTACAACAAAAAAAAAGTGAGGAAGTGAGAAAAAACATTTACACTCATGAGATTCCCTGGTCCATCCTTGTATATCATCACCAGGAACAAATTGGCCAGATAAGCTGGTAAAATATTCTAATGACATATCAGTGTGGCACTGGCTAGGAAATGTTGGTGTTTGTTCTGTTGAACACGATGTGGAATATATTCTGATACAATTGATCTAGTGTGTGTGTGTGTGTGTGTGTGTGTGTGTGTGTGTGTAGGACCTCCTGTTTCTAAAGCTTATTCTTGAATGGTTATGAGGTCTTAATTGCAAAAAGAAAAATGCCTTGTCCAGAGAAAGCAGGTAACCATTTTTCTATTGATTAGTAGTGGAGACTTCCACTAAGTATATGGGATCTTATTTCATTAACACTTCAAAGTAACTACAGGGTTACAGGGTAACCCTATCACCAAAAAAAAAAAAAAAAAATGGAATTGATGCTAAATAGTAGGGAGGCATATATTAAGAAGCCAATGAACTCCCTACTTTGGGAAAGGTTATTTTTACTATCTCTAGGGTAAATGCTGAAAGAAAGCAAATAAAACTTAATTTAGGCAGGATTAATAAGAACTCTAAACCTCTAGAAATGAGTTTTGAATCACCCCAACAGGTAAGTTACCTTGTTTGGCTAAGGTACTTGCTGAGATGTTAACTCAGAGTAAAGTGACCTGGGGTGAGTAATGAAAGAAGGAGGTAATAAATATTGCTTTACAGCTAGCTATGAAAGAAGAATTATAATGCCTATAATCATACCAGTTTTGCTTTGTTATGTAGATTTTGAAAAAATATTAACCTATAATATATTTTTTTCTTCTTGCCTGTTTCCTATTATTTTGTAAAAGGTGTGATGATGTTAGTTAACTTTCTAATTTAATCTTTAGGTTACAGATTATCAAAGGGTAGGTTGTAGTTGGTCTAGAAGAGGAAGCAAATGGCAAATGACAAATGAGTCTTTGGTGCTCCTTTTTGGAGAATTGATGAGCACTATCATTAAACAAAGAATAACTGCATCATGTCAGGAAGACAAGTAATATAGTTGTTATTATTTTTATTTGCAATTAAATTTAAATGGAAAAGTATATGTGGATGTTGAATTGACAAGCTGATGGACCACTTCATATTGTTTTATCATCTTTAAATCAACCCCATGCACTTGCAAGGTCATCTACAAAATAGGAGAAACATCTGATAACTTAGTTTCTAGAATCTCTTTTCCATAGCACTCTGGTACAATATTGGAATGCAAAAGATGGGGTGAAGGCTTTTTTTTTCCTTTGGAAGTGTTAGGTTTTTTTTCTCCATAATGTAAAATTTACATTAGATTGCAGGATTTCTTAGATGTGTCACCCAGGTCAGTGCTGCAGGTACCAGTATCATCAAAGGCAGATTTCAGTGCTTTCTGTAGACTTCTAATGTCCTGAAAGCAACAGTGGTCTTCCATGAACATTTTTCTGCCAACCTTCCAATTTTGTTGTTTATTTATGGTACTATCTATCTATCATCTATCTATCTATATCACCATCACCATAATTTTCATCATCATCATCATCATCATCTATCTAATAAAATCTGTAATTTTTAGCATAAAACTAAGTGGCATTAACTATATTCAAAATCATCTATTACAGGTACAGTCGTCACAACTATCTTCAAAAGTTTTTTTTTTTTTATCATTCCACATAGAAACTCTGTGACCACTAAACAATAACTTCTCATTCCCTCTGCCTCTGCCAATCTCTAATCTATTTTCTGTCTCTAGAAATTTACCTTTCTAGATATTTCATCTAAGTGGAATCACATATTTGTCCTTTTGTTTCTGGCTTATTTATCTCAGCATAATGTTTTCAGGGTTCATCCCTATGGTAGCCTGTGTCAGAATTTCATTTTTTATGGGTGAATAATATTTCATTGCATGCATATACCACACTGTGTTTATAACACATGTGTGTTTATTCATTCATCTGTTAACGAACTTTGTATTGTTTTCATCATTTGAATACTGTAAATAGTGCTACAAAGAACACTGATAAACAAGTATTTATCTGAGTTTCTGATCTGAATTATTTGGGGTATATGCCTAACAAGGGAATTGCTAGGTCATATGGTAATTCAATGTTTAACTTTCTGATGAAGAATCAAACTGATTTCCACAATGCCCTTACCATTGTCATTACCAGTAAAAGGGTTACAATTTGTCCAGAACCTCACCAACACTTGTTGTTTTCTATTTTTTTTTAGTTAATTGTCATTGTAATAGGTATGAAGTGATAACTCATTGTGGCTTTAATTTGCATTTCTTTAATGACTGATCATGTTAAATACCTTTTTGTGTATTTACTGTCCATTTGTTTATGATTTTTGGAAGAATATTTATTTAAATCATTTGTTCTTTCAATGTATTTATAGTCTTCTTTAATCATTGTGTTGTAGTTTTCAGGGTACAAATCTTTCACTTTCTCGGTTAAATTTATTCCTAAGTATTTTATTCTTTTGGATGTTATTTTAAATAAAATTTTTTTATTTTCTTTTTTTATATGGTCATTGCTAGTATATAGAAAGAGAACTTTTTTTGAGTGTTGATTTTGTACTCTGCAATTAAATTTATTATTTCTAGAGGCATTCTTGTCCATTTTTTGTGTGAAAATCTGTATATAGTAATGCATCATTTGCAAGTATACATAGTTTTAATTCTTCTCCAATTTGGATATCTGCTATTCCTTTTTCTAGCCTAATTGTTCTGGCAAGAACTTACAGTACAATGTGGAAAGCAGTGATGAAAGTGGACATTCTTTTCTTGTTTTTTATTTAGTAGGGAAATTTTGAGTCTTCCACTTGAGTGTGATGTTAGCTGTGGGTTTTTCATAAATGTCCTTTGTCATGTGAATGAATTTCTTTTCCTTGTTTTCTGGGTTTTTTTTTATCATGAAAAAGTATTTAAATTTGTCACATACCTTTTTCTCATCAATTTAGATAATCATATTTTCCTTCGATTAATATGATTTCATTGATTGATTTGTTTATATTTATTGAACATAACATAATTGAACATAACCAATTAAGAAGAATTGGTGTTAATTATTCTTTAAATGCACACAAGTTACCAATAAAGCCTTCTCATTCTCGACTTTTATTTGCTGTGATGAAATGTTTTAAAGCACCTAATTCCCTGTACTTGCATCTTATAATCCCTGGGGTGTTTTGTTGTATTTTGTTTGGTTTTCTTTTTCTGACTGATGCATAATGCAGTGGCTCCTACTTGACTAAGAATAAGTGGATGTATTACAGCTGTAGAATGGGTTAAAAGATAGAAATAATAGTAACCCTATATATAAATAAACTCCAACTTTTTCTCTAAGAAGCCATTTCACTCTCAATTTCATACAGGTGAAGTTATAAGTAGGGTGTTAAATATGTCAGAGAGAGAAGTCACTTCAACTTTTACCTGAAAGTTTTAGATCTTTGTTACATGTGGACTTTCTAAAATTAAAGGTAAAGTGATATGTTAAACTTAGTTGTTTAATCATGTTTGCATTGCCATCACCTAGTACTATGGTAAAAAACAAACAAAAAACATTCTGGGGCACCTGGATGGCTCAGTCTGTTAAGTGTCCGACTTTGGCTCAGGTCATGATCTCACGGTTCACAAGTTCGGGCCCTGTGTCAGGTTCTGTGTTGACAGCTCAGAGCCTGGAACCTGTTTAAGATTCTGTATCTCTCTCTCTTTCTGACCCTCCCTTGCTCATACTCTCTCTTTCTCTCTCTCAAAAATAAATAAAAACATTAAAAAATTCTACTAATGAATTTTGAATGAATGACAGCAATGTAATTAGTAATTGCCATATTATTCATAAATAAAATAGTGAAAAAAATAAAGATCAGTATATTATTCACAAATTAACAAAACGCCAAATGTTTGCATCATAATTTAAAAAATCTCACCTATCATATTTTAAGGCACAAAATATAACTAATTAATTCAACACTTGTTATTTAAACATGTATAACTGATTTATATAAAAAATATAATTTCTGCTTAATGTGAAAGAGAATGTCCTTAAAATGTAAAAAGTAAACTTAAGATTTTGATTCTACTGAAAAAACAATTCAATCACATGCTGAGACAACTTTCCGGGAATACCTGGTGGATACATTTAGTGGTAGACAGTCTTGAACACAGCAGAATGCAGAGTTTCAAACGATGGCATGGTATTTGAGTTTTGCTCTCTTGATTTTGGATTCTGTATCCCTCTATGTATGTTTCCTTATTGGTTAGTAATTTATACCTGGTAAATCTGGGAAACTCAAGGTACATTATTTTTATGTCTATACATCTGGTATCTGAACAAGATGAAAAAAAGGCACAAGTGATAAGACATTACAGCCATATGAAAAAGAAGGTCCATAAATACACGGTTTCTTTGTCTAAAAGAGGCAGAGGTTCTGGAGGGAAAGGTTGAAGTGAATAGCAAATCTTTCAAATGGTTTATCCCTATGGGTTAGTTAAGGATATCAAGGAAGGTCTTGATTCTGAGACTGGGGCAAGTGTGTCAGAGACCCCTAAATTCACAATACTTGCTCTCTCAGGCCCTTGTGAATACTGAATGCACTTCTGTTTTTGCCAATGACATGCTCAAACCCCAACTTTCCATAATAGGCAGCTGGGGGAGGAGCAGTGCCATGGACATCATAGGTTTCTTATTCCCAGTAAAGAAAAAAAGCTGAATTGAACAAAGAAGCAATATCTTAACAGATACTTCAAACATATACCAGAAGAGAGTTGGGTTCCCAAGTAATTTGTTTTCTCTTAACCACTCATGGGAAAGAAAAATAGACTTGAAAGTAATTTCATGTATGCAAATAGAAGAAGTAGTGCAATGTTTTTAAAATATTATTTTTTTAGACACACAATCCTATGTATAAAGAGATCTGCACTTTATAGTTAGCCCATGTTTTTGTTTAGCATCATATTTAGGTGTTCCTTTGTCTTTATGTTGACTAGAGATAAAGGTCTAGAGTGATGAGACCTAGTGAACTTGATTTACACAAAGAAGGTGGATAAATTTTGAGTTTATAAACAAAAAACAGTGTTTTTAGTTGTTTATGCAGACTCAGCATCTACCCTTATAGAAAATAAATGGAATGAGAACAAAAATGAGTGATAGACATTTTATTTAGTTGTGTAACAGCACATATGTGAACATACTATCCTCTTTATCTCATATCAGCCAGTAAAATTAATATGTAAAATTAATATGTAAATTATATGTAAATTAATTATATGTAAATTATTATGTAAAATTAATATGTAAAATTTAATAAGTAAAATTAATATGGATATCTAAACTCTGGAGTGAACTTAATTTTGAAGAGATTTTAATAAATGTATTAATTATTTTAAGGATTTTATGACAAATTAAAAGGTTATTCATAAGGATACTGTCATGTTTGCATTTATTTTAGTTATCCTGAAGAAAAAGGATGGACTTTACCCTCAATGGTTTGAATGCTAAGATTAATGATCCTGCACACACATGTGCATGCAAACACACTCACACATACACAAACACACAAGATGGTATGAAAAAGCTTAATAACATAATAAAGAACAGGGCATGTGTCTGAAGCTGATCTGAAAATATTATGAGAAAAAGCAATAAGTGAAACTTGGTTTCAGATTTTTGTAGTTGTTGGATGCGGACAAGATTTAGGGCTCTCATGAGCATCAGGGGTCTTGCATGGTTTGCTTCTCCTAGAGACACCAAAGGAGAAATTTTTAGATTTTCCTCATCATTAGCTCAAATTTGGGGTAAAAAGTGCAGAGGGGGAAATGAGTCTCAAAAGCTATCAGCTGGCAAATATAAAAAAAAAGGATTCGTATTCTTTATTACAGTGTTCCTTCACAAATGCAGGGTACCCATAACTAGTAAAAGAATTCTTCTTTTATATACATAAGAAATTTACTTATGAGCAAGGACCAACAGAATGTCTATGCTAACTTTTGAAACAAGAATTAAAATGGAACATTTTTTCTGTGAAATGCAAATTATCTAAGTAAATTCAAAAGCAGAAAATCTCAATCAACATTAGTTAAAATGAAAAAAAATCTACCTCAAAATAGCATTATAATGTTAGGTTAAGTCAACGTTCTGAGGAATTTCTACACTAGACCTTAAAAAAGGAGATCATTACTATATTGTAAATTTTTCCATAACATACATTAAAAGCTTTTTAAAATTTTGAAATACATATCATGTAAATAGCAATAAGCAATATCCAACCAGAATTAGTTTGATAAAATAAGGATGATTCAACAATGGAGAATGTTTAGATTTCTTGAAGAAGAAGAAGGGGAGGAGGTCAAGGAGGAAGAGAAGGGTAAACTTGATGGGGATGGTAGGTATGGTCTCAAGTACTTTTATATATGATTTCATTTGATTCTCATAATATCGGTATGAGAAAATGCTATTAGGATTATTCGTATTTCACAGGTACATGAACTTAGCCTGTGCTGCATAGCCAGTAAGGAGCAGAGTCAAGACAAGAACACATTTCTATATGATTCCCCAAAATCACATTGACAAAGATGAGTATCATCTGTCATTGAGTGAAAAGTAGGCCTTAAATGATTTCATAAAGAACTGTGATTTGTTTATAAAGGAATCATTTTATTTATGTAACTAAAGATTGACACATTTATCTATATACATTAATATTTGCATTTGTATTTAGAAATGTATGCAAGTACAAATTTAAATATGAAGATTATATATCAAAATGGTAATGGTGTTCATGTTTGGATATTGGAATTATCTAAATGATTTTATTTCATTTTAAGGCTACAATTTTTTTGTTTTCACTAATCTGAATTTACAAATATTTGCAATTAACATAGAAGTTAAAGCTCTGTAACATAAAAAAAATTAATACAATATCAAAAGTGGACATAAGGTAAGAGAAAAGATACCTAGTATTTGAGTACTTATTAAACTGGACTTTTAATTGTTGAGTTATTGAGAAATGAATGCATTAAAATATGGAATCTTAGCTAATATATACCATATAATTTTTCAAACCAAATGGGCATTTGTCATTTTATATTTAACATTTTGTTTCATTTTCCATAGAAATAAGACCCTAAATTGCATGAAGAATAATGAGAATGGAAGTAACTATCTCGTTAAATTGAATATAGGGATTTTTTTTATCTTATGATGTGAGTACAGGACACCTTATTAAATTAAATATAGGGTTGTGTGTGGTGGTTTCTTTCTTTCATTTTTATTTTTTTTAATTCCATGATCTGAGTACTCTTCCTTTAGAAAAATTAAAGTATCAGTTACTTATAGAAATTTTATTGTAAGTCTTCTTTTACCAATAAAACAGGTCATTCCATACTACTTTTTCTTCATTCTCACTAACATTTCCTATATCTGTTGGAGCTTTGACTTAATTAACTGAATCTTCATTTTGGGGACCTTAGCCATTTCTGTGTTTAAAAAAATGATAGAATATATTCGATGTGCTATTTTTACACACATTCTAATTAAAATTCACCCATTTCTTAAAAATTTTTTAATCCCTTCAATACTCGCTAGTAGACCTATATTCTTTTGCTGTACAGGCAGAGGTTTTAATGAGTTATCACAATTTGAAAGGGTTTTTCATGTGCAATCTTGTTTAATCAAATATGTGACAAGCTTCAGATTAACCACTAACCATTAGAAATGTCAGTACAAAATAATTGTATCAAATTGATTTGGACTTCCCCTGAAATTTTAAATGCCAATATAACTTAAGTTGTGTGATATTTTGCCAAGAGTCATTTACAATAATCCATGACCATTAATGACAGATTAGGTAAATAAATGCTTCAAATTTATCAAATGTTTTAGGGAAAAAATGGCATAGAATAAAATCTGAAGTGCATATTGTATTTTAATTGAATATTTTAAAATTTGAATCTCTATCCTATCTATATGTATTTCTCAGAAACATAAAATCCGTACTCTGCATTTGTTTCTAGGTGAATAAAAGGGAAGAATGTTAATGGATATTCATGTTTACCATTATTGTTTATAGTAAAGGGAAGCCAAATTTTCAAGAGTAATGTAAGTTCTGAGCAAAACATTCAACCCAAATGTATACTGTTTCATTCTTCTAATTTATCTCTTTCTCTTTTTTTAATGTTTTATTTATTTTTTGAGAGAGAGAGTTCAAGGACGGGAGGGGCAGAGAGAGAGGGAACAGAGGATCCAAAACTGACTTGACATTGACAGGCTGACAGCAGTGAGTCTGATTTCGGGCTTGAACCCACAGACTGTGAGGTCATGACCTGAGGTGAAATAGACGCTCAACTGACCAAGCCACCCAGGCACCTCTAATTTATATTTCTAAATAAACTACAAGGATTTTTCAAATTAGGTGTTTTGTTTTATTTTGAATTTATTTCTGGTGACAAACTGAGTGTCCTGCATATAGTAGGAAATGCAGGTTGAAATCAGGGAGCTATTCATTTTTATTAGATAATACAGCAGTAAACGGCAGTAGTAATTTCATTGATTAGGAAAATGATAAAGGATAATCTCTTTGAAAATTAAATTAAATTTTATTTTGAATCTGGTATTAAATCAATTGTGAATTACTGTCTTGGAATTCAAGGTCTTTTTACTCTATTTAATCTAAGATATGATATACTGTATATTTTAGTGCTATATTGGGCCAATAAGTGTATGTTAATTGTCTCCTTGGTTCACAAATTTGCTGATGGTTCTCTGTTTGGTGGCATTTTCGGTTCATTTTAGTTAATTTTAATTTTTGGCTTACTTTTTCATTGATACAAGGGTTTAACTTTTTTCCATAAAACCATCTTTCTAAATAACTATGTGTGCCACAGACTTACATACTGACTAGAACTAAGATATTTTAGAGCTCCTATCCACCTGTCTCGCCATCAGAACAGGGTTGAACTTCCCACCAGTCCAACTCCTTGAAGTTTTAATGGCATAAGTGGGGACTTACATCTAATTGATTTATGTAAACTATTTCACAACTCTGTAAATTGTACATAGTTTAGAAATTATCTAGATTTAGATTTTATATTTAGAAACGATTACATATATCCATGTAAATGAATTCTGGTCAACCTCCCCCAGTGTGAAAAAGTTAGTTTTCTGTCCATTTGCAAGTGAACTCTAATATCCCTCATCTGTAAGTGTCTCATTTGTGCATTCTCCTTTGAGTTGGTTGTGACATTATTAATAATAAGTTAAATAAAGTTGTAACATGTGTAACATTATTAATAATAAGTTAAATAAAGTTGTAAAACCTGTACAGATTTTTATCTGTATCAGAGATGATTTTATCTATTTTAAAAATTGTTTCTTAAAAATAACATAGAATTGTCATCTAAGAATAAAATAAAATACAATAAAATAAGGGATCTGACACTTAAGATCCTAAAAAATACTAACTTAAATGTCTACATCACTCTATTATGTAACACAGCATATAGATCTGATCAGTTGACATACTCAGTGAATGAGAAAAACATATCTTCTGTATATTCTGCTTCAGTGCATTCTGTACACATGCACATATATACCCATAAACTGGACTCACAAAGGTTTGTCCTATTTTCCTGGTTATTTTAAGTCTTACATGTTCATAGTTCCCACCTTTCTAATTATGACACTCTCTATATATATGTACATATTTTGGACCAAAAATTTTTCTTCCAGAAATTTATCTTTACATGTTTTTATATTGTGAGTTTTTATGTTTCCTAACATTCATGCAGTGGTTAACCATAATGTTACACCTTATGTTACGTTCCAGCATATTTTGGAGAAATGGCTTAAGATGTAAGTATAATTGAACATCACTCCACAGTTTATTGACAAAAGAATCTTTCCAGTTTTGGACACTAAGTTTTTTTAAATATTTGACGGTCTTTACACAGTTGCAAAGTTTAACCTCCCAAGTGGAGTATCTGTACCTTAGTTACTAACTTCCTAAGGTGATATGGTATAGAAGAAAATGTTAGGAGCTGTGTTGGCAAATGATTTTAACCAAGTCTAAAAAAGTAAATTAAATTCTTACTAACATTAAACATGGAGTGATAATTACACATACACACAGGAAGGTACACACACACAGGTAGAAAGAGTACAAATAAAAACACTTGGAGGGAGAGTACTATCAATATAATGGTAGAGTTTGCAACTTCAAATGCCCATCCCTTCACTGAAACATGGAAAAAACAAGCAGAAAATCTCAAAAGTAACATTGTCCTAACTGAAAACAAAATGAAACTTTATAGAAATCAAGCAAATAATGATAAGAAAAGTGCAGCTTAAAAATGGTAAGAAAGTTTTGTAGCGTTTTAACTCCCTCTTTCCCTAGGCTCTGCCAGCCCGGAAGCACTCTTGAAGGTGGCAGCCTTTATTCTCAATGTAGGACCAAGGTCCTTGGTCCTGAAAGGAACAGAGTGTATCTGATTTGCAAAGCATTGTATTTGCCCTTTCTAACTCTTCTGGAAGATATGTGAGGACTAATGAAAAGCATTCATCAATTTTTGCCTAACTTGCAACTCTCTCAAGGTGGAAAAGTAACAATTGTTCAAAACCATTGTAAAGTGAAGAAGCTCCTGCAATTGACTGGTGTAAAATGTTATGGTTAAGTTATATGTATTACTTTTTAGAACAATTTGGCAAGTAAAAAAATATGTCATTGTAAGTCATTAAGGAAATCCAAAGAAAAACTATAATTAGATACAACTTCACACACACAAGTATGGTTTTAAGAATATTTAAAAAAGGAAAACAACTGCTGATGCTGATGTGGAGAAATTGGTACTCATACACTCCTGTGGGAATGGTTCAGCTGCTACAGAAAACAGTTTGGTGAGGTGAGGGCTCCTGGACTGTTAAGTGTCCTACTTTAGCTCAGCTCACGGTTCGTGGATTTTAAGCCCCTTGTTGGGCTCTGTGCTGACAGCTCAGAGCCTAGGGCCTATTTCAGATTCTGTGTCTCCCTCTCTTTCTGTACCTCCCCCGATCACATTCTGTCTCTTTCTCTCTCTCTCTCTTTCTCTCTCTCTCTCTCAAAAATAAACATTACAAAATTAAAAAAAAAAAAAAGAAAACAGTTTGGTGATTCCTCAAATAGCTAAATATAGAATTATCATATTACTCTGCAATTCCACTCCTAGGCAAAAACCACAAAAACTTAAAATTCGACAAGTACATGTCTAAGCATGTTCATAGCAGCACTCACAACAACCAAAGGTGTGAACAGCTCAAAATTCCATCAGTGGATAAATGGATAAGGAAATAATGATCTATGCATACAATTGAATGTTATTTAGCCACAAAAAGGAATGAAATACTGATACATGCAACACGGTGGATAAACCTCTAAAATATTATGCTAAGTGCAAAAGTCAGTTACAAGAGACCGCATGATTCTATTTATATGAAATATCCGGAATAGATAAATCCATGGAGATAGGATGCAGATTGGTGGTTACCAGAGAATGGAGAGACACTACTCGATAGTTACCAGGTTTTGCCTTGGAGTGATGGAAATGTTTTGTATCTAGATACAAGTGATGGTTGCACATCGGTGTGAATATACCAAGTATCAGTGAATTGTTTGCCTTGAAATGGTTAATTTTACAGTATACGAATTTCACTTTTTATAAATTATTTTTAAATATTTGAATAATTTTTTCTTATTACTGATCATGAGTCCTTGAATATAATTTCCTAGAATGGAACTTTTTTTTTTTTTTTTTAATAAACAGGGTCAGAGAGAGAGGGAGACACAGAATCCGAACAGGCTCCAGGCTCTGAGCTGTCAGCACAGCTGCGGGGCTCAGAGCCACAAGCTGAGAAATCATGACCTGAGCCCTAGTTAGACACTTAATGAATTGAGCTACCCAGGGGCCCCTAGAATTTACATATCTATTAATTAGTTTTAAATCGAGACTTAGATGGTATCTATTTGACATAAACAAAAGTTCCTTTTTAACTCAATTTATAGGCTAGCTCAAATTCAGCAGACTTTATTCATGTCAAAATGTTTGTTGGATGAAGAGATAGTATATAAATAAAGGAAACAGAGAATAAATCAAATTAAATACAAATCACAGAGAATAAAACAAATTAAATACAAACCAATACATTTCATAAAGTTATCTGAATAATATTTTGATTTTTATTAACAGTAAAGAATGAAGGCTGACCATGTTACTGTTATAAGTAATAAATACATTTCCAAACAATTCAGAATACTTTATCTTATTTTCCCCTTATAATCAGATATACCCTTGTAAGTCCTTGGCTTATCTGGACTCAGTTACCTTTTAGCCTCATCACTCCTGTTCTTCCTTGCTCCCCTTGTTATGATCATATTAGATTTTTTTCAGTTACTCTATAATTCTCTGTTTCCCCCACCCCCCAACCCTTGTATCCTTTTAATGGCTCCTGAAAGAATTCTCCCTATCTCTTCATGAGCCCTTCATGAGCCACTTCTAATCTTGTGTTTAATGGACTAATGAATTATCTATGTCCCAGAACACAATTGTATTTCTTAAGTTCATTGACCATATTTATCTTCACCATTTGACCACCAGCATCTAAGGATTGGATAAGTGACTAGATGTATTATGGCTTAGATGAGAGAAAGGGTCCAGAGAGGAAGACTTGTCAGAACAGGAATACTTATTATAAACCCATGCAGAAAATGGGTTGCATTTGTATGTAATTACTTATTTAAGTTTAAGTATTTACTTCAGATTTTATATTCAAACACATTCTTTTTGCTTAAGATACACTGAAGTTATGTAATCTTTAGTGGTTTATTTCTTTGTTCTATTTTGTTTTATTTTTACTGAATACCCATGAAAACCTCTGTCTCCTATAGTTATATAGTTCATTGGCAATGCCAGCAAATCTACACTAGAGATTTCTTACATCATGTCAGATATAAAGAAAGAATGGTTCATTTCTGATATTTAAGTCCTGTGATAGGAAACCAACCTGTAACAAAAGCAAATTAATCATTGGTAATATAAACGCAAAATTTAGTTCATTGTTGCTTCATTGTTGGTGTATAGAAATGCAACCAATTTCTGTGCATTGATTTTATATCCTGCAACTTTGCTGAATTCACGAATCAATTGTAGCAGGTTTTTGGTAGAATCTTTTGGGTTTTCCGTACACAGTATCCTGTCATCTGCGAAAAGTAAAAGTTTGACCTCCTCCTGGCCAATTTGGATGTCTTTTCTTTCTTTGTGTTGCCTGATTGCAGAGGTGAAAACTTCCAATACTATGTTGAATAACAGTGGTGAGAGTGAACATCCCTGTCTTGTTCCTGACCTGAGGGGGAAAGCTCTCAGTTTTTCCCCATTGAGGATGATATTAGCATTGGGTCATTCATATATGACTTTTATGATCTCAAGTTATGCTCTTTCTAACCCTACTTTCTTGAGGGTTTTTATCAAGAAAGGATGCTGTATTTTGTCAAATGCTTTCTCTGCATCTATTGAGAAGATCATATGGTTCTTGTCCTTTCTTTTATTGATGTGATGAATCACGTTAATTGTTTTGCAGATATTGAACCAGCCCTGCATCCTAGGTATAAATCCCACTTGGTCGTGGTGAATAATTTTTTTAATGTATTGTTGGATCCAGTTGGCTAATATCTTGTTGAGGATTTTTACATCCATGTTCATCAGGGAAATTGGTCTATAGTTTTCCTTTTTAGTAGCATCTCTGTCTGGTTTTTGAATCAAGGTAATGCTAGCTTCATAGAAAGAGTTTGGAAGTTTTCCTTCCATTTCTATTTTTTGGAACAGTTTCAAGAGACTAGGTGTTAACTCTTCCTTAAATGTTTGGTAGAATTCCCCTGGAAAGCCATCTGGCCCTGGACTCTTGTTTTTTGGCAGATTTTTGATTACTAATTTGATTTCCTTACTGGTTATGGGTCTGTTCAAATTTTCTATTTCTTCCTGTTTCAGTTTAGGTAGTGTATATGTTTCTAGGAATTTGTCCATTTCTTCCAGATTGCCCATTTTATTGGCATGTGATTGCTCTTAATATTCTTTCATTATTGTTTTTATTTCTGCTGTTTTGCTTGTGATCTCTCCTCTTTTATTCTTGATTTCATTTATTAGGGACCATTCCCTTTTCTTTTTGATCAAACTGGCCAGGGGTTTATCAATGTTATTAATTCTCTCAAGGAACCAGCTTCTGGTTTCATTGATCTGTTCTACTGTTTGTTTTTTGCTTTTGTTTTTGTTTTTGTTTTGTTTTATTTGTTTTTTTTTTTTTCAATAGCATTGATTTCTGCTCTAATTTTTATTATTTCCTGGCTTCTGCTGTTTTGGGGTTTTATTTCCTGTTCTTTTTCCAGCTCCTTAAGGCATAAGTTTAGGTTGTGTATCTGAGATCTTTCTTCCTTCTTTAGGAAGGCCTGGATTGCTATATACTTTCCTCTTATGACCGCCTTTTCTGCGTCCCAGAGGTTTTGGGTTGTGGTGTTGTCATTTTCATTGACTTCCATATACTTTTTAATTTCCTCTTTAACTACTTGGTTAGCATGTTCTTCATTCTCCAAGTATTTGTTACCTTTCCAAATTTTTCCGTATGGTTGATTTTGAGTTTCATAGCGTTTTGGTCTGAAAATATGCACGGTATGATCTCGGTCTTTTTGTAATTAGGGCTGATTTGTGTCCTAGTATATGGTCTATTCTGGAGAACGTTCCGTGTGCACTGGAGAAGAATGTATATTCTGCTGCTTTAGGATGAAATGTTCGGAATATATCTGTTAAGTCCATCTGGTCCAGTGTGTCATTCAAAGCCATTGTTTCCGTGTTGATTTTTTGATTAGATGATCTGTCGTTTGCTGTGAGTGGGGTGTTGAAGTCTCCTACTATTATGGTATTACTATCAATGAGTTTCTTTATGTTTGTGATTAATTGATTTATATATTTGGGTTCTTTCACATTTGGTATATAAATGTTTACAATTGTTAGGACTTCTTAGTGGATAGACCCCTTGATTATGATATAATGTCCTTCTGCATCTCTTGGTACAGTCTTTAGTTTCAAGTCTAGATTGTCTGATATAAGTATGGCTACTGAGGCTTTCTTTTGTTGACCATTAGTATGATAGATGGCTCCCCATCTCCTTACTTTCAATCTGAAGGTGTCCTTAGGTCTAAAGTGGGTCTTTGATAAACAGCATATAGATGGATCTTGTTTTCTTATCCATTCTGTTACCCTATGTCTTTTGATTGGAGCATTGAGTCCATTGACGTTTAGAGTAAGTACTGAATATGAATTTATTGCCATTATGATGCTTGCAGAGTTGGAGTTTCTGGTGGTGTTCTCTGGTCCCTTCTAATCTTTTGTTGCTTTTTGTGTATATATATATATATATATATATACACAACTATATATATATATATATATATATATATATATATATATTTGTTGCTTTTGGTGTATATATATGTGTGTGTGTGTATATGTGTGTGTGTGTGTGTGTGTGTGTGTGTGTGTATATTTGGTGTATATATATTTTCATCTTTTCTCCCCTCAGAGAGTCCCCCTTAAAATTTCTTGCAGGGCTGGTTTAGTGGTCACAAACTCCTTTAATTTTTCTTTGTCTGGGAAACTTTTTATCTTTCCTTCTATTTTGAATGACAGCCTTGCTGGATAAAGAATTCTTGGCTGCATATTTTTCTGATGCAGCACACTGAATATATCCTGCCACTCCTTTCTGGCCTACCAAGTTTCTGTGGATAGGTCTACTGCAACCCTGATCTGTCTATCCTTGTAGGTTAGGGACTTTTTTCCCTTGTTGATTTCATGATTCTCTCCTTGCCTGAGTATTTTGTGAATTTGACTATGATATGCCTTGTTGATGGTCGGTTTTTGTTGAATCTAATGGGGGTCCTCTGTGCTTCCTGGATTTTAATGTCTGTGTCTTTCCGCAGGTTAGGAAAGTTTTCCTCTATGATTTGCTCACATAACCCTTCTACCCCTATTTCTCTCTCTTCCTCTTCTGGGACCCCTATGATTCTGATGTGGTTCCTTTTTAATGAGTCACTGATTTCTCTAATTGTTAAATCATGCTCTTTTGCCTTAATCTCCCTCTTTTTTCTGCTTCATTATTCTCTATAAGTTTTTCCTCTGTATCGCTGATTCTCTGTTCTGCCTCATCCATCCTTGCTACTGCTGCATCCATCCGTGATTGCAGCTCAGTTATAGCATTTTTAATTTCATTCTGGCTATTTTTTACTTCTTTTATCTCTGCAGAAAGGGATTCCAATCTATTTTTGACTCCAGCTAGTATTCTTATTATCGTGATTCTAAATTCTGGTTCAGACATCTTGCTTATATCTGTGTTGGTTAAATCTCTGGCTGCTGTTTTGTCGTGCTCTTTCTTTTGGGGTGAATTCCTTTGTTTTGTCATTTTGAAGGGAGAAAGGAATTAAAGAGGTAGAAAAATTGAAATTAAAAAAATATTAAAATTAAGAAAATATTAAAATTAAAAATTAAACACACACACACACAAATGGAATAGATGATGGTAGATCCTAGGTGTGTTTTGGTCTGGGTGTTGAAAGTGTTTTGACAGATTAGAGAAAAAAAGGGGGAGGAGAAAGAAAAAAAAGGAAATCGTTTGAAAATTTGAAAAAACAAATACACTGAAGTAGACTAAAATGAGATCATGGGAGTAAAATAGAATTTGAAAAAATTACACAAAAGTAAAGAATATAGTAGACAACAATTAAAGAAAAATATTTTAATAAAAATTAAAAATAAATATGATTTTTTTCTTTTTCTGTATTCAAGAGAAAAGAAAAGAAATGAAAAAGAGAAAAAAATAAAATAAGAAAAAAAAAGGAAATCGTTTGAAAATTAGAACAAGTGAATACACTATAGTAGACTAAAATAATTGATGGAAGTATAATAGAATTTGAAAAATTTACATAAAGGTAAAAAATATAGTAACAAAAATTAAACAAAAATATTTTAATAGAAATTGAAAGTAAAAATGAAGATTTTCTCTTTCTGCATTCAAGAAAAAGAAAAGAAATGAAAATGAGAAAAAAGAAAAAGAAAGAAAAAAAGGAAATTGTTTGAAAATTTGAAAAGGTGAATACACTGAAGTAGACTACAATAAAATGATGGAAGTAAAATAGAATTTGAAAAAAATTACACAAAAGTAAAAAATATAGTAATAAATATTAAAGAAAAATATTTTTAATAAAAATTGAAAATAAAAATGATTTTTTCTCTTTCTCTATTCAAGAAAAAGAAGTGTAAAAGAGAAAAAGGAAAAGGAAAAAAAAGAAAGAAAGAAAATTGGATAGATGGACCTGCTAACAGGTTGAAGTAGGACTGAAATTACTTTGTTTTCTCCTAGAAGTCAGTTTATGTAGTACTTTATAGTCCATAGACTAAGCCAACAGTGAGACCTGTGTTCTTGAAGAGTGAAGTTGGCCCAGTTGGGCGGGGCTCAGTGTAACAGCTCCACTCTCCAGTAGATAGCACTGCCATCCTACTGGGGTGGATTGTTGAGGTGCTTGTAGGTGCCTATGAGCATGCACGGGAACCTTGAAAATGGCACCTCCCAGCTACCCAGTCTGTTCTCACAGATCAGCAATCGTGCACCCATTCTCTGTCTTCAGCCTTTGTCCACTCCCAGCTTCTTCACTCTCCGTGACCAGGCCCCAGGCAGTACCTCTCTCCAGATTTTTGTATCAGATGTGGCTGATTTCCCCAGTCCCTTACTTCTGAAGGACTACGGCTTTGACCAGTTCCACCCCTCTGTGGGAGGGTCTCATGGAGCAATGCCCAAATAAGCAATGGACAAATGTCGGCTGCACCCAGAAATACTTGTGGGACCCTGCTGCTGCCAGTGCCCCGAGACTGTGGCCAGGTGCCAGCCCACCCCAGAAAAAGTTCACGAGATAGAGTAGCAGCAGCTTTTCAGGGATTATGGAAAATCACAACACACATCTGGCACCAGGCTTCACCCTCAATGCCCTTGTTCCAGCATCAGAGAATGTGGCTGTTTTCTGTGGTCTGCTGGGACCAGGTGACTTCAACAGTCTCTACCAAATGTCCTTCCAGCAGTGGAACCGCTTTTCCCTGTGTGGCCTGCGAACCTCCCAGAACCCACTCTGTTTCTGGGGATTCGCCCGTCCCACCAGAGTACTGCCAGGTATTGAGCTGTGGAGTTGCAGCCTTTGCACTCCCCTTGTTTACAGTCTTAATGGAATTTAAACCCTCTCCTTTCTCCTTTCTCCCTTTTTAGTTTAGTCCCTGAGGCTGTTTCCAATTTTCCACTTTCTCTCCAGCTGCTTTTGGGGAGGGGTAATTTTACTGTATTCTCCCCCTGCCCCCCCCCCCCCAGTCTCCATATTCTCTCTGCCTGCGCTCCTCCACTCTTCCCTACACTCCATGGCTTCTAGCTCCCCAAATTCATCTCTCCGCACCGTGTACCTGTTGAATGTTGAATTCTGTGGTTCAGGTTGTGCAGATTGTTGTGTTAATCCTCCAATCAGTTTTCTAGGTGTGTAGGATGGTTTAGTGTTGGTCTGGGTGTATTTCATGGACACAAGACACACAAAAAACTTCCATGCTGTTCGGCCATCTTGGCTCCTCTTTGAATTAAGCATTTAATTGGACTGTTCTATGTAAGTGGCTTATAGGGAACTGTGTGAAAATAATTTTTTCTTCCTTATTCTCACTAACCCCCATGCTGGTAGTGGTAGCTGGTAGGCTATTGGAGAGCATATTCATATAAGCATTTGCAATCAGGCACAAGTCTTGATGTGACAAGATCCATTACCACTTCATTTCAAAGTTCTTAGACTATCAAAACAAAAACTTTCCCTCATCACAAATAATTGTTTTATGCCATAATTAGGATCAGTAGGATGTATCTATACAAGGATATGGGAGAGAAATAGTCTTTTTTATACTTCCATTTCCCTCTCATGCCTGTCTTTTTTTATTTTCTCTAAAAATCAGTACAATAAAACAAAGCAAAAAATAGAACACATAGGTTCCTTTCTAAATAATACTTGGCTCTAATTGTGTATTCATTGGGTTTTGACATAAAACCAAAATTTATTAAGTAACAGTTATAATGCAGATATCATTCATAGAAACCTAATCTGTGAAGAAAATTAAAAAGGGAAATTATCTAGGGAAAAAGTTCATAACAAAAATCAGGATAAACAAACATTTCTAGTCTTTGAGTTTTCCCTAAGGGAATGATTTTGAGCTTAGCATCGACTATTTTTTAATAGCAATTCCTTATCTGAAAAATGAATTTATTGAACTTGCTACTGTCAGTTGGGAATGCTATTGGGAATATTTTTTTCCAGGAAATTGTTTATTATGCAAAGATTGTTATTTATTAAAGTAAGTCCAATGCATCAGGTAAATATCACCACTTTAAAACCAAGCAAAGATCACAATTATCTCAGGGCAATGTTGGAGAAGTAGCTAAAGATTTAGATTTTATTAATGTGATGCTGATCATTTGACTGGAGATGGAATAATGTATGTGTGTGTGAATACACACATGTATTTCACAGTATATGAATGTGTGATCAAGTCAAACATTTTTATTACACACTTCATCATAATCTATCAAATAATGTCCTGCTAAATTGAAAGGGCAAATAAACACATTCTTTCTTATAATAATCTAGGTTTATAATACTCTAGTTTAAATTCTTTTTTTTCAAATTTTTATTTGCCATATAGATATAGCTATAAAAAGACACTTGAATGGTAAAGACTTTGACATTCCTACTAGGAAGGAACATGAAAAGTTAGTGTAGACTTTCATTTTTTATAAATATGTCTTCTATAGTATCCATGGCAGCTTGTCAATCAGACTCTTCCTGAACATTCTCCTGATAAACAGGTGTTTCATCTTGTAACACTTTTCAAGCCTGAAATGTATCTTTTCATATGGGTGCTTGTTTGCTCTAAGTCTACATTTATATGCAATTAAAGATAAAACCCAGTGAACTTTCTTATATTTATAGGGAGCTCTCCGAGAATTTTACATATTTTCTTTTTTAGGCCAAACTACACAACTTCGTCTTCTTCAGTCATTGTATATGATTAGGTTTCCATATGCTTCATGATCTTTCTCTGGATGCATGTTCCCTTCCCTGGATGCAATATGAACATTTATGTACATTTATATCGATATGTGTAAATTTAAAACAATAATCCAGATGTGTCCTGACCAGTATAACACTCTTGTTGATAATCAATTGACCATAGGTTTTAGGGTTTTTATCTGCACCCTCAATTTTATTTCACAGATCTGTAAATCTAGCCTGATACCATTACCCTACTTGTTTGATTACCATGGCTTTAAGTATTGAAATCAGAAAGTGTGAGTCCTCCAAGTTTATTCCCCTTTTTTCAAGATTATTTTGGCTATACTGGGTCCTTTGAATTTCCATATTATTTTTTTTTTATAATTTCTGCAAAAAACTGAAAAACAAAAAACAAAAACAGCTGGGATTTTGATAAGGATTACATTGAATCTCTAGATTACATTGGGGACTATCAAGATTTTATTAGTATTAAAGCAATCTCCTGATCCATAACATGGATTGTCATTCAATTTAGTTGTCTTTTTAATTCTTTCAACAATTATTTATGATTTTCAGTGTATAATTCCTTACTTATTTCATCAAATTTATTCTTACTTGGACTTTATTGAGCTTTTTATATATTAATACTATTTTTCATCAAATTAATTTTAAGCCATTGTAGCTTCAAATATTCTTCTGATCCTTCCTCTCTTCTCTCTTTCTGATATTCCCATTAAGCATATGCTGCTACACTTAATGATGTCTCATACTTCTATAAAGTTCTCTTTATTTTCTTTTTTCTTTTCTCTTTCTGTTCTTTAGATTGCATAATCTCTAATGGTATGTCAACATTTTTTTCTGCCAGCTCACCTACTACTGAAACTTTTCAGTGAATTTTTCTTCTTGACTATTAAACTTTTTGTTAAAGACACATTTATTAATGTCATGATCAGACTATGACATTTAGCAATCAACAGCATGGGACAAAAAAAAAAAAACAAAACCCTACATTAGAACCCTTTGTTGGAATGCTTTACACTTTCCACATAACAGAAACTGAAATAACTTCTAATTCAGTTAGTCATAATTATGGTTCTTGAGGTTTTTATCCATACACAAGAATATTGTCTAAAACATGTCTTCTTTGTAGCAGCTAGGCACTGCCACAATTGTACTTGGTAGAGTTTACAAATCTATTGTAAACTGTAGCTTCCTTGTCACTTCTCTGGCTTTCCTCTCCTGCTAAGTTTTGTTTCTTGACAGTATTGGCCTCCATCGTCATAGAGTTCAGAGCTTCTGCCTCCAAACTTTCTTCCTTTCATGGGTCCAAAATTTGAAGATTGGTGGCTATAATTGCCAAAATCATTACAGCTTTCACTACCTCCAAAACTGCTTCCATCATTACCAAATCCGCTATAGCCATCTCCACTGCCACTATTTTCACCAGCACCTCAACCGCCACCAAAGACACCTTGCTCACTGAAGTTTATTCCATGACCAAAGTTGTCATTTCCACCAAAACCATCTCCAAAATCACCACCAAAGTTTCCAGAACCACTTTAACCTCTTTGGCTGGATGAAGCACTAGCTATCTCTTCCTTAGATAGGGCTTGCTTTACGTCACAGTTGTGGCCAATCGCAGTACAGTATTTTTTAAAATTTTTTTAACGTTTATTTGTTATTTAAAGACAGAGAGAGACTGAGCATGAGCATGGGAGGTGCAGAGAGAGGAGGAGATACAGGATCCGAAGCAGGCTCCAGGTTCTGAGCTGTCAGCCCGCCTGATGCGGGCTCGAGCTCACAAACCGCGAGATCATGACCTGAGCCCATGTCTTGACCTGAGTGAAAGTCGGACGCCCAACCGAGCCACCCAGGTGCCCTGCAGTAACGTATTTTTGAATGGCAATCTTGTCTATGAAGTTATAGTCATCAAATGTTACAAAAGCAAAGCCTCTCTTCTTGCCACTACTTTGATCAGTCATGATTTCATTCACTTCAGTTTTCCCATACTTTCAAAATAATTTCAGATGATGTCCTTCAGTGTTTTCTTTAATATCACTAACAAAATCATTTTCAGTTAAGCGGGCACCAGGTCTTCGAGAATCTTCTCTTGAGACAGTCCTTTTTGCTTTATTGATGGGTGGATTCTTTCAGTGAAGTCTATTCCTGCTGAAATTTTCAGCCTTTTCTAGAATCTTACAGGGTGCATTCTAATGTATTGTCACAATCACCATGGGATGAACCGTGGGATGGTGTTGGGTTTTGCAGGGTTCTCTTTGACTTTTCCTTCCCCTGATCTGATCTGTTTAGTTTTTAGGTGATTTGCTTCCATTGGCATTCCACTCAGCTCTTAGCCCTCAGTAATTGCCAGCTGATTACTCTTTTTGATTACTGCTTTGACAAAGTCCTGATACATAAACTGTTTCATAGTCTGACCCAGTTAACTTTCCCAGGGGTAGACTTTGAGGCCTGTCTTTGAGCCTTGTGTTAACACCCAGGAGTACTCTTCTCAGTTGTTTATTACCCCAAATATCTCTGCTAAAATTTTAGTTCTTCTGTATTTTCACTGTTTATTATCATGGAGCTACTACCTCATAATTGCTTTTAACAAAAATTCCCATTGCTTTCAATGGTGCCCTTAGACTTTTACTTTCTTGAGATCTGTATGAAATAAAGTCAGTCTACTTAGGGACAGCTACTGATGTCTCTCTTCTTAAGACCTACATCTCCCCCTGAGCAAACATGTATACCACTGCTTTGGAGTTGGGCATAAGGTAATTGGCCCGCTTCTCTCAAGTGACAGCGTGTGTTATAAGAGGGGTACTAGGCAGAGGCAGTAGCTCTTCATTTTCTCAGCTTGCCTCTCCTAATGTGGAATCTCTACCTACAAGCAAACAAAGGTGAGGGCAATTCTGGATGAGGTCTCTCAATCTTCTGTACTTGGGGTAAATATTCTACCCACTGATAGGGGATGGGCACAGACTACTTGCTGAAAAGGAACTATAGAACTCACAGATGCTCTTGTTTGGAATAGAGTTTCTACAACAGTGAGCTAGGCAGATGATAAATGCTGGCTGGCTGCCTCTCTCAGGGAGATACAATAACCCTTGACTGGTAGTTATGGAAGAGAGAGCCTCATATTCTCATATGCAACTGCTCGGAATAGAATTTCTCTTTTTCTGAGTTGGGTGAGGGAGAGCTGTTTGTACCTCAAATGCCACAGGCTCTCGGTATTTTTACCATATTGAGTAGAATTTATTGAATGAATGTTTCTCCATTTGTTATTTGTCCTTTAGACAGTTTCTAGCAGTTTAAAATGTCTTAAATACACATATTTAAACCATTTTCAGTGATTATGATTATTTTGGTGATGAAAGAGTCCTCAGAAATCCTCGTACTGATTTCTGAAAGTGTGCATCCTATAGTAAATATTATATTGTATGATTATAACCCCTATTATTTATTCATTTTCCTATTGATGGATATTTAGAAGTTTGAGAAATTCTCTTCTGTTGCCACATATCTCCTTGTGCACTTGTGCAAAAGCACCTTAAGGTGTAAGCCTACAGATAGATTTCCTCTGGTGTGATGTCCATTTTTCTTTCATTAGTTTTTTTTTTTTTACCCAAAATTTTATTAGCAATTTTCCAGTTTCTAATTACTCTTTCTAATGAGTTATAATTTGTATTACCACTTGTAAAACATCAGAATAACTTTCAAAAAAAAGAAGACATGAGGTGAACCTCACATTTGCCTCTACTTTTGCCAATGCATCATCTGCTGAGAGAAGTAGCTTGATACTTACATTAGCTTCATTGATCTAAGGTAACAGAAGTTAGAATTCAGCACTCCCAAAGCACCTAGATATTGAAGATTCAAGCTATAGAGGAAAAAAAACCCTATACATTCTAAAATTGTTATGTATTCTTTACCCTGTGAAACTTGTTGAATCCTAAATTGTACTTGCAAATGGAAAGGATTTGAGTAAAAGATCAAAATTAGATGCTGGGAGGCTAAATCAATAGTCAAGGATTTTACCTTTTTTTAGACCTAGGGAAGAAGTTGTTGAATATCAGGGCATGATAAAATAAAGGAGTACTGATAAATACCCATGCTATTACTGAGGGCTTTGGTAGTAAGGGCAAACTGGAAATAGGTGATCTCTACAAAATTGGAATCCTAGCCTAAACTAGATCAATGTGATATGACTATGCTCAAAAAGTCTAAATAAATAAATCATCTCTGGAGGAAGAAATACGACAAAATGCTCCTTATTTTTAAATACTCAATAGTCAGCACTTTTTCAAAATTTATCAAGCATTCTAGTAAGCAGTGCTAAACAACTAACAATCAGGAGGAAAAAAGCAATACATAAAGATCCATAACTGACCCAAAAAACAAGTTTTTTTAAGTTGAATTTTATTTCTTTAATCATATAATGTTTATATATTTTTGAGAAATATAGAAAAAGAGAGAGGAAGAGAGAGGAGGACAGAGGATCCAAAGCAGGCTCTGCACTGACAGCACTGAGCCCGATAATATGGGGTTTGAACTCATGAACTGTGAGAGCAGGACCTGAGCCAGAGTCTGACGCTTAACCAACCGACCACCCAGTCACCCCAAAAAAACAACTTTAAAATAGCTATGATTAAATGTTCCAGAAAATAAAAAAAAATAAAGAAAATTTTACCAGAGATTTTAAGTTACAAAAAAACCCTGAAAATTAAAATTTTAGAAATAACACATTCAATCATTGAAACAAAAGTTCAATAGATGTGTTTCATGGTACCTTAAAGCAAAAGAAAAAAAATGTGAGCTGCAAGATATGTCAACAGAATGTATCTAGATTGATACACAGAAAGAAAATAATACAGAGAAGTGTGTAGAAGAAGTTTAGGATACGTTGCAAAAGCTTAACATACATGAATTTGAGTCCCAGAAAGAGACAAAAGAGGATGGAAAAAAGTAAAATTTGAAGAGCTACTTGTTGAAGACTTCCAAAAACTGATGAAATACTTCAAGCCAGAGTTTACAGATATACATGTAACCAAAACACAATATATAAAAATAAAAGCAAATGTAGGCACGCAATAGTAAACATCCTGAAAATGAAATGTAGTGAGAATATATCAAAAGCAGTTGGCATTGGTGGGTCCACAGCTTAATTTCAATGGAGCAAGCAGAAATCTAAAAATTAATTTGTCACAATAAAGGATAAAAGAAGAATATTACAGAAAAATACTTTAAAATACCGAGTGAAAACAACGGTCAGTCTGGAACTTTAAGTTCACTAAAAAATCTGAAAGCAATGTCTATATAAAAATATTCTCCACAAGAAAAAAATTGTGAAGATTTTTTTCCAGCAAAACTTCACAAAAAGTGAAAATAAATGCAATCAACGAGGAAAAAAGACTGAGCAAAGTTCCTCAGGAAGTAAAAAAGTATGTAAGATGGAATCATGAAAATACAGATATCTCCTACTATCTGAAAATACAGTGTTCCTAAGAAATCTTTCAGAAACCAGAATGGCAAGGAAATAATTATCATGAATTTATATAGACAATTTTTGAACATTCCAAGACCCCAACCTCTCTTAAGCTTTTCTGATACTTAGGACACAGGTTGCTAACAGATGCACACAACAAATTAAGATGAAGCACAGATGCTCACAGACACAGTTCAAAGCTTGGGTTGCTTGATGCTAAGATGCTGAGTGTGGTTCCGGGGGAAGGAGCTTGGTGGCGCCACTCTCACTGCGCTGAGTGTGCTGCTTCAGCAACCTCTCACTGCAGAACACACTGAACAGTTTTTGCTTTTCACCTTTTTTCATGACGGTGAAAATCCTCTTCAAATTTCTTTCATTTCGCAAAAACAGATGCGAAGGTCTTTCATAAAGGTGGAGTGATGTAACGTGAACCTTCCAAAAGCAGGAGATACTTGTATAGAAGAGAATTAGAAGAAAGCAATTATAAAAAAGTGACAAATGGTACAGAATGGAAAGTGCAGAAATAAATCCACAGACTCACAGTCACATGATAAATGCAGACACTATGCCCTAAAGTGTAAAGACTGCCCTGGGTCTATTGGATATCTATATTTATAAAAATAAAAATTAATTATATTCTGTACCTCAAACAAAATTCAAAGGAATACAGATACAAATGTGAAGGTCAAAACAATAAAGCTTGTAGACAACATATGAGAGTATCTTTGTAAACTCAGCCTTGGCTAAAGTTTTTAAACAGTATTACAAAGCACCAACCTTAAAAACAAAACAAAACAAAACAAAAAACTAATGCAGACGTCATTAAATTAATTACGTCAAAAGCAAGTATTAAGAAAGAGAAACAAACAAGTTGTAGAATCATTGCAATTCTGTTTAGTTCCAATTCTTTCATGACGAAGATTAAAAATTGTAGACCTTAAATAGGATTCCCAAACTATTTTTATTGTATCAGCAGAAATGTATGTTTTCATTTTCTTCTAAGCTGTCTCCAGCTTTACATTTCTACCAAGTGAGGAAATGAGCACTGTGAGCATTTCTATCCCAGACTTTATTATAGAAGAATAAGGTAAATTATGCTTTATTCGGTGGCATTCTATTGACTCTGATTCTATCTTCTGCTCTAAATAGTACACGTGTATTCACTGAACCAAAAAATAACTCATTTCAAACTCATGACTCATTTACTTTTAACCATGTCTGTCTTCTCTGTAAGACAGAGAATGCCAGCAATGGTTCACAAAATTGGCAGTTACCACAAGTAGAGAAGCTGGGTGAAAAAAAACTGTGACAGTGTTTCAGAAAAGGGGAGAAAATTCCTACAGACAAAAGAGTCATTTTTATAATATTATCTTAGGGTCAAAAAATAAACTAAATCCAAACTTTACATAGATTAACTGGTAAAATATAATTGAATTTTGATTAAAATCTGCATTATAGCCATTATGTTTGTAATTATTTGGCAATGGGTGTATATAAAGGAAAGTACACAGAGTTCTCTGGAAATTTAAGCTAAAATGAAATACATAGTAAGAAAGCATGAGTTTCTGAAGAAATACTATGAATAATTGTATGCCAATAATTTTGGTAAATTCCTCACTTAATATGGAGTATTATACTTCTAGTAGGGCTGTTCCTAACTTCAGAGAATTATTTTTTTAAAAAGCAAGTTAACATCTTAGGGTATTAAATATAGCTGAGAGTAAGGTCAGTGATCCCCATACATTCTATAATACACTTACAGATATTTTCTCCTTTTTTAGACTCAAGCTAATACAGTTAAAACTTTGATTCCTGGGCACCTGAGTGGCTCATCGGTTGAGCATCCTACTTTGGCTCAGGTCATGACCCCATGGTTTGTGAGTTCAACCCCCACATCAGGCTCAGTGCAGTCAGTGCAGAGTCCACTTGGAACCTTTTGTTCCCATCTCTCTACCCTTCCCCCACTTGTGCTCTCTCAAAAATAAATAAACATTAAAAAAATAGATGCCAACTTTAATACTGTGCCTGAAGAATGACACTATAATTTGAATTCACATTCTCACCAGGTTCCTTAACTCAAAGTTATGACATAAATTTGGAAAGAATGGACCTGGAGTATTTTAATGGAGAGATTTTGTGGAAAAGAACCAGTCTAAGACCTCCTTTAGTAGCCTTTCCTCCCTTGACTGACACTGGCAAAGTTAACAGAAAACTACAACTCAATAAAACTCTATTTTGCAGGAATATGGGATTGATTTACTCCACAGATTAGGTGGTTCTCTCTTCAGGGTCTCATTAGGCTAAATTTAAGGTGTTGGATGGGTCTGCGATCCAATGTGACACTCGGGTTCCCCTTCTTAACTCACTGGTTTTCAGAATTTGGTTTCTAACATATGTACAACTGAGAACACCTGCCATTCCATGTCATGTGATCTCCATAACATGGAAGTTTAACTCTTCAAGGCCAGCCAAGAAGTTTCTGCAGCTACCAATTTTCACAACTTTTTCTGTTTCTGACTCTAAAACTTATTTTAAAGGGCTCAGGTCATTAGTTTAGGCTCACCTATGATAATTTCCCTTTTGATAATTTAAAGTCAACTGATTGGGAAATGTAATTACATCTGCAAAATCACTTACCCTCTGCCATATAACATTACTTAATCATGGAAATATTCCATGGTATTTGCATGTGCCACTTAAAGGGAGAGAATTCTATAGGTCTGTTCACTGGGGAGTAGAAATCTTGTGGACTATCTTAGAATTTTAGGTGCCAAAGTTAGGCATTGTGTCTCTTTCAGAGATACTTCTGTTTTTCCCCATGTCCTCAGAGCATTTCCCTTGTCAATATGTCATCCAAGTAAGATTGATGCACAAGTGAAAAGAATTAATAATGTTACAATTTTAGAGAGGTTTCTTTCCAAAGAACCAAAAGCACTGCCAAATTATGTCATGTCAAAATAAATGATGTATTAAAACAGTCATGTTCTCAATGTGATAGCAAGGAAAATTTTTAGACATTTGAGAAGCTAACTGATAAAATATGAAATTAAAACATTAAGTTGTTGGTGAACACTTTCACTCTCACTATGTATTTCCAATTCATACTCATAGCAATTCATACTTCATAACATGAGAGGTAGAAAGTAAACATAGAAGATTGGAATAAAAATCCACAAAATTATATTTAAAATACATGTGTTTACGTAAGTTGTTAATTATATTATTTATATACTCTACTTATATTCAAATTTCACTACTTCACTACTATATGTACTTAATACTGGTCTACTTAAAAATAAACTAATAAGGTGAGACAGGGAGAGTCCCAGAACCAGCTGGGTGGGTACAAGATGGAGGGTAGGATTTAATCCTTTGTGGGTAGAATCACATGTACAGAGAACAGACCAGGAACAAAGATGCAAGAATCTAAATGTCTCCTGGACCCCCCACCATTCCCAGGTCCCCCCTGGAGGCAGCAGTGACAGAAGCACAGTCTACAGCAATGAACAGCAGTGGGAACTGAAGAAACACTTTGAGAAGAGCAAGTACCAAGTGCAGTTGTGGTTCAAGCATTGTTGGGCTAAGTTCTCAAGGCAGCAAGTAGGTAGCTATAGCAATGGCTCCAGTAATTGTGGTGCTGGACGCTGGAAAGGTCAGGAAGTTAGCACTGAGTGGGGCAAGTGCCCCAGAGCTTCTACCCCTGCCTGTCCTCTGTTTCCAGGGACATGGAGTCATGGGGGAGGCGGTAGGTTTCTGCAAGCCCCTCTGCCCAGACCCTTGGAACTCTTCCAGCCCTCATTCTGTTTCCAGCCATAGCTGGGCCTAGGGGAGCCCCTGTGCAGAGTGCTTCGCAGGAGCTCTGGTTTCTGCAGTCCCAGCCCTAGCTTCACCTAAGGACCCCTTACAGACTCTGTTGTTATTCTATGAGTTCCTTGGAAAGGGCTTCTATTTCCTAATGATGTCGGAGTGCCGACAAGGGGATGGCTTTGTAAATAAGAACATCTCCAACATTAGAACCTTCCTGGATTTATAGAGCATCCTGTCCCTTCCCTAACCTGTGAATCTGTGGGGAGCCAGAGAGGATAGGCACTGTATTCCTGCACACTGAGTCTACCTAGGTGCCTGAAGCATGCCTGGTTGGTCTTTACCGCTATTCATGCTTCCACAGCATGAATGCACCACCATTTCTGTATCCAACCTGCTGGTAGTAAACCTTTGCATATTTTCACTGTGCTGCGATCCTAAATTGTGTTGCTCTGACTGTCCCAAATGTCTTGGAGAATTGATGTCTTCACAATATTGAGCTGTCCAAACTAAAAACATTAGTCTTTCTTCATTCATTTGGTTTTTCATGAAGTCTATCCATAAAGAGTCATTATTTATCCACAGAGATCTTGCCTATATCTTTCTGTGGATTTCTGGCACTTCATCTTTACTATTGTCTGACATTTTAGATAATATTTTTAATTTCATTTTTATCCCTTCAATTGTTATATTCATTTTCTCTTGAGGAAACTTGCTCAACTCTTTAATTCTAATAATTTATCTGGACACTCTCTTGGACATTACAATGTGAAAATTAATAAAGTTCTTGGTAATCTTGAAAAAATGTATTAAAAGAATACAGAGAGACAAATTTGTTCTTCACATTACTTGAGTTTGATGATAAAGAATTATCCCTAAAGGAAAAATGATAAGTATTCCTGAAACCAAAACACATTTTAAAAGAAAAAGAAAAGAAACTACACAAATCAGGAAAACACAAAATTAATATAACATTAATAAGGTTTGAGACCAGCCATACCAGACATATAAATATATCAAATAGCTTTAACTCACCTCTTAAAAGATTTTCAGATAAGTTTACAAAGCAAAACCAAATTTTATGGCAATTCCAAGAGACAGGATGTCAAAAGGTAGTGGGAAAAGGCTAAAACAATAGGATCGGGAAAGGTACTCAGACAAACTTTCCAAAAAAAATAAAAGAAGCAGCGAATGGAATCCTGATAAAGTAGAATTTTGCCTCAAAAACTCATTGAGAAAAAGATATTTTTAATATTAAAGACCAAAATGCATACGGCATATATAACAGTTATGATATCAAACATTGAAAAATATAGCTACTGTCTTCATAAAATAAAACTTTAAGAGATAGAATAGGAAATAACCATAAATATTCTATTGTCAATTACCTACTGTTGTATGATAACATTCCCAACCTTAGTGGATTAAAACTACATAATTTATTCATTTATTTCATTCATGACTTTTAAGATTGGTGATTTATGATGGGCTCAGCTGAGTTCTTACAGTTTGATCTTAGCTGCCTCAATGCACTGTGGTTAACTAACAGGCTGGCTCAGAGGCCCTTCTGGGGCTTGGCTAACTATTAGCTGGTATGCCTCAACTCTCCTTCAAGTGGCTTCTCATCTTCCATCAAGCTAACTTGGGCTTGTTTTCCTAGCAGGGGAGCTGGAAAAATCAAAATCCTAAAATCAAAAATCAAAAATGCTATTTTTGGTCCCTGAGAGTAGGTTCCCAGTCAATTATTCTCTAATGGTCTGTTCTTTGCTTTACACTCCTGACCCCTCTCTCTGAGCTGTTCTTTCTTTCCCATTACACTTTTTGGCTTCTTCTGTAGTAATCGCCTGTGTTAGCAACTGCGTAGATTGATGATCCTGCCTCCTGCATATAGAAAGTTAGTGGTGTTAGAAGCCTTACAATTTCAGCTCTGCTTAGTCCAGGCCAGAAGAATTTTTGTTAATACTAATACCCTAAAGCGTTGTAGGTATTCTATGTAATAAATTAAAACAACTTTTTTTTATTAATAGACTTCATTTTTTCAAGCATCTTTTGGGTTCACCGGAAAATTGAGCAGAGATTTCCCATATACCCCATGCACTCATATATGTATAACCTTCACCATTATCAATAATCCCCATCAGACTTGTCTGTTGTTACAACTGATAACTACATTGACACATCATTATCATCTAAGCCTTTATAGTTAACATCAGGGTTCACTCTTGGTGTTGTACACTTCTAGTTTGGATAAATATATAATAACATGTATCCACCATTATACTATCATGAAGAAAAGTTTCATTATGCTAAAAATCTTCTGGGCTCTGCCAATTCATCCCTTCATCCCTCATCACTTCTAGCAAGCACTGATCTTTTTGCTGTCGCTATAATTTTGCCTTTTTCAAAACGTCATAAAGTTAAAAGGATAGAGGTTATAGTCTTTTCAGATTGGTTTCTTGCATTTACTATATGCATTTAAGTTTCCTCTATGTCTTTTCTTGGCTTCATAGCTCACTTTTTAAAAATTGCTGAATGGTCTTCCAATGTCTGGATGTACCACAGTTTACTTATCCATTTACCTACTGAAGGACATCATGGTTGTTTCCAAATTTGGACAATTATAAATAAAGCTGCTATAAACATGGTGTGCAGGTTTTTGTATTGGCATTGTTTTTCATTCCTTTAGGTTAAAAACCAAGAAGTGAAATTGCTGGATCATAAGGCCAGAATATGTTTAGTTTTATAAGAAACCATCTAACTGTCTTCCAAAGTTGTTGCACCATTTCACATTTTCACCAGCAATGAATGAGAGCTCCTGTTGATCCACATGCTTAACAACATTTGATGTTGTCAGTGTTCCAGATTTTGGCCATTCCAAAATGTGTGTATTAATATCCCATAATTGTTCTTCAACGTTTTTTTTTTTATTTTTTTTAATTTTTTTATTTATTTTTGGGACAGAGAGAGACAGAGCATGAACGGGGGAGGGGCAGAGAGAGAGGGAGACACAGAATCGGAAACAGGCTCCAGGCTCCGAGCCATCAGCCCAGAGCCTGACGCGGGGCTCGAACTCACGGACCGCGAGATCGTGACCTGGCTGAAGTCGGACGCTCAACCGACTGCGCCACCCAGGCGCCCCTCCATAATTGTTCTTAATATGCATTCTTGTGATGACCTATAGTGTGGAACATCTATCATGTGCATATTTTCCATCTGTATATATTATTTGGTGAGTTATCTGCTAAAGATTTTGGCTAATTTGTAAATTAGATTTTTTTATTGCTGAGTTTTGACAGTATTTTTTATAGATATTTAGATAATAGTCCCTTATTGTGTGTGTCTTTTACAAATGTTTCCTCCTAGTGTGTGGTTTGTCCCCTTATTCTCTGGACAATGTCTTTTGCAGAGCAGAAAATTTCAATTTCACTGAAGTGCAGTTTATCAATTTTTTCTTTCATGAATCATACATTTGTTTTTGTACCATCAAACTTTTCCAGAAGTTTTTTAGTTTTGTACTTTACATTTAGGTTTGTGATCCATTGTGACTTAGTTTTTGTAAATGTGGTAGGCTATATGTCGTGATTCATTTCCCCTATTTTCCCTATTTTAAAATAGGTAGGTAATAGATTGATGGGTGGATGGATGGATGGATGGATGGATAGATACACAGATAGATGATAGATAGATAGATAGATATTAAATAGAGTCTTGTTAATTACTTACTTCCACTTTGGTAATAGCCTTCTCTGGGAATTTATCTTTATAAAAGCCTAGTGGTCTAAGTGGTAGGGGTTACATATCACTGCCTTAATTTTTTTGGAGGTCTTATCCTATGGGTTTATGGCCACACCCTCAATTGGAACTATTATTCCAGGCTATATTTTATAGTTATAATGTTTGTACAATGGGATGCGGAACATGCAAAACAGTTTTATTTTCCAATCCAACAAATCCTTGCCACACTATATTCTCTTTATATTCTGCCAGCTAATTAGTCATTTCTTTCTTTAGATTGTTCTTCAGTTCCGTATTATATGCTATAAACTATATATATACATATATATATATACACACATATATGTGTATGTATATACACATATATATGTGTGCACATATATGTACACACACACACACATATATATATATATATATATATACACACACACACACACACACACACACATATATATATATATAACTAGTAACAACCTTTGACTAGTTACATATATTCTGCTTGGAGATCGTCCCACTAAGGTTCATAATTTTATAGCTTCCACTTCCACATTATATGAGCAACAATTTAGTCAAATATTTTAAGATTGTATATAGCACAGGCTATAATTTTTCCAACCTTGGCCTGCCACCTAGTTCTAAAACTAAGATCATATATTTAGGATTTGATTGGATGATACCCCACATCTAGGTACCAATATCTGTATGAATAACATTTTGCTACTAATGAAAAACTAAAATGTTTTTTGTAATGTTTATTTATTTTTGAGAGACAGACACAGACAGAGTGCAAGCAGGAGGAGGGGCATAAAGAGGGAGGGCAAGAGAGAATCCCAAGTAGACTCCACACTGTCAGCACAGAGCCAAACATGGGGCTCAATCTCACAAACCCTGAGATCATGACCTGAGCAGAAATCAAGAGTCTGAAGCTTAACTGAGTACCCAAGCACCCAAACAACTACAATGTCTTAAGACATCAGTCATTTATTTAGCCCACAAGTTTTTATCAGCAATTTAGGCTAGAATAAACTGGATTATCTTCTATCCTTTTCTGGCTCTCCTTTTATGTTTTTAGTGAGCTGGAGATTACCTGGGAGGCACTGCTTTTGCAGGTTTCCTGGCTGTTTAGTGGAACTCCTTCTAGTTTTCCAGCTTGGGCTTAATTGCATGGTGAAGACAGGGTCCAAAAGAGAGTAGAAACACTCAAGATCCCTGGGGGTTTAAGCTTGGACCAAGCATATAGTCATTTCTGTCATATTCTATTGGCCAAATTAAATCACAAACCAGCCTAGATTCAAGGAGTGTGGAAGAAGGACTGAACTCTTGATGGTAGGAGTTGTAATTTCACATCCTGAAGGGGAGAGCTAAAGGACTAGTGAGAAAATCATATCCATTATTTTGCTACCCATCTACTAAACACACTAAATATTGGAATATTTCACACATTGAAGTCAATTTAACATTGTTCAAGCAGACAAAAATGCTGGTTAGAATTTAGAGCAACTAAATAAGAAAATCAGTGGATCTTATATGTTCTGAAGTGTACATAGAATATTTACTAAAATTTACTATACATTATATTACACACTAAGTGTAAATAATTCCATATAGGAGAAAATAAAACATTCAGATCACATTACAATTCTACAAAATATAGATAACAAATGTCCTGCCACACTAAAAATAAAAACATTTCCCTTAAAACTGTTGATGGAAGAAATACAAGGAGAAATGTCAACATTTCTCAAAACAGAAAAAGAAAACCATAATTTGTTTGTGGCATACAACAGCAATTAAAGGAAAATTCATTACCTTAAACAGTTACATCAATAAAAACAATATAACAGAAATCAATAAATACAATCCCTTAATCAAAAATCTGGAGCCAGGGGCACCTAGGTGGCTCAGTTGGTTGAGTCTGACTGCAGGTCAGGTCACGATCTTGCAGTTTTGAGTTCAAGCCCCACATAGGGCTTCAAGCACAGAGCCTGCTTAGGAGCCTCTGTCCCGGCACCCCCACCCCCACCCCCCCGTCCTCTGTCCCTCCCTTACTCATGCTCTCTTGCTCTAAAAAAATTGTTTTTTTTTAATTTAAAAAAATATCTGGAATCAGCATGAAAGTAAACCATAAGGGAGCAGTAAGAAGCAAATACTATATAAAATAAAATAAAATAAAGGAAACAGAAAATAGTAAATGAATAGTAAATGAATAAATAAATCATAAATCATAAATAAAATGCTGATTCCTTGAGAAAACTCAACAAAAGGTATAATCAGAGTAGAAAGAACAAAGAGTGAATAAGAACTAATAAAAGTGAAACAACAAATAAAATTTGTAAAAATATGACTACTTTTAAATCTTTGTAAAACATTAGGTAAACTAGATGATTCAGATTAAGTCCTAGGAAAAATAGGTATAAAATGTGAAGTTAATAGAGTTTAAAAGCTTATACAGAACAATTTCAAAGAAAAACCATACATCAAGTTATTCAAGTACTAAGATATAAGAAAATACCAAACAGATTGTTTTAGGGCAATTTTATAAAGTCCTCAAAGGCCAGAGAATTGTGATATTTTATAAGTAGATCCAGAGAAGACTAAAAAGGATGAAAGATTCCAAATTTCTTTCTGAAGCAATTATAACATTAAAATTTGAAATGGATAAATATAGCCCCAGGTAGATGGATAGATAAATATTTATCATCTCACCTAAAAGGTCCATACAACTAAAGCTAAATAATATTTTAGTGAACAGAATTTTTAATATCACATTAAGTTATAAATCTAAAATCACCTTATGAATATATATATATATACACACACACACAGACAGACACACATAAATGACAAAAGGATTATTCCAGATTTATTTAAGGATTATTAAATATTAGGAAACCACTTGATATAGTTCACTATATTAATAGATCTAAGAAGAAAAATCAATGCCAACATAAACTCTCAAAAGATGTTTGGTAATATTAGACACAAACATCTAATGATATCACTGCTTTTTTTATTCATACATATTTACATTTAGAAATTACAGTAAGCATGGGAAGAGCACAGAATTCCATACTACCACATAACCTGAGGAGTTGAGAGAACAGCAAGGTTTCTCCTCAGAATGTACATATAAAGAAATAGGAAAAGCAGGGATTAGAGGTGGAGTGGTTAGGGGAACTGGCACTCCATGAATCAAGAATAGCCTGAGTGGATAGCCTAGAAGGGAAACAAGAACCTTAGTTCAAGCAAACTAAAGTGAACTAAAGTGAACTTCAAGTGAACTAAAAGAAAGCTGGTATTTGTGAGGTGGAGAAAGGGTTTGGAGGAGTAGGCTAAGACCAGATTAAATAAGACTTATAGCTCTGGAAAGAATATACTTAGCACATCTGAAGACAATTCAGTAATGTGGTAAAAACAAGTTCTTAGGAGTGATCCTAAGAAAAGTACTAAAAATAAACACAGACTTAAGTGAAGAATATTCAACATGGTACTAATTACATGTGATGCAAAATGTGCAACAGCAAGTTGAATTATGTTGTTTTCAAAAGTGAAATATTTAAAGTAATACAATGTTCCAGAAGAAATATTACTTATACAAAGAAAAACATGTTTGTTATATATTTGAGTTAGAGAATGGACTCTTCTAAATTCCCCAAAGTTGCTGATATTACTGTACATTTAATTTTCATTGATATTCAAAATGGAATTTTTGCACATTAAATCCAAACAAAATTTTTTAGTGAAACTGTATATAAGAAAGACACAATTGGGGCGCCTGGATGGCTCAGTCAGTTGAGCGTCCAGCTTCGGCTCGGGTCATGATCTCACAGTTTGTGAGTTCGAACCCCGCGTCAGGCTCTGTGCTGACAGCTCAGAGCCTGAAGCCTGTTTCGGATTCTGTGTCTCCCACTCTCTCTGCTCCTCCCCCGCTCGTGCTTTGTCTCTCTCTTTCTCTCAAAAATGAATAAATCATTTTAAAAAAAAAGAAAGAAAGACACAACTTATATTTACTAATTATGCTTAATCATTTTAGGGAAATGGAAATGTACTGTTTGGTAGTTATCATATTTATTAAGTTGGAGTGACTTTATTGTTAATGGTAAGTAACGCTAGAACATATAAAGTTTTTAAATATGACCAATGTTATTAGTTTCAGAGTCTCATATATCATGTTTTATAGTTTTCATGGAACATTTAAAGTTTATGGAAATCGACAGAAATCAGAATGCTAATCAACAATTTGTGACTAATTCATTAAAAATAGAATTTAACTTTTTAACAATATTCAAGTATACTGAACTTATGTTAGACAGTTATGAATGTCATTGTATCTTGTTAACTTCAGTTTAAAAATCACTCAAATTTATATTGCTTGTCAATTAAAGAGTAATCAATATATGTAAACATTTTAGGCAAAATTTTATTATATTTCACTGAGGAGAATGATAATTATCAAAAAACCCATCCTTATCAATCATGAAGTAATTATAGGTTAACTATAAATGACTTCATTTTAAACTAAAAGGTCAAATACATATAATTATTTTCTGGTTAATTCAGACTAGAAGACTTCTAAACAATTTAACAAATTTTTGGAAATAAATAACAAATAGAATGTGTCCTGAAAATAATTGTTTTAGTCTTTTCTTTCTTCATTAAAAAAATTATATCTTAGAAGTAAGATTTCAATATTAAATAAATTTTATATTTACCTCTAATATTAATCATGATTTTCAGTACTATTTCATCAATTTTTTTTCACAATTCTTTCACAAGCAGAGAGAGAGTGGGAGAGTGCATGAGTGGGAAAGGAGCAGAGGGAGAGAGAGAGAGAATCTCAAGTAGGTTCCATGCTCAGCACAGAGCCCAACACAGGGTTCGACCCCACAAACCTGGGATCATGACCTGAGCCAAAATCAATAGTCAGATGTTAACCAACAACCACCCAAGTGTCCCAATAAACAGTATTGTTTTAATAAGCATCTTATTCTTAAAATTCTCATAGATCCATTTGTATTTCACATAACAAATTGTTATCAAGTCACATTTATTACTGATAATTCAAAATTTAGTGAAACTAATTTTAAAATATTACACTATTTACAGGAAAATCTCCAACTCTTTAGAAAACATAAGATGGAAATTTGTTCATGACCTTTAGCAATCAACCTTTTCTGATGTATCAGTGAACAAACATATGTTTCCCTTTCTCAATTTTGGAAAACGATGTAGCATAAAAGTTAAGGATTTTGGATACAGAAAACTTCAATTTTTTTACTCTCTGTCTTACTAAAGGGAAATAGTACAATCTTATCAGATCTTATTCCCTTAAATAATAAAAAGGAAAATTATATGTTTTAATATTTAAATTGTTTAATATTGGCAGATCCTTCCAGTAATGGAAGTTCAGATCCTTTCAGTAATGGAAGTGGGTGCACAGTAAAGGATAAGCATTTCTCTTATTATCACAACAGATATTTAATTAATTTCTGAGGTATATGAAAATCCCTATATCTTAGTGACATGTGAAGTTTGTATGTGTAATGTCCTCAGAGGGCATTAGAGTTCATTTAACTTAACAGCTTTTGCAAAGTCCAAAGTAGCATAATTGCATGATAAAACTAAAACATAACTTAGAGGTCATTTACTATTTATATTCTTCTCATCTAAGAGATGAGCAAACTTTTCTCAAGAAAGATTAAATGATTTGCCAAATGTTGATATTGACCAAAACTAAAATGCCAGTACATACTTATTAATACATTTTCTTTATAATAAATTTTTGTATAATATAAATATTTTTAGATGATATAAATACCAGATTAGGTAAATGACCCATGGCAAAAAGCAAATGCATTTTACGTTGTAGCTTGTTTTAAATAAGAAGAAATGAAGAAATCAAATCAAGTAATCGATCAATCAACAAATGATTTAATAGTTTCAAGTTCCAAGAGAGTTGTACTTCTGTACTCTTAGAAATACATATGGAATGGGGTGCCTGGGTGACTTGGTTGGTTAAGCGTCCGACTTCAGCTCAGTTCATGATCTCACCATCCTGGAGTTCAAGACCCATGAAGGGCTCTGTGTGGATAGCTCAGAGTCTGGAGCCTGTTTCAGAGTCTTTGTCTCCCTCTCTTTCTCTCTCTCTGACCCTCCCACACTCGTGCTCTGTCTCTCTCTCTAAAAAATGAATAAACATTAAAAGATATTTTAAAAAAGAAAAGAATTACATATGGAATGAGCTGCCGAAATAGCTCAGATGGGAGAACATTGGGCTGAAGAAATACATATGAAATCATACTCTATTATAGCATATATACAGAAAATTATGTAGCATATCTATATATACATTATGATAAATAGCATATTATAGCTCTCTGATATAACTGATGTCTTAGTCTATCTATAGCAAAAAGATCATAGACTGAGTGGATTATAAACAATAAACATTTGTTTCTTACAATTCTGGTGGCTGAAAAGTCTAAGACCAATGTTTTTAATCTGATGAGAGCCCCCCTCCCTGTTCACCAAAAGGCATCTTTTCTCTGTGTGTTTGCATGGTGAAAGAGCCAAGAGAGCTCTCTAGGGTCGTTTATAATGACATTAATCTTATTAATTAGGGTTCCACCCTCATAGCCTAATTATCTCCCATAGGCCCCACCTTTAAATACCAACACTTTAAAGATTAGATTTCAACATATGGATTTTTGGAGGGACACAAACATTCAGCCTATAGCAACTTAATTCCCTATGGGTCTCACTTACATCATTGTCAATTTTGTTTTAGCAAATATAGGCAGAAAGAATTTTGGATTAGAGAGACCCCCAAGCCAGGAAAAAAAAAAAAAAAAAAAGAAGGAACAAAAAATAAAAGTGGGAGAAGAGGAAGATTGTTAAACCACTTCAAATTTGTTACCTAAGAAGAGAGATTTTCATTCATGTGAAAGTTAACTAAATTTTCAGGTGTGTGGAGAGTTCAACTGAAGTAAAACAGATACCATGGCAATCACAGTTCATACAAATGACAGTTCAGAGGAATGAAAGTAAGAGAGGGTGTGAAGACTAAGTTATTAAATAATTTAAGTGGTGACAACCATTCTACATTAGCACTGGGCTTGTGGAAGATACATAGAATTTCTTTCTTTTTTTTTTTTAAGTTTACTTATTTTGAGAGAGAGAGAGCGAGCATGTGTTTGCAAGTAGGGGAGGGACAGAGAAAGACAGAGAAGGAGACAGAGAGAATCCCAAGCAGGCTCTGCACTTTCAGCCCAGAGCCCACTAGGAGCTCGATCCCACAAACTGCAAGATCATGACCTGAGTTGAAGTCAGATGGTTAGCTGACTGAGCCACCCAGGAGCCTCTCTTTGTCTTTTTTTTTTTTTTAAGTTTATTTATTTTTAGAGAGAGAGGGGAAAGAGAGCAGAAAGCATATCCACCAGAGGGGTAGGGGCAGAAAGAGAGGGGAAGGGAGAGAATCCCAAGCAGAACCAGTGCTGACAGCATGGAGCCCGATGTGGGGCTTGAACTCACCAACTGTGAGATCATGACTTGAGCAGAAACCGAGAGTTGGATGCTTAAACTACTGAGCCATGCAGGCACCGCTAGAATTTCTTTAAATAAAATGGAGTAGTCATAATTTAATCTAAAGCTATTACCAAAAAATAAACAACAAAATACACCTAACACTCCCAAAAGAAAACGCTTCTCACATTCTAGTGAGTTTTATTCTCATTACACAATCACACCTTCACAAAACTGTCTTCACTATTAAAAGTCTTACCTAGTTCTCATATGATTATTTTATGGTTCCATTTTCATAGTTATTTTCCTGTTTTATAAATAAAAATGAGAAATAAACTGTAGGACTTAAGTAGAACTCTGTGTATAAGAGGAGAACTGGTTAATTGGGGTCTCTAAGTACAAACTGATATTATGAAGATCTTAGACTATTTCAATTCTTTGTTTAGGATAAAATAATATAAAATGAGTATTTTGAGTAACACATAGTTTAATGAGTTTCAATATAATTAACCTACCTTAAAATAATAATATTTTGAGAAGAAAAACTATCATTCAATAAAATTGTATGGAAAACAATGGAGATATCCTCCAGGCTCACATAAAAAAACTATAAGTGTTGGTAAACCTCTTTTACCATCCTTTATTAAGTTCCTTTTTAACAAAATGATCTATTTTGCTGATATCGTTCACTTTTGTCAAGTTTATTAATTGGGGTGACTATGGCACTAACACAAGAGTATAGCAATTTACTAAGAATTTCCATAAATCAGATTGCATTATGCTCCATGAGAACATAAACCAGATACTTGACATTTTTTTCATCAGTGTTGTGCAATGATGCTATTTTCTTAATCTTCAACTAAATAAAAGTAAATTTATTCTAACTGAAAGCAAAAGCAGAATGTTCTTCTATAACTCATAATATAGCCTTTTAAGTAGACACTGACATTTGAAAGTTGTTTATACACTGATTAGCTCATTTCATTTTCATTGAGAATGATTTCCTTTCCTTTCCTTTCCATTTTTTAATAATAAATTTATGATAAAGGGGTGTGAAGGAACAAAATTCATAAGTAGAAAAAAGTAGTGTTAAAATAAAGATATAGATTTGTCCCCATACTGTACTTTTTAACTTTCCCCAGCTCCTGCCTCACCTCCCCCTTTGGCTATGACCACCAGGGTACTATAATATGCAGAGCTGGGTGGGGAATCATGAGCTACTTGGGAAAATTGCTAGGACTTAATCTGCAAAAGGTGGCATTATGCCTCATTGTGGATTTGGATACATGATGAACAATTTGTGATTTCTGGTAAGCACCTTAGAATATCTAGTTTCCCTGCTGCCAAGAGGGAGTTATTAAGCATTAATTTGTAAGCCTGGGGAGCATAAAATTTCAACCTTGGTCAAGAAAAAATTGACAGATCTCTTTTCTGAGGACACTTGTAGGAAAAATTTGGGCTTTTCACTAAGAATTATGATACAATAAAGTGTTTTAAAGAATAACGTCTCTAATGAGTCTTTGATATAAATGAACACAGATCTTGAAAAGACTGTATAATGTTCTACTTGTCACAAAGAAAAGTAGGCATTTCTATTTTTAAAATAGTATCTAGCCCTGATGTAGCTTTTCTCAAATTTACACTAAAATATCTATGAGAAAACACACACACACACACACACACACACACACACACACACACACAACCCGCACCACTGAAAACCAAAGAAAATGACAACTGAAAGTAAACTTATTGCTAAAATTAGTGTTTGACTTTCCAGTAACTACAAGGCTGACAAAAAGAAATTCAAAGTCTTAGTTACTAAAAACCAATTAAATCTACCATCTTAAAGAAGAAAAATGTAAACAGGGAGCCCTTACTTTTTTCTCCAATGTCTACTTACTATCTCATAATTTCATTGCCTAGTTCTTCCATTTCATATTTCCTGCTCACAGAAAACTGTTTTTCATTTTTATTTTTTTTTAATTTTTTTTTCAACTTTTTTTTTTTATTTATTTTTGGGACAGAGAGAGACAGAGCATGAACGGGGGAGGGGCAGAGAGAGAGGGAGACACAGAATCGGAAACAGGCTCCAGGCTCCGAGCCGTCAGCCCAGAACCCCACGCGGGGCTCGAACTCACGGACCGCGAGATCGTGACCTGGCTGAAGTCGGACGCTTAACCGACTGCGCCACCCAGGCGCCCCTGTTTTTCAGTTTTAAATAAAGTTACCTTTTACTTTATATTACTTTAATTTTACTGTGGTAAGAACACTAACGTGATATCGATCCTATTAATAATTTTTTTAAGTGCACAATGTATTATTATTGACTGTAAGTACAGTAGATCTCTAGAACTTACTCGTTTTGCTTAGCTGAAACCACATGCCCTTTTTGTTAGTAATTCCTTTTGTGAAAGGTAGGTGTCAGAGTTTAAGAATAGTTGGTTCCATGTTATTATAGAATAAGAGTGAGAAGATAGGAATGGCACTGCAAAATTCATACATAGTGAGAGCTGTAAGTTTTTTTGTTTGCTTGTTTTTATTCTTTGATGAATAATGTCAGAAAATTAAGCAGTAAGAATCAAGGGTTTTCTCAAATTAAATGAATGTCTAATATACCAGAATATCAGACTTATGAAAACCTCTCATTTAGCCTCCTCTTTTATTCTGTCCACTTCTTTCTGCTAGTGTTGTAACTATTGTAAAATAAAACAATGGCTCTTGTTTTATCACTACAATAGTCTCCTGATTGTTCTTTTGCCTGTAATCTTTCTCTCACCCCTTGCCACACTGAAACAAAGTGATCTTTCTAAAATTTATATGCGGTTATGTCATTCCCCTTATTAAAACTTTTGAGTTGTGATTCATCATCTTTGGGGGGCAGTTCAAACTTTCTAATAGTATTTAAAAGCCTCCTGTATTATATGCATCATTTTTATTATTTCAGCTCCATTTCATGCTACAGGCAGAAAACAGTAAGTTAGACAGAATAATGGCTCACCAAAGATGTTTCCATCTTGATTCCCAAAAGCTGTGGATTTGCTACTTCAGTTGGAAAAGGGACTTTGTAGATGTATAAAGAGCCTTGACATAGGGAGATTATCTGGATTAACTGAGTAGACCAAATTTATTCAAAAGGAGGTTCACAGTCGGAAAAGGAGATATAATAACAGAAACAAAGGTGACAGAAAGAGAAAGAGAGGTTAATTTTGAACTTCTGACTTCTAGAATTATAATAAAATATATTTTGCTGTTTTAAGCCACTATGATTGTGATTTATGACAGCACCAGTAGAAAACTAATTAGTTAGTAGATGCAAGGAAACCTAATCTATGTAAACCTAATCTAGTAAATCCAATCTATGAAGCAATAGAAACTATGAGGCAGAGATTAGATAGGAGGAACCATAGTACAGAAGAATTATGGACACTGTGGAAAAAAAATAAAGAAGCCCTAAATAAATGAATAGTTACCTCATTTATGTGAATTGAAAGACACAATATTCTTTCTGGTTTTTTTAAATTTATTTATTTTGAGAGAGAGGCAGAGGGAGAGAGAGGATCCCAAGAGGCTCCACACTGTCGGTGCTGAGCCCAATGTGGGGCTTGAACCCATGAATCATGAGATCATCACCTGAATTGAAATCAAGAGTCTGACACTTAACTGACTGAGCCATCCAGGCTCCCAGGAGGACACAATATTCTAAAGACTTAAATTCTTACCAAATTAACATGCTTAATGTCATCCCAATCAAAAACTCAAAAGCTATATTAAATCACAAAATCGTAGTAAAATGTATGTAGAAGAGCTAAATATCTGATAGAAGAACTAAGATAATCTTGAAAAAAGAGAATTTATACTGCCACATACTAAGGCTTACTATAAAATTTTAAAAATTGAGATAGAAGCATTGAAATAGTAGTGTTGGAATAGAATAGAGAGTATAGAAACAAACTCACACATACGTAGTCTCTCGATTTTCAAAGACAGTAAAGCACTTCCATGGACAAAGGAGCTCTTTGCATGAAATTGCACTGGAACAACTAGATATTATTATCAAACAAATATTGACTTAACCTTATAAATGCTCAAAAATTAATTTAAGAAATATGAAAGCTAAAACTATAATGCATCTAGAAAATAAAGAGAGAATCTTTGCAGCCTCAAGGAAGGCAAAGATATGTCTTTGGACACAATAGCATTCACTTTAGAAGAAAACTATAGATGAGAGCATTTCCACCACCCATGTGTTGTTTCTTGATCTTCTGAGGAGCTTCCAGGGTGTAATCTGAAACTAGACTTCATATGGAGGGCAGGGAGAGACGGAGTCAGCCCACTTCACATTCACAGGTGGAAGATTTCATAAGCAAGGAAACTTACAAGGTTTGTCTTGGGAAGCTGCAAGACAAGTACATCTCCACACATGCCCACCAAGTCTAAAAAGTTTATATAGAAACCTTAAGGGTTCAGACCTATGGACCTTCCAGATGATCTCAGCACATCACTATCTCAAGGCTATATCTTTGGGGCAGTCTCTAGGAGTGGGGAAGGCAAGCAAAAGCCACACTGAAAGGGCAGGGGAGGTGATTAACCTCTGATTGATGGGGTCCAGCTCATGGGTCAACTGACAATCATATCTTCTCAATGACTTCTCCTAATACTCCACCCCCCATGACCAGCTCTTATAGTCTGCAATGGGCTCTGAGCTGTCAGCAAGGGGCTTCACTAGCATAAAGCATCCTTTGGTAGCTATCTGGTGGCATTGGTTGTCAAGGCAGCAATATAGGCACAAGTAAGAGAAAATAAATATTAAAAAATGATTCTCAAAGTCAGTTGGTGACAACATTTTCTACCAAGAGTCACATGTTCTGAACTCTTGATCCTTAAGTCTCCTAAACTGGGGATTGGATCACTCAGGGTGTTGACTTGTATCCTCATGTGATTTAATAAAGATTATACATTAACAGACTCATCACTTATGAACATAGAACCTCCTGTTTTGATAATGGTACAGGTGATCCTCTTGAGGTAGTAGACAGTAATAATGTCCAAGGCCATTCTATTTTGAAGGGTAGCTTTTCTCATTAGAGACATTTTAGTGTAACTAAGGACAGGCTTTGTTGCTATCATTCAAGGCTTGTTGGGTGAATTTAGTAAGTGCTTCTATGTGTGCTATAACATCCTCCAGGCCAATGGGGGAAGCAAGGACAGCAGCCAAATAATCGTACCAGTGGAAAACAGAACATTCCTACCTGGCCTTAAAAAGAGAGAGGTTGGCAGCAGCTTTAGTAACTTGACCTGGTTGTGCATACCATACATATTGGCCTGGGGCAGTAGCACTGTCAGGAGTAAGGAGATAAACTGGGGAAAGGATGTGCCAGGCCACAACCCCTGCTTTCTCCCCTCCTTAAAAGGTGTATGTTTCCTTCCAGGTATAGCACATTTCAACAGGTCCAGCTGGTAGCAGAGCAATGGGATCCCAGTGGAGACTGAGTAATCCCTTTCTCACCCAGGGGTGTGAAGTAATTCACCCATCCTGGCAGGACAACCCAGTGCAAGTTCCAGTAGATAATTCCCTTCCCAGGTGTGATGGGGCCTGGTGCTCTCAGCAGGACAGTGACTTAATCAATGGTGAGAGTCAAGGCAATGGTTGTTTCTGACAACCTCCATACCTCTATGATATTGGTGCCTTGGCAAGGGTTCCCAGTCTGATGTATGAGGCAACAGGCCCTACTGATTAATCATTCAAATGTATTAAAGCCTGGGACAGTACTTTATTTAGTCCACCAGGTCAAAGTGGTTTTACCTGTTAATAATTTAAACTGCTGCTTTGGTATTCCTTTTTTTTAATTTATTTATTTATTTTTTTTTTACCAATCTATTGTTTGTGGGTTGTAGAGGAGATGGAACTTCTATTGAATGTCTTGCTCTTTGGTCCAGTCTTATATATCACGGTCTTTGAGATGTGACTCTTGATCACTGTCTAGTCTATGAGGGTATCTATACAAGGTACTTTATCTTCTTTAACTTTCTCATGGTGGTAGCCTGGTTTACACAGTGGCAAGTAAAAGCTTGGATTAGGCCAGGTGTAGTATTCCCACAAACCAACACCTATTTAATACCTTAGCATGAGGGAGCAGGCCAATAAAATCAATTCACAAATCCCTTACCGGTTGAGAACTCCAGTGGATAGACACAGACCCCTTTGACAGTTGCCTTGGACATTGTTTAAAACACACAGAACATGCTGTTACTGTATTAACCAAGTCACTGTACTTCAAGGGCAATCTGGCATCCTTGGTAATATGCCATCCCATTTGGGTACTGCCATGGCCATTCAAGCTATGTAACCATCAGTTTTATCTACTTGAAGGTCAGTTGCTGGGGCTTATACCATAGTTACATCAGCTTCTTGATTGTCAGTCAGTATCTTTGTCTTATGAGCTGGGCCATGGAAGACATTGAGGACTGCCTTAGGTTCTTGCAGGTGAACCCCAGGGTCCTTCCACCTATCCTGAGGCCACAAGGGTTTATTCATGATCATCCATCCTTCAGTTCCCCATTGTCGAAGCCATAGGGTTGTGAAAATTAATAGAACAAAACTTCATTTAAAATGGCATCTGGATGCCAGAAAAGGGTGCTCTCAAACCCTACCATTCCTAGTCAATTGCAGACCCAACAGTACCAAATCTACCTTGCAAGATGATACTCTTTTGGCTACTACTTTACTACCCCAGCAGGAGGAATAAAGGCTTTCCTCTCTCACACAGCAACCCAGCCAGTGAGAGACTGTCACAACTCAGTCAATGAAAAACCACCATACTTCAAACTCCTAGTTCACTCAAGTTGATTTTTTGTTCATAACAGCCTTTCTAGCTTCCACCTTTCCTCTATAAAGAGTGTTCCTCTCCTTTCTCATGTGGACTTGCCTATGATTTTGCAATAGATTGCTTGTCCTGAATTGCAATTCTCTGCTGTTCCCAAATAAACACATTTTTTTTTCTCGTAAAATAACAGGTGGTTTTAATTTTAAGGTTAACAACAGGGTTAATTACCTTTAGAATGGCCCAACTGTCAGTGCAAAGAGTTGACTGCCAGGCCTTTTGAGTGATCACCAGCTAAACTGGGCTGAGCTCAGTCCACTGGCTGCTGCACTGGCTGCTATGTGAGAGGCTGTGCCTGGGGGAGCACTGTGTACTTTACTAGAAGCTGCTGCTCTAAGTGGGTATGTCAGGTTTCTGTCCCCTTTCAGAGCTGGGCCCCAAATCCTAGAGGTACTCTCCTCTTCTGTTATCTGTGCTATAGTGTTTACCCATGCCTTCCAGAGTCCCAGACACGTCTCACTCAAATGGTAGCCCTGTTTAGGAGATGCCCCAACCTTTAATTTGCTTTACCAGTACTTTTGCTTCTCAAAGGTGGCTTGCTGTTCAGATACGCTGTCCTACAGGTGTTCTTTATCAGGTGGTATAAGGGATGGAGGCACTGTGCCAGGTGAAATATTGTTCTATTCTATACTCTCACTAACAATACGTATTTCAGTTCTTTATATCCTTGATTTTGTCAGCCTTTCTGCTTTTAACCATCCTAGTAGTTGTGAAATATGGTTTTAATTTTCATTTCCCTTAAGGGTAATTATGTAGAGCATATTTTCATGCATGTCTTGGCCATTCTTCTGTATGCTGTTGTGAGATATCTGTTTAAGTGTTTTGCTCATTTTGTTGCTTTTCCTGCTTTTTAGTTTTTTTTTTAAATGTAGAATTCCATATAAATTCATTTATTTGATATATGCAGTGAAAATATATTTCTCCATAACCTGTGGCTTGCTTATTCATTACCTATATTGTATATTTTAATAAACAAAATATTTAATTTTGATGAAGTCCAATATATGTTTCCTCTATGATTTATAACTTATTGTTATATCCATGAAAATTTTGCCTTCCCCAAAGTTGCAAAGGCATTCATATTTTCTTTAGAAACATTGTGATTTGCTGTTTTCAGTTTATATCTATGATTCACTTCGATTTTGTTTGTTTTTCAGTTGATAGAGGGGTTGAATTTTATGTTTTTATATTAGGTACCCATTGATTTTAATAGTATATGTATGGCTCCATTTCTCTACAATCTATTCCATACAATATAGATACTGTTCTTATCCTACTTGGGCTCTTTCTCTCCACAGTGGGAAATCTGCACACTGATCAGAATCTAATTCCACAGTAGACCACAAGCGCCTCCTCTCTGTGTAGGTGTCCAAATTCAACTTTCACTCTGAGAACCCTCTCAAAGTCATCATGGCTCCTTACCCAGTAATATATTAAAATAGATGCCCACATGTTCTGTTCAACATAATAAGTTCAGCATTTACTTTTTTTAAAGTTTATTTATTTATTTTTCAAGACAGAGAGAGAGGGTGAGAATGACTGGAGGAGGGGCAGAGAGAGAGATAATCCTAAGCAGGCACTGTGCTGTCAGCACAAAGTCCTACATGGGGCTCGGTCTCATAAACCATGAGATCATAATCTGAGCCGGAATCAAGAGTTGGAGGTTTAACCATCTGAGACTCCCAGGCACCCCAGCATTTACTTTTTGGCATAGAAGAAAAGTAAGGGAAATTTGGAAGGCTTATGATATTTTGAATTCACTTGTTTTGGTAATTTTATTTTCCAATTGTTTGTAGCTAGAATATAGAAATGCAGTTTTATTTATTTAACTAGTTTCCTGTTTTGTTAAATTTATGCATTAATTCCACTATTTTTTTAGACTCCATAGATTTTTCTACATAATCTATTTAGTCATCTTTGAACTATATATATGAAATTTCATATTTCATTTACAATGTAAATGTTATATGTTAAAAGTAGCTTAACTATTACATCAGTGATTTTTAAAATTTTATCACATGGAAATTATACTTCAACAAAGTATTGTCATCATGAAAAAATACTTAACAACATAAAATCTAAAAGATAAAATGAAGTATATTGAAATTTATAATGATATAATGTTTACAATTTATTTTAATTTTAAGTTTCTAACAATTGTATTTTACCAATTGGGAAAAAAAAACACTTTAATGCATGTAGGATATTAATTGCTTCATTCTATAAGCATTTCTTGAGCATCATGTCTTGTCACAAATGATTAACCTCAATTTGAAAAAAAAATATGATACCTAACTGATACTGTGCTGAAAGTTCTCTTCCGTTAATAGGAGAACACTTTTTCAAGTGATGTATGTGCATTCATGCATATGGATAATTATATAACAGATATGAATATAATGAGCTTTTATGTAAATATATGCTTATATATAGAAAGTCATGCATTTATTTTGAGTGGGTACAAAGTAACTATATATAGATATATAGATAAAATAATTATTATATAGATTTTTACAAATATTTTAAACCTTAATAAATAATATCTTTAAAGGAATTTAAGCAACTTGTTCACTGAAGATACACACACAAAAAAGGGCAATAAATTACAAAACAAGTACTACACGATCTCACTTATATGTAGAACCTGAAACAGTCAAACACATAGAAACAGAGAGTCCAAAGTCAGTCATGAGTAACTGGGGATTGGGGGGAATGGGAAAATTTTCATCAAGGAGTACATATTTTCAATTATAAAAGATGACTAAATTCTAAAGATCAAACATACAAAATTGTAAATATAATTAACAATACCGCGTTGTATACTTAAAATGAGAAAGAGAGTAGATATTAAATGTTCTCATCACATACAGAAAGAAGGAAAGAAAGAAAGAGAAAGAAAGGAAGAAAGAAAAAGAAAGAAAGAAAGAGAGAGAGAGAAAAACTGGTAACTATGTGAGATGATGCCTTTGTTTATTAATTTGGTTGTTGTATTTATTTAACAAGGCATACGTATATACAAATCTACTTAAATATATACAGTTTTTAATTGTCAATGATACTTAAATAAAGATGGGGAAAATAGTGAAACTCTTTAGGTAAGTGAAACGCAGTGGGAAAATGTCTTTTAATTTCCAGGAAACAAAAACAAAAACAAAAACAAAAAACTACTAGCTAAATTAAGAAAATCTTTCATTCTGGGGCACCCGGGTAGCTCAGTTGGTTAAGTGTCAGACTTTGGCTCAGGTCATGATCTCATGGTTTATGAGTTCCAGCTCTGCATCGGGTTCTGTCCTGACAGCTCAGAGCCAGAGAGCCTGCTTCAGATTCTCTGCCCCTCTCCCACTTGTGCTCTGTCTCTCTCTGTCTCAAAAATAAACATAAAAAAAAGACTAAAAAAAGAAAAACTTTCATTCTAGCTCACCTTTTATTACCATAATATATTTTATTTAATTAATAAATAAGCATAAGCTGAAGGATAATCACATGAAAAGAACCACTAGAAGAACCTACAGAAGGAAAAACTTCCTTTATATTTATTCCAACATTTTTCTGGTTATCAGAGAAAGATACAGAATAAGTAAATATTGCCAATTCCATAAATAAAATTAGTTTAAAATTTCAAAAAAAATCCCATTATGACATAATTGACAGTACCATTTTATGTTTACAAATATATTGGTGGGGGGAAAATTCATTTGAGATTTTACATTTTCAATGGAAGACTGGGTTTATCCCAGTAATGCAAAATTGAGTTAATATATGTAATGTAACACATGCATAAATTAAAAATGAAAATCATATTATTTATTTCCCTTAATTGAAGAAAAAACAATTAAAATTTAGCAGCAATTTGGGGCACTTGGGTGGCTTAGTCAGTTGAGCATCTGAATTCAGTTCAGTCCAAGATCTCAGGAGCCTGAGTTGGGCTCTGAGCTGGCACCACAGAACCTGCTTGGGACTCTCACTCTGTCCTCTTTCTTTTACCCTCCCCTGCTTGCTCTCTTGCTGTCTCTCAAAATAAATAAATAAACTTAAAAAAATTTAGCACCAATTCAAGATTTTCTGAAAAGAAAAAAAGTTTTGCAAGTTAGGATTAGAAAGGAACGTACCTTGATAAAACATATCTACCAAAAAAGAAAAAAACTCTCTAAAGCAAACAACAAAGTGGTCATATGTTGAAAACATTTTCTTTCGTATCAGGAATAAGCCTAGGGTGCTCATGATGACCACATTTCCTCAAGTGACTAAATTAATTACTTGTATATTATGTCATTATATGTTAAGAAATGTGTAAAACAACCCACAGATAAATTATTAAATTTAAAGAAATTTAGTAACTGTAATGGATACTAAATGTTATGCAAGCCTTTTGTATTTTTATTCACCAGAAATAATTATTAAGGCTACATGATTTTTAAAATTAACATTTATACTTACAAAAGGAATCCCATACAAATGAATCAATCACATGATTTTAAAATAGACTTTACAAATTTATTTAAAATGTTACAGCAATATCATATATGTTTATTAATCACTTCATACAATCAATATTAACTAATATATTAATATTTTAATAATATAATTAATGTTTTATAATTTGTTCTGCATTTTTAAATCATCTTATAAAATACAAATAAAATATAAAACAATTGATGACTTTTATTAGTTAATAAATTAATAACTTAAAGGCCCATAAATGTGTATAATGTGTATACATACACATAAACACATACAAGCACATATTCTCATGTTGGGAGTATGAATATTGACTAATTCCCTCTGAACTGGCCTATAGATTTCATGCAATCCTAATTAATATTGCAATAATTTTTGTTGGAACTTGAAATAGTTATTGTCCATTTTCCACAGAATAGCAGATATCCAAGAATAAACTACATTTGTGGAAAAAAAAACAAGGTGAGAGGAAATTTGATATTAGGTGCCAAAAAAATACTATAAAACTGTAATTAAGATAGATGGAGACTTATGACAAAATAGTCAATAGGTAATGGAAGTCCTTTGTGCTGTATTTTATGATATAATGAATCTCAAACAATTATCAGTATATCATTGAATCTCAAACAAAACAAGTAATTATCAAGTCATAGAAAGATGTATACATTATGATTGCATTTATATAAAAAAAAAGGCAAAGCTTAATAACATATTTTTGGGGAACAGAGTAAAATAAAGACCATCCAGAGTAAAATTACTACGAATTTCAGTATAATATTTTTGTGGAGATGAAGAAGAGGAGGTGTTCAGTATCTGATTCACCTGCTGCAGAGACCAATGCTGAGCCCTCATTATCATACCACCCCTTGAAGAGATCCACAGGCACTTGGTGAAAAGTGATTCTGTAAGATCACTGCCAACTTGAGATGTTAATGATTTGTCCTGACTGGGATTAGTATATATTTACTTATGGATTTCTCTTTCCTTGACAATATTTGCTCTACTAGCATCTGTTTTAGAAAAATTACAGAATGTTTTATTAACTAAAATGGGATCCTATAGAACAACACCTAAGACCAAGGGGCTGTCATTGTCATGAAGGACAGAAAATGCATAGGAACATAGGAATAACTTGTCTTATTTATTTATTTACTTACTTACTTATTTACTTATTAAAGTAGGCTCCACATCTAACATGGGGCTTGAACTCAGAACCCCAAGGTCAAGAACCGCACACTTTGCCAACTAAGTCAACCAGGCACCCCTCACTTGTTTTATTTTATACCATTCAAAGCTACTTTTATGATAAACCATTGAAACAGCCTTTTAAAATTCCAATTTGAGGGCAATATCTAGAAATACTAGAGTAATGTTGTCCAAAATGCAATGTCTATATTAGATAGTCTTATCTTGTGCTTCTATGGTTTCCTGCCTGGATTCAGGAACCAAACAGTTTAAAAACAATTGGCTACACTCACAAAAACCCTACTGACTTATTTGGAAATACGCTTCTTTGCAAATTAGCCTGTGTAGTTTTAGCAGTCTAGGTTAACTAGTGATGGAATGCTTCCTCCAGGGGAAACCAGGAGGGTTCCACAGGACTTGGATCAAGGGCTAGAACTGATAAGTTAACATTTTGGTCTCCTCATGCTTAAGTCAGGAAGAAAATAAAGGAATTATGGCACTAGTAGGAGTAATCAATCCTGATTATCATTAAGAGTCAGTACTGCTGTTATATAATGAAGGCAATAAAAATATATGCCTGTGATTCAAAGGTTTCACTAGAACATCTCTTGGTGCTTAGATGCCTGGTGCAACAGAGACCACATGGCACGTTCATGATATCCAGAATTCTCAGGCAGCCTATAACTAAAAGATATTATGAATCCCACCAAACAAACAACTTAAATAAGCCGACATGCTGGCTAATGGTAAGGATGACCTAGAATGAGTAGTAGCAAAGAGAAATGATTGGCAGATCTGAACTGGACACAACTGTGAGCAGGAAATGTCATTTCCCCCAGTAATCTTGTTATAATTATTTTTATTAGAAATAATGATCAGGCACAACTTGTTGAATCAATGAAAGGATATCATTGATTTAACATATGACACAAGTGGAGCTGAGTGGTGCAAGGAGTGATTTCTTTAGCAGATACCATCAATGTCTCACATCTTCCCTTGGATTACTTCAGTGTCTATCAGCCTGGGGACACTCCCTAGCTGCAAGAGCATTTTCAGTCCACCTACTGAAGACAGGATCAAAATTTAAGGATTTGATAGTGCAGAAGTAACATTCAAGCAGTTAGGTTCTAGAGTTGGTGGATCAATGTCCCATGTTCTTTAACCATTGGCGGAAGGACTCTAAGTACATTCTACATAGGCTTATACACAGTCCTGAATGAGGTGGAGTCCCAGATGCCTACAGCAATAATCAGTTTCTTAACACAGATTTATTGGAGAGTTTCCTTTTCTTTTCTCATTTCTCTGTTTCCTTATGATGCTTTCTAGGATCACCTTCCAAATAGCAATCACACATCTGGATGATTCTCTCAGGAGCAGCTTTTATAAGAACCCAAGTTATTATAAATTCACCTTTACTTAAAAAAGAAAACTATAGTTCATACTCAGCTTTTAACATAGATATTGGGCCATTATCCCATGCATACATGGGCACACACACACACACACACACACACAAACAGAATAGTGCTTGTTTTTTTAACAGCATGTTATTTTAGTTATACATTCCATTGCCATGCAAAAATCATGGAAAAGTATTAAAATACAACTGAACTACTGATGACTGCATACTCATGTTAGTAAATATAAATAGTATTTACATATGAAATGCTATACAAAAATACATTGAAATCAGATTTTCAGTGTCTTATATCATATCATGCTTACTGCAATTTAAGCATTATGTATCTGTTTTTCTATCGCAGATTTAGCAATAATTATAAACTAAACACTGATGTCTCAATTGCCCTAAGGGATGCACTGACTTATATCAATAGAAAATTTAAGGAAGCCTGAGACACTTAGTCAAGGTTTCTAGCAATGTCTTTAACAAATCTATTACATTATTACATAGTATATCATTAAATAGACATACCTTTGCACATAATACAAAAGTTGGTATAGACTGTTAAAATTACAATATTTTTCTTATGCAACTTGTTGCTTAAAATAGAAAAGAACACATACCCATAAATTATAGTATTCCTTTATATTATATACAGGAGGTTCACAAATATTTTATATATATATATACATATATATATATGTATATATATATATATATATGTATATATATACAGTAGGTTCCCATATAGAGTAGGAACAAAAGAATTTAGAAGTGAATTTAAAGACGGGCCAAAGAGGAATTTAACACACATTTATTTATCATTATAAAATAATCAAGGAAAGTGAGGCTTTGTGTAACAAAATGTGGATATGTATTAGCAAAACCCCAGAAGCTTGATACAATGGATTTCCCAGACCACACTAGGAATAATGATTCAAAACATACGTTAGTCCATAAGACTATAAAATTATCACTTCTCACAGAATACTTCTTGTCACAGTAGCTCTGAAAAGAAGACATGATGGTCTCCTTTTTTATAAATGAGGGAATTGAGACTCACGAAAGGTGAGGTAGAACATTTCTTAAAGTTACTTTTGTGATTACCTATCTTAGATGTTCAGAAAGACATTTCGGAAATGGTGAAAGACATTTTCAGTTGCACATGGGTAATTTTGTACATAATTTTAAACAATTTTTGATAGTAATACTTGTCATGAATCAAATGGTGCAAATCCAAGCAGATAAATTCAATCTAGGAAGAATCATTAGCAAACACCTGTTTCAAGAGCTATCCATCCCAAAGAGATTAAGTCTATACTTCTATTCCATAGGATACATCTAACCTGGGACTGAAGTAATGACATAAGAAAAAGGCTCTGGAGAATCTGGTCATTTCTTTTTCTTTTTTTTATTTTTTCTTTTGAGTCTATTACCCTGATTAATAGTCATCTTTTCCTTTTTTAAGTGCCTGATGTTTAAAACTTCTTACTTTAGTTAAACTACTTTGGAGGGGCAAGAAGAATTGAAATAGGTTGTAAATTATTAAAATTATACCACAGATGCCATTCTTCAATAGAGGATATTTAATAATCCTAAGGTCAAAAAAGTAGTAAGTGGCAGAGCTGAAATTCAAAGTTCTGTCTGAATGCAAATTTCTTGATTTTTTTTCCCCAGTACATAGACTATGGATGGAGCTTAATTTAGCTTTCCAGACATGTGTTTGCTTAGAAAATACGAATAATGATATAGTTTTAAGAAAATACAGTCTTTGGGGCACCTGGGTGGCTCAGTCGGTTTTAGCTCAGGTCATGATCTCATGGTTTGTGAGTTCAAGCCCCTCATCAGGCTCACGCTGATAGTGTGAAGCCTGCTTGGGATTCTTCTCTTCTTCTCTCTCTGCCTCTCCCTCACTTGATTCTCCCTCTCTCTCTCTCTCTCTCTCACACACACACACACACACACACACACAAATAAATGAATAACCTTTTAAAATAGCATTATTTAAAAAGTAATAAAATATAATTGTTGCACAGGGTTAATCTTGTCCCTCATGGAAAGTCATTAAATTACTTGAATCCTTCAAATTCCCCATCATCATCATTCCAAAACCATGCCATATTCCTAAAATAAAAAGGGCTAACCCAGACACTTACCTGCTATAGGGTTTTTCCTCAAAACTCAACACCCTAGAGTGAACCAGTGGATCAATAAATACAAATTTGCGGAAATAAATTTACTTCTTGAAAGCCTAAAACAAAAACAGGCTTCTTGACTTCTTTTTCCCTAGTCACAATCTTAAAAAGCATGTTTATTATATTGGCTAGAAATTGTGAGTCCAGGGCAAAAAAATCTATACTACATCATCTATATCTATATCTATATTGACATCTATCTATCGATGTCGATATAGATATAGATATAGATATAGATATAGATATAGATATATGATGAAGAGAAGTAGAGATGGAGGAAGTTTCTGATATATTTTTTGTGTTTCCTCATATAAGTTATATAACTTCTCTGTTCTCCACTTTTCTTATTGGTACATTGCTGATGTAGAGATGGCAAAAAAATTGAACAAAAGAAAAAAAAAACTTAGACAAGGATCCAAAAGAGTAAGGTGTTTTTAAAACATCTTTTTTGTTATGATTTTTGTTGTATTAGTAAATTAGGAGTTTTTCCTTATGGCTAGGACAAAGTTGGTCTAAGTCTCCTATTATAGGCCTTGTAAAACAGAAGCAGGTAAACACAGGCACTTTTCCAGATATACAACACAGAACAAAGAATAAAAAATGCAGCTCATCTAATCAAGGTACATGCCACTGTTATGAATTTCCTAAATTACCATTTGTTAACTGAAACACAGGGTGCCAGACGGTGAACAAAGTTCCAAAAGAAGACCATGGGAGAGATTGAAATAGAGGTTTATTACTCACAAGTTCTAGAAAATTTTTAGAAAAAGTATATGCCCTCATGGGGCTACACAGGGAGGTCAAGGCAAAATGTAGACAGAGAGAGAGGCAGGACTTGGAGCATATGTTTTTATAGAAGTTCATTGGTAGCACTTTGCTGCTTCTGAGATGAGGCCAGATTCCTCAATTCAAACCACAAAATTGATCCTGGTAGACACCAGAACCCAAATTACTGCTTTCCAGACATTCCATCTAGATTCTTAGAAAGAGACCCTTCAACCTATAAGGATTTGGCAGTGAAACAAAGTGTACAAACCCATTCTGATGTAACTACTGGGACCATTCACCTCAAATGCCTTCCTCTGGTGATAGCCCACTTGACTCTTCCTCTGTTTATAGCCATGGATGCACTGACATGACACCATGCAACACAGAACAAACTCAAGTTCTTGCTCTTCCTGCGAAATGGATACCAGTGAGTCTTCCTTCTCTGATCAGGATAGTAAACACCCCTCAATACCAATATTGACTTAAACACGGCACTGAGGCCTAGACCCTGTTCTTAACCATATGCTTAAGACAGGAGTCATTAAGCCTAAAATGCTCCTTTCCATAGCCTATGTGGCCAGTACTTAAGCCAGAATGAAATTGTATCACAGGGTAGGAAAGCAGGGAATGATGGAGAACCCTGTTGGAAGGGTGAGGCTAGCGTGCCCCTGAGTCTGGATGACAAAGGGATTGAATTCTTTCACAGCGATGGTCCCTCTGGAAATGATATCTAAATGATCCTTGCTGCTAGCCCCACCCTTGATGGGGTTGCTACAAATATCAAATATCACTACAAACTAACTGGGCGTATGATTGCACATACATAAAACCCATTCGGGGTCTGTACTTCCATGATTTGTCCAACACCCTCATGGAGTCAGTCTCAGAAACACCAAGTAGCAGTGCAAATATCTCCTTTAGCCATATACATGTAGCTCCCCAGGGAGCAAAAGGGCCAACTGTCTTTTCCTTTGCTAAATGCGTCCCTGACCACCAGAGGGAGCTGTAAAAATTTGTTCCACTAGATGCAGATAGGCAGCTCAGCCTTCAGAGAAGCCTTCAAGTTGTGTAAAGCTAGCCTACCCTTAGCTCATGATTGGCACCCCAGCTTGATAACCACATAGGAGGGTCACTAGCTCCCTAGGTGGCCACCACACCAGAAGACCTCACCCCTGAGTGAAATGGATTTATCAATGGAGAGGACATTGCCCCAGACCACATTAACTTAATCCAAGAATTTGTCTTTGAAGATAACTATACCCCCTATACCAGAGACAATACCACAAAGACATATCACCAGTAGGAGACTTCATTACTCACCAGGGTGATCTCACTTCTAAGTTCACCAAGAACTCGGCAGGACATTGCAATTTGGATTGAGACCTTCCAGGAACAATAGATTAAATGTATTACCCTTGGCGAACTCAGGAAATCCATCGGAATAATATTTCCCTGAACTTGCCTCTGTTTTATGGCTGACCCTACCCAATACCAAGATGCTTGTCAAACTATGAGTCTATCTTCTGCCAATTTCATGGCAGCATTACATCATATTTCCCCATTGTGCCAGGCCAGAATGTGTAATCAAAACCAGACATCTCTCCTGCCTGGAAATAACCACTTAAATCGCTTGTCTTTCTTATTCCCCTGACCTTCCATTTCTGAGTGCTTCCATGGGAATACTCAACCATGACTTCTGCTGGTCTCTGCTTTCTCTAGTTAGACCATGGGTTTCTCTTCAGCAGCCATATATCCCTTGAACCTGCCTCCAGTACTTCCCCTTCAATACCATAATCCCATGCTACAGCCACCCTGCATTGGAATTTAGAGATTGCTGGGATGTTGTCTTTAATTATTTGTCATGCAGTTTATAGATCTCCATTTTGGGGGGTTAGTTTGGTATTTTATTTTGTTCATTTTGTGGTGCTATACTTCTTACAATCCTCATGGGCTTGTGTTAATGTCTACAAATTTGAAGAAGTAGGCACCTCCTCCAGTCTCTACTGACTGACTTTGGCAAAGAAAGTTCTTCGCTAGTTAACCGATCCAGAAATTTGGGTAGGCCAACTGGTGAGGCCCACTGGTGGATTGTTGTAAGAGACCACAACTGGCCACCCTGGCATAGGTGGGCCTGGCAATGGGGCAGGCCTGAAGCCTCTGTTTGCAGGAACTGGCAGGAAGCTGACTCTATAGATGTTGGACCAGAATCTGGGACCAGGAGGGCTAGTCTAGAGCAGGGCCCATGGGTGCTGGCCTGAAACATGCATCTGCAAGGGTGGGCCTCAAGTCTGGGACTTTTAGATGGGACTGGTTGTGGAGTAGGCCTGGAGATAGGGTCCATCATGGCTAGCCTGGGATCCATGGGCTGAAGAGTCTTACCTAACACAGGAATTCACTGGAGTAAACATGGTACTGGAGTCCAAAGCAAAGTTGGGTGCTCATTTCAATCTCCTTCCCCCACACAGAGGGTATCTCTCTTGGTACTGTACTGCCCAAGCTTGGCGGGGGGTACTTTGGCAATGTGAATCTCTTTTTCCTACCCTCTTCAATTCATCTTATTTATGTACTGTAATCTCTCACCTAGATTCCTTAGCTGTTGTGAAGGTATTTTCACATATGGATAGTTATTAAAATTGATGTGTCTGCAGGGGATGGATGCTGGAAACTCCTATCATCTTGATGACATCATTCCTCACCCTATTTAAGTTCCCTGTTAGATAGCTCCAATTTCTATGTCATATCTAAATCTGTACTGATGACTACTTTTTTTTCTTGAGATTATGGTGAGATTTCTTTCCTTTTCTTATGCCTCTTAATATTTTCATTAAATCTGGATATATTGTGTAGAACAGTAGACAATGTGTTAAATAGGTTTCAAGTGTGGAAATGGGCCCACTTTTCCTTTGGCTACATCTTCAGTGTGGGGGTTAGTGTTAATTTTGATGGGAGATGGGCTAAGTTTAAGATTTGTTGTTGCTATGGTTACTGATAGTGCATCACAGTGTTCAAATTCCTGTAGAGATAATTTGTATCTAAGGTGGAGTGAGGTTGACCAGACTCCTTTCTGTTGAAATCTGAGGTTTAAGCCATTCCTTTTTTTCTGTGCCCCAGGATTCTCTGAACAATCCTGCTCCTCTCCTAGCCTTCTCTCAACAGTATTCTGCTGTTCCTTGTGATTAGAGATTTAATTTGGCAGTGGAGAGTGGAGGGTAAGTAGGTGGTGAATATGTGCAATATGTTGTTCTGGTTCAGTCTTAGATCTGTGCCATTTATCTGGGACTTGAAGGTGTGACCTCCTCAGTTCCTCAGTCCCTCCCTTAGTTACAGTTATGGGCTCAGTGTATAATAAAGCTCCTCTTTCAAGAATAGATTTGTATTTATCTATTTTTTAAAATGTGTATTTCTTTATTTGAGAGAAAGAGCATAAATATGTGAGGGGCAGAGAGAAAGGGAAAGAAAGAATCCCAAGCAGGCTCCACACTTGGTGCAGAGCCCAACGAGGGGCTCAATCTCATGAACCATGAGATCATGACCTGAGCCAAAATCAAGTTGGATGCTTAACCAACTGAGCCACCCAGGTGCCCTTCAATAATAGATTTTTAGACCCCACCTGTTTCCTTCCACTTATTGCAGTAGGTGTTTACTAGTGTTTAAGTTCATTACTGCTATTGCATGTCCCACGAGAGAATCAAGCTTTTATTCCATAGTGGAGATAGCAAAGATATGTAGGCAGTGTTTCTTGACTCTCACCCATGCGTGTTGTTCCCTTCCTCAGGTCTGTACCATAAGTAACACTTCTTAGGGTGTTTTGAGATTCTTTCTGTGAGAGTGCCTGGTGGGATTTCTGGAGAAGGAGCATACAAGATGGTACAGACTCCTCCAACTTTCACACTGTCCCTCTAGTTCACACTCAGCCTTCACCAGTTTGTGAGCTATTCTAGCCAAAAAGTACCTGTCAATACCTTGTTTCATTTTCCCATGAAAACACATGACTTCCTTCCACTCTTCCAGGAAACACTTTATCTCCTAGATTTAGTGGGGGGGCATTAATTGTTCTATGACCAAAGTTCTTCAATATATTTGGAAAACAAAAGGCATGAACCTGACATCAGTCAAGCTCTTTGTTGTTGTAATGGTGGTAGATGCTACTACTCATAGTTCTGTACATCATGAGGTGGAAACCAGAGGTTTCACTGGTCTTTTGGAATATTTTGGATTTTTTTTTCCTATTAACAACGCACAAGTATTAGCCTCTAACTGAATCATGAATCAACATACAGCAATCAACAGGTGAAAATATTGCTTATTTGTTACTTAGTAAGAGAAGACTAAAAGAACCTGAAAGACCTTTGCATTTGTAAGTAAAATAATATTTTTATAATTAAAAAGTTAGCTCTCTAGGTTATTAAAATATAATTTATATTCTACTAATTTTCAACTTGAGGTATTCTTTAATATTAAAAATTATTGAAATAGGAAAACTGGAAAAAAAAAAAGAAAAATATAGAGATCCAAAGTTCATGAACAAAGAACTACTAGATGTACAGCATATCTGGATGAGTTTGTTATAACCTTTCAGCATTTAATTGATTTCTGAACTTTCTGGGAGGCAGGGCAGAAATGTAGGCTTATTATCAGTCAAGTAAGGTTCTGTTTTGAATACCACTTTTGTGTTGTAATAGACACTTTCCCTTCTGTAGGGGTACAGGTGTACATTAGCAGTATATTAATTTAGGGAATGAACCCTGCCTATACACTGATGAAAGCACACACCTAGAGGGAAATCCTTGCCATTTGCACAGAAATGATTCCCTAATCCTACCTAAGGGAAGACCAACCTAATAAAGGTGGCAGTATATGTAACTTAGATACAATACCCCCTCAAGAAAGTATCTTACTCATGAAAGTAAAATCTCTGAAACATTCTGCAGAATCTTTTCTCTATTAAACAAGTACCCTAATTTCTGACCAATTTTACCATCTGGTATTAAAAAGAGAAAAAAAGGTGAATGATTACTTTGATTAAAATATGCTTTATAAAATCTACATTTATTTTCATTTTCATATATACATATATATATTAATATACATTATATATACATATTTAAGTTACATGATTAAAGCACAAATTAGATAATTTTTCATTTATTTATTTATTTATTTATTTATTTTGAGAGAAACAGAGACAGCAAGAGTCAGGTGGGGCAGAGACAGAGAGGGAGAGAGAGAAAATCCCAAGCAGGCTCCTGGCTTGACCTCAGGAAACTATGAGATCATGACCTGAGGTGAAACTAAGAGTCAGACACTTAAACTGAGCCATGCAGGTACCCTGATAACTTTCCATTTAAATAGTAAATGTATTATGTACCCTGGTTTTCTCCACTAACTGAATTTGAGCATGTGTGTATGTGTGAGTGTGTGCATGTGAATGTGTATGTGTAGGTATGTGTATGTACATGTGCATGTGTGTATAAATGCACATGCGTGTGAGCACATGCACGTGTATCTTCTACAACTAAAATCAATATGTTTTCAGTACAAAATTTCTAGAGGCATCTTGGTGGCTCAGTTGGTTAAACATCCATTTCTTGATCTCAGCTCCGGTCTTGATCTCAGGGTCATGAGTTCAAGCCTTGTGTGTTGGGCTCCATTCTGGGCATGATGCCCACTTAAAAAAATAAAATAAAAAAGTTCTACAGAAAACATAAAATGCCATAGATATTTTTTTTTAATTTTTACTTTAAAAACTTTTGACTTAAAATTTACTGAAATCTGGGAAGAGTGATTCTAGGTAAAATTTGGCTTCTCAAAATAGTACGTGATTATAGAGAAGAAGAATAGAAACATAAAGAAGAAGAGAGTCCACACACATATTCACACATATACAAAATTGATAGAAATGAGCATAATTTTATCACTTGGTTGTGAACAAAGAACATAGACATTTTGATAAAAATATAGGTAAGTATAAAAATCAGCCTTAAATTTAGAAAAATGCAATACAATGTGAGTGAGTTGCACCTTCAAGAAGTTACCACAGTAAGCATTTTAAGTTAACTTCTCCAGTAATTTATTTAAAGACCAGAACAATAGTTTATTTTTAAGCAATTAGTAATTGATTATTTAGAAAAAATAGAACTGAACTCTGGTAAACCAATATCACATCTCAGAGACTGAGGCTGGATATCTTGGGGAAGTTCCCTTGTTTTCTGAATGCAAAATTAGAATTTAAGCACTGGAAATTGGAATTTAAGCAAGGAAAATGTCTTTCTTACTTAGTTAACCACATATCCACTTTCATTATAAGAGAGCAACACAGATAATTATCATCAGTAGTCCCAATTTACTTAAAATCAACTCAGAATTTGATGATATATGATTTTTATATATCTCAGTAATACCGGGGGACCTGAAACAGAACTTAAAATTTAAAAGCAACATTAAAAGTACTTGTTAGTTATAATTATACTACAATCTCATTTTCTGGATATCTGAGCTTCTTTTAAAGTATGTTTTATTTCCAACAATTGTTTGCTATCCATAGAACAGACTTCACTTTTCACTTTTGGGTTTTAGAAAGGAAAAAAAAAATTCTCTCTGATACTTTGCTAAAAATTAAGTACTACATTTAATCTTCACATTAAATATTAAAAATTATAATGATTTAACAATTTAATTGATAATCATGTTAGTACTATTCATTTTATTTTTTAAAAAATTAAGTTAAGGGGGCGCCTGGGTGGCTCAGTCGGTTAAGCGTCCGACTTCAGCTCAGGTCACGATCTCGCGGTCGGTGAGTTCGAGCCCCACGTCGGGCTCTGGGCTGATGGCTCAGAGTCTGGAGCCTGCTTCCTATTCTGTGTCTCCCTCTCTCTCTCTGCCCCTCCCCCATTCATGCTCTGTCTCTCTCTGTCTCAAAAATAAATAAACGTTAAAAGAAATTTTTTTTTTAATTAAGTTAATTGGGGTGCCTGGATGGCTCAGTTATTTGAGCCTCTGACTTTGGTTCAGGCCATGGTCTCACTGTTCCTGAGCTCCTTTTGGGCTCTGTGCTGACAGCCCTGAACTTGGAGCCTGCTTTGAATTCTATGTCTTTCTCCTCTTCCCCTCCCCCGTTCATTCTCTGTCTCTCTCTGTCACTCTCTCTACAAAATAAATAGGGCGTCTGGGTGGCTCAGTCGGTTACGTGTCCCACTTTGGCTCAAGTCATGATCTTGGGTCCATGAGTTCGAGCCCCACGTCCAGCTCTGTGCTGACAGCTCAGACTCTGGAGTCTGTTTCAGATTCTGTGTCTCCCTCTCTCTCTGACCCTCCCCCGTTCGTGCTGTGTCTCTCTCTGTCTCAAAAATAAATAAACGTTAAAAAATTTTTTTAAAAATCAAAAATAAAAATAAAAAATAAAATTTTAAAAAATTAGGTTTATGAAGAATACCTATTTTATATAAAAATGACTGATAATAACAGAACTCTGTGAGATTTTAATCAATGCTTCTTTCGGTATCTTACGGTATCAGGAAAGGATAATCTCTTCTGTTATTCTTCCTCTACCAGTGAAATGCATTATTTTTGCAGTGATTGACAAGGATGTTTATTTCTTCCAATTTGAGTAGTCACTTTAACCAGAGTTCTGAGCACTCTAATATTTGGTTTTACCCTGTCATTAATACAGTGATGTGTAGCTATTGACTTATGACTTTAAATCTATTTTTTGTCTTCAACTATGAAGTAAAATTTCCATGTATTAACATCCCTTAATATTACTATGATGTATGGGTCATCAGATTTAATGAAACCACCATGATTAATGACATTATAATGGTTTAATTAAAATAAATGAGCAAAAAGTAGAAAAGATGAAATATAGTATAAGGATATATAAGTCACAGTCAGTTAAACAGATGAACTTAATACAAATTAAAGTTTTTAAAATACAAGTAATTGACCTCACAAGAAATTTGACCATGATACAATACAAATTAATGTTTGCAAATATATTCTCCACTTCTTCAACAAATACCCCCTAAACAATTTCCCTAAACACCTTTCCTAGACAATAAGGAAAGTCAAGATGGAATTATATTGCATTAGAGTGTATTATATTGCATTATTAAAACTTAAAGAATCTCAAAATATAATGTAATATAAAACGTGCTAAAAAAACCATGGTCTTAGTCTGGGCTTTTATAAAAAATCCCATAAACTGTGTGGCTTAAACAACAGACACTTATTTCTCACAGATCTGAAAGCTGGGAAGTCTAAGATCAAGGTTCTGGAGGATCTGTTATCTGAGAACCAGCCTTCTGAATGGCAGATGATCTGCTTCTTGCTGTATCTTGCATGAAATAGAGAGGAGAAAGACAAGGCAAGCTATACCCTGTTTCTTCTTATAAAATCACTAATTTCATTCATTAAGGCTCCACCGTCATTACCTAATTAATTTCCAAAGGCCCTATCTCCAAATGCTGTCACATTGGGGATTAGGCTTCAAAATATGAACTTTAGAGGGACACATTCAGTCCATAGCAAACATATACAGAAGATAAAAATGGATAATAATGATAACAATAAGAATAAAATGCTATGGGGTGAAATGATAAGCAAGTTCTTATTAACTTGGGAAAGTAAACATCGCATAGAGTCAGAGACATACAGTATTATTAAGTTTTAAAATAATAATTCTGAAATTATGGAGCAAGCTAGAATAATTTAATATCAAAAATTTTAATTAAAATTGATTACTGCCTTCTGGTGTCCAAATATTTCACAGTCCTCTATATCTTGCCTTGAATGACAGGAAAGAACATTAGGAGTTAAAAAAAATTATCTCCAAAAATAAAGAGCTATAAACTTATTTGTACTTTCCCCTTGTTATCATTCAGGAATAAGAACCCAAGTAGTGTCCCTATTGACCAGAATTGGAGATCCTAGAGCTAATTACATAGCCTTAATATTTCCTTTTATTATTGTGACTACTAGGACGCATGTGAGTTAGTGCATGTGTGTGTGAATGCATGCACATGAGTGTGTATGTATATGTGTGTGCATGTATGCTCAATTTACATTATCAGTTGAAGTTCAAATTTCTTATAGCAGTAACCAAGTTTGTACCAGAATGACATAGATATATATAAAATATATATATATTCTTTGATATATATATATATATCAAAGAAAATAATGTATTCCTTTCCTGCCTCCATCATTTTCTGATTCTTTCTTTGCTCAAACAGATAAATGACCGTACCTACTAGGTAGAAAGCATTCATTTCTAGAAAAGTTTATAAATAAATCCCTGTGTTTACACATGCATGCACACATACTCATGAATAGATGTGTACACACACATATATAGTAAATGACTATCAATTTTTCTGGACATAGGAAACTCTATAATTAATATATTATTAACTCTCTATGAATCCAGTCAATATAGTTCTTGTTTTACATTGATGCATCAAATATATTGATATATATATATATATATACACACATATATATACCTATATATACCTATATATACATATATATATCAATATATATATATTGATGTATCAAATATATATATATATATATATAGAGAGAGAGAGAGAGAGAGAGAGGGAGAGAAAGAAAGAGAGATCACCAGCAGGGGAGGAGCAGAGAGAAAAGGAGAGAGAGGGAATCCCAAGCAGGCTCCTCCCTGTCAGTGCAGAACCCAATGCAGGGCTCAAATTCATGAGCCATGAGATCATGACCTGAGCTAAGATCAAGAATTGGATGCTTAACTGACTGAGCCACCCAGGTGCCCCTAGTCAATATATTTCCTAAACCCATAAGATAGGAATATATGATAGGTACTCTTCAAAGCAATCTGGACACAGCAGTGAACAAAACAAAATAGGCTCAGGGCCAATGTTCCTTTTTTTATTTTAGTAAAAATGAGAGAGATAGTAAACAATAATATATGGTGCTTATAAATACTATGAAGAAAAGTAAATCAGAGTAAAAGACAATAGTGTATTGGTGCTATTTTAGATGAGGTCAGAAATGGTCTCTTTGGGAAGGTGAGATTTAAGAAGAGATTTTATTGAAATGAGAGAAGTAGGCATATTACAAGCAGAAGGAGCAGCACATGCAAAGGCCCTGAGCATGACCGAGTGTGATGCATTCCTAGAATAGTAAAAAGGTAAAAGTATCTGAAGGGCAAAGACCACAAAGGAAGACTATTGGTAACTGGGATTGGAGAGGTGATCTGGAGCCATGGTTAGGAATTGCATTCAAATTTAGATTGGTAACTATTGGAGGAATTGTTTTAAAGGATCACTGTGGCTATGCAGAGCCCATATTATGGGCGATCTGAACAGAAGGGAAGCAAGGAACAGGTAGTTTTGAGGAAGTACAAGTAAGAAGCATGGTGGTACAGACCAGGTAGCGGTGCTGGACATGGTAAGTATACATCTAAGAAAAGAAACAAATTATGATTATATAGCTGGATGCATACCCACAAAATGAATACATCCCCCATGTGGGAGATAAGTTTAGGAATTCTGTATGCTTGCGCCAATGGGTCAACAAGTCTTAGTAGGCGGAAAGACTCCACAGGACAAAAGCGCCCAAGGTTAGTCATTAAGTAAAACAAGGCTTAGGGTTGAAAGCCGCCTCCACAGGACAAAAGCATCCAAGAACAGTTAAAGGTGGAAAGCCGCTACAGGGCCAAGACACCCAAGGTTGGCTAGGTTAGTTAGTGAAAAGTGTACCTTGTTAGCCTTGAGGCAGCTTGCTCCAGCAATCTTAAACTTTGGAGATAACAGCTACTCAGCTGTATCGCCTACAGAGAAACATTGTCCATCTGGCATTGGGCGCCAGTACATCGTTGTACTTTAATCTCAACTCCTAATGCCACTCGGCCCCCAAACCCTTTGCTTCTTACACACACAAGTTAATGGTCACTAACTTATTTTTTTCTGCATGTCAACCACATATGTAAAATCTTAAGATCTCAATAAATATAGAGATAAAACCCCTGTTTGGGGCTCTTGCCTTCTCCCAGACATTAGCCTCTCCTGTTCTCATTTCTGCCATCTGCTCTCATCCTAGACAAGAGAGAACTCCAAAGTCATAGTCTGCAAAACCCCAGAGTAACCAGAACCCCTAAACAAAAAATAGAGCACTGCTAGCCTCCAGAATGATCACCACAAGAAACTATCTCCGCACAAAAGTGACCATGCTTCCAATTGTTAATACTATAGGTTCATATTGTCCATTTTTCTTTTATTTAGTACAGTAAAACCTTGGATTGTGAGTAACTTGTTCTGTCAGTGTTCCACAAGATGAGCAAATATTTCTAATAAATTTTAACTTGATAAATGAGTGATTCTTGCAATACGAGTAGTATGTGATGCCGAATGTCACATGATCACAACAGAGCCAATGGCTCTTGAAATTTGCTTTGAAAGATTAGTACTTTGGATTGCAAGCATGTTTCTGGAATGAATTATTCTCTCAAACCAAGGTTTTACTGTATTTTGTTTTTTTGTGATTCATTCATCTTATTGCATCTAGCATATTTTATTTACTCTCATTATAGTATAATATGTCATGGTATATTTATTTATATTTAGGTTATTACTAATTTATGAAATTATTATGAAATTTCATAAGCACTCATATCTTTGGGGTTTATTATTAGTCATAGAATTGCTAATCATATGATACTGACAATTTTCCAAGATGATTGTACCAAATTATATCTTACTGATGGTGTCTGAGAGTTCTGATTGTTCTACATCCTCACCAATAATACACATTCTCTATCTTTTTTCTTTTTAGCCATTCCCGTGGGCCTGTACATTCATATAACATTGGAATTTAATTTACATTTTTGTGATATCTGGTAAAATAGTCAAGATTTAGTTGTTTTTAGGGCATTGATTCTCCTTCAATATGAAGTACTCTTTCAAATCTTTCGTCCATTTTTGTATTCTTTTTTTTTGAAATTTTTCTTAATGATTTGTATGAATTTTGAATATATTTGTAAAATATCTTTAATCTGAATATTTCCCTTTCTGTGCCTCACTTTAAGGGTGTCTTTTGACGAACAGATGTTCCCACTTTTAACTTTAATGATGTCCATCTTATTAATTATTTCCTTAGTGATTAATTCTTTTTTGTACTTTTATTTTTAAAGCCTTTGCCTACCTCAAGTTCAGAAAGACATTTTCTTATATTTTTTCTAAAAGCTATGTGGTTTTAGTTTCAAAAGGGAGCAGAAGATACCACTTCAAAATGTGCCTCTTTGGCAGGAGTATTATTATAGGCTGATTATTTGTAAGAAATAACAGACATAGGAAAAACTCTGAAAACTGTAGAAATTATCCTTTTGTAAAGAGACCTTGACATTTATGAAAGAAAGCTCCATTTATAAGGATGTCTCCTTCTCTGTACTAGGAAGAGGAAGATGTCTAAATATCTAGAAATTCTTATCAATGGAGAAGATAAGGACTTAAATATGTAAAACAACCATATCCTTGATTACTGTGCTTTGTCTGGTAACCTTCCCCTTACCCCAATATCTTCTTTGGACTTTAACTAGGGATCATATTTAAGGTGGTGGCTTGGGTCATTTTAGAAGGTGTAACCAAACAAAAGGTGAGTCCATCCACAAGAAAGGAAGAAAGCCAATAAAAACTTACATAGAGCTTTTGCAGTGAAGAAAGATAGGCAATTTATGAGTGTGACATCACCCAGGAGAATGGGGACCTAATGCTCAAAAGTTCCAAAATCCCCATTGACTTGCAAGTGAGTGTTTTCTTCCTTAAGTTTATGTATTTATTTTGAGAAAGAGAGAGCATGAGCAGTGCAGGGGCAGAGAGAGAGGGAGAGAGAAAAATCCCAAGCAGACTCTGCACTATCAGCATGGAGCTTGACACAGGGCTCAAACTCACAAACTGTGAGTTCATGACCTAAGCCAAAACCAAGAGTCAGATGCTTAGTCAACTGAGACACCCATGTGGTTAAGTTTTTAAGGAGAAATTTTGGAGCTTCCTCACCTCCTGTGAAGGTGGAGACCATTGATTGGAGGCCCAGGAGGTCATGCTAGCAGGTGCTCATCTGGTGTCACTTCATCTAGTCCCCTGGAAGTCTTGAACTTCTCAAGAGACTTGGAATCTGAAAATATCTTTATTCTTTATGTTAGAGTTATCGTTTTTTTTTTTGTTTTGTTTTGTTTTGTTTTTGTTTTTTTTGGTACACCTGGTGATTATATCTTTAGGATGATTACTTTTAAGCTAGTGAGGCTGCATTCCTTCATGTGCCTTTGAATGGTAGGTAAGCGCTCTGTCTCTTGAATGTAGGCCTGCATATTCCTTGGCCAGTCCTGTCCAAGGGGATGATATGACCTCTCATGTTCTCTGAACTGACAAGATGGACTTTATCTTCAAGAATTACTCAGTTTGCAGGGGCGCCTGGGTGGCTCAGTGGGTTAAGCGTGCGACTTCAGCTCAGGTCATGATCTCATGGTCCGTGAGTTCGAGCCCCGCTTCGGCTTTGGGCTCTCTGCTGACAGCTCGGAACCTGGACCCTGCTTTGGATTCTGTGTCTCCCGCGCTCTCTGCCCCTCCCCTGCTCATGCTCTGTCTCTCTCTATCAGAAAAATGAATAAACGTTAAAAAAAAAAAAAGGGTTACTCAGTTTTCTGTTATCAGTGATTATGTCTGAGTAGTGAGATTAAAGTGATTTTTGTTTTTCTTTATTTTTTGTACATTTTTGACATATTCTTTTAAATAAAAAAATATTTGATAAGAGAAAAAAAATTGTTACTCAATTTTCCTGGGTCTTTTCTATGTATACAGGCAGTAAAAATATTATTAAACTCTGTTTTTGTTTTTTTCATGTTAATCTGTCTTTTATTACTGGGGTGGGAGTGTCTCAGCCAAGAACCTAGAAAAGTATAAGAAAAGTAATTTTCTCTCCCTCACATTTTCATATTTTTTAACTAGTTTTTGAGCATTGTAAGGTAGAAATAAAGATTCACTCTTTCCTTATGGATACCAATTGACACAGCACTATTTATTAGCAGATTGTCTTTTTCCTGGTGAATCACATGATTCATATATAAATTAGGTAAAATAGTATATGTTGGGTCTCTCCCTAATGTCAGTGGTGAATCAAATTGCCTAGCTTCGGTTCTTGAATTCAGTCAAGAAGGCATTCAGAGCCAAACCCTTAAGCAAGCAAGTGTTTAATAGTAGTTCAAGGGAAAGCACATTCTTGAGATGGCAGAGAGTACAGGCCCAGAAGTGGGAGCTGCACCAGGGATCAGGGTTGTCTTTTCCTTTTATTTGAATAGGTTATGGGTCATAGCTCGGGCAGTTCCTGGCTAAAGTTGCAGCCACTTATCTAAGGGACTCCTCATACTGTCAGGATGGGGACTTTTTGACTCTACGTGGTCCTTATTGAAACTGTCATGGCAGACTTCCCTCCCAGGGTGGGGGTCAAAAACACAATATAAATGTATTATAATGAAGCTGTAGGCAGTGGTTATAGGGAAGAACACATGTGCATCCTCTGGGGTCTGTCCCTGCTTCTTGGACTTTGGCTTCTGTCCTTTTATTAGTCAGAAAGCACTTGGTCCCTGCTCATATCTAAGTAACTGCCTACTTTATCACCTAGGCTCTGCTTTTTTTCTCTTCTTCTTTCTTTTGTCTCTGTATATTTCCTTGTGCCAATACTACCCTGTCTTAAATCATGTAATTGCAAAATCAGTTTTAATATCTAGTAATATCTAGCTTTGTTCTTCTAAATTAGCTCAACTATTCTGTTTAGATACATTTATTTTTTATAAATTTGATTTCTGTATTTTTGGCAACTTGCTTGAAAATAGTCTTCAATTCTCCATAATTAATTAAATTTTCATCTTTCAGAATAGTACATGTTGAATAAAAATAATGGCAGTTTTAATAAAATTATCAAATATTTAAAATTGTGACAAATGTTACATAAGTGATAGACTTAAAAATTAGGTAATAAAGATAACTATCAGCCAATATTTGAATCTTTCATATGCATTTGATTTTCTTCCTTTGGTTTTTATGACATTTTAAGTTTAAGTAAAAAATTATAAATGCTATAGTAAAATTTCTTGTAAATAAACTTGTAAAGAAAAAACACTTTTGTTTACCTTTACTCACTCTCCACTACTTCACTCGCACTTAGAACACTCCACAGCGAGGCGCCCAGTGGCTCAGTTGGTTAAGCATCCAACTTCTGCTCAGGTCATGATTTCATGGTTTGTGAGTTTGGGACCCCCGTCAGGCTCTGTGCTGACAGGTCGGAGCCTAGATCCTGCTTCAGATTCTGTGTCTCCCTCGGTCTCTGCTCCTCCCCCCCCCCACTCTCTCTCTCTCTTTCTCTCAAAAATAAACATTAAAAAAAAACCCACTCGCAGCACTTCTGACACTAGATATGTGAGGACTCCCCCCTCCCCCAGCAATTCTGTGACACCAGCTTGATGTCCTACAATTGTTAGAGCTCTGCTGTAAAAATCAGAGATTCCTACAGCCCTGGCTTGGGTTTGATGAATTTGTTAGAACAGCTCACAAAACTCAGGAAAATATTTTACTTACTAGACTACCAGTTTAGTTATAAATGGATATAACTCAGGAACAGTCAGATAAGAGGAATGCATAGGGCAAGGTATGTGGCAGGGGACATGGCTTCCCAGAACCACTCTGCTGGTCAACTTGAAAGGTCTCCGAATCTCATCGTTTTAGAATTTTTTAGAGGTTTCATTACATAGGAAGATTGATTAAATCACTTGATCATTGATGATTAATTCAATCTTCAATGTCTCTCCCCTCTCTGAGACATCAGGGGTTGGTGGAAAAACTTACAAACGTTTAATCACATGGTTATTTCTCTTGGCAGCCAGTTCCCATCTTCACAGGCTGCCCAAAAATCATTAATTAACATAAACCAACCTGGTTGAAAGGGGCTTGCTATGGATGGCCAAAGACACTTATTTCACCTTCTTGCTCTGGAGAGATATCAGAAACTGGGGAAAAAACTAAATATTCTAGCAAAGGATGACCCTATGATTCTTATATAAAAATTTCAAAGTTTTTAGGACCTATGTGCCACAAACGGTAGACAAAGACCAAATATGTATTTCTTTTTATAAATCACAAAATTCAAAGATAAATAATTTGGGGCTTATTGCATTATAAAATATCAGATGGACAATTTTAAATCATTGTCAGTGTTAAAAATCGATGACAATTTGAATTCAGACTCATCACAAAATATTTTCCAAAGAAAGTTAATAACACAATTTATTTTCAGAACTCAAAATTTTAGTAAGAAATTAAAATAAATATTTTCTGTCATTTTTAAAATTAATTTTGTCTTCAGTTCTAATTTTATAACTTTCTTTGAGAGATTGGCATCAGAATAATCAGAAAATGACAACAACATTCATCCAGTTTCTTCAGCGAAAATATCTGGAATCATCTCTGATTTATGTGTTTACATTCTTATCTAATCAATCAGCACACTTATTCAGTTCCATCAACATAATGCATATGGAATCTGTCTGCTTCTCATCATCTTCACCTTTACCATCCATATTCAGCCACCTGGACTCTGGCAAATGCTTAATTGATCTAAATTCCTCTCTTGGAGAAGTCTATTTTCCACAAAACAGTGAAGACTTTAAAAATCATAGTCAGATCATGTCAAAATCTTGCTCAAAGCTCCCAGTAATAAACGTCATGACACATTCAGGTTTGAATCCAAATGCTCACATGGTCTGTGTTGAGGTTCGGGACACATTGTCCCCACATATAACACCTTGACATATTGAGGATGTTAAGCTGAAGAATTTTGAGAAAATGGCAGAAGCAGGAAGGTCACTTTTAACTTTCCTTTCCCACTCTTCTTCCCTGAAACAAGGCACGAAATTCTCATGTGAGAGGAGCCCTCCCCATATACAGATTAAGGAAGGTATGTTTATCACCAGAGACATGGAAATTGGGGCTGAGAAATCTTTATCAACAAACCTTGCTAAACTAACTCTTATCGTCTCAGATACTTCTTTACCATTTGCTATTCCTAGCCCACACCCTTGTGTTTTGTCAATTCTTCACAAATTTATTATTTATTTGCCTAAAAGGTATAAAAGCATCTTGCTCTGGTCACTACCTTGGGTCTTTATTTTCTTGAGAAGGCTCCCATATACATGTAAACATGTATTTAATGACATGTGTCTGCCTTTCTCTTGTTCGTCTGTCTTCATTAGTTTTCAGACCCAACCAGGGACCATAAGAGGGTTAAGGAAAACTTTTTCATCTCCTGCACCTATAGGTTGTTACTGCCTGCTATCTCTCACATAGTATCTTTCCACTATTTCTTAGGTCACCATGTGCTTTCTGTATCAGTCTTTTTATCCTCTCTAAGTATGTGAAGTATACTCCCACCTCGGGTCCTCTATATTTACTATTTCTTCTTTTTGAAATGTTTTCTCCTGAGATATTTGCACAACCTTTTTTTTTTTAAATTTATATCTCCTCTTAGATGTCACTGATGCAGAGAAGAACCTCACTCAATCTGAAATAGCACCAGTTTGAAATTCCTAACACTTTCTTGCATACTATTCACCTACTTTTTTAAAATTGTTATTGTATTTATTGTCAATTTAAATGTAAACAGTGTGAGGATAGGACAACCTCCGTTCTGTACATTGTCCCCTGATGTTTAGAATAGAGCCTGGAATAGAAAAGTGTCTAATAAATATTTGTCAACTACATGAATGGATCATGCACCCTTACTTTTTAGAAGTTTCTAACTCTGAAAATGCAAATGCATATACCTATTGTTCTATCTTTAATAAGTTCAAACATATAAGTTACTGGATATTCAGATATATACAAGGCATTATCCACTTTCCAGGAGATACTACTCAAGTGGAGTAGACAGATGTTAAAAAGAAAAGTGTAAGCCCCAAATGGCATCACCTTGGTCAAGTTACCAATCAGAGCTTAATACCTAACCAGTTTGCAGTTTTAACCTCCCTAAGAAATGTAAGTTTTAACCAATTAGTTAGAAATTTTCTGATAAGAACCAATGAAGTAATATGTCACACAGCCCCCTTGCAATCCCCAAAGGAAGATGAGATAACCTGCATGATAAAACCTTCCATTTTCTCCAACTCCTTTGTGCACCCCTCTCCTTGCTTGATGTGATGCTGCTCAATACAATTGTTGAATAAAGCCTATTAGATCTTCAAATTTACCCAGCTGAGTTTTGTTTCTCAACACAGACAAATCAACTGTAATTGTACAAAATAATGAGATAGAGGCTAGCACATGGTTTTGGAATGAACCCAGTAAGAGAGGCCTCTCATCTAGAATAGATCAGAATGGATTCTCAGGAAAGGTGATGCCTGCATTGATTATTAAAAAAACTCAAAATTATTTTTAACTCCAATCTTATTTTCTAATTTCTCTTTTTTTTTAGCCAGCTAAGGTATTTTTTGGCTTGACATTCTATTTTCTAAAGTATTGCTAAAAATGTTATAGATTATATCAAGTGAAGATTGGTAGAACCGAGAAACTTCCTCTGAATCAATACTAAATTACAAATTGTTAATCATTGTGTTTAGGTTCCTGACTAGCAGAATACCTACACAGAAATAACATTATCTAAATCATTCAGTGGTGTCAATGAAAAAAATGTGTCATTTGAAAAAGAAAGAATTACTTTCCTGGAGTCAAGATAAATCATATTTGCTCTTTCTTGCTATCGACAAAGCCTATCATGTTGTCATAGAAAGAAATTTGTTTGACAAGCATGTGTCTTACTTGTGATTTCTTTTAAAAACCAAGAACATTTTCTAAGATGCATTCAGTGAGTTTTAATAAGAATTCTTGTTATCTTCAATATCTGAAAAATTTTAATGTGCATAACATATCAAAAATATGATCATAAACCATGTGTTTTCAACTTCAGTCGCTATTTGAGCTGAATAAAACTGACAGGATAATAATATAAATGAAAGAAAACATTCAGAATAAAGATTCAAAGACGTATTTCAATGTAGAGAACTTTAAGCTTCAGGTCTGGCATGAATAGTAATCATTCTCATTGAAGAAATAAAAAGAATTGGAGCATTGAATGCTAAGTTCTATAAATTCTTCGCTAGAGTAAAGTAGTATTGAAATAGAAAAAAAAGGGGTGTGGAGAGAAAATAGAAGCTTTTCTTATTTGTAAATAACTTTATAATTTATCCATTCAGAATAATAACAAAATAAACCAGAATAAAAGTAAGGATTTTGAATTTTTTCTAAATAATGAAATATAACTGAAGATAGTTTAGACAGTTGGGGAGCAAGAATTCCTGTCCCCTTCAAGAAGTCCTTCTGGCCAAACTAAGAATCAAATTGACACGAGACAGATTAACAGGAGAAAATAAAATGTAATAGTGTGCATATGGGAAATCCATACAAACATGGAAATGCCAAAGAAAATTAGGGAAAATGAGATGTGCATGTCATTCTGAAATAAGGAAAAGGATGTAGGGGTCTGGGACTTCAGAGAAAAAGAATGTACTTCACAGGGTGATGAGAAGAGCAATGCTTGATAATTAGATGTTTACCTTGACCTAAAGATGGGCCATTCAGCTAAAAATTATCTCTGCTAGTAACCCTTATTCTTGTAAAGTTCCCCAATTTAGTTTAGTCTATGTAGTAAGGGAGGGACAAAAGTTTTTAGGGTCTTCACTGCCTTCAACTCTACATAATCTTCATGTCAATGTGGCTCATTTTGGGGTGGCTGCCTGCAGCCCCTTCAAGAAATACTTCAGATTTTTTGTGGCCAAAATTATATGCTCTCATAGACTAATATCTTAGAAGTTCCTAAACAACTGCTTTTTATTTTATGTTATGTAGGCAGTAAAAGAGACAACTACTTATTGTCTTTTAATCTAATAATTCTCCCTCCCCCAAGATTGAAGGATATGGTCCTAACTAACATGTTTTGACTGACAAAAGTTTAAATTTAAATTTAATTGATAGGGGTACCTGGGTGGCTCAGTAGGTTGAGCATCTGACTCTTGATTTTGGTTCTGGTAATGATCTCATGGTCATGAGATTGAGCACCACGTCTGGCTCTGTGCTGACAGTGCAGAACCTGCCTGGGATTCTCTCTTCCTCTCTCTCTTTCCCTACCCCCATCATGCACATGCAAGTTCTCTCTCTCTCTCTCTCTCTTTGAATTAATAAACATTTTTATAATTAAGTTTAATAGATAACTCATCTTAAGATATACAGAGTAAATCTAGGCAGATAGATTTTAACTCAAAATGTGGTGTTCCTTTACTTGACCTTATAGAGGAGGAATAAAAATTTTGCCTCTACCCTTCTAAATTCTTGGCTGAAACTCCCTATAATAAAAGTCACATTAACAACAGAAAAACAAAAAAAAATAATTATACCTGTATTGTTTATGTATATATAAAAGATACTCAGAAAAAAATTGGATCAATTCCCTGAGATGACACAAGCCACTACCTTAAATACTAGCTTAAACTCAAAGACTAAAGGAAAAGGTGTTTGTGTTGGGGGAGGGAGGGATACTTTGCAGGAAGGTGAGAGGAGGAAATGTTTGGTAAACAAATAATTGTTCTACTTTAAAGACAGATCTCTCAGGTAAAAAAAAGTTATGTCTTAAAAAAGTTAGGACTCCTTCAAATGTAAATTTCCTCTACAAATGTAAATTTCTCTCATAAAGAATAACTGCTGTTCTTTTTTTTTTTTTAAGAAAGCTCTACACCCAGTGGGGCTCAAACTCAAGACCCTGAGATCAAGAGTCACATACTCCAAGACTGAGCCAGCCAGGTGCCCCATTTCTACTCTATTTTCAGAACTTGTCTTGGGTCTGCAGTTTCTCAAAATAATCAGCTCAAATATTCCTTACAGCAAAGAAGTATATTTTGAGGTGGCATATTCCGCTATACAACAAGCTTCACTTTGACTTGATTCACTTTCTTGTTTTGGAAATGTCTCTAATGTCAGCAATCTTTTCATTCACATAGCTTCATCGCATAGCCCTACATGCAAAAGTGAATCAGGCAAAATGAATCAAATCAAAACCAAACACAAACAACTAAGACCTTTACTTAATTCCCAATCTGTTTTTTTTCCTCATTCAATTCTCAATGGCTACAATCTAGTTTACAAAGTTACAGAGGACTTATTTTCCAAATTTCTTAGTTGCATTTTTATTTTTTATTTTTAGACAGAGAAAGAGCAGGGAATAAGGGTAAAAAGAAAGAGCGAGAGAATCTTAAGTAGGCTCCATCCTCAGTGAGGAGCCAGATGCGGGGCTCATCCCATGACTCTGGGATCATGACCTGAGCCAAAATCAAGATCCTATGACCAAGCCACTGAGGCATCCCTCTTAGTTGCAATTTTAAAGTTCTACACCTCTGTTTCACTAAGGACAAACTCTCCTGGTGCTGTTTTTCACCTCGATGGCAGTTTTTCTGCTAGTGTTCTCTTGGACATCTTTTTTCCCAGCCCCCATATCACTGACTTGCTGTGACCATGCTACCGAATCTTCCTGGAAGACCTCATCCTTCCTCACTGTTCCATGGACTACTCACATCCCACTGGTATCCAAATTGTTTCCTCTAACTCATGTTTCTCCTTGATGCTGTTAATATAATTGTCTGAAGGAGTATTTTAAATTCCATTTAGTAGTGTTGTCATATAGCTAATTACCTAGGGCAGAAATCTGAGTGATATTCTTAAATCCTTCGTCTTACACTTGTTAAAAGTCGAAACAAAAGCCCAAAATAGAGTTGCTTATGCTAAGCCTTATGTGACCAACCTGAGACTTGACTTAATTACAGTTTAGTCTCTCCCAGAAATAGAACCATAAGCCAGTCAATCTGGAGTTGCTCTATCAGCACTAGGTAAGTAATCAGCTTCATAGATCCCTTCCATTCCCTAAAGAAGAGGGAGCCTGCAATAGCAAACCTGAATTTTTGGCAATATAACTTCCTTGTTCCCACTCCCTTCTGCCTGTAAGTCTTTCGTTTTGTACAGCTTCATAGAACTCCTTTCTATCTGTTAGATTGGAGGCTGCCTGGTTTGAATTGATTTTTGCTCAAATGAACTCTAAAAACTTTTAATATGTTAGTTTATCTTTAATAGTCTTAAATGAATCCACTACTTTCCTATTCTTTGTACATTTTAAAACTGAAAATTATTTTCATTAGTTTTAATTTACCATAACATAGTCATAGTCTCTGATCTGAACTTCCTTAACAGCCCCTTTATAAGTGAGGACAAGTTGTCCTGCTGACAACAACAGTTTAGTGACCAGAACACTGACTTAAAATTTACAAGTTTACAGTCTTTAAAAATCAGATATCACGGGACCCCTGGATGGCTCATTCGGTTAAGCACCTGGCTTTTGATTTCAGCTCAGGTCATGATCTCATGGTTGAGAGATGGATCCCTGTGTCAGCAAGCTATCAGCATGGAGCCTGCTTGAGATTCTCTCCCTCTCTCTCTCTCTCCCTCTCCCCCTCCCCTGCTTGTTCTCTGTCTCTCAAAATAAACATTAAAAAAAAAAATCAGATAGCACTTAAAATCCAGACTTTCATTTTATCTTAAATAATTAGATAATGGGAATCATTGTCTGATTTACACATTAGTTGCATATTTAAACTGCTGTAAAAAGGAGATCAGATCTGAAAATAAAATAACAAGTATATTATATTATTGCTTTCTTAAGTAGCCATATATATATATATATTTAATTTTAATGTTTATTTATTATTGAGAGAGAGAGAGAGACACACACAGAGAATGAGCAAGGGAGGGGCAGAGAGAGAGGGAGACACAAAATCTGAAGCAGGCTCCAGGCTCAGAGCTGTCAGCACAGAGCCTGACGTGGGGCTTGAACTCACAAACCACGAGATCATGACCTGCGCCAAAGCCGGTCGCTCAACCAACTGAGCCACCGAGGTACCCCAACCATATATTTTTTAAAACTGAAAAAATATGGTAAAAAATATAAGAGGAGGATAGACAGTTGTTTAAGTTTATATTGGAAAGGTGAGAGTAAAATTTCTGGTGATAAAAACATTTTTTCTTAAACCATATAATATTAAAAAATTCAAATCTTCCTCAAAATATGCAAACAACATAATAATTACTAAAATTAATTTTCCCTAATTTAAGTATATCATTGTTTATTTTATTTGTTATCTATTGAAGGACACTGGTTGTTTGCAGATTTTCGAAGATAAAAATTGATATAAGAAATATTTTTGAAAGTTAGGTAAAAATAAATTTTCTTATTGTTCCTAATACATCCTCAGGAAATTATCTTTAGTTCAGATGTAAAAATATATTATGTACAAATAATAATAATTTTGTTTCTTAGGTTTGTTCTTTTTAATTTCTCTTCTATTGGCTTGTTCCTTCCTAAATATATTAAATAATTATGCACACTCATAATTTGTTCAGGACTTTAATGTATATATTTGTTTTACTATTTTGTACTAAACTATCATGTTAAGGGCATGCCATATTTGTATATTGATGTTGAATTTTGTTCAACTCTTAAGATTATATGATATTTCTTTTTTAAATTTACTTTTTGCTCTTTAAAAATGAGCAAAATACATTCTTGTTAATGACTACAAATGGTTGTGGAATAATAATCTGATAGGGTAACACTGAATTATATTTATTAATATTTTATTTAAAATGTTTGCTTTGATTTTTATAAGTGAGATGGCCAACATTTGAAAACATTTAGAGCAGTTAATGGTATACAGTGTTTTATATGTGCTTTAACTACTTTTTAAATGTATGAGTTGTGTTCATCCTTGATTTCTTGATTTAAAAACTCCATAAATGTCATATCATATTTCAATACACACACAACAAAAAACTAGCCTACTTCCTCTTATATCTTATCTCATACCCTATCTTTTCTTCCTGAATTTTTCATTGGGGTTGGTAGCAATATAAGTTTTATATTTTTTCCAAGATAGCTTTATAACTGAAGTTTTATGTTAATACCACCATGTCTTGTTTTACCCAACTTAGGTATAATATATTGACTCTTTATGAATAAAGATTAGAAAATTAACACATCTTCAATTCTTCACATCCTCTGTGCATCATAGACACACAGACACACACACACACACTATGCTAATATTTTAGAATCAATATTTATAATATCCCCCATTTCTACTTAGACTATTGATATTTTAAGCTCATTATCTCTATTTACATAGATGTAATATTCTTTATTATTATTTTCACCGAAGAACTTATTTTATGTCTTGGTTGACTAAAATCTATTACATGCATGCCAAATAAAAATTTTCTCTGAATCTATAAGTAAATAGAACTACAATATGATTCTTTTTTTTTTCTTTTAATGTTTATTTTTGAGAGAGAGAGAGAGAGAGAGAGAGAGAAAGCATGAGCAGATGAGCAGGGGAGGGGCAGAGAGACAGGAAGACACAGAACCTAATGCAGGCTCCAGGCTCTGAGCTGTCAGTACAGAAACTGATAGGGATGAAGGGTGGGGGAGTTGAACTCAGAAACCTGAGAACATGACCTGAGTGGACATCGAATGTTTCACCTACTGAGCCACCCAAGTGTCCCTACAATAAGATTCCTTTAAGCAAAGAAAATGTTGGTCCTTTTAAATTAAGATTTTAGGCTTTCCTATTTGACTGGTAAAAATAATATTAATAATAATGTGTGAATGTGGTTCTTTACTATGCCAGATGTGGTAGCTTAAGGTAATTGCCCTATATTTGTGCTCAAAACTCCTCATTACCTGGAATCTGTCACTTATAATGATTCTTAGTAAAAATTTCAAAGTCTTCCTGTTTGTAATAATTTTCAAACATAAGTTACTCTTTTTATACTCCATCATATTATGATACCAGTTGTATTCTTGTGCGTGATTCATTATGTGTTGACATTGTGTCGTCAAATAAAAATTTCAAAATAAGAGACTTAATACCCTCAGTTGAAAATGAGGAGCTTGGCATCTCTCTTGTCCCTTTGTCTTCAGAAAAAAAAAAAGTAATATAAATCCTTTTGAAAACTAGATAGGCTCTTTGGCAAGTTGATGACCCAGGAATGTCTTTTTCAATGGCTAAATTACCATCTCTAAAATGTAGAGTCAAGTGACATAGCATTCCTGTCTCCCAGTGTCTATGAAAGGAGTCCAGAAAGTTTGGGGGACATCTTGCTCCAAGTTGCAAGACTACCTCTTGTCATAGAGATATGAGAAATTTGTTTCTCCTGTGGATAAAGCCAGTTTAGCTAATATACACAGTCACCCCAATTACCAGATGAAACCAGGATGAACTATGTGTAATAAAATGGTGCTATCAAGTACTTTTACATAACAACCAGTCACTACTTATTTTGAAAACATACATATAATGGTTGTATCTTCTTGGCTACACCAAAGGGTGACAATTTTTTCCATCTTTTCATTCTCTTAATAGATTGCCTATAATGTGCATCACATTCTGGTTTACTGCTTACTTAATAATAAAAGTATTTTCTTTCTCCACTACCTTTGTGGACAGGTTTTCTAGGTCAGGAGAAGGTTTTGTTTTTAATTATATTTCCCCAAAAAACAGTTTTATATATTTTGTAGATCAAATGCTACAAATTATGAAGTGTAAATATCTTCTTTTCAACATCTGAGAAAAATATGAAAACATAGACTGGAATTTTTGTTACAGTATTTATTAGTGGAAATGTCTAATTTACCTATGAAGAAAATCATTTGTCCACATATTCACAGATTCCTTTAAAAAAGGAAAAAAGCATGAAGCATTTACTCTTATGAAAAGGTCTATATTTGACTCCTGGTATCTGTGTGAGGGGGTAAGGTAAATAAAGCACAGACCTTGCCTTAAAATAACTTATAAACTCCTGAGAGATACATTCTTTCCTGAGGTAGGGAAAGTCATTGAATATATTATAAGAGAGAGTGAAATAAGCACTATTACTCCACCTACTTTATAAAATGTCCAAAAGTGATTACTCTTTTAGCTCATAATAATCTCTTCGTAATACCTATTTTACTAGAAAAAATTATGAAACTTATTATGAATAAGATTGAAAAACTAATGCTAAAGGTAAATAGCCATATATGATGGATGATCCTTTCATATTAAAAAAATAACACTACGTTTCAGGGAATTCCAAAAGATCAAGCGAGATCTCTAGTCGATCCTGAGATGTAGAATCACTCAGAACCACGTTCATGGGATCCTGAATTACCACACTTTCAGCAACATGATATACTCCTGGTTTGAATGGGAGTGAATTTCCTGTCAAGCTTTGGTTATAACTAAACTCTTCTGGAAAGTGCACTACAATTTAAAGTATTAAAAATGTTTTATTGTAAAAAAAGAAAATATGATAAATTAATGTGTGCATTCCTATCAGTCAAATCATGAAAGAATAAAGTACTTGTATTTGCAAAAAAATCATATTATTCAAATGTTTATTAGCATGTTATGGTTACTTATAAAATCTAAATTGGAAATACAGAAGAGACTAGGAAAAATGCTTATTGGAATAATTTAATTAATATGAATGATACAACAGAAATTGCAAAAATTCTACATTAGGAAACGTTTGTTTTTAAGATTTTGTTTTTAAGCAACCTCCACACACATTGTGGGGCTTGAATTCAAAACCTTGAGATCAAGAGTTGTAGGCTCTACTGACTGAGCCAGCCAGGCATTCTTAAATTAGGATACGAAAACAAAAAATGGAAATAAACATATAAGTCTTATATAATGATGTTTCTGTAATATATCCCCCCCCCAAAATAAAATAAAAAAAACATTAAGAAGAGGAAGGAGTGTGATTTCTTTTCATCACTGCAAAGAATTTGGAAAATTATACTGTCCAATTAAACTATCATACTAAGTACCAGACTGAAATGTCAGCTTCAGAACATGCTTATTTTCTTATAGCTCAAGCTACTTAAACTATAGAAATATAAAATGATTTTAATAATGTGTTATTTTAAAGATATGTATTTGTTGACTAGTAGTTTGCATCTTCTTGGCTGTTGTTCCCCTGCAATCAGGATTCTAGAATCATCTTGTCACTTCCTGTGTGATAAACTGAGATAGGGAGTAGTAGCAATATTTGAGATAAACTTTTCTTACATTTTTACTAATTTGTATTATAGTGTACTTAGCTGCAAGTACCAAGTTATGAAATAAGTAACAAGCTTAAAGTTTATATTATATTAAGATGGTAGAAAATTACATAGAAATTAGGCATAGGTATGCACACACTGTTTCTTTTGGAATGTTTTTTACATTAAACTGGCCACATAGTAGTATGTGTGTTTTTGTGGTGTTCCCCCACTGCCACAATCAAAATATAGAGACTTAGCAATGATTTATTTGAGTGTAAGTTTATTTTGGAAGTAAAACCTAAAGAAAGAAAAGAAGAACCAAAGAACCAATAAGGTTTCTATTTAGCGTTAATAGGTTTACACAGCCTCATCTCAAAGCAGTCACACCATAGAAGCGTGTCACAGAAAAGTTAAAATATGATTCAATGGGCCTTGAGCTGTGTGATTTACAAAATATATTTATTATTTTCTTACTTGTTTGAAATTTCTTTAAAGGACAGTAAAAAAAAGCCTAAGTTAAAATGTGAGATACTACATTGAATCACTTTACTAAAGGATAAATGATGGGGCACCTGGGTGGCTCAGTCAGTTGAGTGTACAGCTCTTGGTTTTGGCTCAGGTAATGATTTCACTGTTCATGGGTTTGAACCCCGCATTGGGCTCTGTACTTTTTCTGCCCCTCCCCCCCCAAAATAAATAAATAAACATAAAAAAAAAGATAAATGTATTTTATCAAAGCCTTTCCTAGGGACAAATTTTTAAGCAAGAGGAAATATATACAAGAAAATGAAAAGAAAAAGAAACGATTATGCTGAGGAAAATAAAGAAAAAGTTCTACTTAAAAATAATATGTGTGTGAGTGTGGAGGTAAGAGAACCTGCTTTATAAATATATATGGATGGTTCCCAATATCACAAGTATTTTTGTTCCACTATTTGTATTAAATATTTCTATCATCTTAGAGGAATTTGGTTTGCTTATTATGTATTGTGTCACATTTTCTCAATCTCATGTCTGATTTTAGCCATGTATTCAGTTTATATTTGTCTATACCAGGCCCATGAGCCCCCCCTGTTACTTTGTGCTGCGATGTTTCTCCAATGCAATAGATGTCTTCAGGAACTCTCTCTCTAGGCAGACATGTAGAACTTTGAAAGGTAGGAGATTTTTTGCACAGAGAGTAGATCTAAACCGATGGGAAATGAGAACTGACTAACAACTATTTTTCCTGTTAATCATCGACTCTCACATGGATAGTTTGAAAAACATCCAATGTGCTCTTTTAAAATCTCAAGTGGACTGAGCCCCAGTTTCCCTTAGAAGTGACCAGATGATGCACTCTTATCAAAGTTTCATCTTTGCTCATGTTCCCCTGAGGCTACTTCCAAAAGAATCTTCATGCATCTAAATTCTTGTCACAGGCCCTACTTTAATAATGGTAGTTAAGCAAGACAGGCTGAGACTTAAGCATTACCAACCGCCAATATTTAGTATAATTTTAGTATAGAAATGCTATTTATACCACACTTCTTAATTCAAGTGTTTCCTCAAATGATTCTACAATGTTTTGCTATCTTTCTACTATTTATGTTTTACATCTTTATTGTAAATGGAAAATCTTATACATGGTATTTGTATATTTTAATACAGCATTTGGGTTATTATGTTTTGGTGTTTGCTTAATTTTGTTCCTTATGTAAATAATAATTTAAGTTTAAATTTAATTAAGTAATTAATTTTAATTATTGATTTTAATTTAATAATAAATGTATTATGTTTTATTTTAATTTATTATTATTTTACGATAGAATTCTTGGTACTCTAAGTTAAATATAATTATCGAAACAAAACTATTATAGATCACCTATTAAAAGTTTTGGTGCTTGGTTGGGGCACCTGGGTGGCTCAGTCAGTTAAGCGACCAACTTCAGCCCAGGTCATGATCTCACAGCTCGTGAGTTTGAGCCCCGCGTCAGACTTTGTGCTGACAGCTTGGAGCCTGGAGCCTACTTCGGATTCTGTGTCTCCCTCTCTCGTTCTCTGCATGTCCCTAGCTCATGCTTGCACTCTGTCTCTGTCAAAAATAAATAAACTTTAAAAAAAATTAAAAAAAGTTATGGTGCTTGGCAATGGTGTAACAGGTTTGGAACAAAATCCTGCCCTTATTAACCCTTATTATTGTTTAATACACATGAATAAATTAGGTGAGAAAAGAGAGGGGTAATCTGAGTCAATCGCTTTTAGCTAGTCTCATATTTAAAAATATTTGGCTTCTCTGAGTTGTTTTCCTAATGGTTATAAATCCTGATCCTAAAGCTAATAGCTATTAGACACATTGTTCACATTGTTCCATTGAGAATTATTTACCCACTACTCTATCTGAATTATTTACTCACTACTCTATCTGAATTAGGATAACTCTCTTTCTTGTTACTCTGATATTTCCTGTCTATAGCTCTTATAAATAGCTGCTATCATATAGTACATTTATAGGTTATATTTCCCCCACTGGAATATGAGCATAGTGAATACAGGGCTTTTGTGCTGTTTGTTCATGGAAAACAGTACATACTGAATTAATATTTGACATTTAATGTTTATTTACTTTTGAGAGAGACAGAATGTGAGTGGGGGAGGGACAGAGAGAAAGGAAGACACAGAATCCTAAGCAGTCTCCAGGCTAGCAGCAGGCTAGCAGCAAAGAACCAGACGTGGGGCTTGAACCCATGAACCCATGAGATCATGACCTGAGCCGAAGTCGACCACCTAACCAACTGAGTCACCCAGGTGCCTCAATATTTGACATTTAAAAGAATGAATAAATTTTCACAAAACCTTTGAAAAGAGAGTGTTTATATTCCTGTTTCCCAGTGCAAAACTTCATGTTTCTGAACAGTTAAGCTAATTTTTCAAGTCCACTCTGTTTATAAAAGTTGAGACAAACGTTGATAACAGGTATAACATGATCTAATGTTAAATCTATATTTTTTTACTACACCATCCTGACTTCAAGATTTAGGAATGTACCAATAAATGGCCTTATTCTATAGGGGTTTTTAAATGTGCTTGAGTGAGTGTGGGGTGCCTGAGGGATATTACATTCGCTGCCTAGATATCTGGCCCAACTTAGACCTATCTCATAATTAATTGGAGATTCTCAAAGTACAACAGAAACTTTATAAAACTCAATGTATTTTATGTTAAGGTTACCTACTGTGATCTTTTCTAAAATGTGAAACTGAATGAATATTTCATTAGACATTTTAGAAAGAAGCTCTGAGTAGCAGAGGTATGGCATATGCTATCTCAAAGAAATAGTAATATAGATGACATTGAGATGCTGACATTGTAAAATATTCATGACAATATAAGTATCTATTAAGAAGTTGAAATCATAAAAACTTCTTACAGTGGAAATACATTCTCTTGTCTCACTTAAGATTATACAATAAGATGCCCACAGTATACTTGATTTGGCACATTCTCTAATATTTTTGATGCTCTCAGACTATGTCAGGGAAAAAGGCTAGGTATTTCTAAAAATATATTCTAAGGTAGGATTCTAAACAAATTGTATCTTTCTAAAAATTTTCTTAATAATACTCTACTGAAGGTGAACCTTCCCTGGCTTCCCAACTTCATAGACATTTGTTCTCTGTTTGTCTCTTTTTCTCTCTCAATCTCTCTCTCTCTCTCTCTCTCTCTCTTTCTCACACACACACACTCACACACACACACTCAGACACACACACACATACACATGCGTGTGCACACACACACACAACCAAAAAACCCCTTTATTCTATACCCTTTAACTCAATAATTATAACATTTACACATTTTTAAGTTTATTGATTGATTGATTGATTGATTGATAATATGAGTGGGGAGGGGGGCAGAGAGAGAGAGAAGAGAGAAATCCCAAGCAGGCCCCATGCTGTCAGCACAGAGCCTGACGTGGGGCTTCAACCCACAAACCATGAGATCAAGACCTGAGCTGAAATCAAGAGTTGGATGCTTAACCAACTGAGCTACCCAGGCACCCCTGAAAAATTTTAAATGTATAGTATCCTATCCCTTACAAAGAACTTCCTCATAACTATTTCATCTGAGGCTCCTCAAGCAACTATACAATGGGATACCTCCAGATGAGAAAATGGAAAGTTTAAAAGGTTTGGTATGTTCTCAAAGAGTTCATGTTTAGGAGATGTCAAACACTGAGCTCAAGACAGTCTTTCTGATTCTAATAGTGAACATGAATTCTATAAGCTATAGCTTTGGTTTCTCTTCCTCCTGCTACTCCTCTTTCTTCTCTCTCTCTTTCTCTGTTTCTTCTCTCTCTCTCCACTTTGTCTTTCTCTCACACATGCACATACACCCACTTATACAAAATTTGATATTTCATTTCCTCAGGAAGTTATAGTTTGATTTGGGCATTTACAGCCTTCCCTAAACTAAAAACAAATACATATTTCTCATGCTGAAGTATTAATCATACACAACCTTATTACCAGACATCTGGTGATTAGTTTAGTAAAAAGCTAACATTAAAATATATATATATTTATTCATTTATTTTGAGAGAGAGAGAGAGAGAGAGAGAGAGAGAGAGAGAGAGAGAGAAAACAGGGGAAGGGAAGAGAGAGAGGGAGAGAAAATCCAAAGCAGGCTCTGCACTATCTCATGAATCATGAGATCATGACCTGAGCTGAAATCAAGTCAGATGCTTAACCTACTGAACTATCCAGGTGCCCTAAAAGCTAACATTTTGAATGGGTACTGCCCAATATTTTAAAGGATGGGATATTGTAACTTATTAACATATTAAATAAATGCTATTATCATCTCATTTTTAGAAATGGAAAAATTGAGGGTGAGAGAGTTTTTATTCACTTTTTTAATGTTTATTTTTGAAAGAGAGAGAGGCACAGGCCGCAAGCAGGAAAGAGGCAGACACAGAATCCGAAGCAAGTTCCAGGCTCTGAGTTGTCAGCACAGAGCCTGATGTGGGGCTTGAACCCATGAACCATGAGATCATGACCTGAACTGAAGTGAGACACTTACCTGGCTGAGCCACCCAGGCACCCCAAGAATGAGAGAGTTTTTAATTTGAGCAAGATGATACAGTTTAAATGACTTACTAGTATTTGTGTTCAGGTTTTTCACACCTTTGTCTTGAACTTATATCTAATTCTACACCTGTTGTTTATTGCTTTCAAGAGTTCATTTCTTTCACAACAAACTGTTTGTTTCTAGATATATTTGCTGTATTTTACTTTATGGTTACTCATGGAAAGTATTGCAATTGTTTTCAAATATATTTATTTAATGTACCTTTTATTGGGGTTAAAACTTAATTAAAACTTAAATAGGGGCACCTGGGTGGCTCAGTTGGTTAAGCATCGGACTTAGGCTCAGGTCATGATCTTGCGGTTTGTGAGTTTGAGGCCCGCGTCAGGCTCTGTGCGGGCAGCTCAGAGCCTGGAGCTTGCTTCACATTCTGTGTCTGCCTCTTTCTCTGCTCCTTCCCTGCTCATGCTCTGTCTCTCTGTCTCAAAAATAAATAGACATAAAAAATATTAAAACTTGTATAACCATATGCACTCTTTCTTTTTCGAACATCAGTAGTACCACGCCAGTTATTTTTTTTTATTTTTCATTAAGATAGAAAGTTAAACATCAGCTTATAGTAGAGGTATACACAGATTCATAGTGAAGCTAATGAAGTTTAAGCTTCAAGATTCTCTATATCCATGGGTTTCTTGCAAGACACTTTGTTTAGTTTTATATTATTTTTCTTAAAGAAAAGCCTGAAATAGTACAAATTTCAAAGTCTTCCCATAAAACCTTCTGTTCTCTTTTATCCAGGGTTAAGTTTGTTAAAGAGTTCCTAGAAAACTACATGTTTGGATTAGGAAACCCAACAGGAAAAGAGAGCATTGACTAGAAAGAAATAATGCATAGTTTAAATTCATGGTTCGCTGATGAACAAAATTGTTGTCTTTTATTTTTTTTAATTGTACTTTTTATTTAAGAGTGAGGAGGAAGAGGAAAGATAGATTCAAGTGACAGTTTAAATATCACATTCATATAAAGGCTACTCTTTGTACAGTACCTGGGGTATATTCTGTCCTCCTGGACCACTTAGTCTTATCCAAAATTAGGAATGATCTCGGGTTCTGCCTTACTTGTAAGCTGACAAATAAGACTACCATAGTTTCCAGGTTGTTAGCAGAAGACAAGAGACCCCTGGGCCCTTTTTATTCACAGAAAGCAGCAGAAACTTCCTGTTTGCATTTATTTCCCCTGCCCCTCATGTTCCATGGGAGCAATGTGGAACGGCCCAGGTGGGTTATGCATAAGCAGAAACTTTGCTAGCCAAAGAAATCCAATCATAAGAAACGCCAGTATTTTAAGGGGGTCACATTCAAGTCTGCCAAAACCTTGGCCTCGAGGGAGTTATCTTGATTACTTTGGATGGCAAATGAATCTGCCCTCTGCCCTGTAGGAAGACATTCTTTCCACTTCCCGCGTAAACTTGGTATGCCATTTTGAAAAGATAGTCTGAAAAACTTTCAGTGTCTTTGCGCAGAAGATGTGCAGAAATTTAAGAAACAAACAGAGAATTATCTCCCAATAATCATTATCACTCTCTGTTATGTTCTTTGTGATGTAAACTTTCCCACAAATTTAGATAAAGACTGATTGTATCCATTATGACACGTGGCTATCAGAATCTGTTTAATCGTTCGGTGACAACTCATCTCACGCATCATGTTTTGGCAAACTAACCAATCAATGTCAGCCCCTAACTTCTGAAAGTCGGCCACTCAAGAATGGATTATGTCTAATAATCTCACCTCTGTGTGGTAACTGATTAACAGCCATCTCATCTGAGTAACCATGCTTCTGCAGATGATGTTGACTTGCTGGCTATTAAAAGTCCTCTAACTATTGAACTTCACATTTCCTCTGAAGAGTATAAGAAGATCATCGGTCTGTTATGCTCAAGCAGACTGTGACTGATTAGCATAGCTTTCTTCAAAAGCCATAAATTCAACTGTGTCTTTTTATCGCAGGTATTGTAATGTGATGTTATCATCTGACATAGTTCACTTATTCATTTATTTGTATATTTACGATTTCCACTTATTTGTAAACTCTATGAGAATCAGGATCTCATCTATAGTGTTGCCACTGCATTCTTGATTTGTTTACTGTGAAGCCCAGAGTAAGCTGTTGGTAAACATTGGTTGAAGGATCAAATTATTAAAAGAAAAATAACTCAGTCAGTATTGAAAGTTGGTAAGGTATGTGGGTGTGGTTACTGATCACAAACTAAATCTAGGTTGGGAAATATGTGAAATCAGGTAAAGAAGATTAAAAGTATTAGGAGGAATTCACAGTCTGAATTCATGATAAAATACAAGATATAATATGGTATTAAGGTAACTGAAAAGTAGAGGGGTTGAAAAAATGTGGTCAGAAAATAAAACATTCAAGGTTATAATTTTAGAATTTAAAATAGCTGGCATGATCAAGAGCATTGGTACCCAATATAATATTATGCATGATAGAAATAGCTATATAATTATTAAGAACATAAAATGTATCTAGAGTGACTGAGGAAGAAGAACTGACTTTTAAATTTTAATGACAATTCAGTTATGTATGGTTCGTATCTACTGTACTGAACTGTACAGATCTAAGTAGTTCTTATAAGTTTTGTTTTAAAGTCCCTTTGGAAGTGTAGCATCAGTTCTGGATCCCATTTAAACAATCCTGGGATCTAGAGTAAAGACATGGAAAGAGATCACTGCACCACAGTGGGGAGAAGGCTATTGATTAAAAAAAAAAAAAAAAGCCAGGAAATGAAAAGGCTTATGTGTAAGAATAAATTAGTCATATGGACATGGAACTCAGATAAAATGAAAAAGGTTATATACTCCCCTTGTTTCTCAACCCTGCTTTCTGCGTTTGGTCTTAATGAAATAACATCATCCTAGCTCTCTGCTTTGGCTTTGCTAGATGCCAGAACCAGGCCAAGAAAATCTGTGTAAAGAGAAGCCGTAGAAAGCAAACCTTCAGTACAGGATTTGGGAACTGGATTACACCCCAAATTGATAGCATTGAAAGTCTCATGAATGGGGGCACATGGTGTGGTGATGATCCCTGGCATTCAGTGGCATAATCAGAACTGGTAAAATGTATGCCACACATATATTAGCAAATTATTATGCAAAGAAATTCATGGACTTTACAATCCCCTTAAACCAAAATATTGACCTTAGTTTAAGAACACCTGGATTTAAAGATAATTAGAGGATTAAAATATGTGGAGTAATTAGTAGCAAGAGCAAAGCATGCAACAATTAAAAAGCAATTCTGGGAGTTTGAGCAGTTTTTTTTTTTTTAAAGGAAATCTATTTAGGGTTAATAGATGTAATTTAAACAAAGGAGTGTGTAAAATAAAATGGTCAAGGAAATTGCAGGTGGAAGTTTTCAGTGAAATGATACTATGCAACTGAGATAAATCTATTGACACAGAGTGATTCAAAGTTTCATTGGGAAGGCTTAGGTAATCATGTCTCTGCATAAGTGAGTACATGCATAGTGTGGCATGATGGGCCTGTTAACCTTAACAAAGTATACTGTAAGGAATTTTGCTTTTTGTGGGAAGGGAGGCAGGAAGGAGGACGTCATGTGCAAGCATATTACAAAGAGCTCCAAGAAAGAAAATTGGTAATGTTTATTTTTATGACTTCCAAATACTCCAGTGTTAGTAGACAGATGTCGAATTGATCAATTACGTTTAAACTAAATTAGAAATGTCAATTCATTGTGGGTTTAATTCAAACACTTTGACTATTCAATCTTTTCTTCCTTCCACTTCACATTTGTGTGAAATTAAAAAGGGTAGCCTAGCATAATTACTTTAATCAGCAATTTTTTAGAAGCTAGACATTTATATGTCATTTCAAATCTCTGGTACAGAGTTTTCTTTTCATTCTGTACCCATGTCATTATGCATGTTTCCTGATACATACATGTATTGCAGTCTTCTGTATATAGCAAGAATCATTGCTGGTGTAAAGTAGGTGAATAGGGCCACTTCAGTGCAGAGACTTGTTGCCTGTTGATAATTTGAATTTCCCCCTTAAGAAAGAAAGAGACATGAAAGCAAAAGACAGTCATATAATAGAATTAGTATAGATTTTGAGTATCATAGATAAAGGTTATTCACTATCTGCTGAACCTTGGATAAAATACTTAAATCTGCTAAGTCATACTCAGTCTTCTATGAAGTAAGATAAGTGAAAGAATTAATGAAATAAAAGAATATACAATTAATTAAGCACATGATCATGATCAGTTAATGAAATAATGAATCAATGAATTGATGGGTTAGCGAATCCAATTCAGCAGTGCCTAAAGTAACGGGGGAAATAAAGAGGGAAACTTCTACTGCTCTTTAATACAGTTTAAAATTAACAAGTCTCAGTTTGTTTCTGTGATATAGCGGTTGACACATAAAAAACTTGCTAAATATATTTACTATTAAACGTAAGTTTGGTGCATCTGGGTGACTCAGTCAATTAAGCGTCCAAGTATTAAATTTCAGGGGTGTGAGTTCAAGCTCCACTCTGGGCATGAACCTACTAAAAACAAAAACAAAAACAAAAAAATTAGCTTTAACAGGAATATTGCTGTGGCTACCCCTGAGATCCTAATATTAATAGTTATTTTTTAAACATATATTTCCTTTTCTGGGACTTATGGTATATTTTGGATCTCTCTCTGCCCCTCCCCTGCTCACACTCTGTCTCTCTTTCTCTCAAAAATGAACATTAAAACATAATTTGTTTAAAAAAAGAGGAGTTGATCTTTTACAAATGAGAATTGATTTTCAGAGGTAAAGAATTGTGCAAAGAAACATAGGTTTATTTTTTAATATTGAATTTTTCTTTTTTAGTGTAAGCCTTCTTTCTTTTTGATGCATAGTCACTTCATTGTAGAGTAAATCACATACCATGATTCCTCAGCTCCTGCGGTGAGTTTTGTTTGTTTAGGTGTTTATTTACTTATTTTATGAGAGAGAGTGAGAGCAAGTGGGGGAAAGGCAGAGAGAGAATCCCAAGCAGGCATCGCACTGTCAGCATAGAGTCGCACGTGGGGCTTGATCTCACAAATGGCGAGATAATGACCTGAGCCAAGATTAAGAGTTGAACACTTACTCTTTAACATAAGTTAAAAATACTTGTGGTATTCAGAACAATAGTCATATAAATATTAATTTACTTATCAAAGGAACAATTTGGATAAATCTTGATACCATATGCACTTTAACTTGATGTTTATTTTTTCTTTAATTTTTTTAACATTTTATTTTATTTTTTGAGAGACAGAGAGAGAGCTCAAGGAGGGGAGGGGCAGAGAGAGAGGCAGACACAGAATCCGAAGCAGACTCCAGGCTCTGAGCTGTCAGCACAGAGCCTGATGTGGGGCTTGAACCCATGAACACGAGATTATGACCTAGGCCGAAGTTGGAAGCTCACCGACTGAGCCACCCAGGTGCCCCAACTTGAAGTTTTCTTTAACTGTCTACTTACTATCTTTTGAAAGTTCTAAGTCCAGAAATCCCACCTCTGGACCCTGTGATAGGGAATATGGTGAACTCACTCTTCCTAGAGCAGCCTGCACTGGTCTGTCTTCCAGAATGTGATTATCAGAAGAGAAAGGCTTCAGCTCACCGTAGTTAACAAGGCACTGAGCTACAGGTCCAGATGAGATCATGCTAAAAATAATGTTTATGGGTTTCTTTACAGAATGTAGAGTCTCTGCAGGAGAATTGCTGCAACATTTATTCACTATCATTTCTTCCTTTGACAAGTTATCACAGTATACCTAGGATTATTTACCCAGTGGAACATAAATTCAATTTGTTTAGTGAAAGTAGTGTATTGACTGATGAGAAAATCTTTTCTCATATCCATAAGTAAAAAAGATATGGGTTTGAAAGTGAAAAAAAATATATACACACTGTTGTTTGGACTTTTAAAAACAAATAAGAAGGGGCACCTGGGCGGTTTAGTCAGTTGAGTGTCCGACTTCAGCTCAGGTCATGATCTCGCAGTTGATGAGTTCCAGCCTCGCATCAGACTCTGTGCTGATAGCTCAGAGCCTGGAGCCTGCTTCAGATTCTGTGTGTGTGTCTCTCTCTACCCCTCCCTTGCTCATGCTCTGTCTCTCTCTGTCTCAAAAATACATAAACATTAACAATTTAAAAAAAATAAATAAAAACAGGTAAAAACATGAAGAGTTATAATTAATGTATAAATTGGCCAGGTTTCTGTAAGAGAATAAAAAAGTAAAAGTTCATTAAAGAATATCAATAAATTCCAGCATATTAATTAAGTGTGGATATGAGCTAAAATAGCTAAAAGGAGAAAAGAGTGAAAACAAAATCTAAGAACTTTGGGACAATATAAAACAGCCTAATATGTATGTACATCAATCTAAGAAGAGGAAGACATCTAGGTAAAGATCTAGTTTGAATTTTACCTCATATTTGAAGAACCCAAACAAAGTTTTGCAAGTTCATTAATAAACATCTGACATTGATGTAAATACAACTGTAAATTCAGTTAAAATGTTTGATAGTAACATTATTTAGTAGTTATTGTAGGTACTATGAATATGGTAATATAAATTTGGGGAGACCACAGCATCTTGGTTGATGCAAGTATCTTCATAAGAAACTTACGGACAAGGAATGTAGTTGGGCTATGTTATGAAAATAGTATCCAAAGCAAGTCTAGTAAGAAAGTAAACGTTTTAGGGGCACCTGGCTGGCTCAGTTGGTAGAATACACAACTCTTGATCTTGGGATGGTGAGTTCAAGCTCCACCTTGGATGTGGAGCCTACTTGATTAAAAAAATAGATGCTATAATTGTTAAATTTGCAAATTTACCTGTATTGAGTCACTAAACTATAAAATTTTGTGGCAAAGCTGATGTTGAATAGAAAAGATGCTTTCACATATTAGAATGTGTTTTGTCTTCTGGCTGTCCAGAACTTATTGAATTTCAGAAAAGTTGGAGACTTTGAAAACTGCTTTGTAAAACTAACTAAGTGATCTATCTTGGTAATAAAATCTTAAATAATATTCAAAATTTAGGCTCAAGGATCACTGGAAATCTTTCTTAAGAATATTCAAACACTGTACCCCCCAATTATTTTTTTTGCAAGTGAATTACGTTACTGAAATAAAAGCTTACAAACAGAAAGATATTGATTTTTTCCCTTAAAATTTAAGGACAGAATAGAGAAAATAAAATTATGAAAACAAAAAATTTAATTTTAAAATTTTATGCTTTTGCCTTGGAATTTCTCCAATTGTTAAAAGAAAATTTTAATGGAGCTTCTATTTTGAATTATATAATTTTATAATTTGAGCTAGAGTGAAATAAGCATATATCAGTATAGCATCTAAAATAGCAAATCATTCAAAATAATAATAAACAGGGACAATTTACTTTATATGTTTTTTTCCCTTATAAATGATTTATAAAATTGATAGTTCAGGAATGATGACTCAGGACATGGAAAGATGGTTAGGAAAAGTGCATGCAAAGATAGGTGGGTTGGCAAGTTGTGTTAAGTTGTGTTAAGACCCTGTATAGGAATAATAAGAGACTGAAAGCCATTGACAAGAGCTAAATGTGAGCCAAAAGGGCCTTTTTGGTAACTTATGAAAAGTTCTCCTATAGTAGAAGAGTAGATATAGATAAGCAGTGAACTGAAAATATGGTAGAATCACAGAATTCCAAAGACTTTTCAGTGGTCCCTCAAAGCATCACTATGGGTCTGTTGCGCTAATGGTGCCATATTAAGAAACATTTAGGAGTTTAACATGTGTAATGAGGATTTCTGGATGGATGACCCTGAGTATGCTGGCTCTGTTGATCTATCTGAGCTTTTCACGCTAAGAGTGGTCTATCTTGCCCTAGGACAGGTTAGCCCATTTTGCTCTGATGGAAGATACCACAGAGTGCTTGTGTTTGCAAAGCAATGAGTGCCACCCTCAAGATCTTGGATTTCAGGACAGTAACTATGGCTAAATAAAAGAATAACTTGGCAGGGGATGTGATGGGCCTGATGAAGAAGGAAAGAAACTGTAATAATTAATTAGCATGTGCCAGTAGTTTGTATTTTGAGCATCCTCAATGAAGAGGGCCAGGAAATAAGACTGGATTGACTTGGGACACTTTTTTTAGGTCATGGATTTATCATTGTGACAAGGACATCAAAGCATATTATCCCTAAAGAGAAAATAGATGGATGACAAGGGGATTTCACATGACTGAAGATGTGGCAAGAATACCTGTTGGAAACAGAGAAGGTGGGTAGATACTACCAAGAATCCATCCTATATAGTTTAGTGGGGAAAAAATGTGAGTCTGGAGAAAAAACCTGAAGTTTCTTCTCAGTACATGAGAACTTTTATGTTCTAATCAGAACTGAAGAAATTTATGAAGAGGAACTATAAATGGGCATTGTGACATGTGAAATAATTTTTTATAGGTTTCAAAGAAATGCATAGTCAAATGATGTAATTGTACTTGCAATAAAGATTATCAAGCAAAATATGATTATTTGTGTCCAGTTGCTGTTCCTGCAGAATTATTTTATAATTGAGTATCAAAATAAAATAATCCATTCCTACAAAATCATTAGGGAGTCTACTCTATCAAAAACTCAGTATGTAAGAATAACAAAAGATATAGTGAAGTAGCTAGATACTTTTCAAAGCTTAGGACATGAGGTTACATCAGGAAAATAGAAGCTTCTATAAATCTCCTATCAAGGTGGAGAGAAGAAAAAGGGGCACAATCAGAGCCTCAAGTTACTGAAAGGCCAGTCTACCCTAGCCAGAGGGGAAGCATGTGATTCTTTCCATATATGTTCTATAATTTAAGTCTTGCAATGTAAGTTTAATTTTTTAATATTTATTTATTTTTGAGAGGGAAACAGAGAATGATCAGGGGAGAGGCAGAGAGAGAGAGGGAGACACAGAATCTGAAGCAGGCTCCAGGCTCTGAGCTGTCAGCACAGAGTGGACGCAGGGATCGAACTCACAAAGCGCAAGATAATGACCATAGCTGAAGTCTGAGGCTTAACTGACTGAGCCACCCAGGTGCCCCTGCAAAGTAATTTTAATGTAATTAGTGGGGGGCAACTACCAAGTTCCAAGCTATCACTTATCTCCACACTTAATGCATTCAAATTTTGAGTTCCAATTTATTGTTCCAAGCCATGCACCGTATCATTCAGATAGGAAGATCCTTAAAAACCCTACTCATTTATTGACAGCTAAGCAATGTATCTCTATGTTTAGAGGTCAAAATCAAGATTTTATGTGCCTTAAAAAAAACATACAGCGAAACAATGTATAACTCCATTATCACCATGTAATACTGTGACTTATTTTCTCTTAGGTAATTTATTCTATTATATTTGAGATACTTGTGTACTGTGTACTTGTCTTATTTTCCCTATTAAATTTTAAGTCCTTTGCTCATGGGATTTTTATCACTGAACCCTTCACATTCAACACAGTATCTCCCTTAAAGTGAATAGTTAATGAGTGAATGCTGACTCGAATTCAATGTGTTCAATTTATCTGTGTTAGTTCTTTTCTTTTCTTAGACTCCAATATATTTCAAACATTTTGAAAAACACTTGGGGTTGGCTAACAACCCATTGTTGCATAGCTGGCAGATGAAAATGCTAAAATTCCTGATCAAATCTGCCTTTTCCAAAGCTGGTACTCTTTTCTTCCCTATTTGTAGTGTTGTTTCATTAGAAGCACATTTGCACAATTTAAAAGTAATTTGGCGGCATATATTATAAACTTTATGGGAAATTTGCGACTAAGAACTGGAAATCACAATCATTTGAATTATCTCAATATATATGCAAGCCAAAGTTGATGGAACCTAATTCAAGGGTCATCCACCCTCCTAGCATCTAAATGGAGTAGAGAAGCATAATGTTTGGAGAAATAGAGTCTATCTTTTTTGAAAGAATCAAATTATACTAGCTTTAATAATATTTATATATTTAAAGCACAACCAAGATCAAAAGTTCATCAATGTAATGCATCAAAAATTTAGCCACAAGTAAAATTAAAAGATTGGTTTTAAATTTTGAAAGTTATAATTTATAGTATAAATAATGTAAAAACAATATTTTAACCCTAAATCACTGCCCTAGTTTTTGTCAACTTAAATGTGTTATTAAAAATATTGATGCCATTTTGACCTTCCAAAAATATTAAGTCTCTAAATGCAAGAATAGCCTTTTTTCTGACCTTTATATAACATAAAATAAAATGCTGTTTCTCTTAGATATATACATACACATATCTCATGTATATAGTGATATATATATGCAAATCATTTATATAGTGCCTGTTTGTTACCTTTAGAATTTATAAAATATTCACATCTAAGTTCTGATATACTAAGAGCCTTCCAAAGGCATCTTTATGACAAATGTATAGATCTATATACAAATCTTTTCATTTTCCCAGCAGCTGGAAATTATCATCTTTCTACTCTGTAGCAATTTTCTCGGCCTGCTTTTCTTTTCATTAAAAAATACTACAATGTGGTTTATGGTATATTTTTCTCTTCATCATATTCAACAATTTAGAAGGGATAAATGAACCCACAATAAGGGAAACACCACAAAATGAAAAGACGTGTACATAAAATACATGAGAAAATAACAATAAAGTACAATAAATAGTATTTTTAAGGAATTAAGATATATTTGAAAAGTATTTAAACTCTACAATTTATCCAAACTTACTAGTTCCAATGAGCAACTCCGCTCAAAAAAAGACTTTGTTTGGGGCACTTGTGTGGGTCAGTCAGTTGAGCACCTAACTCTTGATTTTGGCTCAGGTTGTGATCCCAGAGTCATGATTCCAGAGTCCTGGGATTGAGCCCTGGGACAGGCTCCATGCTGAGCGTGGAGCCTGCTTAAGATTTTCTTTCTCTCCCTCTACTCCTCCCTCCTGCTCACACACTCTCTCTCCAAAATAAATTTAAAAAAAGCAGTCTTTGTAGAAAATTGATTCTTCATTTTATTAGTTCTTCTGAATTGACAAAATGACTTATTCATCAGATGCAGTCTGTGTATGTGTGTCTGTGTGTGCGTGTCTAGGTGTATTTAAGTGTGTTTGCATGTATTTTTTTCATTGTGATTTCACTGTATCTTTTTGTTAAGGTTACTATAGAAACTGCTGTTACTATTGATTTCTTGAAACAAGTTTCACTGAATATTCGGAAACATTTTTCTGAGGCATTTTTACCTTGTAACTCCTTAAGACACATTAAACACATTAGGATTTAACTAATGTCCAAAGATAGTCTACATTGTTCTTTATACAATGTGAAAGAATGCATTATAAAATAGTAAAAATCAGTGTGGATTCAGTTAGCAATTAAAAAGAAAAAATCAATAGTTGATTTCCTTTTAGCGCGGTTCAGGATGCATTTTTCATTCTGTCAGAGGTATGTGAGCTTCAGGGCTCTCCCTCTCAGTGCTGTGGATAGGATTTGGGTATTCTCTACATGTCCAATACTGCTTTTAGAGGTATCCCGCAATACAGAACATGCTATAATACCACCTCCATTTAAGTAATTGAAGTAATCCCAAAGTCACTCAATTCTACCCCCTTTAAGCAATTCCAAAGGTACTAGTTTATTGGATCCACCAAGTTTAAACTCCTTGAAGTTGTATACGAGTGGTTTAACATTGGGACTAAATATAGAATAATGTCTTTTTCTTTCAAGTCTACCACAACACCATATTTTTTTCCCTTCTGTTAGATGCCATGAGCAGCAGCCACATTCTCATATGCATTCTGACATGCATCTCGTATTTTCCATGTCTGTATGCCCTTCTAAAAGATCTGTTTCTCTCTGATTCATCCTCCCAAACACCCCTACCTAATGAACCACTAACTAGTCTTGGAAGCCTCAGATTAGACTCCACTTGCGTTGTGAAAGGATCAGTCGTAGAGTTAATCAGCAACATTTTTGTGATTGCTAAGAACCTTATAAACCATAATCACTATGCATACTACATGTACTATAGTTCAAGTACTTGTATATGGCCTTAGGTGAATTACATAGTCAGAAGAGACTTGAAAGTTTATAGAGATAAAAGTTGTTTGAGCACATCAATATAAGCAATTTGTGGCATCTTTGCTCTTATTACTCTTATGGAGTTTATTATATTCAGGCACAAGGTAGTCCACACACGCATACTGAGCAAAGAGCTAACTATATTAAAAAGCAAGGATTTCCTTCTTATCTCTAGAAGGCTGTCAAAGAAAGTCATTAATATTAAATTTGAAGCTTTATAATATCCAGGTAGTTGGGAAATCTTTTCTCAACATCTGTTTTAGCAAGTAAGGATTATTGAATCCATTTCAGTCAATTTCTCATTTCAAAACAGACAGCAATGGAGTTAATAATTTCAAATATCACTTTAAAATGTGAATAAATTGATATTGATGGGGGGCATGGCTTTTCATTAGTCAATCATTCTTAAAAATTGAAAGAGCTGTTTTCTATATGAAAAGTAACCAAACTCAGGAAACTGGTCAGAGATGATAACAAATAGTAGGAAATAGTTCAAAGATTTTTCTTTTCCTTGTGCATTTCTCTTACCTGTTATGCTTACATCCTTCCATTATATATATATATATATATATATACATATATATAGATATATGTATATATATATATATATATATTCTAAATATCTATCTCTATCTATCTATCTATATCTGACTTTGTATTGATCTACACATAGACTTTAAGGTATCAGCAGAAATCCACTCTATTCTCTGGTGACCAAAACCACAAGTATATTAATTCAAATATTAATTTGATTTTAAATTTATTCAATTGGGCTGTGTGATTGAATTTAATAAAATGGGTAATGACAGCTTACTTCTGAAAGTGAAACATTCTTGATTATTTTTTTTGCCTGTGGTAACCCTGTCTTACTATAAGCATGACCTTGGATATTCCACCTGAATATTTTTTAGACCTTTGCTCAATTCCCACACTTCCTTTAGATCTGTCTAATATAAAAAAAACACATCATACTTGACTAAAGCATACACAATGCACTATAGTCATTTTAAGAAGGGCAACATTTTATTGCCCTTTTGAAGTAGGGTGAAAGGGTATGTCGTCTATATGGTGTCGCTAGTGAAACTGCCATTTAAAAAAAAAAAAAAAACACAAATTTATACCACGCCCCAGAGAATCTGTCTAAACACGTGGAAGGTAGAACTTTAACACAGAAAATGATTTCAAAGTCACAGTCCTGATTTCACAATCTTGAATTACTGTTGATTTTCTCTAGCATTTTCTGATAGTTAGTTCCAATGGGACTTGCCAAGGGGCTGTAACACATTTCTCAGGTTAGCTCTTACAAGCTCCTTCTACTTATAGGTGGGCAAAAGTAATTTCTTAAGGCTGGCCTTAAAAAAATGTTCTCAAATTCTACCCCACCCAGTCTTTTTCCCCCTGATATATATCACTTTCTAGTTTGTCTTTAGCTATTACAGAAAAGAAATTTTGGAAGAGGTAGACATGGTGGAGCTCAAAGGAATAAAGGTGTTTTTTCCACTCTTGCTTAACAATGTGTAGTAACCTTGAGAAGATAAACATATTGCTTCTGCAGTATTTTAAGCTAAAACAATGGCCTTAAAGTATTGCAAAGAATGTATTCATTTCAATTAATTTCCAAGAATGTATCAATTCAATTCCAAACTACTACCTGGAATTCTTGATGTCTTTAGATGTATAACCTCATGGACTATAAAAGTGAAAAACTAAATAAACGTATAAAGGTAATCTAGATATATACTTTTATTGTTTGATTTATTGAATGTTCACTTATTTTTTGACAGAGACAGAGTGTGAACAGAGGAGGGGCAGAGAGAGAAGGAGACACAGAATCCGAAGCAGGCTCTAGGCTCTGAGCTGTCAGCACAGATTCCACATAGGCCTGGAACTCACGGACCGCGAGATCATGACCTGAGCCGAAGTTGGCCGCTTAACCGACTGAGCCACCCAGCTGCCCCATTGGCTAATGTTTTTGGTAAACAATTGTTGTATATCAATATTTATCAAATATATTCAATACTAGAAGGTAAATACATGTAAGACACCTAATAGGAAAAAAAAAAGCTTTCATGCCAATAGGAGAGTCAGAAGATAAACATCTAATACATAATAGCGTATGAACGTGGGCTGAATTGTAAGAGAAAATTACGTTGCGTAAGGACTAAAATGTAGGGAAATTGCAGTAGATGGGGCAAGAAGTAATACTACTATGTAATTTGTTTTTATTTCCCATTCTTATGAATTTTACATTCTGTAACAAACTTAGTATGCTTCCATTAATGTCATTGTCACTTCTGTGAGTAACTTAAATGCTAATATTTCCATTGACTAAGCTATCCTACTAACCACATGCCATGGATATACATGGAGTGAAATACATAATATATGTAATGCATAAAGAAAACAAGTAAATAGTATTTGTTCAAACATAGGCAAATATCACAATTTGGACAAGAGAAAACAAAGAGCAAAATCAATCAACAGTAAAATGAGTACTTTTTTAAAATATTGAATCAATTTATTTTAGATATGTTTGAAACATGTTTTAACATGATCACAGCTTTGCTTCTCTGCATTTAGTCAGTAATTATGATGCTGTAGAAACATGCTAAACACTAATTTTGTTTCATTTTAGATATGTTTAGATGCATGTTTTATATCTATTCAATTTTAACTTAAGTAATTTCATGATTAATTAAAGATATGTCATATCATATGGTATTATTTACTGCCACTTTCTTCTAAACAAATTAATTGTACCTTATAACTATCATGAAAGTGTCTTTTTTTTTAAATGATTGATTCTTAGGTTTATGTGACAAAGAAAACATCGCAAATGTAGGGCTATTAAAGTTTGTGAGTTGTAAAGAGTTACTATGTAATTTATTGCAGAGTGACAGAGAAAGGAAAAGGCAGTATGTGAGACAATGATTCATCTCTAAGCTCACGCTGAAACCACAACTTGCAGAGGTGACTCTAAGCTGAAAGACTTAATATATTATCAATACTAGATGCTGAGCTATGGGGATCACCACTGAAGCCAAACATGACATGTAGTGATCAGTGAGAAAGCTGCTGATCATTGCAAGCTGAGTTTTCTTTATGCTTAGTTTTGAATGAGTCAGGACTCTTTCTCATATTCTTCTCACATAATCTTTCTCATATATATTCTCATATAATCAAGTAAGGATTATATATAGGTATGGATATGTTAGCAAATATGTATATAAGTATATATTCTAAGATAATGATTATTTAATCCTAATAGCCAATGTTTCTCTTTAGTTTTTGAAATGTGATTTATCTTGAGTCACCTTCAAATAAAGGTATTAACAAAGAAATAGCACAGACACCTATGTCTTGATTCCCTCTCTCTCTCTCTCTCTTTATTTCTAGGGAAAGAGAGTACATAATCGGGGGGGGGAGGGGTAGAGGGAGAGAGATAGAGTCTTTTATTTTAATGTTTATTTACTTTTGAGAGACAGAGGAAGACAGAGTGTGAGCAGAAGAGGGGTAGAGAGAGAGGGAAATGCAGAATCTGAAGCAGGCTCCAAGCTCTGAGCTGTCAGCACAGAGCCCTATGCGGGGCTTGAACTCACAAACTGTGAGATCATGACCTGAGCTGAAGACAGATGTTTAACTGATTAAGACACACAGGTGCCAAGAGAAAGAGAGACAGAGAATCTTAAGCAGGCTCCACACTCAGCATGGAGCCAGACCCAGAACTCGGTCCCATGACACTGGGATTATGACCTGAGCCGAAATCAAGAGTCAGATGCTGAACCAACTGAGCCAGCAGCCACCCCAATATCTTGATTATTTTTAAGGTTACATGTCTGTTGCTCTTCAGCTCTGTTCTATGTAGTATATTATTTTATGAATGGAGAATTCACTAGTCTTTGTACTAGTGTACTTCAGTAATTTTTATGTGGCAATATCTTACTCATTAGATTTCTGGCAATATATATTACCTGGAACAAAGCCAGAAAACAAGATTTATTAGAGAAGATATATCTACAAAAGGGAAAATGACCATCACAAAGTCTGTGTAGGGAAATTATAAAACTATTACCCATTTACCTGCAGGTTAGAGTATACTACTGAGGATTATTATAATATTAAGCTTGTTGAATTCACATGCTTTGTTGTCAGATTTGCCCAGACAACTTTAAAAGTTTTCAGCTGAAACGGTGCAAAGAAAGAAATAGATAGTGAAAGAAATGGACTGAACAAATAGAAATTAAAGGGAACAGCAACAGAGACATATGGAACTTAATTTATAAATCCTTCTGGGGGCACCTGGTGCCAGGCAAAAAGACCTGCACACCTTACTATTTTCTGAAAACATTATGGTAATTGAAATTTGTAAGATTATATAAATTCTTCATTGAAGGAAGGTTAATGGTGGATTAGTCAATTTAAAGAACACATGACAACTTTCATTCTATTCTAAATATATGTGTATAATATCATTTCACTAAAACCGTGCTTATAGAGATAAGGTATGGATATCAGAAACTTGACTAATTAGATTAACACAGATCTAGATAGCAAGATGAAAGTAGACTATTGTAGAAACTAACATAAAATAAAACCTTGGTTTGCGAGCATAATTCGTTCCGGAAACATGCTTAATCCAAAGTGCTTGTATATCAAAGTGAACTTCCCCACAAGAAACAGTGGAAACTCAGATGATTCATTCCAAAACCCAAAAGTATTCACATAAAAATGGTTACAATACTGTAAAATAATACAAAATAACAAAGAAGATACAAAATATAAAGAAGAATAAACAAATCAACCTACACTTACCTTTGAAAATCTTTGTGACTGGTGTGAGAGAGACAAGAGAGAGGAGGGTTATTGTGTAGGACGACTTTCACTATCACCAACAAAATCACTGCCAGCTATTGACTCAATGGAATCTTTTCATTTTCATGCAACTTTAACAAGAAAACTATCTAATGACACTTGCTTTGGCCTCTTTTCGAGGATTATGCATAAATGTGACATTGCATTGTCATTAAACAGATTCATCACTCATACTACTACAGCCTTCTTTGGGTGGTGCTTTTCTACACAATTTTGCAGTTTCCCACATTTTACACATCTCCCTAATCTCATTTGAAGTTAGGGATTCCTCCACCTTTTTTCTCCGCCTCCTCTGCAGAGGCGATCTCCATAAACTCTTGTTGTTGCTCATAATTCAACACTCGGATGCAATAGTCAGATACCAGTGTGGGCACCTTCCAATGTTCTGAAAAAATCACTAGTTTCTGCCAAGCCATGGCCTGAGACCAAGCATCCGGTCATGGGAGACGATCACCCACAATCGTGCAGCAAGAGAGAGAGAGAAGAGCAATGATCTCAATTATGATCATGTGACATTTGGCATCACATACTACTCTTATTGCAAGACATCGCTCGTTTATCAAATTAAAATTTATGAGAAAGGTTTGCTTGTCATGCAGAATACTCACAGAACAAGTTACTCACAATCCAAGGTTTTATCATAAAATAAAATGGGGGTGCCTGGGTGGCTCAGTCAGTTAAATAAAAAGGGGGCACCTGGGTGGCTCAGTTCATTAAAAATATGACTTTGACTCAGGTCATGACTCACAGTTCATGAGTTTGAGCCCCGTGTTGGACTCTGTGCAGACAGCTCAGAGCCTGGAGCCTGCTTCGGATTCTGTGCCTCCTTCTCTCTGCATCTCCCCTGTTCACACTTTATCTCTCTCTCAAAAATAAATAAATATTTAAAAAAAATTTTAATTAAATAAAATACAATACATTTTCTATCTTACATAGTAATATTTTAGGTTTATTTATTTATTTTGAGAGAGAGAGTGCAAGGGAGGGGCAGAGAGAGAGAGAGAGAGAGAATCCCTAGCAGGCTCTGCACCATCAGCAAGGAGCCCAATGTGGTCCTTGAACTCACTAATCATGAGATTATGACCTGAGCTGAAATCTAGAGTTGGATGCTTAACAGACAGAGCCACCCAGGCACCCCAATAATGGCTGTATTTTGACTTTGAGTTACCAAGGTGAAACAGAGTGAAGAAAATTCCTGTTTAGTAATCTCTTATGTCCTATCCATTAGTAACTAAGATTTTATCAAAATTGCACACATCATAAAAGTTACATATTTAAAACAGTTAAATTCATAATGTTTTTACTTTCTTTTTTCAATTTTTATTTTTATGTTGGACTTTTTGGACAGTGATTATTTTTTCTACCAGCAGTACCTACTGAATTTCAGCACAAATACCCTTTAAAAAATCTTATAATGGGAGGTGGTAAGTAAATGTTCATTAAATAGATATTGACAATCATTATATATCAATCACTCATCATTTAAAAAAGAGCTTGGTGAAAAATTTATTGGAAGGTAATCTTCCATTAATATACTATGTTAAGATTCTTTTTACTGTCTTGTCCTTCCCCCCCCCCCCTTTCTTTCCTTTTCTTTTAGGTTGCTGCAATTAATGTAAAGGACTCCAAGAACCCCCTTGAATCTCAGATCTTTGTTATGTATTTTATGTAAAAGAACTGGTTTGGTTTATTTTCATTTTGTTTTCAGGTCTTCCAACAATGAGGTGTTAACAATGGTTGGTAGCTTAGGTACTGATTTACCAGTATACAAGAATACAATAAAATGTTTCTGGTAATAAAACCCAAAACACAGCAAAATTCATTTTCAAAATCACTGCATACATCCTAAGTTGATAAATGATTTTTAGTTCTTCCTGCTTCTATTTCATGAAACTGTTAGTGCTTTTCTTACCAGTTCTGCCAACATGGAAGGACATTTTCTTTACATCAGTTTCCTACAGCCAATTTTTAGATACAAAGAGACAGAAGTGGAACTCATCTTTTATCCAAGCATTTAATATAGTTTCTTGCATTTGGTAGGGCCTCAGGAAATGATGAATTAATGGATGTGTTTAGAAATAACAAAGTAATTTTTTTAAAAGTCTTAATTATGTTGTTTATATCCTACATTTTATGTGGAAATTGAGCCTAGAAAATTGTGTTCGTGAATGTCAAATTTGATACGTATGTTTTATCCATTCCATGCTACAAACTACAAAGTAATCTGGTATACATAAGGTCTGACTTGTTCACACTCATTTCCCTCTGAAACTTCACATAAGGTCTTATTTTTGTCATTTCTAATCAATTGCATTACATTTAAATTAAGAAGAAGCATAAAAGCATATATTTGCCTTTCTCTCAGTTAAGGTGTCTACATATCTGAATGTACTTTCGTGTATCCTTTTGAGTATGTAATTCTATATCTTTTTTATTTTAAGTATTTACAGATTATTCATATTCAATGAATTCTAACTGTTTTTACGCACGGCTACACCAAATAAATGCAATTCAATTACATTAAATATTCATAGACTGTTGCATAAAATGTATGCATGGATTGAAATACATGGTCATGATTTGGCCTTTGTTATAATTTATGTATTTTATTGGCCCTAATCATAATTTTTGCAGTGATTAAAGTATTTCTAAATGGTAGCTAGAGGCTATCAGATGTTTACACTTAGGAAATTTTGTTTTATCTATTTTACAAAGGAATTGTTTTAATGCAACAAAGAACTAATTTGCCGTATTTATACCTAGTATTCTGGGTGTCATACCCTAGCTGTCCAAGTTGAACAATATGCTGCTGCTAATTAAAGAAAAAAAGTGAAAACGATTTATTTGAGATTCCTGTGGCTTTCTAAGAGGAAGCCAATATTTGATTACTGATACAGACTGGAAAAAGGAAAAGTAACTCAGTTGACCTCACCCTAACACCAGACTCCTGCAGAGCATGGAAACACCATTCGTTCTTCAAACGACTTTGGGTTTCTTTTATTTTTATTGCTGACTTGCATACCCCTCCTTCCCTTCTAGATCCCTCTGGTTGAGGCACCCTGTCCTAAGCAGAAAAGTCATGTCTCTCTGGTGAGACAAGGTTTGTCCTTACTTATTTGGTATGTCCAGTATATAACATATATATCATAGTTCCTTGGACACCTTATTTATTAAGTGGAAAAATGAATGTCCCTACAGGACTCATCTGATTCTTGCAAACATAAGTAAGTTCTTTACACATATGAACTAATTTAATTTTTTGTTTATTTGTTTGTATATTTATTTATTTTCAGAGGAGGGAAGAGGGGCAGAGGGAGAGGGGGAGAGAGAGAGAGAGAGAGAGAGAGAGAGAGAGAGAGAGAGAATCCCAAGCAGGCTCCACACTGTCAGTGCAAAGCCTAATACAGGGCTCAAACCTGCCAACCATAAGATCATGACATGAGCTAAAGTCAGACACTTAACTGACTGAACCACCCAGGAGCCCCTAATTCTCTTTTTAAGATTTTATTTTTAAGTGACCTCTGCACACAATGTGGGGCTCAAACCTACACCCCCAAGATCAAGAGTCACATGCTCCATCTACTCACCCATCCAGGCACCCCTGAACTCATTTAATTCTTGACACTGTCCTACTGTTATTTTCTAGATGAGGAAATTTACACAGTAAGTTTCAGAGAAACTTAAAAAACAATCTTAGAGTTATTTTTGATATGCAATTAGCTTACTAATCTTTTGATATTATCATGTAAGTATCTGTCCTATATCTTTTCTTCTGTCATCTGCAGGGCTACTGACTTATATATGAACACTTTGGATACTTTTACACAAGTGTATTTCCTTAAATATTAGTGGCTATTATTTAACAAGAAAGTACATTATTTTTTTTTTAATTTTTTTTTTCAACGTTTTTTATTTATTTTTGGGACAGAGAGAGACAGAGCATGAACGGGGGAGGGGCAGAGAGAGAGGGAGACACAGAATCGGAAACAGGCTCCAGGCTCCGAGCCATCAGCCCAGAGCCTGACGCGGGGCTCGAACTCACGGACCGCGAGATCGTGACCTGGCTGAAGTCGGACGCTTAACCGACTGCGCCACCCAGGCGCCCCGAAAGTACATTATTTTTAAAAAGTACATTTTGAAAATTCCTACTTAGAAAAAGTTAAACTTCCGCATGCATGGGAAGGCTCCTAGGAACTCTAATAGAACATCTATTTTGAATCCCTGAGGCAAATATGAAATGTAAACACTTGTCTGAACAATAGATTATAGTCTGGAAAATGGATTATGGATATGGACAAAGGCTAAAATCATAACGAATAGGTGGAAAATTGTTGCCCTAATCAAAGCAATCAATCCTGAGAGCCTAACTTAAATTGGTAACAGAGGAGGAGAAAATTCAAAAGTGATTAAGTAGGTAAAACCAAACAAAAAGAATCATAGATTATTGCTGATGATAATGAAAGAGAGACACAGACTAGCTTGAGATATTAAGCGATATGGTAGAGTCATTCAGCATTATACGGGGCCTGTGAAGAAGAGAATGTTTTGTAGGAGAAACTGAAGCCTCAGTTTTAGATTTGTATTTTGACTTCTTATGAGATATCCAAGGAGAAGGGTGATGTGCCCCGATTCGAGAGACCCCCCAAAAACAAACCACCAGAGTCCAGAGCCAAAGCCAAGCGGCAAGGGTCGTTTATTGCAGGTTCGAACCCGGTCCTCCGTGCATTCGTTGCTGGTGACACAAGAGTCCCCGAGCAAGGATCTTACAGATTCTTTTATAGACAGGCACAAACAAGTTAGGGATTTTTTTGAGGTTACAGAGTTGTTATAGGCTGACATTTAAATTTGAATGCTCAGCAGAACTTGATTGGTTCCCTCCTTTATTTCAAACCATTCAGCAGAACTTGATTGGTTCCCGCCTTTATGTCAGACCACGACTGGGCGCACCCTGGCTGGTTTCCGGAACGGCGGGGGAAGGGAAAGATGTTTGCAGTTGTGAGTACACCTGGTAATTTTTCTCTTAGCCTCTCAAGGGACGTGAAAGATAGATCCAGTGCTTAAGAGAGTAACCTGAAAAGGAGATTCCTATTTGGCCAACAGATGAGGTTGTGATACCTTTGGAGTAACCGTGCTCACCCGGGGAGAAAAAGTAAGAAGATGAGAGTCACAGCCACTAGACGCAGTGGCTTCCGGATGAAGCAGTGTGTGGTAGAAGCCATGCACAGAAATAGAACAGAGTTTCTCTTTGTTGTATTTCAGTAACTAGGAAGGGCAGCAATACTCAGGATGAAAACTTGTTTAAGTTTTATGATCATCAGAACGTGGAATTTAAACTAGATTTTAGGGGCGCCTGAGTGGCTCACTTGGTTAAGCGTCCGACTTCGGCTCAGGTCATGATCTCACGGTCTGTGAGTTCGAGTCCTGCGTCAGGCTCTGTGCTGACAGCTCAGAGCCTGGAGCCTGCCTCAGATTCTGTCTTCCTCTCTCTCTGCCCCTCCCCCACTCGTGCTCTGTCTCTCTCAAAAATAAAAACATAAAAAAAAAATTTAAACTAGATTTTAATAATTTTTAAGCATCTCCTTACTCCTTTGAGATAGATATGAAAATTAGGTCCCAATGATGCTGATAATTATATAAAATTTGAAACTGTATTGTTATACATTACTACTTTTGAGTTTTCACTATTTTATAATTTTAAGATATTAGTTAAAATATCACGTGCTATATGATCACGGCACAGATTCTTCCAGAACCAATCTCTGTGCTGCCACTGCATTGATTATATCACCTAGAAGCCCAAAATATCGAGGCAAAAAAGAGCTTCTGCATCATATGTAGAGTTAAATGTGCTATACTATTTATGCGTGTAAATTGTAGACATCTTATTCTATCAGGAGCCAGTTTAAGACTCCGCTTACATGAAATATAAGCAAAGAGCTCGCTAAAGTCGTTGTTACAAGCTTTTTCACATTTATGAAAGGGAAAATGAATTCTAAATTCTTTCTGTGACCCTAAATAAGATAATACACAATGCCTAGGGGAAGGAAATAAGAAACAGAATTAAACAGTGAATTTTTTCTAAGAGAAATTCAAAGTAATTTGAAAGAGACTGAGACTGTAACAAGACAGCAGTTCTCCAATGTATTTGTTTCTGTAATTTGCCTCAAATAAGTTTTTTCTTTTCTTAATTGGACTTAAAAGTGAAATCTTTTATAAACAGAAGTAAAGTTTGCTTCAGCATTAAAATAAAATGCAGCTATGGGTTCTCAGCAGGTATTTTAGTGTGTTTCTATAGAAGCAGTTTATGAGTCAGAGGCATAGTCATGCAAATAAGATTAAAAACAAAACCTTGCCTACCCCTGCTTATTTGGCTTTTCTACAAGTTGGTTTTTTTTTTTTTTTTCTTTTCTTTTTTTCTTCTCTCCTCCTCTTCCCCAAAATGATCATGAATCTGGAATTTGGGCTGAGTTACTCACAAATCACAATACTAAAACATCTAGTAAAAGTGAAAATTTGCTTCATCATCCCAAACATTCAGGGTTTTGTTTTTTTTTTTTTCAGACTTAATTTTTTTAGTGCAGTTTTAAGTTTACAACAAAATTGAGACAGAGGTACAAAGATTGCCCAAAAATACCTCCCCCATTATCAACACTCACCAAAATGGTATATTTGTTACCAAGGAAAAGCCAGCATTGACACAGCATATTTTCCTTAGAGTTCATAGTTTATTTTAGGGTTCACTCTTGGTGGTTTTCAGGCACTTCTTTGATGAGTCCTCTATAATATTTCTACTATTTTAGAAAAAATTTTTAGTGTTTTTATTTATTTCTGAGAGAGAGAGAGAGAGAGAGAGAGAGACCAAGCAAGCAGGGGAGGGGCAGAAAGAGAGGGAGACACAGAATCTGAAGCAGGTTCCAGTCTCTGAGCTGTCAGCACAGAGCTTACGTGGGGCTCAAACCCACGAACTGTGAGATCATGACCTGAGCCAAAGTTGGACACCCAACTGACTGAGCCATCCGGGTGCCCCATATTTCTACTATTTTTGTGTCAAAGCCCTGTCTTTGGTAACTTGTATTTTCTAACAAAATGATTTCTTCAACAAATCAATACTTATTGAACATTTTTTTAAACAACTTACTCTAGAAGGCACTATACAGAAATGAATCAGATCCAAGAATCCTGTTTCCCACCAATGGATATGTGATGTGCACATAGATAATTACAATGACAGAGAGTATGTCCAAAGTGCCCTAAAGGAAGTGTGCATCAAGTATCTTAGAAGTCAAAGGAGAGAGACTGTGTCCTTTGTTTATTTGAGAATGAGATGAGGATGTTTAAAAAACCCATAAAGAGAAGCTACAATATTAGCTGAGTTTGGAAATAATAATTCACTTATAAAACAACAACAAAAAGAGTATTATGACAATTACAAACATAGCTAACACTCCAATAAAATACTGTTAGAATGCACTTCATGAAAATATTGAAAAAACTTTAATGGTTTCTATCAGCTATCAAATGACATTGAAGACATTTAAGATTTAATGACATTCAAAATTTTCCATAAGTTAGTCTCCATAAAAAAATAGTCTATTTACAACCATATGATTCCATTTTTTACCTCCTACATGATATTACTGATTTTTCTCTGATATTTTCATCTCAGTGAACTTGTTTCCAAGTTTTAAGCCAGTGTCTGAATATGCAAAACATCGGTTCGATATTTCCTTGCCCTGTAGCCTTATAATCCTGAGTAGCCGGTGTCCAAGTAGCCGCTGTCACTTAGCCTGGATTAAACCAAAGTGAGGGGTGCCTGGGTGTCTCAGTCGGTTAAGCATCCAATTCTTGAGCTCCACTCAGGTCATGATCTCACAGGTTTGTGGGATTGAGCTCTGTGTCGAGCTCTGCGCTGACAGCGAGGAGCCTGCTTTGGATTCTCTCTCTCCCTCTCTTTCTGCTCCTTTTCTGCTTGCTTTGTCTCTAAAGAATAACTAAATAAACATTTAAAAAAAACCCAAAGTCAAAACCCATCTATCATTCCAAGAATATGCGAAATATTCATAGAATTTATTGAAACATGATTCAATCTACTTATCTCAGAAAGCAAACCCACTTAACTAAAGAGCCTGGCTCACCACAGATATACTGAGCACTTGTTTTAAAATAAGGCTGAGGTAACGAAAGAAAGAAAGAAGGAAAGAAAGAAAAAAAGAAAGAGAAGAAAGAAGGAAAGAAAGAAAGCAAAGGAAGAAAGAAAGAAAAGAAAGAAAGAAAGAAAGAAAGAGAAAGAAGGAAGGAAAGAAAAAGAAAGAAAGAAAGAAAAAAAGAAAGAAAGAAAGAAAGAAAAAGGAAGAGAAAGAAGAAAGGAAAACAAAAATGAGGCTGAGATCTCCAAAGGCAAGAAGCCAAAGATGATTCTTTCTCACTGAAACATTTATCAGAAGTATAAAAGCATTTGACTTATTCTGGAACACCAAAATATAATAGGGCAAATGTAATCGTAGATGAAGAAGATTCTATGTAACCCAGTCTTTTCTAGTTACTTTAGATTTTCTTAACTTTGTTATGATAAAATGAACATTAGGGACTAATTTAAATAAAATTGAAATGTTAATGATAATTGTTTCAGTTGTATACAATAATTACCTTTTTTTTGGTCCAGAAAATGAAAAGAAAAAAAAAAATAACTGTCTTAAATAATTATTATAATGATATAATGTGTATTTGAATGTTTGAATATTTACTTATTTTGATCAAAGGTTTCTTGAAACAACATTCTTCGTGGTGACTTAGAACCATGTTAGGATTGATGAGTATTAAAGGCAACTTTTTGTGTGCTCTGAACACAGATATTTTATTTCATAAATAATTTTAAATTACTTTCATAATTTATCAAATCAATACAATTATATATTTGAAAATAAAAGCATGTTAACTTCTGAAATGTGGACAGACAATATTAGCCCGTTAATGTAACAAACCAAACAAGTAAGACAATTTGCTGTTGGTGAGAGACCACACAGGATGAAAGTAGAAGTAAAGAAAATGCTATAAATCAGATTTAAAACACCTGAGGATCATTTCAGTTAAACTGGTCCTAGATTATCTGAATGCAGATTTGTTTTTTTCTAGAGGAGAAGGGATGTGTAAGAATTTTGCAGAAATATATTTTTGTTGTTGTTATGAGTAATAGTCTCTCAAAAGGTCTGTAACACTTTACAATTTCCATCTGTTGACCATTTAAATGCTCTAAAAGCAACATAATCTAAATGGAGCTTTGAGTAGCTTTAATTCATTTTGCAACAGGGTGAAACATAAGTTTCATATTTACTGGGAATCAACTTTATGCTATAGACACAAAATTAAAAGCTATTACCATTGAGATACTTACATTCCAGTGGGAGAGATGACATATTCATATTCATGTAATTGTATGAGACCTTTGATATTCTTTAGCAAGGTGTCTAGACTTTGTTTTTACAAAATGTTTAATAAAGAAATGCTGGTTTCAAGACTTCTCCCAGTACTTAGATCTGAAGTAAGAAACATCTTTTCTATATATGGTTCCATGCTAGTATTCAAAATGTGGTCCAACCTTTCCTGGGCTTCCCTGAACTTTCAGGGACTCTGCAAGGTCAAAACTGATTTTGTCACAATACTAATACAACATCATCTGTCTATTTCACGCATTCCCTCATGAATATATAGTGAATTTTCTACAGACTATATCACTACCGATTGAATGCAGAAGTAGATAAGAATCTAGACATCTTCTATTAAGACAGACATTACAGAAATTTGCAAACATGTAAAAAAAATAAAACTGCTTTTTTCAATCATTTATTGGCTTAGAAAATAGTTATATTTTCTGTATGCCGAACTAATAAATAGGTAAACATATAGATAAATCTAAGTGATTATATAAAATAATCATAAAATCTGTTATTTGGGATTAAAAAAAGATTAAAGTCCTAGACAAAAATAAAATAAAAAGGGGAAAATAATTTGTAAAGCATTATTATGTCTACTAGCTTACTCTTTAGAATGAGTGGAAAAATGGTTAACTTTAGATTTCATTAAAAATTTTTTTAATGTTTATTTATTTTTGAGAAAGAGAAAGAGAAACAGAGCAGGAGCAGAGGAGGGACAGAGAAAGAGCAAAACACAGGATCTGAAGCAGGCTCCAGGCTCCCAGCTGTTAGCACAGAGCCTGATGCAGGGCTCAAACCCATGAACCGAGAGATCATGATCTAAGCCGAAGTCAGACGCTGAACCAACTGAGCCACCCAGGCACCCCTAGATTTCATTTTTTTGTGAATTTTATAGGTAAACTCTAATTGATTAATTCCCAATTTATTAAGAAAATGGGTGGAGGAAAAGAAAACAATCTGTATAATAACAAAATGAACAGTGAAGAGAAAAATTATGACTGAATAAAAAAAGACAGTTGCATGCTGTATGAATAGTGAAAAGACAAGGACAGAATGTGAGGAAATGTTTACAGATCATAGATTTAATAAACATCTGGTACCCAGAATATATAAAGAACATTTAAATTCAGTAGCAAAGAAAACCTTATTTTTAAATGGTCAAAAGTCTTGATTAGACATTTTCCCAGAGAAGATACATAAATGGCCAATAAGTACAGAAAATATTCTCAACACCATTAGTCCTTAGGGACATGCAAATCAAAACCTACAGTGAGGTGCTACTTTATACCCACTAGGATGGCTATGTAAAAAAATGGAAAATTACAAGAGTTGGCAAAGATATGGAAAATTCTGTTCCTTCATACATTGAAGGTGGGAATATAAAATGGCTCACTCGGGAAAATATTGGTGGTTCCTCAAAAAGTAAGAATAGCTTTCTGACCCAGCAATTCCAGTCATATATATATATATATATATATATATATATATATATATGTATGTGTGTATACACACATATATATACACATATATAACTGATATGGTTGAAAACAGGTTTTTGAACAAACATGTACATACATATGTTTGTAGCAGCACCAATCACAACAGTCAAAAGGCTATGCCCCAAATGTCCATCAGGAAATGAATGGAAAAACAGATTGTGGTGTACACTTAACATGGTATATTATTTAATCTTAAAAACAGTGAAGTACTGGGGTGCCTGGGTGGTTCAGTTGGTTGAGCCTCCGACTTCAGCTCAGGTTCTTGGGTTCAAGGCCTGCATCGGGCTCTGTACTGACAGCTCAGAGCCTGGAGCCTGCTTCTGATTCTATGTCTCCTTCTCTCTCTGCCCCTCCCCCACTCATGATCTTACTGTCTCTCTCAAAAATAAACATTTAAAAAAAGAGTGAAGTACTGATACATATTATGACATGGATAAGTCTCAAAAACATTATACTAAATGAAAGAAGCCAGACAAAATATCACATATTATATGACTCTATTTACATGAAGTATTCAAAATTGATAAAGCCATAGACAAATAATGAAGATTGGTGAATGCCAAAGATTAGTGATAGAAAGAAAGAAGACAACAGCTGTTTAAAGTGTTAGATTCGCTTTCTGGGTGATGAAGATATTTTGAATTAGATACGTCGAGATGGTGGTCGTGCAACACTGTGAATGTACTAAACATGACTAGGCTGTTCATTTAAAAATTATTAATTTTGGGGCGCCTGGGTGGCGCAGTCGGTTAAGCGTCCGACTTCAGCCAGGTCACGATCTCGCGGTCTGTGAGTTCGAGCCCCGCGTCAGGCTCTGGGCTGATGGCTCGGAGCCTGGAGCCTGTTTCCAATTCTGTGTGTCTCCCTCTCTCTCTGCCCCTCCCCCGTTCATGCTCTGTCTCTCTCTGTCCCAAAAATAAATAAAAAACGTTGAAAAAAAATTAAAAAAAAAAATAAAAAATAAAAATTATTAATTTTACATTATGTTAATTTCACTTTAATTTAAAAAAATATTTAGGGAAGCACAGGTGGTTCAGTTGGTTAAGCCTCCAACTTTGGCTCAGGTCATGACCTCATGGGTTGTGACTTTGAGCCCTGTGTTGGGCTCTGTGGTAACAGCTCCCAGCCTGGAGCCTGCTTCAGATTCTGTGTCTCCCTCTATCTCTGCCACTGCTCTGCTTGTGCTCTGTCTCTCTCTCTCAAAAATAAATAAATTAAAAAATAATAATAATAAAGTAAAAATAAAAAAATAAAAATGTTTAAAAGGGGCATCTGGGTGGCTCATTTGGTTAAGTGTCTGACTCTTGATTTTGGCTCAGATCATGATGTCACAGTTCTTGAGACTGAACCCTGCATAAGGCCCTTTGTTCACAGTGTGGAGCCTGCTTGAGATTCTCTCTCTTTCCCTCTCTCTCTGTACCTCCCCCACTCACTATTTCTCTCAAAATAAGTGAATGCACTTTAAAATATGTTTAAAATAAAAACAGCAAAAACAAAACTAGTTGCTTCAGATGCAAAACTGTACAAGATGAATCTTTTACAGGCCGTATCTCCATTGGCAATTTTTCTTCTCGAGAGACTAGAAATGCCAAATCTCAGGTATCTCTATGAGCCAACTGAATCAGTCTGAGTTTTAAGAATGCTGCCAGGTAAGTCATGTGTGATTTAACATTTGAGAAGAACTGCTGGATGGCATTGCTGCAGGAATTGATTTGTGAATCACATAACCTTGGGATATTATTTAATTCACATATTTCAATGTATGACATTGTTTTCATATTAAAGGTAATGCAAATAGATTACCACAGTGTTTCCCAACTTGTTAAATCATAATAATCTGGGAAAGTAAGTTTACATATTGATAAATAGGACATCTGTCTGGAAATTCTTTAGGTCTGGGATTTATGCAAGCTTAAAAACATTTGTATCAAGGGGTGCCAGTGTGGCTCTGTCAGTTGAGCATCCTACTCTTGATTTTGACTCAGATCATGTTCACAGAATCCTGGGATTGAACCTCATGTTGGGCTTCATGCTGATCATGGAGCCTGCTTGGGATTCTCTCTCTGTCCCTCTGCCCCTCTTCCCTGCTCGTGCTCTTTTTCTCTCTCTCTGTGTAAAAAAAAGAAAAAAAATAGTGTATTGACTAGAAATGATAATGTAAAATGATCTGTATTCACAAATGGCATGATCTTATATTTAGAAAATCACGAAGAATGCTCCCACTTAAAAAAAAATGAATAGAATTAATAAACACATTGAGAAAGTTTTCAGGATACAACGTTGATACAAAAAAATTGTGTACTACCAGTGAACATGCCAAAAATAAAACTAAGAAAACAATTCAACTTATAAGAATATCAAAATAAATAAATACTAAAGACTAAATTTAACAGTGCAAGATGAACACTCAAAACTAAAAAAAAAAATAATTGAAAGAAATGAAAATTACAATAATGGAATGACATTGCTTGCTGTTTGTAATCAGAAAGGGAAACAAAGTAAAGGCAGATGTCTTTGCAGTATTCTGGTCCCTAAAATATTTAAAAATATGTATTGAAATGTAACTATAAAAAATCATACCAGAAATTCAAATATCAGTGGTTATAGTGATAACTACTAACGTTTCTGGAATATTAACACCATTGTTGTTCTTCATAAAGGGAGATGATTGCATGCGTGTCTCCCTCCAGGAGAGGGCATTGCGGCAAGGGTGATTATTTATATTACATACACACAAGTCATGATGTTGGTAGAACTGTTCTTTATAGATAGCAGTTTTCACAAATACACCAAGCATTTATTTGACAAATTAGTATTATTTCCTGTGTGTCGAAACAGAATTTGTGTAAAGGATGCAATAGTAACATTGAGGTCAATATTGCTTACTTCAATATTTCCAAGCAGAGACTTAGAATTCTCCAACATTTCAAAGCAGAGACTTAGAACTTTCAATGAACTGAAAACATTCTATCTGAAGGGGAAATCATGTGAAAGGTGGTTGAGTTCTTTTAATCTTCTGTCTTCTGCCAGGAAGGAATTGCCAAACTTCCATGTACAGGTTGAGTGGAGAATCTCCTAGGTATTTGGAGCTTGAAAGGTCCTGATTATGAATTCTAAGCAAGCCAAAAGCACCACTGGGAATTGCTCTTAATGTGTCTATAAGAAGGCACAGTTGGAATAAAATGATCTGTTGACAGTTGAGATAAAAAATTCAACTACAAATACAAAAATAAGATTTTTAAGCAAGTAGCAACATAGGAACTCTGAAATTTCAAAGTCTCAAAGAAACAGAAGAAACCAATTCAAAGCTAAGCAAGACAAAACTGTGCTTCTACTCTTAATATGTTATTTTATAATACTAAATAGTGCCATTACCAAAAGGGGGGGAGAGAAAGAGAGATATAGCTCTTCATAATATTCTATTGTTAGAAAATCAAGAAAATTGCAGAGGGAGAGGTGGTTAATTGAAAAGAGAAAGTGAAATGAAGGAGCAACTTATCTTAGTTTCAACAACCAGATCTACTTTGTAATGTCTATCTCACAATAAGATTCTACATAACCCTGCCATGAATAAGCCCATGGTTAAGGTTTATAACACTAAAAAAATGCTTCTACTCCAGCATCATGTTATATCAAATGGAAAACTTTCTACAATGCACAAGAAAAATCACTCTGATGAATACAGAAACAACCCAACAAAAGATAGCTAGTGGATCATTCTATGTTAACATGGAAAAAGTATTTTAAAGATTCATGGAGAATACAGGCTGTTTACTTAAGTAATCTGGATTTAGCTCTGCCAGTGTAACCACTTAGGTTTCTGGCTGCTGAAACACAATAAATATCTAAGAGAAAGACCAATGGCAGCAAAAATTAATAAACACAAAGATATGAGAGGAAATTAAAACTTATTCTTCTGGACACTGAAATGTGCAAAGTGTGCTAGTTAGCCTAGCATGCTCTAGAAAGCTGAATTCAAAGAAGGAGAGCTGAAAAGTAAAAATAGTATGCTAATTATCTATACAGATAATCCAAAGTGGCTAGAAATTGGTGTGTTCATCGACCACTGGAAGACAGCAGTAATTTTCTATCTTTGTCACATCATGATAGAGTAAATCGCTCACAGAACAGAATGGAATCTTACTCTCAAAAATAAAATCAGAGTTTATTGTTTGGTTATAATTCCAAGTACAACTGGCTGTTAGTATTCTGCAGGAGACTAATTTTTAAAAAAAATCATAGACACACAGACACACACACACACACACACACACACATTTCATAACATATACAAAGATTAAGGGGTCTCTGTATTACTTGGTTCACCAAAAGAGGGCAGTCAAGTTATTATATGTACTATATACTGCATATACAATGTATTATAAACAGAATATTGGGATTTTTACCTCCATGGAGTCCAAATATTTCAAGAGAATAAAAGACAATATTTAGACTTCGGGAAAATGGATCCCTTTGTTGATAAATTATATCTATGGGGAAAGAGCTCCCATTCAACTTTTATTGTCTTAGTCTTAAATATGAAGAGAAACTCTGGAATCACCAGATATCCAATAAATGCCTTTAATTTAAAAGATTAAAACCAAATAATCATCAAAAAATCTATAAGAAATAAAACACAAAGATCAAAATCTAAGATGAAATTGTCCTTTGACATAAAAAAAAAGATATTGCATTTATGTAACAGACAAGGTATTATAAATTTGGAATATTCTTGGTAATAAAAAGCGTTCTTGGCCCTTAAAAATATAACAGCAAAATTTAAAAATGTGTCACAGTACAGGAATTGAAATCTTCCAAAGTGGAGAGAAAACAAGAAGAAACAATTTCTGTTTCCATGAAGATGGAGTGGACATACATTTCTCTATTTCTCCAAGTAAATACAACTAAAACTCGGGACATTATATATGTTAAAAACAAAACAAAACCGAAAAGCAACTCTGAAAGGTGGAGAAGAGGCAGACCCATTAAGGACTTTGGGACCTGAAAAACGACATGGTGCTAAGTTCCCTACATTTTTTTTTTTTTTTTTTTTTTTGTCTCCTGCACTCCAAGGCAGATGTTGAAGAAACCATAAACCTGGATATTCTAATGGGTGTAGATGAATAAAGCTTCAACAAAAGCTGCTCTCTCTAGCCAAAAGACCAAAAAAAAAAAAAAAAAAAAAAAAAAGTAACCTAATGAGACAGTAAACTTTTAGGCAATTACTGCTCCACTTCAGCCAAATGTCCCAGAAGACCTATGGCCACACTTCCATTCACGTTGCCAAAAGCCAAGTGGGGAACCTAGACTTTTCTCCTTAACAAGCTGTAACAAGGTGCTCTAACCTCCAGGCACGGTGATTGCAGAGAAGATCAAGAAGGAAGCCAGAACTTTCATGTCTCCAGGGCAATGATGAGCAACCCTACTTCCAAAGATGGAGTCAAAGGAAATCATGTGAGGAACATACTTTTCTCCCCATATTGTAGTGATCAGGGACAGTCTCAAAGAAGGGCTAGTGGAGAATCAGTATTTTTACTCCATTTCTGTTGGAAGTAGTGTGGAGGCACTCCTATTCATCTCAAATAGGGAGGTATCAGTGGAAGCCTAGGATGGAGCTGAAATCCCTACCTCCCATAAGCCCACACTCCCAGTTGTCAACAGAGGCCAAGTAGAGAAGCTAGGCTGGTCCCCTACCTCATGTAATGAGGTGACACCCTCTCTTTCTCTGTCAAAGTGGTCTTAGAAAAAGCTAGTTAAAGCAAAAGGTTTAAGTAAAATCTAGAATCTCATAAAATAATACACACCATGTCCAAGTTCCAATAAAAATCACGCATCATACCAAGAACTAAAAAGATCCCAAAGTTAATTAAAAAATGATAGTCAGTGAGTGCTAATAACATGAGGAGAGAAATATTACTAATATCCAATAATTATTTTTACACCATAAAATTGCTTAAAATAATAATTACACATAAGACAAATGAAAAAGTATAAAAGTCAACAAAGAAATAGAAAGTTTTTGCAAAGAAAGTTCAAAAATGAAGAAGCAAATGAAAATTTTACAATGAAAAAGTAAAATAGCTACATTAAACATTTTTTTAAAAAAGCATTGAATGGAGGGGTACAACAACAGAATGAAGAGGAGAAAGGAAATAATCAGTGAGCTGGATGAGAGAAAAATAGAAAATAATTCACCCCAGCCCCTCCGAAATGGACAGACTGAGTGATACGTGGAAATATAACAAAAGATTGAAAATTCAGGGCATTGGATTCTGAAAGCAGAGGGGAAAGTAGGTGGGGCTGAAAAACATTAAATAAATAATCCAACTGACAGAACTTGACAGAAAATCAGCAAGGGTTTAGAAGACACCATAAACAAACACAGTCTAACCAACATTTATAGAACACTCCACTCAACATGATAGAATATATATTCTCTTCAAGTCTCATGGAACATATATTAGAGAGACCAGGTTTCAGGCTATAAAAAGTCCTTAACAAATTTAAAGTAATTGAAACAATACAGAATTTTTTTCTCTGTGCACAATAGAGCAAACTAGAAATCAAAAAGCAAGAAATCTTCAAACACTTAGAAATTAAACAACACAGTTCAAAATAAACCATGGGTCAAGAAGGGGTCTCAAGGAAAGTAAAGCAATTCTTTGAATGAAGGAAAATAAAATACATGTCAAAAAATTGCTAAGAGGGAAAATTATAATAATAAATATATACCTTAGAAAAGAGAAAAAGTGTCATATCAATAATCTAAGTTCCCACTTCAAGAACATAAAAACAAACAAAATAAGTTCGAAGTGAACAGAATGATGGAAATAATTAAGATAAGAGAAAAATAAGGGAAAATCAGTGGAGCAAATAGTTTTTAAAATGTCTAATAAAGGGCACCTGGATGGCTAGTCGTTTAGTGTCCGACTTCGACTCAAGTCATGATCTCATAATTTGTGGGTTCTGGCCCTGCATCAGGCTCTGTGCTGACAGCTCAGAGCCTGGGGCCTGCTTCAGATTTTGTGTCTCCTTCTCTGCCCTTCCCCGCTTGTGTGCAGGGTCTCTCTCTGTCTCTCTCTCTCTCTCAAAAATAAAAAATAAATAAATAAATATTAAAAAATAAAATTCTGTAATGTATCCATATATTCTGTTTAAAAATAAATAAAATGCATAATAAAGTTGAGAAATTCCTAGCAAAACTGAAAATGAAAAAAAATGAAGACACAAATAACCAATATCAGGAATGAAACTAAGAGTACTAATACAGGCCCTGAAAATATCAAAGCAGTAACAAAGAATGTCATATAAAATTTTACATACAAAGTTAACAACCTTGATGAAATTGCACCAATTCCTTGAAAAACAATTAGATAATTGGAATAGCTCTATAACTATTAAGGAAAATGAATTTGTAATTTAAAAACTACCAAAATAGAAGTTTTCTTTTTTTTTTTTTTTAAATTTTTTTTTCAACGTTTTTTATTTATTTTTGGGACAGAGAGAGACAGAGCATGAACGGGGGAGGGGCAGAGAGAGAGGGAGACACAGAATTGGAAACAGGCTCCAGGCTCCGAGCCATCAGCCCAGAGCCTGACGCGGGGCTCGAACTCACGGACCGCGAGATCGTGACCTGGCTGAAGTCGGACGCTTAACCGACTGCGCCACCCAGGCGCCCCTAGAAGTTTTCATTTCAAGGTGCTTTTACTGAAAAATTCTACCGAATGTTTAAAGAAGAATTAATACATATTTTACACAATTTCTTCCAGAAAATATAAGGGGAGGAAACAATTGTATTTAATTTTATAAAGCTGTATCCTACTGATACCAAAACTATTGAAAGATAGCATTAAAAAGGGGGGGGGCAGAAAATCACAGGCTAATATGCCTTATGGAATAAAGACATTTTGAAGAAAATATTAGTAAATAGAATTTAGCAATACACATTAAAATTATTATATAATGATTAAATAGAGTTTGTTCCAGGGATGCAAGTCTTGCTTAATATTTGAAAATCAGTAACATTATATTGAGTGGTGAAAGATTGAATTTCTTTTCCCCTAAGGTAAGGTACAAAGCAAAGATATCAGTTCTCACTATTCTTATTTATCATTATGTTGGATGTTTTAGCTTCTGCAACAAAGCAAGAAAGGCAAATAAAATTCATACAGATCAAAAAATAAAAAAGACATTAAACTCTGTCTAATGGCAGATTAAATGTCTACATTGCAAATCTCAAGAAATCTAACAAGAAAACAAAAAGAAAACTCTCCTAGAATTCATAAGTAAGTTCAGCAAATCACAGGATAAAAGATAACATACAAACATCACTGATATTTTTGTGTAGCGGCAACAAATATGGGTAGCCAAAATTAAAAATAAAATGTCACCCACAATTACAAAAAACATATATACCGAGGTGCAAATTTAACAAAACTTACATAAGATTTGTATGCTGAAAACTGCACATCACTGATGAAATAAATCAAAGAAGGTAAATACAAAAACATGCTATGTTTATGGTTTGGAAGACCCAATACAATAAATGGCAATTCTCTCCAAACTGATGTAAAGATTTAATGCAATTCTTATTAAAATCCCAGCAAGATATTTTGTGTATACACACACACACACACACACACACACACGCATGTGTATGTGTATATATATGTATATATTTGTGTATATGTGTATATATATCTTGCTATTATCTATCTATATATCTATCTATCTAGATAGTAAAATATAGGGAAAGGCAAAGGAATTTGAATAGTTAAAATAATCTAGGAAAAGACGAATAAAGTGGGAAAAATAAGTTCACCTGATATCATGACTTATGTAGTCACAACAATAAAGACTGTGGTATTTGTTAAGGGACACTATGGAACAGATAAAGAACCCAGAAGTAGATTCACATAAATATATGCAGCTATTATTGACAAAGGTGGAAAAGTGATTCAATGGAGGAAAGATCTTTTCAACAAATAATGCCGAGGCATTATTCATAGGCAAACATGAAACAACTTAAATTTAATACCTAATGCAGAAATAACTCAGTATGGATCATAGATTTAAATATAAAATGTAAAACTACAAAACTTTCAGAAAAACATCATAGAAGAAAATTTAGGGGACATAAATCAAAGAGATTTGACAAGGAAAAGATAATTAACAAAAGAAAAATTTAATAAGAAAAAATAAATTAATCAAAAAAACCTATTCTGCATCTCCTTGTCTTTCTCTGGTCCCCCCCCCCATGCTCTGTCTCTCAAAAATAAATGCAATGTTAAAAAATTATATAACATTTTTGAAATATTAAAATTCTAGAGATAAGAAATTTATTAGTAGTTTCCGGTGACTGATGAGGGATTAGGAGTGGGAGAGAAATGGGTGGGCTACAAATGGGCAACATGAGGGGTCCTGGTGGTGATGGCAATATTCTGTGTTGTGACTGTATCACTGGCAATAACCTGGTTGTGATATTGTAGTAGGGTTTTGTAAGATGTTACCATTGGAGGAACTGGATAAAAGGAATATGGAGTTTCTCTATATTGTGTATCACAACTGCAGGTGAATCTACAATTCTCAAAAAATTAATTTAAAAATAAGGGCAAGAGGCGCCTGGGTGGCTCGGTCCATCAAGTGTCTGACTTCAGCTCAGGTCATGATCTCACAGTTCCTGAGTTCAAGCCCCATGTTAGACTGTGTTGACAGCTTAGACCCTGGAGCCTGGTTCGGATTCTGTTTCTCCCTCCCTGCCTGTCCCTCCCCTGCTCATGCTCTGTCTCTGTCTCTCAAAAATGAAGAAATGTTAAAAAAAATAAAAATAAAATAAAATAAAATAATAAGAATAAGGGCAAAAGAAGACAAGGGGAGACAAGTTGGAGAAAGCAGATTGAAAAATAATAATAAAGGATGTGTCCAGGATGCTCCATACGCAAATAAAATAAATTTTAGAAAAAAGGGGAAAACTTCAAACAAATAAAGAAAATTTTACAGAATTATAGAAATGTAATATTTGGTTTAAAAAGGGTCATATCGTCCCTAGTGAATAAATGTATTCTGTCAACCTCGGTGCTGAAAGTAAAGCATGAGACAAGGATTTGGCTGCAGGTTGTTTGGGAGATGATTCTTGAAAGGAAAGGGGTATGGGGGTTGGGGGTGGCAGGGAAGCTGAAAACAGAAAGCAAGAAAGAAAAATCAGCATAGAATGTGTAATCACTGCTGTGGACAGCTAGAGATCAACCCTATAGGGGTATTTAGATGTCCTAATACTTCAGGACTGTTCCCTGGTTTCCAGTGTTGTGATTAAGAAGTTTGAAGCCATTCTGATTGTTGATGTACATAACTTGATTTCTATCTCTATAGAAGTTCTCTAAATCTTCTCTTTATCCACAGTGTTCTGGAGTTTCACAAGGATGTACTTTAACTTTAACACACTTATCAGATATTTTCTGTGCCCTACCTCTCAGCCAAATTCTTGTTATAGCCATGGCTGCAAAAGACCGTTCTCTACAGGTTTTTACCTATATCATCTCACCTTAATGAATTTTGAGACTCTGTGTTTTATTTTGTTCTGTTTTTCTCTCTTAGGGAAGAGTTTACACATGAGTTCAAGGGTCACAATGTTAGCCATCAGCAACACTGAAAGCCACTATGTCATCCAGCAATATCTTCAAAGTTTTAAGGAAAAACAATATTTCCAGCTAGAATTCTACGGATAGCCTAGAATTCTATGCTCAGTAAATTAGTACTTAAATAAAAGTTGTTAATATACGATTTTTTTAGGTATTTGATTCTCAAAAGATCTACCTCCTCATCCCATTTGCCAAGAAAGTAGAGGAAGAAATATTTCGCATACATTTAGGGAGGAAACTAAGAAAGAAAAAACTGTGGGATCTAGTGAACAGAGGATTGGAGCACAAAAGAATAAAGGAAACTCCTAGAATTATCGTCAAGGAGATCACAGGATGAGAGCGCTATAGCAGACCTGCAGATGCGAAAGGGTCAGTTCTTTGCAGGAGAGAGAGCTTTTTCAAAAGGTTGCTTAAAAACATGATGTTTTAAAAGCATTGAAAACAAGTTTAAACAACCAGAGGATAATGTGATAGAACCTTACTGATAAGTATATAGGAAATGAAGTAAACATACACATAAGACAAATATTAACTCGAGCAACCAAAGAAGTTATCAAAATGATGTTGCACAGGAAAATTAAAAGGAGAACACAGCATGATTCAGCTGTCATAGTCAGCTGTAAGAGTGTTTGTTAGGGGTATTGATGTGAACATTGCATATTTCTCTATTCAAAAAGGCTGATAAAAAAAACCCAGGAAGATGTGCTAATGGAAACAGATTTTACCATAAGGTTAATAAAATTTAAATGTTAGGACCCCTAACTTGTGTGGAGTCTTACTAATGTGTTCATATGTGCATACATTTTTTAATGTTTTTATTTTAATTTTGAGAGAGAGAGAGAAAGAGAGAGATAGAAAGCACAAGCAGGGGAAGGGCAGAGAGAGAGGGAGACACTGAATCTGAAGCAGGCTCCAGGCTCTGAGCTGACAGCACAGAGCCCCATGCCGGGTTCCTACTCCTGAACTGTGAGATCATGACCTAAGCCAAAGTCAGAAGCTTAACCAACTGAGCCACCCAGGTGCCCTTGCAAACATTTTTATAAAGTTTGTGAAGGTAAAATATTTTCATTGCAATGTGTAAAGAATATTGTTTCTTCCCATCTTGATTTCCATTGATCTTAATATCTCTCCAGTTTGATAGTGCTAGAATGACCACGGACATTTAAGATTCTGACAAAAGAGAGGTTGAGTTAGCAACACATTTAGTTTAGAGGTAATGGAATATATTTTTATGATTCCCATAATTTCTATGTATTGTAAAGTCATGAATAACTACTTAGGTATATGGATGGCTTCCAGTAATATTCCTGCTATCCATTTCAGCTGTAACATTTAATGGATATAAACCAGACTCATGATAGGTGTCTTATGTAGTGTAGTACTGGAAGAATGTCTACAATTGAGGAGAAATAGGTCCCAATGCTGGACTTGAACTCATGAACCATGATATCATGACCTGAGCCCAAAGTCAGATGCTTAACTGACTGAACCACCGGGCACCCAAGCCCCTATACTCTTGTAACATTTTTTTAATCAGAAATTAAGGTGCACAGAGATTTAATAACTTGTCCAAAATTTACAATTAGACTCAGGCTTGAAAAAGCTGCCTGACAAACTACGAACTCTGAAAAAGACAGTGTACTATTAGCAGCATTGATTTAATTTCCAATTAATGTATTTATTTATCCTTTAATTAGCTAGAATGTTTTGGGTAGACAAAGTGTGGCAAGAACTCCATGCCGTCCAATTTCTTCTCTAATTCTGTAGTTTGGTTATATGTTATCCACAGAAAGTGTCTGTTATACACTGTCTCTACCTTCATCTATCATTAACTTCTCCATCACTGTCTTCTAAAAAACTATAGTTTTCTCACACTTTAGTTGTGCATATAGCTAAGATTTGAACAAAGTAGCACAGTGTGTGTGTGTGTGTGTGTGTGTGTGTGTGTGTGTGTGTAATTCACATGAGTAATGTCAGGGAAGTTAAGTGCCCCCTCATTGGTGAAATCATAAGTAAGTATCACAGCTTGTCCTTGAACCTATGTATTCATGCTCCAAATACTATATACTTTCTAATATTCCAAAATGGTTGGCTACCAAGTCAACTAGACTTAGCACTCAATTTAGCAGTGATTAAAGTTAGTAATTCTTAACAGATCTTAAACATATACCACACATATTCTAAATTTTTTGTTGGAGTTTGTTTAGATGAGTAGAAATGATGATTTACATAAAAGTGTATTTTTTAATGAGCCATTTTACTACAGTTTAAGGGTGGTATGTATTCCTGAAATTTTTCACTTGACACTAATTTGCTTACTGAAAAATTAGTTGTTGCATAATTCCAAGCAATGAAGAACAACTTGATTAAGCTTGCCATGAGTTTAAAATTTTAACTTTGTAATAACTTTTGTTATTACTGTTTTAAGTGAAACTTTTTAAAAATTCATTGGCATGTAATGTTACTTTATTACATGACAGCTTTGATATTTAAAATTAAATTATATTTACAGCACTTTAGCTTATTTAATAATAGTTTATATTTTAATGTGAAGTAAAACAGTGTAAGTTGTATTTACACAAGCAGACATGTATCATTATTGTTCATGCTTCACTGGATATAGAAATTATACATTGGGGAAAATAAATTTAGTATATTGAAAATATTTCACGTAGTTAATTAATTTTTTCTCACACATTTTTCTAAGCAAATACTTGTGAATTTTTCTTAGCAAAGTATCTTAATTCAGGAATAAACCATATGTCTTAATTTTTAATTTTCTAGAGGATAGGAAATATGCTGAAAGCATTATTTACAGCATGTGATACTTTATACAGATAAATATGTATACTTGATAAATGCTTTTGAATATGACAATAGGAGGCAGTATTAGCTATAAAAAAGGAAATGTATATATCTTACAAGGGGATTTTTACTAAAATACCTCTATATTTTGCAAAATATATTAGTACTTTAGCAATCATAAGTATTTTAAAATTAATATTCCTTTATGTAAAATCATGCATTAGCTTTTTTTATGTGTCATACACATATTTAGTATCTAGAAACACAGACATGAATGAAACATCCAGCCTTTGAGTAGTTCACAATCTAGCAAGGAAATCAACCTGTAAACACATAATCAGAGAATGCTATGATGATTATTAGTTCTGTGAGGTGTATACAGAGTAATCCCTGCGGAGAGATAGAAGGTGATATTTAAATTAAACCTATTTAATAGCTACATGGGAGTTGAAAATGATACGATGTTTCTCAGTCAAGAAAAAGAGTTTGTTCAAAGGTATGAATGGCAAAGAAAGATAATCTGAAAATAGGAAAATTAAAACCTCAAGTTGCTATGTTTTAGTCAGAATTTGAAGGGAATAGAAAATTAGAGTCTAGAACTAGTCTATCTTGTGGACATCAGAGAGTTTCTAAGATTTTAAGATTTAAGATAGCCTTGACTAATACATGTGCTGAAAAGACCTGTTATCAGTAGAAAGAATTGAAAGCAGAAAGAAAGAGAACAGGAAATCAAAATTGGAATAAAAATACAAAATTTCATGGAGACCAATAAAAAAGACCTACAAGAAATGAAGCGTGAGATGTGCTGGAGACAATCAAGAATTATTTAAAAAATATATTCAACAACACTCAGTGACTAATGGATGTGATAGGTGACAGATACTAACCAATGATGTGTCTGAAGTTGTTCCTGTGTGACATATTAAAGAATATGTCCAAACGAAAGCTAAAATTATGTATTAAATTCTGAACGGTAGCCTGAGCAAGAAATAGACATTTGTAAGTAATCCATGTTAGGCATTGTGAAATCAAAAGAGAGAAGGATAGTTCAGAGTGGAAAAGATGCTCAAAGACATAACTGTGGGGCACCCTGATGGTTTACTGGTGTGCAAATAAGTAACAAGTTAAATAGAATAGTGACATCCAATGGTATGAATTTCAAATGCAGGTTTGAAATGTCAACTGCAGGAGAAAGCCAAGGAAAAGGAAAATTTTCAAGTGTGCTCTCTTAAATAAATAAGGCCAAAATCCTGTGTGAGATTTTTTTTAAGCCTGACCATGGGCGATTCCATAGGATTTAACTGCCAGGTCTCATGGTGCAAGACTGTCCTCTCCACACAAAATTGATCTACAGCTAGGGCCCTGCGGTAGGTCTTAAGGAAGTTACAGTTAAGGACACAGGTCCCCCTGGTTGAACATGCTCCTAAGCATAGCTGCATATGTAGTCCCCATGCCTCAATTTGGAGGCTACCTTGTGGGGGCTTTCAGTGGAGGCCTCTTTCAGTTGCCTCTGCTTTATTATGGGGAGGTGAGATGCCTTGAAAATACCTTTCTCTGCTTTGACTCAGTACTTGGTACTTTTCCACTTTTACCCTTTTCCTCTCAGATCCAGGTTCATCGAGTCTCAGGAGTCTTTTATTCAGGTATATCCTGGCAATGAGATGCTTCCCCAACCTAACTGAACCTTCACTTGGTGTGGTTCTGTGGGTATAAATGGAACATTGACGGTGTGGATGCTTTATTCCTGGTTTCTTGCTTATAGTACTGCAACTAGTACATAAAGTCAGAAAGGTTACTTTAATTTGGCTTGTCATTTTCACCAACCAGTTCTCTCCAGCTCAGCTCTTGACAATATGTGGGTACAAGAGCACAGGCCCAGGATGGACGTGGGTTATCTGGAGGGAGTTTCAAAGCAATAAAAGACAGCAGGTTGACACAGTGTAAACCTTCATTAGAGGAAGTTATTATTTACTGCTCTATCAGGAGAGGACTATTAAAAACATAAAAACTGTGCATTAACATTTCTGTAGCTTTCCATAACCCTATAAACTTCTATAACCACTGGCCTCAGGACGAATGATTTTGTACACAGTTTCCATCTAATGAAGGAGGAATGGTGTGCTAATTTTTTTTTATCATATAGATTTTGAGTAAAATGTGTTTTTATGTGGATAGTAGGGGCACTCTTTGATATTAATTTCATTTTGTAATATATGTCATCTTTACTAATTATTTATTAATGCCATGTTTCATTTTCTGAAATAGAGACAAATTGAAGGACAAACTTTCTTATGATCTTTGTGTGCCTTGGTGACCAACTTATTGCCTGACACATTATAGGTGATCAATATGTTATTATTGAATGAAATTATTCTCTTATGTACTATGAAAAAGTAACAAAACAATAAAACCACTTTAAAGTATAGAATCATGTGCTAAGGATAATGTTGATTTTAGCCATGATATTCACAATAATATCTATCAGTTGTTTTTAAGCCCTAGGCTATGCCACTTCTGCAAACAAAAGCAGCAGATACAGAAATAAACAGAGCTTACATTTGATCCTTTGGATTCAGCTCTCCTTAAGCAGAGAATTCCTTGGGCATTCACTTTTATGTGCCGGATTATTTCCTTTGTCACTCACTCTCTCTCTCTTACAAACTTTTAATTATATTTCCATCAATTTCTATCACTTGATACTGAATAGGTACTGATTACTATACTCTGTCAAATAGGAAAAGGTTAGTTCTTTGCTCATTTTATAAGTACTGTATTAGGCATAGACAAGTTGTTTCTTTAACAGGGTCTTGGAAGTAATGAAAAATAAAAATAACAAAACTTATATGTAGTTTCCTAAGATACAACATGACTTTTTTAATACTTGTCTCAATATCAATGCTTCTTTGTTGCTAATTTATATTAAAGGGAACTTATACCAAAAGAGACTTTTAAAGTTGAAAGAAATTTCTATTTTTGTACTGTGCATTATAAACAGAAGATAACTTCAAGTCCTAAGAACTAATGTCTGGTAAGAATATCTGTATTTACAGAGAAAGACAGATACCATATGTTTTCACTCTTATGTGGATCCTGAGAAACTTAACAGAAACCCATGGGGGAGGGGAAGGAAAAAAAATGAGGTTAGAGTGGGAGACAGCCAAAGCATAAGAGATTCTTAAAAACTGAAAACAAACTGAGGGTTGATGGGGGGTGGGAGGGAGGGGAGGGGAGGTGATGGGCATTGAACAGGGCATCTTTTGGGATGAGCACTGGGTGTTGTATGGAAACCAATTTGACAATAAATTTCATATATTGAAAAAAAAGAATATCTGTATTTAAAATAGAGAGCAGATATCCTTGTTGACATGTCAACCTGGACACAGGCCTCCAGCTAGTTACTCTCTAGCCATTCCCACCCTGCCTATAACTGAAATGACAAATGAAATACAAAATGTAGAGAAACCTAAACAAACATGAAATTGGGGAGTGTTTTCTCACCATGTTAGAAGTATTAAACAATTGTTTGCTATGTAGAGTGTAAGGAAACAAAATAATAACAAATTTATGTCTTACTTTTTATCTGAAAAGCGTGTCAGGTCAAATGCTGGTAGAGTACCATTTGTATTCATAAGATGAACCATGGGACAACTGGGAGTGAGTTTTCCACCTTGGGAATGCCACTGGGAAAACATTCTGGGTGCTTTAATCCAGAAAAAGGAGAGTGCATCTGGCAGGGTTTATTCTTGGCTTAGACTTGGAGCCCTCTTGGAACAGAAGGCTCTGACAGGCAAAATCAGGAGATATGCTGTAGTTGGTTCTCAAGAAGTCAGATATTCCAGGCAAGCACGAGGGACCCTGCTGAGGCTGACTCCTGCTGCCACACTACCCATTGAAAAGACACACATAGGCAGAAGGAAAATTCCCTGCCGTGACTGACGTTAGTGTTCGCAGCTCCACATCCCCCTTCCCAGCTCTCCCTAGTTTATAGCATTTCTTTTCTAATGTGGTAATAAATCTCTAAATTATATCTAAAATTTTCTTTTCTCACCTCGTATGTCCTTAGACATTTGCACTAGGACCTATATCAATCTTTGACAATCCAATCTCACCTTGAATTTGCTATTAACTCTTATTAACAATGCATAGATTTCATTCTACAAGTGTGAGCTAAGAAAATAACATTATACCTATTAATAGTGTTGTTCTAAGAAATAGGACAAATTAGGATTTTATACAAATTAGGATTCATCTTTTCAAGAGATCTATAAAGAGAAAACCCTAAAGAAAGATTGCTTTCAGATGTAAGAGTCACATGGTGAATTGGAAACTGCAGTACTCAGCAAACAACTGTTTTTATGCTGCAAAAAAATATGGTGGTAAAGTAGGAAATAAACGTAAGAAATTCTCCCAGCCCCAGAATTCAGAGCTAATTGTTAGGGAGCAGATGAGAATGGTAAGAAAATGAACAGGCCTGCGGTAGATACATCAAAGAGACCACTCCATACTTGTATTTCTTAACTAAGGTAGTTGGAAAAGGAGGGAGAGAAAATGTTTAAATAAATGTAATGAGTGATTCATTGTGGAAAACCAAATCAGAAAATAAAAAAAAAATTAAACAAAAACAAAAACAACTTCATTACATTAAAAATATCTATATTTAATAATAATATTTAATAATATTTACTAAATATCCATATTTATATTTAATCTATATCACCTATCCTTTTCACTCTATAAAAATCATCACACTGAATATATCCAACATAGAAAATATAAAACACTTATGAATAAAAATTAGATTCCCAGCAAATGCCACCTTCCTCACTAAATGCCAAGAGATACTGATTCTGCAATGTACTTTTATTTAAAAAAAAAAGATTATAAACCCAAAATATTATACCTGTCCAAGTAGTCATTCAAGTTACTAGAGACACAAATGCTATTTGGGGAGAAGGAACATTTCCAGGCATACTACAGCTGATGGAAATAAAAATAAGATGAAAAAAATAAGTATATGTGAAGGCTGTTTTTATTTTTAACGACTAAATATTCTATTTTAATGGAAGTGAATCTATTTTAATGGATGTGATTAAAAGATAAAATAAAGTTTAAATATTGGGTATTAAACAGAAAATTATTAAGGTCACTATATATTTAAAAGTTATAAAGTGAAGGAAACTAGTTATTAAGGTAAATACCTCTACTAAGATAAAGATTATACTGACACTGTGCTCATTTTACATTTATATTTCTAATAGAAAATAGCAGTCAATATATGAAGATAACCATATACGTTATGTTAGATGTATTTTAGAAGGAAAAAAATTATCATTATAATAACCACGTAATATATTCCTCTCAAAAACATGAAAGACTGAGAAAGGGAAATAAATGACTATTCTCTTTGGTTATTAGTGTATAACATATTTAACATGTAAGTCAGCAATTTATTATTATATCTCACAGTATGTGGCTTAAAAGAATTCAGTGGCTCATCTCCGCTCCATCATGTTTCTTTCCACAGGTGGGAGGACTTCAACAGCTAGGAACCAGAACAACTGGGGTCTGACCAGACTTCCATCTTCTTTCTCTCTATGTCTCTCTTTCTCTTACAGGCTTCTCCCCTTGCCTACCTTAGACTTTACACAGCATGGTTACCTGAAGATACTTACACTACTGATGTGGCAGTGTAGGGCTCTGACAGAAAGGCAGCAGGAATTGCCAAAACCCCAAAAGTCAAGAATGACTGCTGCATCACCTCCCCATATTCTGTTGGGCACAGCAGTCACAGAGGCTCCTCTTTTTCTGAATAGGAGCACCATCTTTGCTCTTAATCTAACACAAGGCCCAACGGAACCAAGACTTGGTCTAAAAGGATCTCTGTCACAGAGATGTTGCAAAGATTAAACATTTATGAAATATAATAAAGTTAAAACATTTAATGTGTAATTTAAATATTGCTGGAATTTTAATTTGATATTTCATTGAATATTCAATTGAATTATAGTGTTTTTCTTTCCTCTGAATCTACTCCTGAACATGCTTGTGTGTGCATGCCTACTTGCTCTCTTCCTTTTCCTCTCTCTCTCCTTCTCACACTCATGCACACATACACATCACACATATCCCTGAATATTTCTTATCTCACTCATATTCTGGGACACACATACTCAAATATCAGTGCATCCTAAAGTAAATAATAGAACAGATAATGACATCTCAAAATAATTTAAAGAAAACTTAAAATTAGATTTCATCCATATCCATGAATACTTCTCATCTCACTCATATTCTGGGACACACATACTCAAATATCAGTGCATCCTAAAGTAAATAATAGAACAGATAGTGACCTCTTAAAATAATTGAAAGAAAATTTAAAATTAGATTTAAACTTAAAAATAATTAATAATAACTTATAGAATGGCTTAATGTATCCTGGAAGTTTATAAAAAAAAAAAAGATTTGATGAACATACTAAATCCTAAATAACTCAAAATAAGAGAAACTGCAATTGAAGGTGTTTAGGAAAGGAATAGAGTAACATTCAGTAACTTGCTTGTGAAAAGTTATTAGATAAACTAAAAGCTCCATTGCAAGTAAATGTATCACAAAAAATCCTATTGTCACCAAGTAAGAAAAAAAAAAACTAAGCCTTCAACTTGCAAAGTACAATAAAATGCAGCAAAGTATACCCGAAGAATATCGAGTTAAACATTTAATAAAAAGAAACGCATGCTATTTCTATGCTATGGAAAATGATAAGAATAATAAATAAATAAGTGGTCTATTTTAATGGGCACATTAAAAAAATCTTCAAAAATCTAACAAAGGGGGGGGCGCCTGCGTGGCTCATTCAGTTAAGCATCTGACTCCTAATTTCGGCTCAGGTCATGATTTCCCAGTTGTGAAGAATGAGCTGCACTGGGCTTTGTGCTGAGCATGAAGCCTGCTTAGAATTTTCTCTCTAGCCCTCTGCCCCTTTCCCCCACTCACATGCCCTCTCTCCCTCTTTCTCTCAGTCTCTCAAAAAAAAAAAAAAAAAAAAAAACCTAACAAAAATATTATAAATGTGACACAATATAAATAAGATATATGGAGAATCCAAAATATTAAAATCAATGCTGTTCTATACCATCAAACTTGAAAAGATAATGGAATTGATGTTTTCTGTTAAAAAAAAAATTCCAAGATTATTTTGCAGAAATTCTGAACAGAAAGTAATTAAAAAAAAAGAAAACTGAAAAATAAAACAATTTAAATTCCAGAGAGTTCTACATGTGAATTCTAGCAACAGATTATTCTATATTATTTAAATGATACTAGAACACAGGGAATGATGAAAGAGTTTGATTGTTGTGTAAGTCTATAAAAAGATGACAATTCAAACTAAAAATTTTTGGCCAGTCTTACCTATGATATAATGCAAACATGAAAACAAAGTATTATGAAATTAAAGTAAGCACTGCATTATAATAATATTAAGTAATATTGTATAACTACCTTAAAGGAAATTTAAAAAACATACAAAATATCTTAATAATCTGTAACTAGTATTCAAAACTTCTTTGGATAGGGAGACACTAAGCATAACTTTTAAAAATTAGTTTACCAAAGAGGTTTTGTAAATTCAGTGGCTCTACTTCCTGTGACATTTGTACCTATTAATCATTAGCAGAGATTGACTGGAGACTGTGTCTAAAACCACTTTGTTTGTGGATCTAATAAGAGAACTCCATTAGGTGTTGCATTTGCAAACTGAATCTCCCAGTTAGCTTACAGGTGAAAGGCTCTGTCTGAAATGGAGTTCCCCATTGAATACATATTCATCATTGATAATAGAGAGCTTTTAGCTCTCAGCAGTTGGCAGAAAAAAAAAAGTGATGTCTGAGCAATATTTATATGGCTTTCCTTCTTATGCATTTTATCATTTGCATTAAAATAATACATTTGTAAAATACGAAGTAATTCTAATAATTGCCACAGTTTCACATGAAACAATCCTATAAGTCAGACTCAAGGTGAAATAAAACGTGATCTAGAAATATTGTCCTCTGCAAGATAAAGTCAATTAATTCCTATGGGGAAAGCATTCAGGTGGCCATTGTGATAAATCTGCCTACAATATCAAGAGGAATTTGAAAGCCTTAGGTGATGCCTTTAGAAAGGTTAAAATAAGTCCTCACTTTTACCTTTCAGCAAGTTTAGCATTAGTACCCAGGCTTAATAATTTCACTCATATGTCTTGACTGGTTCTGCCTTTTTTACTACAAGATTTTGCGTGCGTATGAGAGAAGTGATGGAAACTATTTTAATGATTATTTTTTTCAGAATTGTGTATTTCTAATTCATGGACTGACCTGTCTACATATTAAAATCACAGTATATGTCAGTATACAAGAAGGAGGTAAAATATGGAATTGCACAGGTTTTGGAGTTTTTATTCTTTATCTTTTTTTTGGACAATGTCCAAGTTCGTCAGCACTAAAATGTTGCATGAGAAGAAAATTATAATGATGTTTGCTGAAATATCTTTATAATGTTATGCATCACTAAGCAAAATATCTTATCACATTCTAAATGTATTTCTGACTCTGCTCTCAAGAGTATATCACATAAATAAGGTTCTCTTTGTAATGGCATTCAGAAAATCCACCTAGTGCTCCAGAGCTGATGAATAACAATAAAAAATAAAAATTGCTTACCTATTGTCTAGTGTGTTAAGATGAAGAATTTCATCTTATACACCTTCAATATAGGTACCAAAAGAAAGATACAATGACACTGGAAAAGGAGCCACAGAATATCTAGTTATACTAAATTCATTGAATTATATTGTGATATACTTCAATAAAAGGGAAATATATATGAATAAAATTGAATTTAGTACAACATAAATAGACCCATTTATAGTACATGTTTTCAATCTCTTCAGTTATTTAACTGATTAAGTGATAGAGGATAACCAAGAAACAAAGTATATATGTCATGTCTCTAAATTTTTACATCACTAATTTTTCATTCCAATCATTCGACATTTATAATATACAGTTGACTTTTGAACAACATCGATTTGAATTGCAAGGGTCCACTTATATGCAGAATCTTTTCAACAAATACAGTACAGTACTGTAAATGTATTTTCTCTTCCTTAGGATTTTTTAATAATATTTTCTTTTCATTTATTTACTTTATTGTAAGAAAACAGTATGTAAACATATAACACACAAAATAAGTGTTAATTGACCGTTTATGTTATTGGTAAGCCTACCCTTCGGCAGGAGGCCATTATTAGCTAAGTTTTAGGGGAGTCAAAAATTACATGCAGGTTTTCAACTATATGGGAGTTGTCACCCCAAACCTCGTGTTGTTCAGGGGTCAACTGTACTGACCTTATCTCTTAGATACAATAAATAAATGATAGGTGATAAATAGAATGATTGATATCTGCTTTTTATCTAGAGGAACATATTTCTGGGAGCAGAAACTTTGTAGCCTAGTAGCTATCTGAATGTATTATGTACAGTGTTAGATCAAAATACAATGGAGCTACAGTGTAGCATAAGATGGAGCCAATGGTGATGTAAATAATCCAAACTCTTTGAAAGATAAATGGATACAAACCCATAGTTGAAGTTTTAAGTAATATTATGTGGATTAGGATTAGATTAAAGGAATGTTGGGGTACATATTTTTGATGTGTGTATGTGCATATGTATCTCTCTCTCTCTCTCTCTCTCTCTCTCTATATATATATATATATATATACTTAAACAGCAGATATTATAATAAAAATATGCAATACACAAAGGATTCTCCTAAATGGACACTATGATAATGATGCCCTTTTATATAATCTATGATTCACAAAACTATGAATAGATAAAAATTACACTTGTGAAAATGGAAGTGATAATTACGGGTGTCAATAGCATTCCATGTTAGGCAGTTGTTAGGTGGCCCCCAAGATTCCCACTCTGTTGTGGGAACCATCCTGCATGGTTCCCTCCCCTAAAGTGGGACCTAAATAGTATAGAACAAAATTTCCCTGATTAGGATCTCGCTGAGTTGACTCTAAAGTAAAAAGTGATTATCATGAGTAGGCCTGACCTAAGCAAGGGAGCTTTGGAAAGTGGGTAAAAGTCAAAGAGTCATACCTTGTTGGCCTGAAAGAAAGCAAACACCCATTCTGTGACCTATGAGGTTACATGGCAAGGAACTGCTGCAGTCTCCAGGAGCTGAGTGCTCCCCAGCTGATCACTAACAGAAAATGAAGAACTCAGCCCTACTGCTCATAGAAATGTATTCTACCAACAAGGTGAATGAGCTTAGAAGAGAACTCTGAGCTTCAGACTTCATGGCCTGGTCAACATTTCTTAGGGGGGAATCAAATTCATATTGGATATTTCTCTTTTGTTTATTGAGGCATAAATGATATGTAATATTAGCTTAGTTTCAGTTCTATCACATGACTCAATATTTGTATACAGTTTGAAATGATCACCACAATAACCATCTTTTTTTTTTTCACTTTTAAGCTCAAACTCAAAAACTGTTAAAATTGAGTAATGTTTGTATTGCTCATGGTCCCTTAATTAGAATATGTTATCAAAAATAAGGCAGTTAAGAGGCTTTTTTTTTTGTTTCTGGTTGAGGAATATGGAATTGAAGAAAACACTATACCTGGAATAAAATCATAAAATTTATCTTGCTCATTTTATTTCTCTTGACCCTGTTATATTCCTTCTCTTCTGAGGCACTATCAGCTAGCTGTATCAATGACTATTTTTTGAGACAATTGGAAGTCTTATTGCTAGAATGGTGAAAATATTGTTTTACAAAAATAAATCCCTCAACTAGATGGTGTGGAGTGACAACAATTTTTAAACTACCCACAATACTTTGAGGTGGCTGGGCTTTGTTGTGTGAGCAGTGGAGCTACACTAAGGTGAGGGCTCCACTGAGCAGGAGCATGCAAGGTGGCTCACTCACAGCTCGGTTGTGTTTGAGGGGATGTTTGGAAGGATGGGCTGAGCAGGGATTCTGGGGTGGTTGGTCCTTTGTGGAGTATTTAAGCACCTCCTCTCCCTGTGGCCTTCCCATGTACTTTATCCAGGATTGTCTGCCCTCTTACATTACAACTTAGAACACCGAAAAGTGCAAAAGTAGGAACAGCCAGGCCTCTTCCAGGCTAAGTCCCAACATTGGAGGAGCATTACTCCCACTTCTGGGTAGTAGTTACAATAAAGTGCCAGTTCAGTTTCAGAGGGAGAGGACATGAATGCTACTTCTCAGGAAGAAGAGTGCCAGGAGGACTAACAAAAGATTTCTAGCCATTGTTAATCCACATACGTGAAAAGTTATTTTGAAAGACATAAATCAAAAACTTCTACATACTAGACCCATTCAGAATAAGAATAAATAATGCAGTGATTTTTTAGAGTCAATGCGGTCTGTCTGTATTCTTATACATGACTAGTCAAATTAGATTCCATGGAATTGGATGAGGATTATTATTATAGTGAGAAGGCATCTAAGTTACTGATGAATCATGTACATTTTCTTCCTTTCCTCCTTAAATACGGTTGGGCTTGTGTAATTATAAAGCCCTAATGATCTAACACAGATATTCCATTTCATTTATATGATTAAGTACTAGTAAAGTACTTGATATAACTGAGATTCAATTGGTCAGCTATTTTTTCTCACCTAGTCTATTTTTGTCACTATTCTTCCTCAAGGAATAAGTTATATTTAAAAGTTAAAGAAACATTGACTTTGAAAATAGAGTACAGCATGAAACATCTACATTAATTGAGAGCTGGCACATCATTGTTTGGGTGTCTCTTAAGCGCTTAAGAGTTGCTGGCAGAGAATTCAAGAAGTAGTTGTTGAACTTATATGAGTAAAACTGAAATAGTAGTTATTAAGAAGACAGACTTAGAGTCAGATAAGTTTCAAAGCTTACTTTGACCACTTTTGAGCTGTATAAACTTGTTTACCTGTTTACCTGTTAGATTTGAAGTTATTCACTCAAAATTTTGAGGAGCTTTGTAGACCATATTGCAATAGTCAAATTTATGCCACCCAATAAAGCCTCTTTGGGCCCAGCCACTTAGGATGTCACTGGTGATATCCCTTCTTTCAACATTGTCCAATTAAATACGATTCAATTTATACATTGATAATTATTGGTTAGTGTGTGATTAGTTTAATTAGAATGGTTATATTAAATGTATATATAGATTATGTAAGTGAGGAAATCTATCTAAGGAGGCCAAGTAGAATATAATAGATGAACACATTTTATTTTATATGACTTATACATTAATGGTACTTGTTTATGGATAATTGAGTTTTTCTTACGGGTCATTCCTAACACATTGGAAAGGATTACTTTGACATCATTGTTGGGAGGAGAAAACTGAATCTCAGGAAGTTAAGGTAACATTTTTATAAAGCCAATAAAAACTATGAAATTGAAATTCCACTTCAGACCTTAGAAATGCAAATTGAATTACTATTGCCAAGCAATTTAGTCACCTAAGAGATTTGCCAGTTGAAAGATTGTGATGGTTAATTGCACATGTCTACTTGGCTAGGCTATGGTGACCAAATGCTTGGTCAAACACCAGTCTAGATGTTGTTGTGTATTTTTTGCGTGGTTAACATTTAAATCAGTAGTCTTTGACTAAAGCAGATTACCCTCCATAGTGTGAGTGAGCCTCATACAATTAAAAACTTTAAAGAACTAAGACCATGGTTTCAAAAGAAGAAGAAATTCAGCTTTGAGACTACAACATAAAAATAACCAAATAAATGTCTTTTAAACAAAAATGAACAACAACAACAACAACAACAACAAAAACCTGCCTGAGTTTCAGGCTTGTCTGAGGATTTCAGAGGCAACATTGCAATTTCAATTCTTACTTGAATTTCCAGTCTGCCAATTTAGCCTATGAATTTTGGACTTGCTAGCCCTTACACTCAAAAAGCCAATTCCTTAAAATAAATCTCTCTATATATGAATGTATATATCCTATTGTTTGGTACATTTTCCTTTTTTTTTTTTTTTTTTTTTGGAGAGCCCTATTATAGTGTTATTCCTATTTTCTCATTAAGTAAGATTATCTTGGGCAATATATATATATAGAATGTTTTTATTAATCACTGAAATTCATTCCTTAGTTAATTCAGTACCCAATAGAGCCTCTACACAATGTTTATTGGTTTATGAAATGAGTAAATAAAGTAATTCTTCAAACTTGGATTTCAATTATAAATTTTATATATCCACAGCACTTAAAAAATTCTGGTATAAAGCTATTCATTTGAAAATAGGCTTTAACTGTAATTAGGTTAAAGAATAGACACACACACACACACACACACACACACACACACATAGGAGTTCTTTTGGATAAACCACCTTTTATTTACCAATGGGCTTGCAACACACACAATAAAATTGATATATTTGAATTTATTGTAATAATAACAATAAACTTTGAGGTCTTACTAAAAAATAGGCACTTTATTAAGTGCTTAAGATTCATTAGCAAATAATTCTCCTACCCCACTACAACAGTTAATGACAGTTACTTTTATTATTCCCACTTCACAGATGAGCAAACTAAAAATTTAAAAAGTTAACATTCCCAAGTGTATATATCTAGTCAGTGATAAATCTACAATTTTAATGCAAGTCTTTCTAAACCCAAATTCTTTTTTTTTTCTTTTTAATGTTTATTTATTTTTGGGAGAGAGAAAGAGACAGAGAGAGAGACAGAGCTTGAGTGGGGGAGGACAGAGAGAGAGAGGGAGACCCAGAATCTGAAGCAGGCTCCAGACTCTGAGCTGTCAACACAGAGCATGACATGGGGCTTGAACTCAGGAACGAGGAGATCATGACCTAGGCTGAAGTCGGACAACTGAACCAACCAGGCCCCCCTCCTAATTCTTTTTCACACTGTATTTTTATATTGAGGTTTTATGCAAATGAAGTATTGTTGTTCCTTTGCCAACTTACACTGATAGTTATCAGTTATGGAAGTAAGGCTGATCTCTGTCTTTTAGGCTTTGTATGCTTCCTCTTCCTTTTGCTTCCTTCCGTAACTCTGCTACTTTCTTGTCTATCATCTTTCTTTGCTTGTGTTTTTATCTTTTCATTACATAAACATCGAGTGCATACCAATTTCAAAACACAGGCTTCTGATGGTTTTATAACTTTTTCTTCTGACAAAAATAATAGGATCTCGATTAAAACAAGCCTAGGGATGGGGCGCCTGGGTGGCGCAGTCGGTTGAGCGGTTGAGCGTTCGACTTCAGCCAGGTCACGATCTCTCGGTCCGTGAGTTCGAGCCCCGCGTCAGGCTCTGGGCTGATGGCTCGGAGCCTGGAGCCTGTTTCCGATTCTGTGTCTCCCTCTCTCTCTGCCCCTCCCCCGTTCATGCTCTGTCTCTCTCTGTCCCAAAAATAAATAAAAAACGTTGAAAAAAAAATTTTAAATAAAACAAGCCTAGGGAAAAAGAATGTATTGGCTCATGGAATTGAATCATGAGACAAATAGAGGAGCAACAGTGGTGCTGGACCTTCAAATGTTGCCAGTTTCACTCTTGCTAGTGCCAGTAATATCTTTTTCTATCACAGACCATTTTCCTCGTTAAAGGAACATGGCCACTGACAGATACAGATCTCACATGTCCATCACTGGCAAGGAAATGGGATTCTTTCTTTGATCCCAAGTAAAATAATACCTTGATCCAGATTTCTGTTCAGCTGAGTGTGTATATTGTATACATATCTATGATGGATTAACAGTGACCAGGGAACTATGATTTTAATGATGTTACCCCCATTCTAACCACATGGCTTCTTTCTCAAAGAATGGAGAGATGCACTGACTGAGAAAACAATTGATGATCACTATACTGGTTTTTACATGGCCTATATTGATACCCCAAGCTGACTCCACATGACTGTTCGAATCAAACACATACTAAAATCCATCCATGTTATGAAGGGTAAAAAGAAAAAAAATCTCTTTCTAATTATATGTTACTTAATGACAGTAAGAAGTAATAAACCAATTTCTACTATCAAGTCCACATATAGCCCCATGTTTGTTCTTCCTGTGGAGTGGTTTATTTTGACTACTGGCTATGCCACTATATATTAGACTGCTAGCTTCCCATAAGTTCATGGGATATATGAGACTATATTATCAATAATATATTTTAAGTAAATAAGTAACATATTTTAAATAAATAACCTATAATATTATAATGGACAAAGAAGCATATGGATAAAATTTCAAGTGACATATAGAAAAAATAGCTCCATAAAGAGCCAAAATGATGTGACCACATGTAAAGATCTCTGATGATTTGACTCAATCTAATTACATACTGTAATATGTAGAAGACACTATGAAATATTCATCCAGCCAATTTCCATAAAATCCTTAAACATCTCTTTCGAACAAAGATTTGATAATTATCAAAATGCATAGATTTTGATATTATATTCTCTCTGAAGAAATTGTATTGCAGAGATTCTATTTTTATTGCTAAAGGCCCTCCCATACATTTTAAGTAGTGATAGAATTGTTATGTTCTACAGATACTTTGTAAAATAGATTATCTTCCTGATAGGGTCCACATTTCCTCATAAACACTGAAACCAAAACAGGTTTGAGGCCCCAAATCACCACTCCAAAACATAGGTGTAGGGACTTCAGTCAAAAATATTATTAAATCGGGGCGCCTGGGTGGCGCAGTCGGTTAAGCGTCCGACTTCAGCCAGGTCACGATCTCGCGGTCCGTGAGTTCGAGCCCCGCGTCAGGCTCTGGGCTGATGGCTCGGAGCCTGGAGCCTGTTTCCGATTCTGTGTCTCCCTCTCTCTCTGCCCCTCCCCCGTTCATGCTATGTCTCTCTCTGTCCCAAAAATAAATAAAAAACGTTGAAAAAAAAAATTAAAAAAAAAATTATTAAATCAAGAGTTTTCATTTTGTTCATAAAAGTTTTAATTTAACTTGTAATCACTGAATTGGGAAACCATAAGATTTCTATTTTAAGTAATCTAATTCTTGCTGCATCAGCCAAGAGGTACTAGCTGTAATGTATAAGTAAATATAGCTTTTTGCTATAGACTACAAGGTGCTGTTAGGGAAAATAGATTGGTTTTGGAATCCATTATCAAATTGGGAGTTTTCTTTAACTGCTAATCAGATAGCAGGATTAGGTGAACCTATTTCTAGTTCAAAGCAATAAAAACCATATACCATCATACAGAACAGTTACCTTTTCTAAAATTATATACACTTTATGATGCCATTAAATGAACACACCTATTTACAACAAACTATAAATGAGCTATAGAAATGTTTTTATAAAATTTCATGCCTAGTCCCTCTTGAAAATTTTTATCCAGTTATGGCTATATAAAACACAATCATTATGTGCCTTTCTGGATGTCATGCCCTTTTCCAAAATCTGGTGCTCATCTATTGTGTGTTTTTATCCCGTTCTTACTCCATTTAAAGTTGTGATGAATTACCTTGTAACAGAAACCTTATTTTTTGTCAGACTATGCTTATCCACCTATTCACAATTATCTTACAAGTTCCAAGCATTTTATCAGTGATAATATCATTTAGAAGATACAACTTTCCTCCAGTAAACATAAATGCTGGTTTCCTATTTTTCTTTCTTCACTTTTTACTGAAAGATAATCCTATAATAGGAGCAATCTTTAAGAGTAGCTTTCTGATTGAGAGAGAAGGAAATGAACTCATTGGTACAAATAACCATATATGACAGAGCATGTGCTAAAGTTAGCGCTTTAGAAGAAATGGAATCAACGTCTTAATCTTGGGATTGCTTTAAAAGAAGCTTCAAAGAGGGGGTATGGGTTTAGTTGAGTCTTGAGAGAGAAAAGGTCAGATTTTACAAGGAAAATTGCAAACCTAAGAAAGAGGTTTGTCCAAATTAGGGATAGAAGAGGAAATCTTATTGAGGAATGGAAAGTAGGTCTATATAATTATGTACATATATATGTGTGTGTATCTGTGTATACATATACTATATATATATATATATACATTGTATACTGTATATATATATTATATATATATACAATGTATATATATAATATATATATACACTATATATATATAATATATATAGTATATATACAGTATGTATACACATACACATTAGGTATATACATACACAGTAGCTTCAATTGGAGGCATTGTAAGAAAAATAGTCATTATTTTTTTATAATTTTTTTAATGTTTATTTATTTTTGAGAGAGGGAGAGAGACAGAGTGCACGAGGAGGAGGGTCAGAGATAGATGGAGACACAGAATACGAATCAGTTTCCAGGCTTGAGCTGTCAGCAGAGAGCCTGACACAGGCTGGAACCCACCCAGACGTGAGATCATGACCTGAGCTGAAGTTGGACGCTTAACCAACTGAGCCATGCAGGCACCCTGTCCCCATTAAAAATAATAATAATAATAATAATGTTTATTTATTTTTGAGAGAGAGACAGACAGAACACAAGTGGGGTAGGGACAGATAGAGGTGGAGACACAGAATCTGAGGCAGACAGTATACTGATTACCATTGTCACATAGTTCATAAATTTTGGCTGTGGAATTTGGGCCCAGACTGCCTGCGCTTTCAACCCTGCCCCTCTACTTTCTTCATGCATTAAATACATAGACTTACAGTACAAGACACTAGGAGAACTTAATTCATTTTTGACTTAACTAAAAGCAGACGCAGTATGTCTATGATAGTTTTAAAAATAAATTCTATCCTAGACTCTTCCATTCTCATCTCATTTTTCTAACTCTTGCTCCCTCCTTTATTCATCCTTTCTTGCTTATGACTCAGAAATGCCGGTGTAACCCAGTGTCATTTCCAATAACTCAATATATACCTCATTCTTTAAATATAAATGTGTCACATCAATCAATTTTCAACTACCAATACAATATTTAGTTTTCAGATATCACCTTGAAATTTAAAGACAGATCCTGACTTGTTCAGTAGACAGAATTGCTGCAAGTTTCCTCTTCTTCAGAAAGTCATCCTTTGTGGCAAGAGTAGGAAGAGGAGATTAGAGATTTCTGTAAAGTTCCCTAGAGAGGATTTATGCCCAATGACCCAGTGCCAATCACCGTGGATGCCAGAAGCACGTTCCTTGGCTGTTGCCTCGACAGCTCTACATACTAGCTTTCTGGTGGATCCCTTGTCTCTGGGACCTGTTCCAAGACAGCATCCCAAGACATGTCAAAGAACAAATTTGATCCTTCACCACTTTCCTCACAGAATAGTACATTTCAAAGCATTATCATTTAAAATATTTTAACATTTCTTCTGCTTTACACATTTTTATGTGGACTCCACTATAATAAATTCATGATTGTTTCTTTTTATGCTACTTTAGTTTATTTTCACCTTCATGAAAGGATGATCTAAAGCACAAATAGTTGCTAGGTTATTATATGATCCATTTTCTAGCATATATAAGTAATGATGGAATTTTCAAGCTCTCATCCAATTGTACCACTGAAGATTGATGGACATATTTCCTGTTATGAGATGAAATACTTCAAGTTTTTACATATATTTATAAAATCTTAGACTGACGTAGCTTCTTAACACCTTTTAAGTGAAATTTCCTGGATTCAGGATGCACTTTAAATGATTGGTATTTTTATAAATAAATATATAAAACATATGGTGTGAATCTCATTTTAAATGATTTTGAGGAACTAAATTCAAATTTGTCTGAGAGAAAAATGCTCACAAAATTTCCGAGTATTATGTTCACTGTGAGCTGAATTAATCTGCTGCTTACCACATCTAAATGATTGTTAGTGAGGATGTTAAACAAAATTAGGGCTAACACCAAATTCTGCACCACTTGACTGCACACATTAGTGTTGTTTTGTACACTGCACTTCATCACCATCCACGGGCTAAAGTGACTCAGGTACTTTTCAATCTACATAATAGTTTTTGTTGGAAACTAATTTGTGTCTTTTAAATTGGCAAATATTAGAATTTTTTTTTTTAATTTTAATGTTTATTTATTTTTGAGAGTTACAGAAACGGAATGTGAGTGGGTTAGGGGCAGAGAGAGAGAGAGAGAGAGAGAACCTGAAGCAGGCTCCAGGCTCTGAGCTCAGCACAGAGCCCCACGTGGAGCTCGAACTCACAAACTGTGAGATCAGGACCTAAGCTTAAGTTGGACGCTCAACCCACTGAGCCACCCAGGTACCCCTTGCAAATATTAGAATTTTATGTTAGATGGGGCGCCTGCGTGGCTCAGTCGGTTAAGCGTCCGACTCCGGCTCAGGTCATGATCTCCCGCTCTGTGAGTTCCAGCCCCACATCAGGCTCTGTGCTGACAGCTCAGAGCCTGGAGCCTGCTTCAGATTCTATGTCTCCCTCTCTCTCTCTGGCCCTCCCCTGTTCATGCTCTGTCTCTCTCTGTCTCAAAAATAAATAAACGTTAAAAAAATTAAAAAAAAATTATGTTAGAAATGCTTTGGGGAAATTTTGAAAAATGATCTTATTTTCTTAAAATATGATTTAAATAGCAAATTCCCTGTGTTGTGTGGGAAAAAGAAAAATAAAAGTCTATTGCTCTCTCCAGGTGAGACCATTTGCCTTTATCTTTATAAAATTATAGATTTACATGACCAACAAAAATTCACTTATTTATTCTACAACAAATTAAAAATAGCCAGACATTTGCTATTTTCTGGAATTAAAAAGGAAAATAAATGTTTTCTAATCAAGTTACTTACAGTTTCTTGCAAAAACAAAACAAAACAGCAGCCCCTGGGTGGCTCAGTTAAGTGTCTGACTCTTGATTTCTGCTCAGGCCATGATCTCATGGTTTGTGGGATCAAGTCCCATGTTGGACTCTGCAGTGACCATGGAGCCTGCTGGGATTGTCTCTTTCCCTCTCTCTCTCTCTCTCTCTCTCTCTTCCCCACAATCAAGCTCCTGTGCATGTGCTCTCTCAATGTAAACAATAAACATTAAAAAGAATAGATAAAAAAGAAAATTACAACAGTGTGAGGTTGGAGACACATATGGAAATATTTCCTACTTTTGGACCCACAAAGATGATTTCTGGGATTTTCTGAATTCACTGTAGAGAATGATACTAGAATTTTTCTTATGTAATAGCTAAATACAGCATGGCAATAAGATGCTCCTTTTAGCATCCTACAGTATCCTTTACCTGTCTCATATTGCAGGTTACATTGTAATAGAGGTAATCTTTCACAAATTCCCTCAAATATTTTCTCTCTTTCTCGTTTTCTTTAAAACCATGGGAAATATTTGAAATTTAAAACAAGGTCTTTGGGGTGCCTTGGTGGCTCAGCCAGTTAAACATTAGACCTTTGATTTGGGCTCAGGTCATGATTTCATGATTCCTCAGATCAAAACCCACATGGGCTCTGTGCAGACAGTGCAGAGCAGGCTTGGGATTCTCTGCCCCTTCCCTGCTCATAGGCATGGACGAGCCAGTGTGTGCCCTCTCTCTCAAAAGTAAATAAATAAAAATTAAAAAAAAAAAAAACTTCTTTATGACAAACTTACAAAAAGGCATACTAAACATATAATCATATAAATACATATAATTGGCACTATGTGGGTAAATGCATTAATTCAGATAATCTGACTGAGTTCATCTGAAAAAACAAATTATTCTCTTACTTCTCATCATTTTTTCTCATTTTCTGCTTCAGAATTCAAGATATTCAGCCTCTTAAATATGACATAAATTTGATTCTAGGAATAAAAAAGTATTTACCTCAAGTGAATTATTCTATCATCATATTTTTATTTATTTTAAAGATTTCCTTACTATTTCATTTTGGAGATACAATAACTTCCTATTCCTTTTATTTTTGCTATCTCTCTGCTTCCTTACTCTTTCAAAATTTTTAAATTATAAATTCTTATGCTATATTACTGTGTATGCATATATTCCCATATTTTTCCATATCTGCAACTTGGTTATACATTAAGAAAATATGGAGATGTTGCCAGACATTTTTTCCCCTTTGGATATCTAATACAGATGTAGCTGAGAAGGGATTTGCTATAGGGTGGTAATGAGAAGTCCTCTCTTCAAAGGTCCTGGAAAGGGAGTATCTTTGGACTTTTCCCAATCCAACCTTTCCCCCAAAACAAACAAACAAACAAACAAACAAACAAACAAAACCAAGTGGATCAGTGGATCATTAAGGCTGGAGCAGAAAGGCATAATCACTAATTAGGTAGCAAGGGATAACAATATGGAGACTTCAGTTTTCAACTTTATATGATATATTATTGTAGTTCAGCAACAAAGTGAGGGAAGGGACTTGAATTTTTTTGCTTTTTTGTTGTTGTTATAGTTTTTCAGAACTTTAACATCTGTCTTGAGCATAGACTTGGATGGAAATGAAAACAGAAATTGAGAAACCAATGAAAAGGTATTGTAATAATGTTGGAAGAAGAAGATGATGGCTAATGTTCAGATTTCATAAAATCATAAATATATGAATATAGCTAATAAATATTGAACAATCAAATTCTAAGACACTGAAGTGGGCTTAACATTTGAAGGAGTGGTTTTAGGGTAATTAAAGGAAGTGCAAAATGAAACTAAATCTGTTAAATGGCTGCTGTATCCTAGGCACTATGCTGGGCACTTGGCATATGCAGTATCTCTTTCAATTTGTCCAAAAAGTATTGATTTCCATTCTTTTAAAAGAGAATGAATCCTTGATATATGCTCTTGGATAAAAATGCCTCTAAGGAGCTAGATGAGATTTGTTTCAAAGCATTGTGTAACAGAAATATATGGCAAACGTGTGAACAGAAACCATTCCCAATAAGTACACAAAGGCTTAAAACATAATAGAATAAAGAAAGGTTTAGATGAATTCATGGATGATTGCTATAGAGTAGATGTTAAAATTATTTATCAGTAATATATATACATATACATATATGTATATATATTACCCTTGTAGAGTAATAGTAGGGAACAATGCAATGAATCATTCTGCGGTTTGACCCCGAATGTCACTTCTTAACACTTTGGTGAAAGATGAAGCCACACTGGTAGAAATGTTTTTATCTCTGGAGGTCTCTGTGAGGAAGCAGTCATGCTTGAACCAAGTAATCAGGTAGACACTGTGTGCCTAATTCTTTTTCGTGGCAGAGGGAGCTCTTTTATTTGTGGTAAAAGGACAGCTCTCTACTCCCTGCCTCAATTTGATGATTGAAAAAAATAATTTCGGGGTGCCTGGGTGGCTCAGTCGGTTAAGCGTCTGACTTCGGCTCAGGTCATGATCTTGCGGTTCGTGAGTTCAAGCCCCGCATCGGGCTCTGTGCTGACACTTCAGAGCCCGGAGCCTGTTTCAGATTCTGTGTCTCCCTCTCTGTCTATGACCCTCCCCCATTCATACTCTGTCTCTCTCTGTCTCAAAAATAAATAAATGTTAAAAAAAATTTTTTAAAAAGAAAAAAATAATTTCATGAGCTACTGTTGACAGTTGATATATGATTATAGAATGCCATTTAAAAATATACACAAATGAGTTTATTGGTTTTATCTTATTATAGTAAAAAAAGCTATGGGGTGCCTGGGTGGTTCAGTTGGTTGAGAGTTTGTCTCTTTGACTCTTGATTTCAGTTTAGGTCATGATCTCAGGGTCATAGGATTGAGCCCCATCAGTCTATGATCTGAGTGTGGAGACTTATTGGGATTCTCTCTCTCCCTCTGCCCCCTCTGCCCCTCTCCCTGGCTTCCTGGCTTGTGCTTTCTCTCTCTCTTTCTAAAAAAAAAAAAAAAAAAAAAAAAAAAAAAAAAAAAAAAAGCTAGAAAGATGTTGAAACATTTTTTCTTGAGTTTTTTTCCTAGCCATTTGCATTGATTCATTGAACATGAAACTCCAACTTCTGACTATTTTGCTGAAGATTTTCCTAAACTTATTACTAGTTACTGACATTTTGAAAAAACTTCTTAGATATCTGAAATGGTGATTTGGGGTTCTCTTATTACCATTTTTTGTGTCATTTTGAAAATTACTTTTAATAACTTGGTATTTGTATCCTTAAACACATTTAAATATGTCTTTCTTCCTTAAAATAGAAATAATATATTTTAGGGTACAATAACATTCCTTAAAAAGAACCCTGATGAGCAGTGTAGAATAAAAATAAGGCCACAGTTTTAACAATTAGGCTTTATAGTCACCATGACTTTTCATATCCAATATTATCATTTTTGTTTAATGGCCATTATAAAATTTATTTAATAGTGATCTTATTTTGGCAACCATCTATGAATAGTTTTTAAAAGGATACAGAAGAAAAATTCTGGTTAATTTGTAATTTGCTTAAATTTAAATAGACCATGCAAACTATAGGTGTGCTCTTAAACGTATAACTGCCAACACTATGAAAAATCATAAAACAGTTTTGCTACTATATATTTTGCCAATCCTTATAACCTTGAAAGAAGTGTAAATTATTGAATTTTCTGATAGTAATAACATTTGTTTATAGTTAACTAAAATATAAAACATTAAAAATTTTTTTTTTAATGTTTATTTATTTTTGAGACAGAGAGAGACAGAGCATGAACAGGGGAGGAGCAGAGAGAGAGGGAGACACAGAATCTGAAACAGGCTCCAGGCTCTGAGCCGTCAGCACAGAGCCCGACGCGGGGCTCGAACTCACGGACCGCGAGATCATGACCTGGGCTGAAGTCGGCTGCTTAACCGACTGAGCCACCCAGGCGCCCCTATAAAACATTTTAATACATGTGCATGTATGTGTGTTTATGTTCTCACCATCCATATATAAAATCTCTGTATATTTTGATACAATAGAAATTTTCCTCTGATGTCAAATAATCTTTGAAAACTGTATTCCAAATAAATAAAATATTATAAATAATATAACCAAGTGTCTATAGTGAGTATTTTAGCCTAGTTACTGTATAACATTACATTGTACATATAACCTTCATATCTAAAGTTTTGACCACATTTTTTACTGCTTTCTTAGGATAAATTAATAAATTTAGATAATTTAATGATATTCTTTTAAATGAGGTTAATGAATCAAAGAGAATTAATATTTAAAATTATAAAAATGTTTACAATATGCATCACAAAAGTTTTATAATTTCTTTATATTTTGATTTTTTAAGTTTTTTAAAAAATTTCCAGTTAGTTAACGGTGTAATGTTGGTTTCGAGTGTACAATATAGTGATTCAATACTTCCATACAACAGCTAGTGTCCATCACAAGTGCACTCCTTAATCCCCATCATTTATTTAATCCAGCCACCCATCCCACCCCCTCTCTGGTAACCATCAGTTTTTTCTCTATAGTCAAGAGTGTGTTTCTTGGTTTGCCTCCCTCTCTTTTTTTTCCTTCACTCATTTGTTTTGTTTCTCAAATTCCACATATAAGTGAAATGATATGGTATTAAAGAATATATCATATGGCAAGATTTCATTCTTATTTTATGAGTCAGTAATATTAATCTATATATCTATATATGGATATCTATCTATCTATCTATCTATGCAAATATATCACCTCTTCTTTATCCATTCATCAGTCAGTGGACACTTGGGCTATTTCCATAATTTGGCTATTGTAGATAATACTGCTATAAATATCAGGGTACATGTACTGCCCTTTTAATTAGGATTTTTGTAATTTAAGTCTAAGTTAGGAGTGCACAAAGTTCATCATAGTGAACTATGTTGCATAGGACCTTTGTCATGATATCAAATAGTTACTAACAGTCACATGTTCGGAATTTTTCATTTATTTTAACTCTACTTACCTTTAAACACATACATGTTTCTTAGATCAATGCCTGAAATTCCTGTCCATGCCTTTTTCCAGCATTATATTATGTGAGACTGTACAACTTTTTTTTCTTATTGATTTATGAACACTTTGTGTATTAAATATATTAACTTTCATTTATTTCAATTTTTTCATAATTATTGTATGACAATGTTTATATGGTATTGTTGATATACTAAAGTTTTAAGCTTTTATAATATAATTTTTTGCATTTTTATTTTATGTTTTATTTTACTGTTTTGACACACAGGAATTATTTTTCCTTTGATATTAGATAAAAATATATGTATCTTTTCTTCTCACCGTATTGTATTATCTTATTCTATATTTTTATCTTAATTTAAATTCCCCAACCATTCAAAACTAATTTTGCCTATTTTCATAACGAAATTCTTAATCTTTTTTACATTATTCAATCACATTATATAACATGTTTCTTCATTATCTGATTTTAAGTGTTCTTTTTTTCATATATCTAAAGCATTTAAAATTTTCAGAAACTTCTGGACTATTTTATCCTACTTCATTATTGTTTGTTTTTCTTTTTTCTGCTTAACAAAAAGAATGTTTTTGGGTAATTTTGTTGGTAAATGATTTGAAGATGACAAGATGTATTTTTATAAATTCTAGGAATAAGACAGTTTTTGCTTCTAACTGAAATGTTAAATTATCAACAAATAAACTGAATCATAACTTTCTATCAAACACTGAAAGGTTTTGGGAGTTACACTGAACTGCACATACACAAAAATAGCCTTGAAGAGATTCTGCCATGTGCGTTGTTCCTTTTTTCCATGGATGAATGGTTTCCCCCAAATAACAAGGCAAATGTTTCAAAAGGATATCTGCCATGACACATGTTCACAGGTTTATCACCATACATAATCTGATACAAAAGAAGTTACATGATTTCTCATCAGAACTACTACTTAAAGTATATTCATCAGAAAAGAAATTTCAGGCCTTCAAAAAGTATAAGAAATATCAAACCAAACTGTCCAGCATAGTATTCTAAATTAACTCTTTATTAAGAACAGGAAGGCTACTTCTCCTTTTTACTTTATCTACCTTTCAGTTCTGGTGAATTAGAAATGAATGAACAAGTAGAATTGAATTGAGGTTGCATTAGACCACAACTTCCAAAAAGACTGATAAAATTGCTTTATATGAATTCAATTCACTGAGCTAGTCGCCTGGTAAAATAGTAAGAATGAGTATTATTCTACCTTGTCCTTATAGCCACCTTGAAGAAAAACGTGTGGCTTAGAATCTTTAACAGTTTTGGCAAGGATTTTCAGCAATATTTACATTGTGTTTATAATTTTAAATCCCTAATAGATGTGTTTCTTTTTGTGTGGGAAGGCTTTTGGCATGAGTAGCACACAGATTCAATCTCACTGCATCATAATTTTTAAATGGCCACAGAAAGTCTTTGTCACAAGGAAAATATAATAAATTGAGGCTAATATTTCAGGTGTAGCTTCAAAGGATTCCTAAATTGAATGTATAATGCTGAAATTGCTCAGAGTGTTTTGATTCCTTCAGAAACAAATCTTAAACCAGAATAGCCAATAGATTTTTTGGCTTCTATTGTTTTATTCAAAATGTCAGCCACTTCTTACCACATACAATGCAATCAATTTGCAAGGGTACATCAGAGAAGCAACAATTTGATGTTACCTTAAACCTTAATTGTTCTTTTTTTTTTAAGCCTTATCTTTTCTTATAACACATTTTCCATCCTCTCTTTCAGCTAAGAGTGTCCCAGTGGTTAAGCTCTGGATAAAGGGATATAACTAGAATTATCATGTCCAACTTTTAGGAGATAACTTTATAGGGAAGCTATTTTCCATTCTCTCTTCTCCAAGACCTTCTCTACATTCTGGGACATGGTTGTGGTGGTGGTGATTCAGTTTAGGACTTGGGATGAGGACAAGCGCTAGGAAAGGACAGAGCAATGAAAGGAATGAATCTGTGTTCCTGAAGGACGTTGTACAGGAAACCCATCAGGTTTTCCTAGATTGCTTCTCACTTTAGCCATTTACATTAGAAGAGAAATGAAACATCTCTCTTGTTTTTACTGTCTCTGTTAAAGCAATTAAAACAAAATCTTTTCCATTGCTTAATGAGCGAAACTCTGTGCTTTGTTTAGTATTTGTTTCCTAGTAATATTTTTTTATACTTTCCATTTGCTCAAAACTTGTTCAATACTTTCATTTACATCTCAGTGGATATTTGTAATGAGTAAAAATTCTGGTTCAATGGTTATTTTCTTTAATCATGTTAACTATATGATTCCTTTATAATCTGGCTTCCATTGTTTCTTACATGGTTCCACTGATAAACAAGTTGATATCACCTAATTACCTGTGTCAATTACTGTTGCATTTCAGCTCCAAAATTACCCTTCTACAATTTGCTTTGAGATGTTTGATACTAGAATCTTTAAACCACATTTCTGTTTTGCAACATTAATCTGGCCCAATAGAGAAAGAGAGTGGAAACTTCAAGGCTAGAAAAGAGGCAGTTTGCTTCTTTCTGTTTGCTTTAAAAGTTCTTCCTATTTGCGTAAGCTTGTTTTTACAGACTTAAAAACTGCCTCTTCCATATTGATCTTTCTATAAATACACAAGATTTTAAGTGTTCAGAGAGAATAAAATACCCATACTTTTTTATAACTTTAAGATTTTCTTTCAACAATATGGCAATTTTGTTTATAACTTTATTCATTCCCCAACCATTCTAGTTACTGCTTATTTTTATATGTATAAAACACAATTTATCTCACTAATTCCTATTAGAAAACTTTCATGTGTCTTTGAGTATTTATTATCTTTTATAACTATTGCATTATTTTAATATGACATTTATTTACCATATAATATTTCTCTGTCAAACACTATGCTAATTCTTTTATAGGTACCATCTCTGTTATGACACAAAAACTTTGAGAAGAAATCATTGCTTTTCTTGGTGATGAAGAACTTGAGATTCTGAGAGTTTAGTCTTTTTTAATCTTTATTTATTTTGAGAGAGAGAGAGATGGAGACAAGTATGAGCAGTGGAGGGGCAGAGAGAGAGGAAGACACAGAATCTGAAGCAGGCTCCAGGCTCTGAACTGTCAGCACAGAGCCCAATGCGGGGCTCAAACCCACAAACCGTGAGATCATGACCTGAGCTGAAGTCAGTTGCTTAACTGACTGAGCCACCTAGGCACCCCAAGATTCTGAGAGTTTAGAAGGTTTGCTTAAGCTCAGACACTAATTTTTTAAGTAAATCAAAACCAGACTATTTCCATAACATTTATATCATATAGTTCTTATATATGGCCATCCTTTGCTTTTTTCTTGCTTGCTAGCTTTATTATTTGGGTCCCTACTATCTATGTGCCATGTGTGTGGTAAAGATCCACAGTTTTCATTTGGGGATCAAAATCTCAATCATCCTTATGGCATGTGGTTTGGGTGGGACTTTATCTCTAAATAGGCAAGCATGTGATCAAGTTTTAAACCAATTGGTGGATTTATCTTTTTGGTCACAGTAATTCAGAGTTGGGAATGTGATTCAAGCCATACTAATGAGGCTTACTTAAAGTAATATTTGGATGTTTCTGAGAAATTTTTAAAGGCACATTGGATTTGAATTTGAGAGCTTGTGAAGTAGGGGGTGTTACAGTCATCCTGTGACCATGTGCAAAATGAGAATAAAACCAACATAATGAAAAGCAGAGCTGAACCAAGGGTTAGAAGCAAACTGAGTTCTGATTACATGACTAGAGTCCCAAATTGAAAAATTCCTAAAGCCAATTATCTCCACCTAGATAAAGCCCCTTTTATTTATTTTTATTTATTTTTAAAATATTTAATGTTTATTTATTTTTGGGAGACATATACAGAGCACAGGAGGAGGAGGGCAGAGAGAGAGGGAGACACAGAATCCGAAGCAGGCTCCAGGCTCTGAGCTGTCAGCACAGAGCCCGACGCGGGACTCGAACCCACAAACCATGAGATCATGACCTAAGCCAAAGTCAGTCCCCCAACCAACTGAGCCACCCAGGTGCCCCTAAAGCCCCTTTAAAAAATAACATTAATTGCTGATTTCTTTTTGCACAGCCACTTAATATGAGAAATATTTTACCTGATGTGTAATTTTCTAATGTTCAAAACAATCATGTGAGATAGATGCTAATGTTATCTCCATTCAGGACAGAAGGAAAATAACATCCAAAGTTTTTGTGTAACTTAATTATGTCCAGATTCAGATAAATGCTGGAGTCATGATTAGAATTTATTCGGTCAAAATGTAGAGTTCAACATGACACTCTACTGATTTTCTTGAGCAAGTGTGATTTGTACTTTTGCCCTTTTGATCACAATTGGCTTTATAAATATCAGAAGGAATTATCACTGCTTTCCCTTCTAATCTATTTTAGTGTTTTTGTAATATGCTATTTTAATTTATACTTTTTCTAAAAGTTAATGAAAGTAAAATAAACACCTTTGTCTAATGTTATATTCAGGTCATCTTTGCGTCTTTCATTTGTTTTCTTTTCCATGGTACAGAATATATTGATAATTGGAACCAAATGTAAGTTAATATGGAAATGAGTTTTAGTCCTCATTATAACTTTTGTGGGATAGCATTCCTTGAATAGAATACATCTCTTGTAAATAATGACTGTCCTGACATCTGCCCTTCACCAAATGAACAGACAAACTAGCCTATAATAATGCAGCTAACTGTGCTCAGGCTATGTTTGGACATAAAATATGAGTTTAACGTTGTCAACAATTTTGTGTACTATGAATAGTGGGGGTTTTTTTGGTACCATTTCAAAAATACAATGTGATTTAATTTTATCTTTTTTTTTGTCTCCATATTATTTTATAAAATTTTAGTTGATAATTTTAGAAATTATTAAGTAAACATTTTAAATTGAAAAAAATATTATTGTTAGTAGAAAGACTCTAATGTACTAAAAATTCTTGCAAGGTAACTTTTATTATTACTTACAAGTATATTCATAACAAATTTTTAACATAAACCTTTGAAATATGAAGAAATAAAAGATACAATCTGAATGGAATATGAGAAAACATTTTCTCATGTGATAATAGTGTAATATAACTGTAATTCACTTCACAAAAAAGGATAGCATTGTCCTGCCACAGAAATAAGACTCCATGTTTTTTGATAGGAACTATAAAAACTTACATTACTCTGTTTTAAATTGAACCATTTAGAAAACCTGCTACTGCAGAATCACACAATTTTTCTGTAAAAATTTCAGTCTTGTATGTCCCAGGATACTATTATTGGAAACAATAAAATATACTATTGTAAGATCAACGAGGGTTGAGATGACTGTATTCACATAAGCTAAAAAAGACAATCAGTATGATAATTAGAGCATGTTAATTACTCTCCACCAGCAACAAAAAATGCAAATGATATACAGCAGGAAATTAACAGCAGTTACTGCTCAATATTGCATGACTTTTCCATTAAGAATAATATGAGGAGTTGTTAAATTATAGAAAATGAGAATAATGAGGCCAGAATATTAAAGAGCTTTAGGTTTCCGGTCTGGCTGTGGAGGAAATCATTAGGAATGGTTCTGAGCAAGTGCTACATTCTGTGTGGGTTCAGAAAGCTTGTTGAGTACAATGGGGAAATCTTCATGTATGCTTTTGTTTTTACAAGATAAAACAAGACTGAGTATTCTGGCTCAGCTAGAAGCAGTTCAGTAACCTTTCCTGAATAATACATTTGCCAAAATCTGCTAACACCATTTCACCCTTTCCTTTCAAAATGTTGGACTGATGGAACAATGAATATAATTTGCCACAGTCCCAGAACAATCTGAAGAGTTGGGATACTTTTTGTAATTACAAATCATTTTTAAAGAAAGGAAAACGATTATATGACTAAGATTTAGATGAAACAGAAATATGGCGAGCAACTAAGAAAACTTCCCTTCTTTATCTGTACTATAAAGAAAGAATCATATTAACTTTCTTTTGGAAAGTTTTAATATGAAAGGAAGCTGCATTATAATACACCACCTAATGCATCATCATCCCTATATAATTCAGTCTGTCAAATGTGCTACAAATACAGCAGGAGTGAAACCCAGAATGTTTAATATTAAGTATATATTTGAAAGAATGTACAAGTATAAAATAAGTCCTAAATTCTATGGAGAATAGTTTGCTTCTAAAAAGAAAATCATTAATTTATTCAAGTCAGGACATAATTTAGCACACTAGTAAACACCCTGAAAAAACTCTCATTCTAGGAAAAAGGGAGAGAAAGTGAGGACAAAACACAATATTTTCAACATTTTTAGTTTTCATGTGTTTTGGAATTTTTAACAATTAATTGGATATATTAATATAAGCGTATCTTAATTCACATTATAGAATATTTAAGATATACATATATAGATGTGATTTAAGTGTTTGCTATACTCTTATTCTAAGTTCTTTGTTTTTAAAATTTTTGTGACATCCCAGTCTGAAATTAATAGCTAGTCAATGTGTTCCATATCCACTTTAAGTTCATAATCATTATATACCTTAGGAAATGGATATATTTTCATCTGTAGAGCAGAGTTTGAAGTTTAACTTTCATACCATCCAGGGAGCTTTGATTTCTCCATGAAAAAAATTCTCCTTTGCTCAAACACAGCCAGTTTTTCATAATAGCATTGAGCTATTACCACAATCTTCTCCTTTCCCTTATTTTTCTGTTAATACCTATTTATTACAGCTTGTTTTCATGGTTTCGTTTGTGGAAAGACATTTTTAACGCATCCAGATAAGTACCAAATCACTAAAACTATTTCACAACAAAATTATTGGCATAAATAGACATACCTTAGCTAAATACAAGCTGTTGCTAACTAGACATAAGCAAGCTGGGCCGTCTCTCACATAATATAATTGCACTCCAGGTAGGCAATTCATTCCTTTGGAAATATCTCTGAAACAGCCCTCAAAATGATTATTGCCCAGTAAATATACATTTTACGGCTTGGTGCCTTGTTGTTATTGTTGTTGTTGTTGTTGTTCCACCATAGCAGTTTTAAAAATATTTTCTGTGAAATTAATAACATTCTGGTTCTAACCTGTAGAATCCATTCCAGCTTTTTCATCAAAATACAGGCAAATAAGATCACTAGGAAAAGTCATGTTTCCCTGATTGTTGACATTTTCTGCCTTATTTCATTAAAAGCATGTGATCTCCTTTCACTGAACACACAGAAAGCAATAGGATAGCATTGACTATAAAGGAATTGGACATATGGGCCATCTTCCTCACTGCTGCTACTGGTCACACCTGAATCAATTACAATATGCTGTGCATGTAACGTGACAACTTCCAAAATAAAGGACATATGCACGAGGTGTTCTTATGATGACACTGAACTCCGAGTTGCAGCAGTAGAAAAGGGGTCCAGGGTCTGATTTACTCTCAGGAGAATACTTCCAATGCAAGATGGAAGTAAAAACAAAGAGACAATAGCAACAAAATATGTATGCTTCGAAAGCACCTTAACCCATAGTTTTACATAAACTATCACTCATGGTCCGTATAATATCCCATCATGACAGGTAGGACAAGTGTTCAATAATGCAGTCTGAAACCAATTTATATATTCAAGGGCATTCAAATGATTCGATTGTGCAGAGAATATAAAAAATAAAAAGTAAATTATATCAATAATATTTCATTCTTTTTCTTTACTCTGAACCTGGTGTTCTTTCCACACCATGCTGCCATTCAAACCACTAACAAAAATAAAAATCCTTATTTTGTAAAATATGTAGTTTATAGAACTCTTTCCCATATATCATAACAGTTCATCTGTTTATGATGCTATACGGGCTGCATTCCTATTTCTAATTACCTATGAGAAAATTGACTGATAAAATTTAAGAGACTGGTTCAAGAGTGTTCTGGCTCTATAAATATAATTCTGGCCTGAAATTCTTTCTATAATATCACTGAATTTCATATAGGGACATCTGTTCTTTCACTTATTTCACAGATAAATACTCATCATGTAACAAATGTTAAACATTTTTCCAGTCCCATGGGATACAATGAGAAAAAGAAACACAACAATTTCCTGTTTTCATGCAGTTAATATTTGATATATATATATATATATATCAGTATTTATATATCAATATTTGATATATATGTGTGTATATATATATATATATAGTCAAGGAAAAAAGGCAGTCGAAAGGAAAAAGGGAAGGAAAACAACATAGGTGTGGAAAAGTGTGCCTATATCTACTTATATGGGTATTATCTGTGTAGGACTTATTACTGTGTATATCTGTGTAGGATTTATTGCCACTCCCCACTTAAACCCAACAATGAGGTCATAGGGAAATTTTGCTGTTCCTAACATAAATCACTTTCTTATCTTTTTTTGTCTTTGCAAATATATCTGAATATACTTATGGTTCTTCCTCATTTGTCATTAAAGACACAACTTAGTGATAATGTTCTCTAAGCTGTTGCTCATCTTTCCAATCTGAATGTCCACTTCTTCATTTTTCCTTGGTTCCAATGTTTATGGTAATTATATAAAATGCTACACCTCTCTTTTACTCATCTGATTATTTGTTTACTTTCTAGTTTCACCTTATGATATCACTGAATGGAAACTTGTATGTGTTCCTAGTAGTTAGCACAGTGAATGGTACTTGATAGGAGCCCAATAAGTTTTAGTTCCTCAGTTGAATATCTAACACCCTAGGGTCAGTTTATCCTAGATTGTCCCAATTAGAGAGTCATAAAATGACTGGAGTTTCTTTTGTTTTTTGACTTTCAACCAAATGTAGAAATAGAATCCCCAGTGAAAAACCAAAATGTTTCATCATTTAAAGAACTCCAAAGAATTCAATGATCAGCCAGATTGAGGAGTCACTGATCTATTAGACATATTGATCACATTTATACCCTCTGCTTTTTAGCTTGAAAGCCATTGAAACATTACATCTTATTGACAAGTATGAAGCAAAAAGGGAATAATACATATTATAAAACTCAACAAAAAGATAACAAACAATCTGATTAGGAATACATAAGAGATGGGGTGCCTGGGTGGCTCAGTTGGTTAAGCGTCCGACTTCAGCTCAGGTCATGATCTCGCGGTCCGTGAGTTCGAGCCCCGCGTCAGGCTCTGGGCTGATGGCTCACAGCCTGGAGCCTGCTTCCGATTCTGTGTCTCCCTCTCTCTCTGCCCCTCCCCATTCATGCTCTGTCTCTCTCTGTCCCAAAAATAAATGTTAAAAAAAATTAAAAAAAAAGAAAGAATACATAAGAGATCTGAATCAACACTTCAGCAAGGAAGATATACACATGTCAAGTAAGCATAAGAAAAAATGCTTCTGTCATTAAGGATGCATATGTTATTAGGGAATTGCAAGTTAAAACAACATGAAACATGACTACACATCTATTAAAATAGCCAAAATCTGGGACACTGATGACACCAAATTCTTTCAAGGATTTGGAACAACAGAAACTCTCATTCATTGATAGTGGGACTGCAAAATTGTACAACCACATTGGAAGGCAGTTTGGCGGTTTCTTGGAAAACTAAACATACTCTTGCCATATGATCCAGCAATTGTACGCCTTGGTATTTACGCAAATGAGTTGGAAACTTATGTCCACACAAAAACTTGCATATGGATAGGCACAGATATAAACATGGGTGTTTATAGCAGCATTATTCATAATGCTGGCAAAACTTGGAAGGAACCAAGATATCCTTCAGTAGGTGAATGGATAAATAAACTGTGGTAAATCCAGACAATAGAATATTACTGTCTTAAAAAGAAATGAGCTATCAAGCCACAAAGCAAAGCAAAACAATAATAAGTATAACAAAAACAGAAGAGGAGAAACCTTAAATGCATATTACTAAGTGAAAGAAGCGAATCTAAAATGGCTGCATACTGCATGATTCCAACTATGTGACATATTGAAAAGACAAAACTATGGAGACAATAAAAAGATCGGTGGCTTCCAGGGATTAGGAAGAGGGAGAGATAAATATGCGGAATACCAGGGATTTTTAGGGCAGTGAAACTATTCTGTATGATACTACATGGTGAAAGTACATCATTACATTTGTCAAAACCTATAGAAGGCACAACACCAAGATTGAACTCTATTGTAAACTGTAATCTTTGGCTGATAATTATGTGTCAATGAAGGTCCACCAATTATAACAAATATACCCCTCTGGTGGAAAATATTGATGATGGGGAGGCTATGCATGTGTAAGGCAGAAGATATATGAGAGAACTGTACTTCTGCTCAATTTTGTGGTGAACCTAAAATTGCTGTAAAAAAATAGCCCATTAAAATATATAAATAATCCTAAGAAGGTTAAAAAAAAACTAAAACCCACACAATACAACAAAATTCAACTTACTTTTCTACCAGACTAGGACCTCACATCTGAAAAAGTATTGTGCCATCCAAATATTATAGTGTGTTCTAACCAGAAACTTCTGAACATGTCATCAAAAGTAACTTTTTAAAATTCTTTAATGTTTATTGTATTTTTGAGAGAGAGAGAGAGAGAGAGAGAGAGAGAGAGAGAGAGAGAGAATAAGTGGGGGAGGAGCAGAGAGAGAGAGGGAGACATAGAATTCGAAACAGGATCCAGGCTCTGAGCTGTCAGCGCAGAGCCTGACACGGGGCTCAAACTCACAAACCATGAGATCAAGACTGAGTTGAAGTCGGATGATTAACCAACTGAGCCACCAAGGCCCACCACCAAAAGTAACTTCTAAAGCTACTATATTTGGGTGCCTGATGGCTCAGTTTTTAAGCATCTGACTTTGGCTCAGGACATGATCTCACAGTCTTGTGAGTTTAAGTCCCACATTGGGTGAGCCAGTGACCTGCTTCAGGTGAGCTCGTGCCCCGCTTCAGGTGAACATGAGCTCTGCTTCTCTCCGTCTCTCTCTCTCTGTCTTTCTCTGCCCTCGGATTCCATTTCTTCCTTTCTCTGCTCCTCACTCACTTGTGCCCTTTCTTTCTCTCTCTCTCAAAAAAATAAATAAATAAAACAAATAAATAAAGTTTTATATTTAATAAAGATTTTTTTTAAATCTCACACAAGAATGAGATTATTTTATAGCCCTCTTTTTATATTTTGTTAGTGTTTTCAGTTGTGACTATCTACTTTTTTTTTTTACATGCATAGCCATTAATTTTGGGGATGTTTTAAGAAATCCAATATATTGATATAATATGTAATTTACCATTAAAGAAAATAGTCAAACTGCTGTGTCATTGCACCCAAAATATATAAAATTTAATTAACAAAAAAGACAACAAAACAATGAAAATAGGCAGATATTTAACACAGTCATGCATAAAAGTGGCTAATACGTGCATGAAAAGATGATTAGGATTCTTAGTCCTGAGGGAAATGTTAATTCAAATCATAATGATAAACTACTTCACACTCATAAAGATTGATAAAATTAAAAGGACTGATATTACCAGTTTTAGTGAAGATAGGTCAACTGGATCTCATGCATTGTTGATGGGAGTGTATAATACATAACCACTTAGGGAACTAGTTTGGTCATTTCTTATAAATTCAATAGACAACTAGACAACTACCAAGTGTTAGCACTTTTCTCTCACATGGGATATATTGAGGGAAAAATAAAACATATTCCTGTTTTCATGCAGCTTATATTTTACTAGAGTGAAATGAAACAACAAATTCAATACATAAATGAATTATGTAGTATATAAAAAGGCAATAATGACCCAGAAATGTCATTTCTGTGAAATCCCCAAAGGGATGAAAATATACATCCAGTCAAAATGTCTACAGGAATGTTATTAGTTTTGTTAACAATAGCTAAAAACCAGGAGGAACTCAGATGTCTATCAATATGTTAGTAGTGTAACAAATTGTAGTGCTCTAAAACATTGGAAGACACTTCATTCTATTATATATATTTTGTTATCATTATATCATTATTATATATACACATGTACATGCACATACTCCTATTCATACATAAGGACTGCATATAAAATGTGTATACAGGATGAATACATTAAAGAGCTCATGGTTGATACCATTTCATGAAGTTCTAAATAAAGCCAAAACTAAGCTACAGAAATAGATATAACAATGTAGTGGGTGTGGTGTGACTGAAAAACTGACATGGGAAAAATTCAAGATAAGTGGAAATTTTCTATGTTTTGATTGGGTTGGACGTTGTATAAAACTTATCAAAATTTACCAACAAACAAGAGTCCTGGGTCAGATGACTTCCATGGGGAATTCTACCAGACATTTAAAGAAGACTTAAAACCTATTCTTCTCAGAATATTCCAAAAACTAGAAATGGGAGGAAAGTTTCCAAACTCATTCTATGAAGCCAGAATTACCTTAATTCCAAAGCCAGACAAAGACCCCACAAAAAAAGAAGAATAACAGGTCAATATCTCTGATGAACCTTGATGCAAAAATTCTTACCAAGATACCAACAAATTGATTTCAACAGTACATTAACAGAATTATTCACCATGACCAAGTGGGATTTATTCCAGGGCTGCAGGGCTGCTTCAGTATTCACAAGCCAATCAACATAATGCACCACATTAATAAAAGAAAGGATAAGAACCATATTATCCTTTCAATAGATGAGGAAAAATATTTGACAAAATACAGCATTCTTTCTTCATAAAAACCCTCAAGAAAGTAGGGATAGAAGGAACATACCTTAACATCATAAAGGCCATATATGAAAAGCCCACAGCATATAATATCATCCTCAATGGGGAAAAATTGAGAACTTTTCCCCTAAAGATAGGAACACAACAGGGATGTCCACTCTCACCACTGTTGTTCAACATAGTACTGGAGGTTCAAACATCAGCAATCAGACAACAAAAAGAAATAAGAAGCATACAAATTGGCAAAGAAGAAGTCAAACTTTCACACTTTGCAGATGACATGATACTCTACATGGAAAACCCGAAAGATTCCACCAAAAGTATGAATTCAGCAAAGTCACAGGATATGAAAAGAATGTACAGAAATTACTTAAATTTCTATGCACCAATAATAAAGCAGCAGAAAGAGAAATCAAGGATTAAACCCATATTCATTTGCACCAGAAACCTTAAGATGCCTAGAAATAAACCTAACCAAAGAGGTAAAAGATCTATATCCTGACAACTGTGGAAAGCTTATGAAAATATTGAAGAAGACACAGAGATATGGAAAATATTCCATGCTCATGGATTGGAAGAACAAATATTGATAAAATGTCTACACGACCCAAACCATCCTGAAAGTTGTATGTAACCAGAAAAGACCCCTAATAGCCAAAGTAATGTTGCAAAGAAAACCAAAGCTGGAGTCATCACAAATCAAGCTGTATTACAAAGCTATAATCATCAAGGCAGTATGATAGTGACACAAAAACAGACACATAGATCAATGGAACAGAGTAGACAACCCAGAAATGGAACCACAGGAGTTCGAGGAAGATGGCGGCTTAGGAGGACGCTGGGCTCACACATGTCCTGCTGATCACTTAGATTCCACCTACACCTGCCTAAAAAACCCAGAAAACCACCAGAAGACTAGCAGAACGGAGTCTCCGGAGCCAAGCGCAGACGAGAGGCCCACAGAAGAGGGTAGGAAGGGCGGTGAGGCGGTGCGCGCTCCACGGACTGGCGGAAGGGAGCCTGGGGAGAGGGGCAGCCTGCCCGCCAAGCAGAGCCTCCAAGTCTGGCTTGCAAAAGCAGAGGGGCCGGACGGAGTGTGTTCTGACAGCAAGCGTGACTTAGCATCTGGGAGATCATAAGTTAACAGCTCTGCTCGGAAAGCGGGAAGGCTGGAGGACAAAGGGAGGGAGAGTTGCTGAGCCCCGGGATGACAGAGCTCAGTTTGGCAGGGAGCAAAGGCGCTCGCCAGTGCCATCTCCCTCACCCATCCCCCAGCCAAAATCCCAAAGGGAACCAGTTCCTGCCAGGGAACTTGCTTGCTCTATGCAAACACCCAACGCTGTGCTTCTGTGGAGCCACCCCTCCGGCAGCGGGTCTGACTCCCTCCCACTGCCATAGGGCCCCTCCTGAAATGGATCACCTAAGGAGAAGCGAGCTAAGCCTGCCCCTCCTGCCCCCATGCACCTTGCCTACCCACCCCAGCTAATACGCCAGATCCCCAGCACCACAAGCCTGGCAGTGTGCAAGTAGCCCAGACGGGCCACACCAGCCCACAGTGAATCCCGCCCCTAGGAGAGGGGAAGAGAAGGCACACACCAGTCTGACTGTGGCCCCAGCGGTGGGCTGGGGGCAGACATCAGGTCGGACTGCGGCCCCGCCCACCAACTCCAGTTATACACCACAGCACAGGGGAAGTGCCCTGCAGGTCCGCACCACTCCAGGGACTACCCAAAATGACCAAACGGAAGAATTCCCCTCAGAAGAATCTCCAGGAAATAACAAAAGCCAATGAACTGATCAAAAAGGATTTAAATAATATAACAGAAAGTGAATTTAGAATAATAGTCATAAAATTAATCGCTGGGCTTGAAAACAGTATAGAGGACAGCAGAGAATCTCTTGCTACAGAGATCAAGGGACTAAGGAACAGTCAGGATGAGCTGAAAAACGCTTTAAACGAGATGCAAAATAAAATGGAAATGACCACGGCTCGGATTGAAGAGGCAGAGGAGAGAATAGGTGAACTAGAAGATAAAATTATGGAAAAAGAGGAAGCTGAGAGAAAGAGAGATAAAAAATTCCAGGAGTATGAGGGGAAAATTAGAGAACTAAGTGATACACTAAAAAGAAATAATATACACATAATTGGTATCCCAGAGGAGGAAGAGAGAGGGAAAGGTGCTGAAGGGGTGCTTGAAGAAATAATAGCTGAGATCTTCCCGGATCTGGGGAAGGAAAAAGACATTGAAATCCAAGAGACACAGAGAATTCCCTTCAGACATAACTTGAATCGATCTTCTGCACGACATATCATAGTGAAACTGGCAAAATACAAGGATAAAGAGAAAATTCTGAAAGCAGCAAGGGGTAAACGTGCCCTAACATATAAAGGGAGACCTATAAGACTCGTGGCTGATCTCTCTTTTGAAACTTGGCAGGCCAGAAAGGATTGGCAGGAGATCTTCAATGTGTTGAACAGGAAAAATATGCAGCCAAGAATCCTTTATCCAGCAAGTCTGTCATTTAGAATAGAAGGAGAGATAAAGGTCTTCCCAAACAAACAAAAACTGAAGGAATTTGTCACCACTAAACCAGCCCTATAAGAGATCCTAAGGGGGATCCTGTGAGACAAAGTACCAGAGACATCGCTACAAGCATAAAACATACAGACATCACAATGACTCTAAACCCGTATCTTTCTATAATAACACTGAATGTAAATGGATTAAATGCGCCAACCAAAAGACATAGGGTATCAGAATGGATAAAAAAACAAGACCCATCTATTTGCTGTCTACAAGAGACTCATTTTAGACCTGAGGACACCTTTAGATTGAGAGTGAAGAGATGGAGAACTATTTATCATGCTACTGGAAGCCAAAAGAAAGCTGGAGTAGCCATACTTATATCAGACAAACTAAACTTTAAATTAAAGGCTGTAACAAGAGATGAAGAAGGGAATTATATAATAATTACAGTGTCTATCCATCAGGAAGAGCTAACAATTATAAATGTCTATGCGCCGAATACCGGAGCCCCCAAATATATAAAACAGAAATGGAACCACAAATGTATGGCCAACTAATCTTTTAAAAAACAAGAAAAAGTATCTGATGGGAAAACTGGATAGTGAGATGCAGAATGAACCTGGACCACTGTGTTACACCATACACAAAAATAAATTCAAAATGGATGAAACACCTAAATGTGAAAAAGGAACCATAAAAATGTTATAAGAGAAAACAGACAGGAACCTCTTTGACCTCAGCCACAGCAACTTCTTAATAAACATGTCATGGAGACAAAGGAAATAAAAGCAAAAATGAACTACTGGGACCTCATCAAGATAAAAATCTGCTGCACAGCAAAGGAAACAATCAGCAAAACTAAAAGGTAACCGACAGGATGGGAGAAGATATTTGCAAATGACATATCAGATAAAGCATTAATATCCAAAATCTATAAACAACTTAGCAAACTCAACACACAAAAAACAAATGATCCAGTGAAGAAATGGAAAGAAGATGTGAATAGACAATTTTCCAAAGAAGACATCCAGATAGCTAACAGACACATAAAAAGATGCTCAACATCACTCATCATCAGGGAAATACAAATCAAAACCACAATGAGATACAACCTTATACCTCTCAGAATGGCTAAAATGAACAGCTCAGGAAATAAGAGATGTTGGCAAAGATGTGAATAGGGAATGCTTTGCACTGTTGTGGGGAATGCAAACTGGTGCAGCCACTCTGGAAAACAGTGTGGAGTTTTCTCAAAAAATTAAAACAAGAATTACTCTACAATCCAGCAATTGCACGACTAGGTATTTATTCAAAGGATACAAAAATGTTGATTTAAAGGGGCACATGCACCCCAATATTTATAGCAACACTATTAACAATGGCCAAATTATGGATAGAGCCCAAATGTCCAATCTACTAATAAGTGGATGGACACACACACACACACACACACACAATGAAATGCTGCTAAGCTATCAGTAAGAATGAAATCTTGTCATTTGCAACAACATGGATGGAACGAGGGTGTATTATGCTAAGTGAAATAGTCAGAGAAAGACAAATATCATACAATTTCTCTCAGATGCGGAATTTAAGAAACAAAACAGATGAATATAGAGTAAGGAAAGGAAAAATAAGATAAAAACAGAGGGAGGTAAGCCATAAGAGACTACAGAGAACAGACTGAGGGTTGCTGGAGAGGTGTTGGGTGGGAGGATGGGCTAAATGAATGCTGAGCATCAGGAGGGCACTTGTTGGGATAAGCAGAGTGTTATACGTAAGTGATGAGCCACTGGGTTCTACTCCTGAAACCAATAGCACACTGTATGTTAACTAAGTTGAATTTATTTATTTATTTTTTTTTTAATTTTTTTTTTCAACATTTTTTATTTATTTTTGGGACAGAGAGAGACAGAGCATGAACGGGGGAGGGGCAGAGAGAGAGGGAGACACAGAATCGGAAACAGGCTCCAGGCTCCGAGCCATCAGCCCAGAGCCTGACGCGGGGCTCGAACTCACGGACCGCGAGATCGTGACCTGGCTGAAGTCGGACGCTTAACCGACTGCGCCACCCAGGCGCCCCAACTAAGTTGAATTTAAATTAAAAAAAATTTTAAAAATAAATTGCATTTGAATAAAAAATCCTTATCAAAAAATCTTATCAAATATACAACCTTTTGTTGACATGTTAACACTGACCTCCCCCCAATGCATTTTGTTACAATTATATAGCAACAAAAATTACCTTAAAAAGTATACTAAACTGTGAAAGTAGTTTAAAGGAAGAAGCTAAAAGATGATTTGACAGGCGGCAGAAGTTTATTTATTTTATGTATTTCTTTTTCGTCATTGTTTTATGTCACTATGTTTTTTGGTTTATTACGCCAAAATATGCAGCCAGAAAAACAAATGAATAAAAACTACTCAACCTCTTTCCGCTTTTCCTTTGACTGAGGCTAAGATGGCAGATGTTGGAAGAACCATATGGACTCAGAGGCAGAAGCTACCATTTGATTATGGCAAAATAAAGAGACAAAAGGAGCTTGGGTGTCTCTGACACCACAGAGCTGTCATATCAGTTCTCGCTCTCTCTCTCTCTCGCTCTCTCTTTTTGTGGTTTCAAGTTTTTATTTAAATTACAGTTAGTTAACGTATAGTGTAATATTGGTTTCAGGAGTAGAATTTAGGGATTCATCACTTGTACATAACACCCAGTAAGCAGCAGAATTTTAAAAATAATTAGATGTCTTCTTAAAGTGTCTTTGTTGTAAAGGTCAGTAATAATCATTTTGATGAATACATTGCATTCTAGAGTTTTAAAACAAGTCATTTTCATTAAGATACTTATTTCTTATTTTAAAATGTCATAGATGAGTAGTCAAGTGTATAACATTAGATGTAATATCTTACATAATTTTACAAATTGAGCACACTCTTATAACCAGCACTTACATAAAGAAATGAATTATCAGCTCCGAAATCTCCTTTGACCTTCTTTCCAGTCACTACACCTAAAGAACAAACTAGGTTATTATTTCTAGAATATATGGATTAGAAGCTCAGAGAATCTAAGTGTATAGATTATCTTTAATTTCTTCCTTTCTTTTATCCTCCACTTGTTGTCATGTTGACACTGACCCCCCTCATGCAATAAAAAATCCACGTATAACTTTTACTTCCCCCAAATGTAACTACTAATAGCTTACTTTTGACTGGAAGCCTTACTAATAAGATAAACCATTGATAAACACACAATTTGTATTTCATTTTCAACAGATTTTACCTTGATTTTAATTTCTCAATTTTTGCTTCTGTAAAATATTAATTGCTTCCTAAATAGTTTCATAATTTAAAGCTTCTAAGTTGTCCAATGCATCCCATCATCTTAAACTCAGATTTTATTATTCCACTTCTTTGTGAATATGTATAATGTACCCATGTGTTTTGTGCTTGGGTCTTAAGCTTTAAAAGTGACTAACATGGAGAGGTCAAGTCCATTGAAAGAAAAAGCTTAATGTTACAGTGCCCCTAAAAATGAGAAGCAGAGCTCCTCATGCGGGACCACAGGAGGAACACCACACTGTGGTCAGGAAGCAGAAGCAGGAAGAAGGGGAGAAGCTGGGCCAGAAGCATCTGTTGGTTTTCCTCGGGAAAGGGAAGGCAGGATAAACAGTCTATTCAAACTAGTGGCTAGTTTGAATAATTTTGATGGGCTTTGGGCTGTAAGAGTGGTCTCTAGTTGTCTGGCATGTGACCCTGAGATGATTAAGTCAGAGAAATATTGTCTCCTGAGGTCTATATTTAGCCATGATTCTGAATTAGTTAGCCAAAGGCATGTTCCTGGCTCAGTCTTTTGCTTTCTCTAAGAAATGGCTGGCTTAGGAGGGGTAGTCTCTCCTCAACCGAAAAGGTTTTTTTTTTTTTAACATGTCTAAATATCATAATATACAGAAAAAATTAATACATTTGTTGTATTGATTGTGTATGCATATAATGTATATATACATAATGATGTGTGTGAATATATACACAGCTGACCCTTGAACAACACTGGGATTAAAGGTACTGTCCCTCACCCAAACAAAAATCTGCATATAACTTGTGACTTTCCAAAAAAGTAAGTACTAATAGCTAACTGCTGATTGGAAACCTTAATGGTAACATAACAGGAGATAAACACATATTTTATGTTATGTGTTTACATACTGTATTCTCACAATAAAGTAAGCTAGAGAAAAGTAAATTTTATTGAAGATTATAAGGAATAGAAGATATATTTACATTACTGTACTGTATCTATTGAAAAAAAATCTGCATATAAGTGGACCTGCACAGTTCAAACCTGTGTTGTTCAACTGCATACTTATGTCATCATGTTCACAATGTAGCCTTTTCTTTCCATCTTCTCTATAGTGTCACTTTTTCTCCTCCTTCACTAATTAATATACTAATTGAAATCTCATTTGTTCTTCAAGTTTCATCTCCAAATTAGAAGTCTTTTCCAATGCCATCAAAATTATCTCTCTCTCCTTGTGAATCCATAGAACTGTTAAAAAAAAAAATCTCCAAACAACTGGTATGACAAACCCACTTCAGTTACAGGTGTTATGGTAACTATATCCTTGAGGAGATTTTGGGATACCCAAAATCGTGCTTTTTGTAGGAGCCAATCATTTTGTCGCTGTCAATTATTCCCTATGTTTGTTTTATGCATTGCGCATGGGAATCATCTGTTGGTCTTGCTTAAACTATACAAGACTTGAATTACACAGACTATCACTCAGGCTTTCTTTTTTTAAAATATTTTATTTATTTTTGAGAGAGAGAGAGAGAGAGAGAGAGAGAAGAGACAGAGTGCAAGCAGGGGAAGAACAGAGAGACAGGGAGAAAACAGAATCCAAAGCAGACTCCAGGCTCTGAGCTATCAGAACACAGCCCGACACAGGGCTTGAAACCATAAACCGCGAGGTCATGACGTGAGCGAAATCCAAAGCTTAACTGACTGAGCCAGCCAGGTGCCTCTGTCATTCAGCCTTTCTAAGGACAAGTATGGAAATCAGGATTTTAATCAATACCTCTGGTGCTTATTTGGCACACTGTATTTTTAAAACCACTACTCAAGTCAATGACCCATTCAGTATAAATTTAATAGTATAAAACCAAGTTACATCATCTTTTTAGTGATGTATGTACCGCACTTACTATAATCGAAACTGTTGTTCGGATTTTATTTCTAAGTAATAATAGCCAACACATATAGCACTTACTCTGATCAGATATTTTTCTAAGCTGTGTGCATATAGTAGCTTATTTAAATCTCACCATGATCCACTCAGGTCGTTACCATTATTATCCCCATTTTACAGATGAAGGAAGTAAAATCAGAAAACATGAAGTAACTTGCCAATGATTATATAGCTTTTAAATCTGGCTGCAATCCGTATTCTTATAAAATACACTATATTTCTTCTAGTGCATAGAAGTTAGATGATCCATAGATAGATAGGTGATAGGTAGATATCATAAGTAGATAGATTATAGTATCTGAAATGTGAAAATGTGATCGAAGTTATTACAGGGCAAATAGATTATAATCATCAAACAGTCATATAAAAAATAAACCTACTCTTTTTAGTCTTTTTAGCAAATCCATGTATGGAAACGACTACTTCTTAGCAATGGAAACTATGTTAATTTATAATACAACCCAAACTGCTACTTTATGTAAATTAGATGTTTCCTACTCTCAATATTCTTAAAAGACTGTCTGATTCAGAGCAAATAAATATTTCTGAGAACTAGACCTAAAGTATTTTTCACTCTTAATAGTTTCTATATTTATTAAACCAGAGAAAATTCTAAAGCTAAACTTGGCCATGAATCTTACTCATTGGCAGTTAATCTGGAATTTTTAATTTTGAGAAGCTGATTCAAGATTTGTTTTAATGTCTGGTTCTGGATATGTAAAGTATTAAATCTCCAATGCATGTTTGAACAAAAAAATAAGCATACTCTTCAGTAGCTTGTCTGAAGAAATAATTTAATGCAAAGTTTGTGTCATGCAACTCTTTCTTACTGTATAGTAATTGCTTGCTTGCAAAAATTATAGTCAACTGTGGCTTGAACTTGTTTTTATCACCTTTTACAGGCAAAGCACTTTATATACATTATCTTATATAAGCCTCATAACAAACTAGAAAGTAGATACTATTTGGAGATGAATCTATCAAGACTCAGAAAGTGACATACCAAGCTGGTCCCACAATAAGTAATTTTCACATCTTGGAAAAAGAAGATATTTTTTGAAATAAAACAATTCTTCTAAAATAGGCCAGTGAAACTATGATAGACTGGTAGAAAGATAACCTCTGTGTGCATATATGTATATGTGTGTGTATATATAAATGTACATATCTATACACATTATAAATTGCATGTATGTACACAGATACTATATATATTTATCACATAAGTATCATTTGCATCCAGTATTCATGAAGTACTTATAATATAGTGTTTTATGTTCATTTTATGTATGAAAATACAGGCCTCACTCATTCATTCTATAAATAAACATTTTTGGGTGCCTTATTGGAGCAAGCACTACTCTAGCCCTGAATTACATTAACAGAGTCTCTGTTCTTAGAGACTGACTTTCTTGGGAGAAAACATAAATGTAAAATAATATAAATAAATATTATAAATATAAATTATAAATATAAATGTATATTTATAAAAATTATAAATAATATAGTAAGTAAAATTAAACCTTGTGCAGTGGATAAAAATGAAAGGATTTTTTTACATACCTTTTTTAAGCAAGCTATCAAATTTCTCCAAGGCCATAACATTGAGACTCATACCCCATTAATAGGAAGTCAGGTTTTTATCCCTAACCTTTGAAGGCAAAAGTTACTGCACAATTTCTGAAACAGAAATAAGCCTAGTTGTTTCCAAGACTGAATATAGCCCGTTTTTTTTTGTTTTTTGTTTTAATCTTAGTGTTCAAGAAAATACAGCTGACTGCCCCTGTGAAATATTTTATCCCACTTACTTTTCTTAGTACTAAGCAAGGATGGGAAGACTTGAATGCCAGAAGTTACTCGTGGGAAAAGGAAGAACAGTGCAAATTTGCCTTTTTTCTATGTGAAATAGAAGATTTCTTTTGAGAAAGAAAGAAAAAAATGGAAAAAGGTTTAGTTATACCTATCAAGATCTAATTTAACTTGTTAAATTAGGCTTAGCAAAAAATTTATTGAGTGCATATTAGATGATAGCCATTATAGAGGGATAATATCATAGAAAATGTAAAAACCTTGAAAAGAAATAACTATATAGATGGTAAGTTCTATTAGAAGACAGGACAACAATATATGTTTCTGAAAAAAAAGGAAGCAAAAAAGAAATGATTGTCTTTGGCTTAAATTTGGACACAGATGATATTGAAAGTATAAGAATAATCCATTATTTCTTATCAATTTGAACTTGCCACAGCCTTTTTTAAATATATAAATAACAATTTTTGTATCAGAGAAGTTATTGGTCCACATATGAATACTATGGGTATAAACATAACAAATATCATGCCATTATTCCCTTAAAACAGGACTATATGGACACTTAAAAGCAGAAATAGAATGAGAACTGACAGGTATTTTTTCTGAGAAACAGTGGAAATGCTTAGTTTCTGAGATGGAGAAACTCATATATATATATATAATATGATGACTTGAGGAATAAAAAAGGAAATAGTAGCTGTGAATTCATTCAATTTCAAAATGTTATCCAAGACACAGAAAGAAAACAGCTATAGAAAAGATGGCACAGAATATCTACGAAGATGAGAAACTATTATTAGCAACAAGAGACATGAAGCACACTTCTGCTGACCTCAGGCATCAAATCCTGTTTGGGTAGTACATGCAATATTGATGAATATGTTTTCCTTTCATGGACTACCCTGCCTGCAACGTACTTTTGGATCTTGAGCTAACAAGTACCACGAAAACGGAACTTGGGAATAGAGGGCATGTTGGACAAATCAATCATACACAGAGACACAGAAAGTCCCTTGCTTACTAAGGAAAAGTATGTGATTCCATTGTATATGGCAAAAGGGATCTCTAAATGACTATTACAAATAATACAAGTGGATGAGCATAAATATTTATTGTTTCTATTCTTTAGGTTTCAAGACAATTGCTATATAACATGAAGAAATAGGCTAAGCTGGTGTTTTATCTATATACTACAACTAGCATACTTCTGGACTCAGATATAAATAAGAAGAACACCGGACTGCCAGCCTGAACTTCTGAGATGGACAAACTTGACTGCTAAGTTACTTGCATCTGAAAGCAGGAAACTTCTGTAGGACATTTGCTTTCAGTATTTATAAGAATATAGATTCTTATTTGATGAAAACAAAATATAAGTCTTGTGAAGGACTGGAGACAGACAATAATCTTTTGTACTTATTAATCTATTCCAATGTTAATGCTGAAAATGGAAAAGTCCAAGACCAAAATTGTTAACAGGGTTTTGAGGCAAACTGACAGAGGTGATGACAAGGGCAGAGAACTGAATCAGGGAAATGAAATAGCTGTAAAACTGCTACCCAGCTGGCCACCACCATGAACCCGTTTCAATTTAATGTTGCAGAAGGCTCATAGAACAAAAGATGATGTGCATTACAGAAGACAAATAAATAAATAAAACTATTTAATTTTACAGAACATTTTATAGTATCTATGAGGTTTTTTTTTAATTTTTTTAACGTTTTTTTATTTATTTTTGAGACAGAGAGAGACAGAGCATGAATGGGGGAGGGTCAGAGAGAGAGGGAGACACAGAATCGGAAGTAGGCTCCAGGCTCTGAGCTGTCAGCACAGAGCCCCACGCGGGGCTCGAACTCACGGACGGCGAGATCATGACCTGAGCCGAAGTCGGACGCTCAACCGACCAAGCCACCCAGGCGCCCCAAGGTTTTTGATAAACAATAGGTTAAGAGTTAGTGGTAAAGTATTCCTATTTTTGTGAAGCCCAATTGAAGTTATTGGTCTGCAAATGATAGCCTAGGCTACCTACATATTAATTTATTTATTTGACTAAATCTCTAAAGATAGTCATTAAGCATCTTTTAGATGCACATATGGATTATGTGTTCTGATGCCCTTCAATCTGAAAAATGTTTTCTAATTATCCCAAACAATCAATGTTACAGAAAAATTTCAATAAAAGCCACTAAACAAAAGCATTGTATTAAAGCGATATATTTATTATAAAGTATCATACCTAATAAAAGAAGCCAAAGCAACATAACATAGAGCCAATTTAAGATGCAAACAATCAAAAAGTTAATGCCTGAATTTTTTCAGAGTACAGTGCAACTACAATTTAGTTTTATAGTTATGACAAAACCTCTTACTGCTTTTTTTAAGCAAATACAGATGGACTTGTATATAAAGACCTACCAATTCAGCATTTATTTATTAACAAAATGTATTCTAATAATACAAAAATGTATGAATATTCTGGTAAAACTCAGTTAACAAAATAATCCATTTCTTATCAGTTCAGGGTATTCTTTTAATTTAATAATAATAACCAAAATAGTTACCAGTAAAAATATAGAAACCTATTGAATAACATGTACTCCTTCACTCATGGAGGAAACCAAGTCAAATGCACAATTTCACAATTGGTAAATTTGTAATTTCCAACTTACAGCATTTGGCTAAAAATATATTAGAAACTTACAGATTTAGCTAAAGGAAACAAACGGCAAATTTCCTCAAAACTAGTGTTAGTTTCTTATAAATATCATTTATTCGTTATTTTGAAAGTAATTACTATTCCTAATAATATCAAAGCATGTTGTTATTTTTAAAAAAGTGGGTTGAAAGAAGGGAGTATGCATTTTTATTGTATTATGTAAGGCTTTTTAAAGCCTCCTAAAATATCTTTACCTTCATTTCATTATCTAAAAATTAACAAATTTCTTTGACACTACAACAATTTTTAAAGGAATAATAGTTTGATAGATTACCAATAAAAATTGAAGAATGATAATTCTTGACTGGAATAAATAAAACAGATAAAAGTGTATCACAAATTTTTACAAAAATTATCAAATTTTGACTTGTGTATTATTTTTTCATTTCTACTTTTTTTACTTAATTTTAGAGCAGTTTCACATTTACAACAAAAGAGAAAGTACAGAGATTCCCCATATTCTCCCTGTTCCCACACATGCTGTCTTCTCCCATTACCGATATCTCCTTGATTTTTACCAAGGATGAACCTACACTGGCACATCATAATCACTCACAGTGCATAGATTACAAGTTCACTCTTGCTGTTGTACATTCTATGGATTTGGACAAATGTAAAGTAGCGTACACACACACACACACACATATATGTGTGTGTGTATATATATATATATATATATATATATATATATATGTATGTATGTATATATATATCACCATAATATCCTAGAGATACTTTCACTGCCTTAAAACTCCTCTGTCCTCTGACTGTTCCTTCTTCCACCCTCCTCCTGCCCCAAGAAATCACTGATCTCTCTCCCTAGGTTTACTTTTCCTAGAATGCCATATAGTTAGAATCATCAGTATATACATAGTCTTCTCAGATTGACTTCTTTCATTTAGTAATATGCACTTAAGGTTTCCCCATGTCTTTTCATGGCTTGGTAGCTCATTTCTTTATAGTCCTGAATAGTATTTATTGTTTGGACCTACCACAGTCTATCTGTTCACCTACCAAAAAACATCTTGGTCACTTTCAAGTTTTGGCAATTATGAATGAAGTTGCTATAAACATCCATGTGCAGTTTTTGTATGGACATGAGTTTTCAAATCCTTTGGGTAAATAGAAGAAGACTGATTGATTGCTGGATCATATAGTATAGTATGATTGATTGCTGGGTCACATAGTATAATATGTCAATTATTTTTGTAAGAAACCACCAAATTGTCTTCTGAAGTGGCTGTACCATTTTGCATTCCCACCAGCAATGAACAAGAGTTCCTGTTGAACCACATCCTTGCCAGCATTTGGTCTTACAGCACTGTTCAGATTCTGGCCATTTTATTAACTGCATAGTGATATCTCATAGCTGTTTTCATTTGCATTTCCCTGATGTCATAAGACATGGAACATGCTCCCATATGCTTTTTTGCTATCTGTATATCTTCTTTAGCGAAATATCTATTAAAGTTTTTTTTTAATTTAATGTTTATTTATTTTTGAGATAGAAAGAGTGCAAGCAGGGGAGGGGCAGAGAGGGAGGGAGACAGAGGATCTGAAGCAGGCTCTGTGATGACTGTAGAGAGCCCTATGCGGAGCTGAAACTCACAAACTTTGAGATCATGAGATCATGATCTCAGCCAAAGTTGGATGTTCAACTCACTGAGCCACCCAGGAGCCCCAGTGCCTATTAAAGTTTTTGACCTCTTTTTATTGGGTTATTTGTTTTCTTATTGCTGAGTTTTAAGTGCCTTGTTTATTTTGGTTAACATCATTCATCAGATGTTTCTTCTGCAAATTATTTCTTCTGGTATTCCCATTACACTTTTTGTAAATGTCCCACAGTCCTTGGATATTCTGTTTTTGTTTGTTTGTTTTCCCCCTAGTCTTTGTAGTCTTTGCTTTCTGCTTTTCAAGGATGCTACTTATACATCCTCTGGCTCAGAGATTCTTTGCTCATCCATTTCCAGTCAACCAGCAAGCCCATAAAAAGCATTCTTAATGTCTTTTACAGTATTTTTATCTCTAGCATTTTTCATTTGCTTATTTTAGAATTTTTATCTCTCTACTTTTATTTTCCATCTTTTTTGCATAGTGTCTACTTTATCCATTAGAGCACTTAACATATTAATCATAGTTGTTTTAAAGTCTTGGTCTGATAATTTAAATATCACTGCCATGTCCAGTTCTGATGTTTGCTCTATCTCTTCAAATTGAGCTTTTTGCCTTTTGGTATTCCTTGTAACTGTTTTCTTGGTAGCCAGATGATCCGTGACAATTCCAATAAGGAATTACTATATGCAGGCCTTTAATAATGCGGTGGTGAGCTGTTGGGGGAGAGTTAGTGTTCTATAGTCTTATAGTTAGATATCTTCTTTAAGTGAGCCTATTCTTCTGAACTATGAACTTCACAAAGTTTTCTCTGTTTTTTCTCCTTCTTCAGGTAGGATAGAATGCCTAGAGTGGGCTGGAGTTGGGTATTTTTCTTCCTTAGGTCAGCTAGGCTCTGATAATACCCCAGCAAGTTAGGCTGTGTTTAACTGGTTTCCCCTGAGATCAGTCCTTGTTAAGAATAGAGTGCTCTTGTCATGTTTCAAAATGGTTCCTTACCTTCTCCCCCTGCAGGAAGCCTGAGGGGATTTTCCTCTGATATTTACTGTGCAAACAATGCTGAGCTCCTGGAGGAAATCTCACAACACTGTGGGGCACCCCTATGATTAGACCTCTTGAGAGTTTTTAACTCTCAGGGTGTCCACACTGAGTCTCCAGGATTTTGTCTATTACAGCTCAGATTTTCCTATCCAGGCACGGGTTCCCAGGGTGATTTCTGCTCCTGAGTCTCTACTCCATTAAGACACCACTCCTTGAATTTGCCTGACTGTCTCTCCAGTCTTGGGGGCTGAGGTGTGCCCTGTGTTCTTTTCTTATGGATCCCAGAAGAGTTGTTGATTTTTCGTTCTGTATTGCTTTTTACTTGTTGTCAGGACAGTGACAGCTTCGGAACTCCTTAAGTATGGAACCATAAATCAGCAGTCCTTCTCTAATATTTAAATACACTTTTGTTTTGAAATATAATTCAAAATGGGGCGCCTGGGTGGCTCAGTCGGTTAAGCGTCCGACTTCAGCTCAGGTCACGATCTCACGGTCTGTGAGTTCGAGCCCCGCGTCAGGCTCTGTGCTGACAGCTCAGAGCCTGGAGCCTGTTTCAGATTCTGTGTCTCCCTCTCTCTCTGCCCCTCCCCTGTTCACGCTCTGTCTCTCTCTGTCTCAAAAATAAATAAACGTTAAAAAAAAAATAAAAAAAAAGAAATATAATTCAAAATGATTGTATATTTGAAGAATTTTACAAATATTACTAATCACGTGAACTCCCACTAGATATTAATCAGCTTTTAGATACAACATAATTACTACTTGTACAGATAGAACATAGAAAAAAGAAGTTCCTCTTTTTTCCTCTTAGAAGTAATCATAGTCCTGAATTCAATGTGAGTTTTTCTCATCCTTCACTTTATAGTTTCCCACATATGTAATCTCAAGTAATATATTAATTCACTTTTCTGTTAATGAATATCTTGTAAGAGGATTCATACTTTGTATTTACATCTTCAAATTGCATCTACTCAAAAAATATTTTCTGAGATTTATCCATGTTTATATGTACACTTACAGTTCATTCATTTCCATTGTGAGTTTATATAAGTGGACTACAAAATATCATTTCACGATTCCTAAATTCTTATATTTATGTTTTAAATAATGTATATGTTTATTTTGTGTGAAATATATCTTCGTACATGTTTTATAAATATTAACTTGGTTAATCTATTATAACAAACTCTTAAAACACTTCTAAATGCTTCCTGGATATATGTGAAAGATTTTCTCTAGGGTGATAATTTTTGGAGAGGATGTTCTGTGTCATATTCATTGTTACCTGGTAATACCAAATTGTTTTTTCATTTATATTCCCACAATTTTATGTTTTGTTCAACACTAGACAACACTTGGTATTACTTGACTTCCTAATTTATACAAAATTAGTAGCTGCATAACTTCATTTTGCATTTAACATTCTCCTGATAAATGTTAATGTTGAAGATAATTTCATATTTTGTGTCAATGATTTTTCAATAATGTTCTTCTTTATATCACTTTCCCATTTTTCTATTGTTCATATTTCTTATCAAGCCAAACCAACTCTCTATTAAATCCCAAGTATTACAAATCTCTTCTCCAAGTATATGTTTGTTCTTTATATATGTTACATATCTTGAATGATTTTGTCCCTCCGTGTATGTTGTTTTAAGAACAGAAATTCATAATTTTAATGTATCCCATTTTATTCATCTATCCTTATGTTTTATGTATTTTTAGAAATACTTAATATCCCATGGAATAATAAATATGTACTCCTATATTCCCTATTTAAACTATTAAAATTTTATTCTAAATGTTAGCACACAATTCATCTAGAAGTAGTATTTTGTGAGGTTTGAAATTCTGATGCATTTCCAGTTTTCTCTTCTCTTAATAAGGAAAAAGGTATAATTTTTTGATAAGTTCTTTTTTTTTTCAAACAGAACTTCAGTGGGAGAAATCTCATATTTTTATCCGCATATGGCCCTGTTCCTATGCTCTATTCTGTTGGTCAGTTTGATTCTACATGCAACTAAATAATATTGCCTTACTACTATTAATCCATAGTGAAAATATCTGGGAGGGTAATTGCCAATGTCTACTTTTTCCTTTAAAGTGTTTCTTGAATATGTCTTACTTTTGCTTCTCCTCATATGCTTTAGAGGAAAATTTTAATTTGTATGGGGTTATTATTAGAACTTCATTGACTCTGTAGATAAATTTGAGGAGAATTTACCTCTATTCGCTATTAAATCTCACATGGTATGTGTTTCCATGTATTTATAATTTCAATGAAATTTAATAAAACAATAAAAATAAAGCTCTTGCACCTAATTGGTTAGATTACATATAGAAACCTGTTAATTAGATTACTATTGTAGACACTACTTTTCATTACACTTTATTTTCTGTTTTCTGCTAGTATCATTGGGAAAATTAAACGTTATATCGATATTTTCTCTGGAAATATTAAGTGCCATTATCAATTTTTTTTTCTTTTGTAAACCATTGTTAATTCTTAAACATATTTGTAGATTCTTGTGGGCTTAACATGCATGTAGACAATCATAGTCTGTGGAAACAATTTTTGTTCTTCTTTTATTTCCCTTAATTTGTATATCTCTTTCCCAATCTTATTATTCAATATAAGATTTCTAATACATTGTTGAATAAAAGTTGGATATTAGATGTTTTGTCTTTTTTCTGAATTTAATGGGTAGCTTCTAAAGACCCACAGATAAGTTTACTTGTAGGAAATCTCTAAACGCATATTATCAAATTTAAAAAGTTAAAGAAATTTATCCTTTTTAAAAATTTTAATACAAAATCTAAATTTGTTAGAACAAAGTTTTGGCAAATTCAACTGTACTTGTTTTAAATTCTGGGTTTTTATACTTGCAATTGTTGTTTGTGAATGTGTTTTTTTCTTTTAGTTGTAAAAATCTACATTTATTTATTTAGTTATATTCTTCAATGAATTAACTTCTGATATTATTGATATGTATATTTTATATTTGTTTTCTATTATATTCTGCTCTTATGTCTATTATTTTCTTTCTTCAACATTATTTAGTTTTAAGGGTAGTTTCTTAATTCATTAATTTTTAATATGTCACATATAATACAAAGCATTTGTCTGCATCCCATAAGTAGGATAAAGTAATGCAAATAATTTTGTCTGTTATTTTGATTTGTTTATAAACCATGGCCCAGCAGTTTCACTTTTCAGTATACACCCTAGAGAAATACTCACAGAGATGCATGAAGAAATATTTAAAATAGGGTTCATAGAAGAATTAATCATTATTGATGAAAAAGAAGCATATGTGTGGGGGGCGGGGGAGAGAGAGAGAGAGAGAGAGAGAGAGAGAGAGATCTATTTTAAGGAATTGGCTCATACCTCATGCAATTATAGAAGCTAGAAAGTCGAAACTGCAGTGTGTGCTGGTAGGCTGGATACCCAGAGTAAAGCCATCATTTCAGTTCATGTCTGAACACTGTCTGCTGATTGAATTACCTATTTCTAGGGGTAGGTCAGTCGTTTGTACTAGTCAGGCCTTAAACAACTGAATGAGAGTCACCCACACTATGGAGGACAATCTGCTTTACTCAAAGGCCTTTAACTTAGATGTTAATCTTATATGAAAACATTCTCATAGAAATATCCAGTATATTTGATACCATATCTGGACACTGTGTCCCAGACAAAGTGACACATAAAATTAACCATCGCACAAGGGATAGAAGTAGAAATGGTTCCATTTATTATTGTTTTCAATGATCCCCTAGGAGACATTGTACTTTCTGTATCTACTACTTTAGAATCTATAGGGTTGAATATTCAATTCCAAAAAATGATACACTTTAGCTAAATGTTATAGAAAGAGTCTCAGTGAATCACAAACTATGGGTTTTTCCTGGTACTTTTGACTCCTAGTGTCAAAGAAGAGGAAGAAAAGAGTCATTATCGTATCATGGATAATTGTCTCTGTTCATCAGGATAAGTAGAGATGATTTTAAACAGTGAGGGGGAGAAAAAACATATGTAGAACCCAGAAAAGCCATTTATTTAAGTTTCTCTTGATATCTGAGATGTATCCTTGCCTCATTGTGACTTTAAGTGCACAAACTTATCAAACCCAACTTCAGAGGGCAAGCAGCAAAGATTCAAATCATTGGTGATGAGTGTCTGGATTATGCCACTAGGTAAAGCTTTGAGACAAGTAAACATGATGTCTGAGATGAAGAGGACTTGAGAATGGATAGTATGAGGAAGAGATAATAAATACCAATTGCAGCATTGAGTTGAGGCCAACTTAATGGATGCAAACTCTAGTTTGTCCTGTTAACATCCCTCTTCTAAGACTCTCATATAACAAAAGGCCCACCAAACACAAACTTATCTTTGTGTGTGTTTATAGAAATAGAGTCCATGAAAATGGTAGAGTGTGGTAGACGTGAGAATGTGCCTCTCCGTTCCTTCTGCCATTTGCAGGTAGTGTGGCCAGCAGAGTCACCTTATCCAAAGTCTTATCTTTCTGGGACACCCCATATCCTACAACTGAGCAATGTAGAGTTTTAAAAGCCTATTTCAGGCTGATGCAAGACGACCCTCATGGGCAATTCTGACCCAAGAGCTCTCTGTTGGCTATAGTTTCAGCAGGCCTGTATTGCAATTCCATTTATTTCTTTGCCCAAGCCTACTTTTCTCCACTTCCACAGCATCTTCTTCCAGAAGAGTGAATGAAAGACATACACTAGAAAGAAAATATGAAAGACAGCATAGGATAGTTTATGCACGATAGATGTAAATGCATTTATTCAAACTGTTGCAGCAAAACATGCCTTTGAAGTATTTTAAGCTTATGTTATTAATAAAGTTTGAAAGTATATCATTTAACAATATTATCCTTTTAGGAACTTAAATGTTTGATTGGTATCAAAACTGGAAAATAATCTGGAACTTTAAAATCATCCCTAGTAATACTGTGCCTTTGATGGGAAAAAGTGTACAAAAAGCAAATTTGCCAAGATAAGATGGTTGTACATCAACAGAATTCTATGGCAAATTGTACATGGACAACACATGACAAATTAGATGTAAGTTATTCATTTTCATATATTATATGATTAGGAAACTAAAATTCTGGATGAGCTGGATTTTTTTTAGAGAACACACACACACACACACACACACACACACACCTTTAGAATTTAACATGTAAAGCTTGACATCTGAAAATTTAAGCTTAGCATCAGGAATATATAGGAAAAGGTAATCACACCTGGGAAACTGAATAGCACCAATTTAGTGCCGAGAGTGGCTAGAGAATTGGGATCACAGAGGTTTGTTCAGACATCTGTCCATCAGATGCTGTGATCCATTGTCATATACTTGTGTGACATCAGGTACACAAATGTATCAGAAAAATTTGTATGGGTATGAAATGTCTTCTTTCCTTCCTAAAATGTATCTTTGTTGACTTTTTGCCACTAAATCAATAGTCTATCCTTGACCTGAATTCAAAACAAGTCATTTTTCAACTCAGGTTTTCCTGCTTTGTGGATATAATTCCCAAATGACTCCCAAGAATAAGCTTTCCAGCTCCATAAGGATGTTGTCTAGTGAAAGACATATAACAGCTCAACTATTGATTATTTCAACCTAAGGATATAATTATATTTCTCTTCCCTATCCTAAAAGCTTTTAATTATAAAAGTCTTGTGCCCACAATTTATTTTCAGAACATGATATACCTGTATTATGTAGAGGATATCATCAGGACTCGGATGGGTACAAATATAAATATTATATAGATTAAAAACATAGTTTGCAATAATAACTCCTTATTTAGCATTCTGTTTAACTCTTTGTCCAATACTGAAAATATTTCAGTTGTCCCAAATGTCAAACCTCAAACATCATACAGATATGTTTTGAACATCGACTATATCCTGAATGTTATATAAAAATATTAATATGTGACCTGTGGCCAAAGGAACTTACATAGTAATTTTAAAGTAACCTTCAGAGAGTGGTAAATCACTCTATATCTTGAAAAGTTCAGAAAAAAGCCAAATGACTAAAAATTAGGGAATGACTTTTCTAGGGCCCAGAAGGGGGATACAATTTAACTTTACAGTTAAAAATTTACATTACATTGACCACATACAGTTCATTAACTCTATAAGATACATTCCATTTGGCTTCACACAAATTTTAGGTGGCCTGAAATGTAAAGTTTTCTTTTACAAGTCGATCATTTGTTCTTCTGCCCCTATTGGACTATTGAAAACAGACCTCATTATGTTGGTTATCTTTTACTTCAACAGATTACTGCCCAGGGTCTCTTCATTTTCCAAAGATTATTTCATTTAAATGGTAGAGACTTGTTCAAAATAAATCATTCATAAGAACCACTTTATTTCTCTTCAGGTAATAAGGTAGGAATTTCACCACAGAAGGCAAAATCAAAATTTTTCCTGAGTCCTTAAATTCAAATGATAGGCTCTGTGGGTGCCTCATTCACAGGATTGTCAGCCTAGAAAGGAAATTTTCTTTGGTGTGGTGCTAAGCACTGAAATAAAGTCTTCTTACAAGGTTGTCATGGTAACATGCATGCATCACCTGTCCTACTCACATTTAAAATTTGTTTCCTAATATCTTCCATATGGGTATTTGCTTTTTAAACTTCATATAACCTGTGCTACATTTTGTTAGGACTCATCAAGTTTAGATTACAACTATATTCAATAATTACATTAACTGATTTGCAAACATGCATCCATAACTAAGAATCTACTCATTCTTTCTATGAGCTCATAGAAATGAGTGTGGAAAAAAATACGACAATTTGTAGTACTGTGTACTTTAGCATCAGGCAAAACTTTAAAAATACATATGGTTCATCAGTATATTTCACTCCTGTTATGATAAATTCATCCATATAACAGCAACAATGGGGTCTGCTGAAAGCTTATTTACAAGTGAATTGGGAAATCTTAGTGCTATTGCTAAAGCTGTTCCTCTTTGAATCACTACTACCTCTTCAAATATATAGTTTATTCATTATTTTGTGTGATGGACTGGGCTAAGCACTTTACATACTTGTTTTATCATTAAAACTACCCTGTGCGATGAGCAGCATCATTATTTACAAAGAAAACAATTGAAGCTTAAAATGTAAGCTTCTGCTCAGTATCACACTGGAGATTCAGAATTCAAAACAAGCCTAATCCCAAAAAAGTCTGTTTTTGACTGAATTCATGCTACACTTCCTTTTCAGAGAGATTCTTCTGAAAACTCATGGGGAAAAAAAAAAGGCAAGTATTGAGTTAGGCACCAAGACGTGCAAACCTCTCTCAGAAATGCTGTTACGAAAAGTGCAAAAAGAAACTCCATGTCTAATTTAAGAAGCTGTACCCTAAGTATTTCCTTAGGTCACATTTCTCTTAACTAATCATAAACACTGTGATACAAATTATAGAGTAGGAGTTAACCTTTGTACTGGGAACTTTCCTGTGCTGCATAAGATTATGCTAGTCTCTTCTTGGGAAAAAAAAAAAATATATATATATATACACACACACACACACACACACACACTTATGTCTGGCATTCAAAAGGTGCGTATGTTATAAAACCGTTTTGCAACTGAACCCCGTTGTCCTACAGCCTGATCCGTTCAGCCACAAGAGACTTCTTGCCCTGCTTCACTTCTCTCTGAAAGATTTATCACTTTCTAACGTACATATTTTCTACAGAGGATACTGCAGTGTTCTGCCTAATACCTTCTTCAGGGAAGACACTCACCCCATAGCTGCTAGAAATTTTGGCTACTGATGGATTACAGCTTCAACTGTCAATGGGAATTGTTCCAGCCAAAAAGATCTACTTAATGCCACATTACACCCCCTCCCAGAAGTTAACCATCATCTGATGATATAAGAATTCAAAGGTCAGCAGATTTGCTTCAATTCCTGGAAAGTCTGAATGGCCATCCTACTTTTAAAGTTCTGTGTATGACAGGCAACCATGTTAGTAGTCAGATTCTTGCTCTTTCCAATCATTCCTCCTTCGCTTCCTCAGCTGTATATCCCCTGAGAGGACTGGCTGATAAACTTCTGCAACATTTTATTTTTAAAACAACATTTTATTTCAGAGTAGATTTTTATATTAATATAGCTATGGAGGAGAAAAAAAAAGTGTTGTTTTCTTTTGAAATTGTAAAGAGATTTGCTGTTATTCCCAGTTCATGCCTCTCATCTTTAGTCTCAGAAAAGAGTGTGTCCCCCTAAGTTTCCATCTTTTCAGTAGCTTTGATCACCCTGATACTGTCGTACCATGAATGGCTTAAAATTATGTTTCCTCTATTTCACTTCATCTCTTTAACCCTTGGCTTTTACATATAGAAATTGGCTCCTCATTTTCAACTTCTGTTTTTTTCCCCCTGTCATTTTAACTTGAATATCAATTTTCTGAAAAAAATGCTGTGTCCCCTTCCAAATCAACATTAAAATACACACGTCAGGATATCTATTACCTCAGATAGAGTTGATGGGGTTGGGGGTTCGGAGGTGGCAGACAAGAAATAATTCTTAAAGACATGTTTGTTGCAAAGAGGTGATTTAATTAAAGCATGGGAATAGGACGTGTGGCAGAAAGAGTTATACTGGGGATGTGATATGGATAACTGATTATATACCCTCAGGTTGGGAAGGGGTTAGGAACAGCATAAGCTTCTAAAGAATTTTGGAAGCAAAGTTTCCAGGACCTTGAGGGGCTAGGTATTGTTAGGGAAATGCCATTTATTACCATGTAGTAAAATCTCAGTCATGAGACGCTTCAGATGTATATCAGGGGACCATAAGCTTAGAGTATGATTGCCAGCATGTATCTTGGGGGTAGTTAAGATAAAGGAAGATTCCAAAGGAATTTTTACATGTCCAAGTAGACTTACAGAATCTTGGGGAGGTCAGGATAATGTTAAGCCAAGATTTCCTTTAGCCCTTAGCAAAGTGTCATCCTTGAGGCAACTGAGCTCCTAGAGGGAGGCCACTCTGCCTATTTCAAGACTTGTCAATGGGAATTCAATTTTTCATTTGGCTTAGTTTGCCACATCACTATGGCAAGCACTCAAACCCCTTTCCTTTCTTCTTGGGTAGCCAAGAGTGTCTGAGGAATATCACACATATTCCACCTGTGGTGTGGGGTGCTATTAGTCTGTACTTTGCCCTCAGCTTGTCTTATACTCCCTCATCATACCCCCCTCAACAATTTTGACCCTTAAATCTTTAAGGTTGCTGAAGGTGGAAGGTCTCATCTTCTACAGCTTCTTCCTGCTGAATAGGGTCATAGAGATGTCCCTACCTATGGGTTAACATTAGTCAGTCAGGAAGGTAAAGGGGAGTTACAGTGGAGGGAGCTGAATCCAAGGTGGACAACATGCATGAACCTTGTTGAGTAAAAAGGATCATCTGTTGGCTTGAAGTTATTGTAGTGGTGGAGTGTTGGCACCAGGAAAAAGAAGGATTATTTAAAGCACCACGTTGAGTATTCATGTCAGCTAGAAATCAAGAAATAATTTTGTGGTAATCTGGAATGTATACACAGCATTTTGTTTTTATGAGAATATAAGTTCCACCTTGTGCAGCAGTTAAAATATCTAATGTCATTCTATTTTGTAGAACTGTTTTATGTATTTGAGTTTAATATTTAACAATATAATTCTATTTTGAGAGTCATTTAAGGCCTTAACTGTGTAACAGGTGGTGCATAGTCATCATATAGACTCAGTAAGCAATTAAGTAATTAATAAGGCATTTTTTATAAAAAAAGAAAAATATATGTTAATGGTTAGAACAAATTACAAACCCAGTGTCTACCAGTGCTGCCAGTGAAATTTTTAGATGTCAGGCTTGAAGCATTCAGACTGGAGTGGGAACAAGCAGCAGGAATCAGATTGGTCTTTGTGGTTTGTAACTCAAATGTCTGTAGTGATCCATTTGAATGGCCCATTGTATGAAGGAATTGTTAGTAGACACTGGGGAAAGGAGAATGAAAAAGAAAGATACAACCATCACAAGAGAAGTTTGAGGTCTTCCACAGGTTCACAGGAATAAGAAGTCGCAATAGTTTGCTCACTGGTTTCCTATAAAGGGAGTGCAGGTTTTATTTAGATACAGGAGCCCATAAAGAGCGCTCTTCTAACTTTACTGCAGTGGGACTACATAGTATGACCCAGTAGGGGCTCTTCCATTTTGGAATTAAATCCCCTGATGTATTGGGGGAAAAAAAATTTAAATAAACCAAGTGTTTTGGGTTTATATGGGGTGGGTGTCAAATAACTATAAGAACAGGTTTCAGGAGGACATGGTTTGCATATTTAGAGATTTATGAATTAACCCAGCCTCAAGTGAATAATTTAATAAAGCACTATAGTCTTTATCTATTGATAGGTCTACAGCAAGAAAAGTCTTTGCACACAATTGTCGGGGGAATCCATCCCACTTTCCAATTGTTTAAATAATATGTCTTTGGGGTTATTATTTCCACAGAATAATAAGCAAGAAGATTGTCTATACCTGTGTCATTGTGACCATTTTTCTGAAGTTTACCTCAAGTGTCTAGTTTAGGCAAACAACAAGCATTTAAAGACAATCAGAACTAAAATTTAACATCCATAACAGTGCTTTTTGAAACATAGTTTTCCTCTCTAAAAACCCTCATTTCCAGAGATAGCCAAATCAAGACTAATTCGCTTGTAAAACAAGTCTAATTTTAACTTGGGCTTATTATTTACATAAGCTCAGCAAGAATAGCGATTGATTATAAGGATCTTTTAAAGTTTGTTGCTGGGAACTTTAATAAGCAATCTCCAGACTGAACTTTTAGTAGCCTCTCCAGGCCAGAAGCCAAGCCAAATAGATAGGCCTGAAATACCTGTAGAATTGGGCAAATTCCTCTTCATGAGGTCCCCAAGATATCCTGAGGTTCTTGTACCTGCCAGGAAGTGACCTTCTTCACTCACCTGGTGAGGCTGCTGGGAATTCTGTAAGCAAGGTATCAGGCCAACTTTTACAAGATGCTTTACGACTCCATGTTTCATAAAGTCAACCTTAGTTCCTTAGTGCTGTATGGTCATATCTGAGGCTATGCATGTCTCTCAAATATGACATTCTGGTCAAAGCCTTGGTAAAATAACCAAGTATTTCCAATGGTGTCTTGTTACAAGGAGAAGATTCTTATTGAGCTTATGCAAACAATTATAATTGCCATGAAAGAAAGAATACTCCCTGAGGGTTTTTTGAATTTTAGAGGGTTTAGGTAGAGAGAAAAGAAAAATGCTTCAGTTTACAATTGAATCCTTAATTTGGAAAAGCAAACATTAGAGAACCAGCAATATTTCCAACAAAAGTCACAAAACTATAATATTCCTCAATTCATTTAGTCCCATGTTCCTAATTCATGTTCAATTTGAAGGCAGCTTTTTTTGTTCTGGAATTCTTACACATTTTATTATTAAACTTAAAGATATCAAATATCTGTTATTTGTTCTAAAAGTCTGTGTCTAAATCTCTTTGAAGATGAAATACATTTTTTGAGAGAATAAGAACAATTATAAATGACAAAATCTCAGAAATAGACATTGTTAAAGATCTGATGAGAGTTCATTATGATAAGATTCACATGGAAATTTGGTTACTTCTGTGATACATAACCTTCAATAATCACAATATCAAGTGAGGACCTTATACCAAAACATTAAAACTTTAGGAATTACATATATATTTGAGCAGTTATAGCATTTACCCATGCAATACAACCTAAGATTTACCATTACTTGACAGTGTTTTTTTGAAATAACTTAGCATACCAAATAAAAAGGCCTAGTTGGTCAAAAAGACTTCATTTACAATTTAAATCTTGGAAGCTTTTAAAATCTTAGAAAGTTATAAAGCACACCTGACTAGGATTACTGACTATTACAAATCTTAAAACTTTATTTATTTAACCAAGGTGGCAATAAGACATTCCAAAAGCAAATATGTAGGGTTATATAGTAGTTAACAAAGCTAAGCTCTTTTAACATTGAGAAGTTTTAACTAAGTAATCAACCACCTGAAGAAGACAAAACTTAAGCTTTGCTTTCCCCAGCAGACAAAAGAGAAACAACCACAACCACAACCACAACAACAACAAGAACAACAATGTTGTTTACATTTTATCAAAAGCAGATCAACAGTCCAAGAAAACTTTGTCATTTGAACAGAGAGAAAAGCAGAATTTTAATCTTATGCCAGTGTACTTTTAAAATCCGTTTTTCTCAACCTTAGTCTATCTTGACCACACATAAATTTCCTTTCCAAAGATTTCCCTTCAAGAACCTTCTACAACTTTCCTTTGCATTCAGATATTGTCCCAAGCCATTTCTCTCTGAATAACCAGTCTCATTTAGGACAAAATTACTTTATTTTACCTTCAACAACAACAACAAAAATGTATTTCCATTCCTTATATCTTTTTTACACATCTCCTATTTTCTTTTTTTTTTTTTTTAATTTTTTTTTCAACGTTTTTTATTTATTTTTGGGACAGAGAGAGACAGAACATGAACGGGGGAGGGGCAGAGAGAGAGGGAGACACAGAATCGGAAACAGGCTCCAGGCTCCGAGCCATCAGCCCAGAACCTGACGCGGGGCTCGAACTCACGGACCGTGAGATCGTGACCTGGCTGAAGTCGGACGCTTAACCGACTGCGCCACCCAGGCGCCCCGACATCTCCTATTTTCTACATACAGAGTTGCTTTCCTTATTTCCATCAATCTTAATTATACTTAGCAGAATTTTAACACTTAGAAACCTTAATCTCTAATGAAAACTTAGTAACCAATTGAGAACAGCTACACCAGATTTTTTTTGGGGGGAGGGGATGGTAAATTTACCAATTAAGCACAAAGCAGGCTTTGGATAGTAAAATCTTAATAGAGCACAAAGCACATTTACCAAACCCAAATAGTCTTAGTTTCTCTGCAGTAGGTCAAAAGAACAAACCTATATCTAATAATCAATGCTTTAGCTTGTTATCTCATTAGATATCCAATGAATTTAATCCCATTTATCATGCAAGCAAAATTCTAATGTTTCAGGTTACCAAAGACTTTGAAAGCTATCTTAACAATTACCCATGAAATCTTTGAGACAGACAAAATTAACCATTATTTTAAGTCATCTTTTTACTAACCAATTGCAGCAGAGATAACATGAGATTATTTGACCTTTAGTAAACCTTGGTAAAATAAAAAATTCATATTTAATGCTGATAACTCTAAAGAAGTGTCCAACAAACTTAAATTACTTTAAACAAATATGTTTCACTTGGGTCCACTTAGAAAGACACTCTGATTCCCATTGTCAATTTTTACCTGGGAGATCAGTGCGAGAATCTTAAGCAGGTAGTCCGAGTGGGTGCTTTTTGCTCCTTGATATTGAAACTGGGAGGATAAGCCAATGGTATCTTAGGCACATAGCATAGGAACCATTTATGTAGGCTGCACCCAAGATGGTGCAGAAACAGAAGGGAGAGGGAAGGCAGAAGAGGCCAGGTGCCAGCAGAAGGCAGGGAAGGAAGATTCCTGGTTCTAAACCTTGTCAGCCTGGACAGAGTACCAGACACCATGTTTTTCTTTTAATTTTTGTTTTTTTCCTCCAAAGTGGAAATATGGAGTCCATGTCAGGCCAGAGAAGACAGGGAAATTCCCTAAAACAAATAGAGTTTCCACAGCTGCTTGGGAATATTCCTTAAAGTTCCTGTCCTAAAGTAGACTAACCATAGTTGGCTCCAATTGTCATAGCCATTAACCTCAAAAAAATGAATGAGGGAGAAGTCCTCACATCTATTAGGAGGAGAAACAGAAAGAGTCAGCTTTTGCCATGTCAGGAGTGGCCTGTGTTTCCTCCAGTGACTGAATTCCATCAGGAGAAGGCCTATTTAGTTAATTATCATCCAATATATCAGGAGGGAGTTTACCAGCCTGGTTACCGACCAAACACATTCTGCAAGAGGCCCTTGAGTTCAGGTCTTGATTTAGAGCTGTGAAGGCCTGAACCTAGGGTACCTCCATCCATTTGCAGTGTTATAGAAGATCAGTCCTTTTCTACATTTTGCAATCCAAATCGTTTCCAATGGTTGAAAAGGCATCCCAAGGGAGAGTCCTTGGAGACTGAAGATAAGCTCCCATGCTCCTCCTAGACAGAAAAGTAAAGAGAAATAGAGAGGGTCCATTACCCTGAGAATCCCCCCCAACTCTCGGGGAGTGTCCCACGTGCATCCTCTGACATATCAGAGGTTCTGAGGTGTCAGGTGATCCAAGGTGTCCCTCGAACAAAGTTGCTATGATCACTGATCAGCCAACTAAGGTCCCCTGAAAGCGAGATGCTAAGTGTCTGCCCCATTGCATTCTAGACTACAGATGGCCCCAGCATGGGAAATACTGGAAAAGCTTTACAAGGGGGAATTACTCAATTTTATAATTTAAGTAGCAGTTAGTAAAGGACATTGAATAAAAACAGTAAAGGCAGAAATCCATCATGATCTAAGTGACATTCCAACACATATAGTCCTTTCAGCCAAGTACCCTAGGAAATGGTCTCCAGTTGGGTTTTAATTCAATTGAGTACTGGTTCTGACCAGCTCCCAGTGGAGGTCCTGTAGCCAGAAGAGGCTATACCAGATATGTGGAGGGGATCACATTAGACCAATGAGGAGGAAACCTCACACAGGAGTCTTAAAATTGATGGCCATGCTAGTCACTTAGGTGGCTTCCCTGTGCCCAAAACAGATAGCTTTGTATAAGGACAGGAATAAAGAGAGGGCTTCAAGTTTCTGGGTCTTATTACCATTCTGGCCAGTGTACTAACTTAGAGCCAAAAGGCAGGCTTTCTCCTCCCCATAGAGTAGCCACAGGCTAGAGGATTTTAGCCCCAGCAATTGACATGAAAGTGTTCCAATAAGACCAATAAGTTCTTGAAAAGAACTTGAAAAGTTCCAAGAAGTTCTTAAAAAGTTCCTGAAGTGAGAGCAAAGGAAGAAAGAGTAAGAGTAAGTACACACCAAATCTGCACTGACTCAGACCTCCAGGTGAAAAGACTCGAAGCCCCACGTAATGGCACCAAATGATAGGGTTTTGGGTGATGGTGGGAGGTTTGGAGCTGATGACCAAGAAAGAATTCTTGAAGATATCTTTGGTGCAAAAAGGCGATTTTATTAAAGCATGGGACAGGAGTCCTAGGCAGAAAGAGCTTCACTGAGGTTGTGATGGGTAACAGATTATATACCCTCAGGTTGAAAAGGGGTTAGGGACAACAATGTCTCAAAGGAATTTTGGAAGCAAGGTTTCCAGGACCTTGAGGTGCAGGCTGTTATTAGGAAAATCCATTTATTAGTGTTTAATAAAACCATGAGACCCTTCAGATGTATATCGGGGAGTCATAAGGTTTGATTGCCAGCATATGTCTTGGGGGAGTTGAGATAAAGGAAATTTGTAAAGGAATTTTTACATGTTCAAGTAGACTTACAGAATCTTGGGGGGCTAGATTAATGTTAAACCAAGATTCCCTTTTGCTCCTAGCAAGGTGTCATCCTTGAGGCAGATGAGCTCCTTAAGGAAGGTCACTCTGCCTGTTTCAAGGACTTGTCAATGGGAATTCAATTTTTCATTTGTCTTTCATTTCATTTGTCTTCCCACATCACCATGGCAAGCACTTAAATCCCTTTTGTTTGTTCTTGGGTAGCCAGGAGTGTCCGAGGAATATCACACATTTCCCACCTGCAGTGGTAGAAATGTTGTTAGCCTGTACTTTGCCTTCAACGTGTCTTATTCTCCCTCATCAGAATCACACTCAATGAGAATAGGAATAAAAGGGACAATATAAGTGAATATGTAATGTTAAGGTTTCATCTAAAATTTTCTGGAGGCACCTGGGTGGCTCAGTCGGTTGGGTGTCCGACTCTTTATCTTGGCTCTGGTCATGATCTCATGGTTTGTGGGATATATCGAGCCTCATGCAACTGAGCCTGCTCATGTGTGTGCTCTCTCTCTCTCTCTCTCTCTGCCTCTCTTTCTCTCTCCTCTCTCTCCCTCTCTCTTTCAAAACAAATAAACATTAAAAAAATAAAATACAATAAAATTATCTTAAGTTCTGTATTTTCGTGGGCCCTGATGTCCTAATTTATCTTTATCCTAGGCAGCTTTAGTGTTAAGCTCTCATTATTCAAAAGTCTTTAGGTAAAAGATAGGTATTCAGTTATGCTAGGATTTTATCTGTCTTGCCTTCAACAAACAATAAACACTTCTGGCAAATGCAACCAAATCGTAGACATTACCCCAAAAGCTCAAGTGGACTTATTTCAGTAGTTCATACCACATTTATATTGCCATATACAACTGGTTCCACATGCTCCAGTTTTCACAAAACATTAGATTTTTATTTAGGTCACTATGAGTTTCTATACTTTTATAAATAATTTCCAAATAGTTTGGTCTTAAATCCAGATAACTTTATTCATGCATAAAATTAACACAAATAATACAGAAATTTATAATTCTAAATTTTTTGAAATATCCAAATTATTATCTAAGCTAACTCATGCCGTACCTCATTTCATGTTCTGTGCTAATCACAATGATAACCACAGAGAGAAACTGAAATGAGTACTTACAAATTTGGTAGGTAGGATCTAAATATATATACTTGACTGGTATGAGAAAGAAGCCATGATCTTAAAGAATGTACTAACATGGAGGACGAACATGCAGTATCTGTTATTTTCCAAAGTAGGGAAAACAGGGAGTTGAAACAAAGTTCCAGATTGAATAGAGTTGACAAATCTGACCAAAAATAACACATTTATCATAGGGGCAAAAAAGTGTCAAAATCAGCAGATACTGGGAAAATTTTTTCAAAATCTGTTACAGAAAATGCCTCCACACATTTGAATAGTAACATATCTTCCTTAATTGTTAAATTAAGAAATTTAAAGGGGCTGTTTACAGACAAAAAGAGAAGATCACTGTCATTGGATGCTTATATGCAAATACGTCACATCTAAACTTTATGCTTTCGTATTTAGAGGGTACTATAAGCTATGGTTTCTAATACATTTGGAAATGTATATTATTATTTGTTATGTGAGCAATTTTAAAGTTATATAGTCTTTAGATTTATTAGAAGCCTACTGGAGATTTTTTTTATTGAGCATTATTCTTTTTATTTAATGTTTATTTATTTATTTTGAGAGAGAGAGGGAATGAGTATGCACAAGCAGGGATGGGCAGAGAGAGAAAGAGAGACAGAATCCCAAGAAGGCTCTTTGCTGTCATCACCCAACATGGGGCTTGATCTCCCAAACCGGGAGATAATGACCTGAGCTGAAATCAAGAATGGGATGCTTAACCGACTGAGCTACCCAGATGCCCCTTTTGAGCATCGTTCTGAAGTCCTCAAAACTTTAGCATTTTATTACCTTTATCATAACCTAAGAAATCAACATACTATAGATAAATACAACTTGCTTTAAAGTTTTTTCTAGGGATATAGCCAAGTAGATGCTTGAGGAAAGCAAGTTAATACGATTTATTCAAATTATCTTTAATCCTGTTTGGATTACTCCATTCATTTTACTGACTGCATTTTAACTATTTAAATTACCACTGGATCTTAAACCATTCTTTTCAGTTCTTTCTTATATATTTTCAATGTTAGAACTCCCTACCAAATCAAAGTTCTATTGTGTCTACCTTGAACAGCAAACAAACTGGTTTTGGCTACAATATGGAGTGAAGTTTGTTCATTATTTTTACTTACTTCAATTTTCTTATTTGAAAGTGAGATAGAATTACAATAACAAAAACAAAATTATGCAAACATGAGGAAGTAAATACACTAAAGTAGAATCACCTGGAATATAGAAAATTAATCCCTAGTGCTAAAAAAAATACCTAATGTGGACCACTATTATTTTTAAAGAAATATATTTCTCTGTATTCCTTCTAGGTTCCCCCAAAACTGGGAAGCATCATAGAAGCATTCTGTGGTGACAAGTCAGAAGTATAAGGATGCTCTGTGTGATAAAGCTCAATTACAGGGATGTAACAATGAGCTTTGTAGAGAGCTCATAGGTAAATAAATGATAGAAATTCCAGACAGCTAAGCATGAAGGTTGGTGAAAAAGGCATCAGCAGGAGCAAAAATGTCAGGTCTCTAAGAAGTGGCTTACCTAATACCTAGGCAATAGAGAACATAATTTAGTCAGAAATTGCAGAGACGGGAGGAACTGAAAGCAAATATTCCTTTTGTGTAAAGATATGTGTCTAATATATATTCATATATGTAACATATTAATTGTATTATTATTTGTATATCCCTCCTGTGTTAAAATATGTGTGTGTACATTTGTTATATATGGATATTAAATATATATAACTTTTTATATATGAAACGTATATACTTAGATTATTATTTAAAACTGGAAAGCACATGGTAGAAAATATCTTTATTCCTTTTCTTTTGAGAATATCTAAAAATTTTCTCCTTGCATTTTGAGCCAAATATACTTTGGCCATTGTATTATTATGTTCTGTAATTCGATTCAAGATCAAAGAAATACATTTTATGATTCTCCTCCTAATTTCTCACTTTCTTCAAAGACAAGTTTATTAAAAATACATAGGAAGTGATTCTTACATAACTTGGTAGTATATTATGAATTGTCCAGGACCGTATAGGCCTTCTACATTGTAAAACTTGCTATACAAAGTCTATGAGGCATAGTATTTTCATCAAAAAAATTAATTAAGTCAGAAATTTTCTTATTAAAATTTCTCAAAGCTTCATTAATTCAATAGTATGATTTGTTAATCAGATTAACTAGGAGTTATCTTTGTGGCATGGAATTAAAGTAATTCTCCTCACAACGTGCATGTTTCAGTGCAAATACCTGGTGGGATTGGGAAGATGAGAGTACATAATATGAATTCTAGCAGGAGGGAAGGGTGGCTAAAATCAATAAAAGCTTCCCCTAACAAGTGAAGACTTTAATTCTTTGCAACTATGTCACATAAGTCAGGTTGGTGCCTAGAGGGAGTAAAGAATATGTGAAGATGTGTTATAGATAAAATATTAAAGATATTTTTTCTTTGCAGCCTTTAAGACGGTATTGCTAATTAACATTTTCCATAGTACTATTCCTTATTCTTTAAAGTCTATTAAAATTCTGGGGCGCCTGGGTGGCGCAGTCGGTTAAGCGTCCGACTTCAGCCAGGTCACGATCTCGCGGTCCGTGAGTTCGAGCCCCGCGTCGGGCTCTGGGCTGATGGCTCAGAGCCTGGAGCCTGTTTCCGATTCTGTGTCTCCCTCTCTCTCTGCCCCTCCCCCGTTCATGCTCTGTCTCTCTCTGTCCCAAAAATAAATAAAAAATGTTGGAAAAAAAAAATTTTAAAGTCTATTAAAATTCTAAGGAAAAAAAATTAAAAGTCCCTACAAAACTCTAAAGACATGTTTAGACACGTTTAGCATGTTTAGCTCATCAAAATGAATTCCAGCCTATCCCATGTGCCAGAGTTATAGTGTTGGGGAAGGACATACAGTCTAAAGGAGAAAGTGGTGCAAACACATATTTATTGTGATAATACATGTTGGCATTTATTGATAGCATTGACATTAGTCAAATAATATATATATTAAATACAAAAATAAATACATATAATAAATAAGGAGCAACATAAAGAGCAAAATGTGCTCAAGTGATTTCAATTTATTTTACTGAACTTTTGCATGGTATTATGATGACACAAATATGACAAAATCAGTCCCTGTCCTAAAAGAATATAAAAATCTGCCTAGAAAATAATTTTTAAAAGTATGCAAATAACAAGGATTCATATCAAAGCATAATGCTCTGAAGATAGGAAAAGAAAAAGTGTTCTATCAGTTCAAAGGAAATTAAATAATTATAACTTTCTTTATGGCTGATATTTTCTACTGTATTTCTACTATTAATTCTATTGCAACTCACTTGCATAATAATCATTTTATTTTTGCTTCTATTTCTTTTGCAATGAGCATGTATTACCAGTCTGTGTTTTCTAACTAATTAAAAATAAAAATGGTAGAATTTAAATGATAGAATAAATGACTATGACAGGAGGAAAGAAAGTGTAATGGGAGGAAGACAGCACACTGTGTTGGAAATATTAAAAGTCAAGTCTAACTGGAGCAAGGAAAAGTCAGAGGTCAACTCAAGTAAATTGTTATTATTGGAAGGAAGACTTTGAAAAGAGATTCAGACAGCAATAATTATGAAAAGAAGCTTAACTTAATAACTAGAGAAACAAATTACAGCCTAAAAGATAAAGTTTTTATCAAAAGGCATTTGTATTTAGAGGAGCTAAAGCACAATGCATATGCAGCACAAATCCATGTGCATTTTCTGTAGATTTTCTGCATCTCAATAAAATCAATTGTCCAGTGTTCACATGTTAAATATATTTTTTCATGCTGTTTTTCTTATTCTATTATAAATCCACCTTTTGTTTGAAAATAACAGTCACACAATCATTCGCCGAGTCTGATTGGTAAACGTTTAGAAACTTTTAAAAACGAAAGGACTTAAAAATTAAAGGTGTTAAGTAAAATGGCAAAAACAAATTATCCATATTTCTGCAGGAACGTATAAATGTTTTCCCTTTGCACTTTGACCAGAAATGCATTTTGGTCATGCTTATTATTGTGTTATCAATTGCAATCATCATCAAAATAATACCCTTTATGATTCTTCATCTGGCTTCTTACTTTCTTGAAAGACAATTTCACTCAAATTCTTTGGCAGTATTTTTTACCTGACATGATAGTTTATAAAGATAAACTTAATAGAGCTAGTTTAAGTGATGAAGTTTGGTATAAATATACAAATACAAAAAAATCAATAATAATCACAATGAATCAAATGACAAAAACTACTGTATGATAGAAACCTGATGAAAACTGCAATCACTGGCCACTCTGATAACCTCAGAAGCAGTCACTTTGTGGTTAATCTGGGCCCTAAATTCCATATGTTTCTCTGCTGATCGCCTCTCTTAATATTTACTCATTACGTTGCTCCTTCTCCTTTGTGGCTTCTGTTCGCCTGATATCTAATACCATCTTCCACGTAGTCATGGATCTTCACGGACCCTACCCTATTTTATGAAATTTCAGTTCCAGTTTCACTTCCTGTTTCTAACATCTTATTATCTCCACTTTCCCATTGAAATTCCAGTTGTAATTTGCTATTATACTAATCTAAATACTGTTACTTATTTCACTGATTTTTTTTTTTTTTTTTTTTCCCTGAACAGGGAGTCCATTTACAACTTAAAATCTTGCTAGTTGCGGGAGCATCAGTGACTGCCAGCAATGGCGCCCCCTGTAGGCGGTGGGTGCCTAGGCTTCTGAGGAGCAAGAGGGAGCTGCTGACAGGGCAGCTCACAGCACAGACTGCAAAATGAATGAAGCCCTGGAGAGGGGCAGCTAGCTCTCTAAAGTCGTTTGGCTTCAAGAAACCGAGGATGACTCACAAGAAGCCGTGTTCAAGAAAATATCTTTATTCAAAGACCATTACAAAATACACACACTAGCATCCCTAGGGCTTTAGAATTATTCTGTCTTCTGCAGTGGTCTGGTACCCATTCAGTGGCAATTAGAATTTCTCGGGAACTTCTCCTTGCGTGATATGTGCATATATGTATATACATACATTTTCTTAACACTTGATTTTGAGGTTTTCTTAACTCATTTTCTTTTATACTCTTTTCCTTAACCTCTTATTTCAAATGTTAAGTATAAATCCTCCTCAACATTATACTCTTAATTTTTTTTTAATTTTCTACTTTTAAATTTCTCATCTTACCTGCATACAATTGTATACTTGTTATGGGCTCTTATTTTTACATCATGGTGCTAATATTTTATCTCTTTCATCTCCATTGTGTATAAATTATGTTTTCTCTGCTGGAGTTAAATTACACTTATTTAAAAATGTATTGTCATAATCCCTCTTATAGTCTTATTTTAGCTTTACACGCTTCTTAATAAATTATTCTTATTTTGTATTTTTGTTAATTCATCTCTTTTTTCTTGAATAAATGAATTTTAAAACAATTTCTTATTATATTGAAAAATTTGAAGCATATACACTGGGAACATATCTAAGACTGTCTGGAATTCAATTAAGTTGCGATCAAAATCCCAAGAGAAGTTGTGTGTAATTCAGCAGTGTGATCCAAAATCTCTGGAAGAAGGATAAAAAATACCCAGGAACATTTGAATAAGAAAAATAAACATGGGCATCAACCCAAATATCAAGATTTATTATGAATCTCTAGAAATTAAAACATTAAGTTGGGGGGGTGTGTACCTTGAAAACTTTTAAAGATCATGGTAATGAGCCTGGGTTTTATCCCAGTTGTCATGAGAAACCTTTGGAAAGTTTTGTGCAAGTACATCATGTGATCTGATTTTTTTTTTTTAATTTTTTTTTCCACGTTTTTTAATTTATTTTTGGGACAGAGAGAGACAGAGCACGAACAGGGGAGGGGCAGAGAGAGAGGGAGACACAGAATCGGAAACAGGCTCCAGGCTCCGAGCCATCAGCCCAAAGCCTGAAGCGGGGCTCGAACTCACAGACCGCGAGATCGTGACCTGGCTGAAGTCGGACGCTTAACCGACTGCGCCACCCAGGCGCCCCTGATTTTTATTTTAAAAACATTACTCTGGTTGGAGAATCAACTCTAAGGGCAAAGTATGGTATCAGGGAGACTAGTTTAGAGATCACTGCAGTTGTTAAGAAGACTATGGTGTTGGTCAAAATGTGGAGATAGTAAATATTTATTAGATTTAGGATAAAATTTTAAAGTGGGGTCAGTTAAATGTGTTAATATAAACGAATCGCATGTGGATGTAAGTGAAAAGGAAAAATTAAAGTTTAATTCTGGTTTGGAGCCTAAGCAACTGGAGGCTAGTGGTGAATTTACTGAGTTAATAAAGAATGAGGAAGGAGTAAGTTTGAGACAGGAAAGTCAAGGGTTTGTTCTTAGGTGGGTTAAGTTTAAAATGTTTATTAGACATCCAAGTGGAAATGTCGCGAATACAGTTGGATGAGTCTTGACTCAAAGGTCAAGATATAAATTTGAAATCATCAATGTGTTTTGGTACTTGGAAGTGTAGTTAAAGGATAACAAAGAAATTACTCCAATATTTAAAGAGAAAAAGATGAGAATCTGCTTATTATATAAGAAACACCAAGTGAAGTATGAGAATAACATGGAGAATAAAGCTTCTGTTTCAAGAAGAGATCAGCAGTTTCAAAAAGAGCGCAGAGAGGGGCACCTGAGTGGTGCCTGGGTGGCTCAGTCAGTTAAGCATCTGACTTCAGCCCAGGTCATGATCTCACGGTTTGTGAGTTCAAGCCCCGCATCGGGCTCTGTGCTGACAGCTTGGAGCCTGCTTCGGATTCTGTGTCTCCCTCTCTCTGCCCCTCCCCAGCTCATGTTCACTCTCTGTCCCTGTTAAAAATAAATAAACTTAAAAAAAATTAAAAAAAAAAAAACTTAACTAACCTCAGTCAGTTAAGTATACAACTTTGGCCAAGGTTATGATCTCACAGTTTGTGAGTTCAAGCCCCAGTTCTGGCTGCTGCTCTCAAAGCAGAGCCCACTTCAGATCTTTGGTCTGAGTCCCTCTTTGCCCCTCCCTTGCTGGTTCTCTCTAAATAAATAAACAAACAAAAGAAACAAACCTTTAAAAAAAAAGTGCTTAGAGATGGAGTAAATGAAGGTGGGTGTGGCAATCAGCTTGTCAAAATTAAGATTTTATGGGACAATGGCAAATACTATTTCAGTGGAGTGAGTTTTTAGTCTGTTGAGGAAAAATAATCATATAAAGAAGCATGGATACCAAATACAGATAATTTTGCAGCATTTTGGTACAAAAGGGAGCTGAGAGATGAAGTAGAAGCTGGAAGAAGATCCATAGTCAAGGGAGAATGATTTTAACAAAGTTTTTGTGATGGGAATATCCAATATAAAGAGGGAAAACTGATAAGGCGGAAGACAGAGAAGATAAAACCAACAACTTTAGGAGTAATCCTTGAAAAAGAGGAGATGCAATGAGATCCAGTGCACAAATGAAATTGTTGGTATTTAAGGGGAATAGAGACAGATCACTGATTAAAAGAAAACATAGGAGCATTGACACAGGCAGGTAAGGAAGGTTAGTGCATTGATTAGTAAGTAAATGTAGTGGTTTCCCTGTGCTGAATTTATTTTATTGAAATAAGAAACCAAATTAACATCTCTGAGTGTGTGTTTGGTAGTTGAAGTACTATGAATACTATGGTTATTTTCCTTCACAAACTAAATAAGTTAGATAATTTACAGTGGTACTGGTTTCTCTTATTATTGTTGTCCATATATTTTTTTATTTTTGGTAATTATTTTATTTTATTTTATTTTATTTTATTTATTTTTTAAATATAATTTATTGTCAAGTTGGCTAACATACAGTGTGTACAATGTGCTCTTGGTTTTGGGGGTAGATTCCATGATTCATTGCTAACATACAACACGCATTGCTCATCCCAACGAGTGCCCTCCTCAATGCCCATCACCCACTTTCCCCTCTCCACCAATACCGCCCCCCACCAACCTTCAGTTTGTTCTCTGTATTTAAGAGTCTGATATGGTTTGCCTTCCTATTTGTAACTATTTTTTCTCCTTCCCTTACCCCATGGTCTTCTGTTAAGTTCCTCAAGTTCCACATGTGACTGAAAACATATATGTGTCTTTCTCTGACTGACTTATTTCACTTAGCATAATACCCTCCAGTTCCACCCATGTTGCTGCAAATGGCATGATTTCATTCTTTCTCATTGCCAAGTAGTATTCCATTGTATATAAAAGCACATCTTCTTTACCCATTCATCAGTTGGTGGACATTTAGGCATATTCCAAAATTTGACTATTTTTGAAAGTGCTGCTATAAACATTGGGGTACATGTGACCCTATGAATCAGCACTCCTGTATCCTTTGGATAAATTCCCAGTAGTGCTATTGCTGAGTCATATGGTAGTTCTACTTTTATTTTTTGAGGAAACTCCACAGCTTTCCAGAGCAGCTGCACCAGTTTGCATTCCCACCAACAGTCCAAGAGGGTTCTCGTTTCTCCATATCCTCGCCAGCATCTGTTGTTTCCGGAGTTGTTAATTTTAGCCACTCTGACTGGTATTGAAGTGGTGTCTCGGTGTGGTTTTGATTTGTATTTCTCTGATGATGAGTGATGTTGAACATCTTTTTATGTGTCTTTAGCAAATGGTGCTAGGAGAATTGGACAGCAACATGCAGAAGAATGAAACTAGACCGCTTACACCATACACAAAAATAAATTCAAAATGGTTGAAAGAACTAAATGTGAGAAAGGAAAACATCAAAACCCTAGAGGAGAAAAAAGGCAACAACCTCTTTGACCTCAGCCACAGCAATTTCTTGCTCTACATGTCTCCAAGGGCAAGGGAATTAAAAACAAAAATGAACTATTGGGACCTCATCAAGATAAAAAGCTTCTGCACTGTAAAGGAAACAATCAACAAAACTAAAAGGTAGTAGATGGAATGGGAAAAGATATTTGCAAATGACATATCGGATAAAGGGTTAGCATCCAAAATCTGCGAAGAACTTACCAAACTCAACACACAAAAAACAAATAATCTAGTGAAGAAATGGGCAAAAGACACGAATAGACACTTTTCCAAAGAAGACATCCAGATGACCAATATTCTATTATTTTTAACAATTTTTTTTTGCTTCTTACTGAAGTAAAAGCATTTATGAACTGGTATCCTTCAGAGAATAAGAAATATTTTTAATGCTTGTATTTTTCTTGAGAATTAGAGAATTAGATTAAATGACCTCTCTTTGCCTGAATATATAAGGTATTCAAAAGACTGCATAAAGTTTGGGGAAATTATAAAAGCATTAGAAACTTCTCCTTGAGAGGTAGTAATCCAAGTCTGATTTAATTAATGCAAGACTTTGGGGTATACCTTACAGTGATCAAATTGAATTAAAATATTGCAAAATAGCAGAATTCTGCCAGTTCTGAGTTAAAATAACCTTGAAATTTTTGGTTTTATGATATGCACTCAATGTTAATTATTCAAGGAAAATCTAACATAATTACATTTAGAATGAATTACCACATAAGAAAACTATTATGCTTGCATAAAAGGGTCATAATTAATTCAAAATATAAATTTATATTTAGCATATGGCAACCTAAGAAATAATTGATCTTCAAATCAAATAATTTTTAAAGAGTAAATGTAATCATTCATAACATTAAATAAGTATTGATTTAGGTTTTATTCATATTGGGAGGCATAATACGTCATAAATTTACTTATAGTTACTAAAGGCATTTCTAAATCAATAATTTATATTTTCAACATTTCTCATCCAGTTACACCCTTCTCTGTTGGGTTATAGATCTGAAGAGTCTTCTATAATTGCATATGTGTTTAAATGTTGTTTAATACATCTAGAAGACAAGTTGAAAGAAACTTTGAGAAAATCCTTACCCTGAATTTTTTGGCAATCTGCAAATTGTTGATAAGGATATGAAAAAGTAAAAACAGACTCATCATTTAGGCACTATGGAATCCGTCAGGGACTTTTATTCCAACACCTTCCTAAATTCATTCTCACTTAGTTAACTTATCCTGAGGCACCATTAACCTTTATTCCCCTTCTAATGCTTCCTCTTCCCGTTCTTCTCATTTTCAATTCTATATTCGTATCCATTTAATATATAATGTTTTACATATGGTGCCATGAGTTTTTAGAAAGAACACTAGTTCTAAGAAAGTTAATAAATAAATTTAAGAATAAATATATAAATACAATGTCATAGGTTATATGATTTTCTACTTAGACATAAAAGTATAGTATTGAATTATAATCTGAAGGCATAACAAATAGGAAACCTTTTCCAGTTCTCATTTATATTTCAATCCTTGTCACTAGAATAGATTAATGCTGTGTTAATTTCTGTCTTTTATTAAATTTTGTCATAAGAAATGAAGCACTGGAATTTTTATACCCCAAAGTGTTTAACAGTTAATGAGCCTGATTCTCTCATTGCAAAATCTACTGTCTAGAACAAATGTCAGATAGACACCGCAGAAACAACTGAAATGTAGTAGAGTTTATCAGATGCATTTGATCATTTTTCCTAGTATACCTAATCACAGTCTTTCTGACTGATATACTGTTTCTGTTACCTCATTCATGGTCAATGTAGATTTGTTAACTTTGATTGTTTTAAAGCCAGTCATAGATGTCCACAACAATCTAATCAGCCTTTCTCTGCTTCTTTCAGTCATATAGAACTAACATATAGATACATACTCAATGCTACTCCTCAAGGAGACTCCTAAGTCTTTTAATTCTCTGGTTACTAAAACTGTTGCTTCCTCTGTGCAATACAGTCAAATCAATCATGTTACCTTGTGGATTATCTTACCAAGTGATTATACAGGCTTTTAGTTTGCTCTGTTTACCTATGAGGAAAATAAGACAAATTCCCCTAAGAAAAAGCTAAAAACTAATGTGAATTTGAATATAGGTAATTTTGGAATAGGTAATTCAGCATCATTTCAATCCTATTCTACCATTTCTTTTTAAATCACTTGGTCCTTTAAAATACAAAGCAATCTTCAGAGAACAGCTTTCACCAAAGTGATACTTGTCCAAAAAGAAAATATAATACATTCACATACACACACTTTTAAAACCTCTTTACCATAGAATGTGTACTAGCTTAGTGTCTACCTTACTGTTTCTTCTAATATTGCTCTTCCCTGAAATTCAAGCTCTGAAATGTGTATGTTGAATATTCTAAATAGTTTCTTAGTAACCTATTTACAAACCTATCCCTGTGCTATGCATAGATTCATGCTAAATATATATTAATTCATTATAATAGCTAAAGTCACATATCTTGTCTATGTCAATAAACTAATATACAGTAAGTATTATTGGACTCTTTACACAAATTAGGCCTATTGACATAGTTAACCAGGGCTCTAAAGGCATTTTATTTGCATGATTTCTCAAGATTGTAATGTGATCATATCAAACTTTACCAGATGATTACTTTATCCTTCACCATGTTTTAACTCTAACTTCTCTCAATGGAAGAGTAGAAATCCCCAACCCTTGAATTCTCAGTATGTTGCTTAAGATCGCAAACCATTTCTCCTGTCTGCTAATTGATCTTTTCTCATTAGAGTTTAATTGTGCATATTCTTTTCATACTTTTATTTAAAGAAATTACCATCTGTTACTTTCTATTAATTCTTTTTTTTTAGTGAACTTATTTAGAAAGTGTGAATATTCTACCATATTTAATATGATTAACTGGAAGAAAAATCTAGCAACTTTTCTTTCAAGAATTCAAAGAACTAAAATAAAATAAGTAAAACTATGTGACATGATTCGTAACCATTTTATACCAGTAAGGTTCATCAAAGAATATTTTGTAGTGGACATGACATTGATATTGGAAATAAGTCAGTCATTGTTTAATTTCTAATTCTGCCACATGCTAAGATTTGCCAATTTATAGAGTTTGTTGTGGTATTTAAATTTAAAATGTATACTGTGTTTTAAAACTAGTTGACTTTCTTTCTCATATTACAGAAGTCAAGATTCAATCTCCTCCAATAATTAAAGTCACTAAGTAAAATTTGGTAACACTAAGTAAGAGATATATTTTCTCCATTCGGCTAATTCTGGGATATGACTTCTGATACATTTCAAAAGGGAATACTCTTCTAATATTTTTTCAAAGAAAATGTCCTTCCATTAATACCTGAGGTTTAAATATAAATACAACGGTGAGATCTATTTTATGTAATCCACTGTTAATACTTGTGTCCTGCAGTAGTCATCAGACTCATTGGTGCTTATATTGCTATTACTGCATTTCTTCTAAATCAGTTTTTTTCTTCTGACTTATTTTCCCTCTAGCCATTTTTTTTGTGCATTTGGATTTTTTGGGGACATTTAAGCTATGTTTTGTTTATTCATTCTTTTTTTTAAGTTTGTTTATTTTGAGGGAGAGAGAGAGAGAGAGAGAGAGAGAGAGAAAGAGCCAGAAAGAGAGGGAGAGAGATAATGCCAAGCAGGCTCTACACAGTCCACACGGAGCCTGATGGGGGTTCAAACCCATGGAACTATGAGATCATGACCTGAACTGAAACCAAGAGTCGGATGCCTAATCAACTGAGCTACCCAGGTTGCCCCTCCAATACTCATTCTTAAAATGTATCAGAGGCACTGACCAAACTGAATTTGGAAATGATGCCCAGAGTATAGAGCTTCATTGGATATCCCTGATGATGGCAAAAACTCAAAAATTCACACCTTATTTCACTCTCCATGCTATCTATCATCTAATCTTCTGGATATTCATCAACTCAGTAGGGACTTGTGACCCATTCCCCACTCTTCCTTCGTGAGTGTTTTATTGCATATAAGTGACAGAAAGTTCAGGTTTATAAATCTTACTGCATGTTTCATCAATCTTTCCTTTACTTGCTATTACAAAACACTTACTTCTCCACAAAGCCTATGAATTATGTATTGGATTGTCATGTAGTTTCTCCATATGTGCTCATAAACAAGGTTTGTTAGCTCTGTGTGGTTTTCCATGCCCTGCCTTTAGTACTCCATCTTCCAGCTTGATAACCATCACAGAAAGTTTACTGCATGCAAGAAGTTGGACACTAAGCAAATGGTCTCAAAAAGAAGTGTATAGTTATGTATGCTGATACACGCTATGAGTGGGAATAAAAAAGATGTAGTAAATTGGTAACATTTTAGGTGTAGTTTAGGTTGAAGAGTCATGGAACTTCTCTCAAAATTATACTGAAAATGTGAAATATAAATAAATAAAATAACAGTTCATTTTTGTTGGTTTAAAAAAGCGTGACATCATAATAGCTGGGAGAGAGAACCAGTCCTATGAGAGAGTCCTATGAGAGAGAACCAGTCCTATCAGGTATTAAAGCATACCACAAGTATACTACACTTAAAACAAGTACATGAATAGACTTTTCAATGGAAAAGAAAATCCTGAAATAGAGCCAACTACAGATTTATTTGAATCTACTACATGATAATTGGTTGTAGCTCAAATCACTGAGAAAAAGATAAATTTTTGGAAAATTAATGGTGCTGGAACCACTGAATATTTTTGGAAAAAGTTAAAACTTTTCACACCATACTTAAGAATACACTCCAAATGGATCAGTGATGTAAATATATATACACATATTCAACACGTATCACAGATACCAGATTACTATTTCTAATATATAAGGAATATTTTAAAAACTGAGATAAAAATCAAAAAAAATTAGGAAACTGGGAAAAGACATAAACCAAAAGATATATAAAAATAGAAATATATGGATTAAAATTCAACCTCATAATGAGAGAAATGAAATGAAAATACACTGAAATCCACTTCCCATCCACTAGATCAGCAAAACAGCAGAAGCTTGAGTATTAGCAAGGCTGTGAGAAATCAGGCACTTACAGATTTTGTGTGATGGGAATGAAAATTGATACAATCCCTTTGGAGAGGAATTTAACAATGTCTAACAGAACCCCATTATATATGCCTTTTCCTTTCTTTTTAGCAATTCCACTCATAGGAATGCATCTTGATGATACAACTTCAGTAATACAAAAATTTGCATGAATTAGATTATTTGCAACTGCAAAATATTGGAAAACAATCCTAGGAGATTGGGTGACTATACTGTGGTACAAACACACACTTGAAAATGTACAATTATAATATCAGCTGTAAAAAATAGAAGTGTTTATGTAGTGATATGGAATTAAGTCAAATGAAAAGAACACTAAAATATAAAAAGTTATATATACATATGTTTATATCATATGTATGTGTATGTATACACATGTATATATATCCATTGTATAAAAAGGCAGGGAAAATAAGATAGCATGTACATATATGTTAACTTGTGCAAAAGAAATACAGAAGGAATAAACAAGTCAGTATTCAATTGGTTACCTACAAGGAATTAGGAGAAATGAGTAGAAGATATACCTTATTTTTATACTGTTTTGACTATAAGCATGTTAATGGTCTACACTTTCTTTTTAAAAATTTTTTGTTTATTTATTATTGAGAGAGAAAGAGAGAAAGAGACAGAGCATGAGCGGAGGAAGGGCAGAGAAAGAGGGAGACACAGAATCTGAAGCAGGCTCCAGGCCCTGAGCTGTCAGCATAAAGCCTGACACGGGGCTCAAACCCACAAACTGCGAGATGATGACCTGAGTCGGATGCTTAACCACTGAACCACCCAGGTGCCCCAATGGTCTATACTTTCAATAAAATAAAATTAAATCAATAAAAATGCAAAGATAGGCACATAAAAATGGAAGCAAACTTAAATGTATCCAGATATATTTCAAATGAATGCCATAACCATACTGAAGAAAGGAAAAGAGAGACAGAAGAGAGAAAGACAGAGGTGTAAGGATGGAGGGAAGAAGTGACAGAGAGGAGGAGGGAGTAAACAATAGAAGAAGGTAGAAATGGAAGAAAAAAGAAAGAATCAAAATAATTTGGGAACATAATATTTGACAATATATTCTAAGTCTGGTGGGATTGAAAGTTGCAAACAAATCTTGAGATCTTTTTAGTAGGTTTACTTTTTGTAGTGGTATGGGTAAAAAAATCCAACGGGTAAAGAATGTTGGACCTATTATAGGAGTGAGGAAAAGACTGTATTTGTTGATACTTTGGGAAGCCAAGGTTCTCACTAAGGAAGAAGAGATGGCAAATATGAAATAGAGGAAGAAAGAAAGAAACATGTGATGATGCATAGAAACTGGAGGTATTAATGTAAACTCATGATTTCTAAAATATGTGTATCATCTGCATATTTTTACGTATGTGTATTTACACTTACATCTATATACATATCTTTGTGTATATGCATGGCGATATGTACATTTGTATGAGTGATGTGCATTTGTATATATGTGCTGTGTATATATGTATATGCATGCATATATTTTCTAGCACTGTCCCCTAAAAGGGCTGTGTAACAATGACATGACACTCGAATAGCAATGAGCACATCTAGTACCTGATCTTCGTCATTAATATCATTCTTCACTAAAAGGAACCAGGGATCCTAAGAGAAATTCATGATAGGGCTGGGTCAGAGTATGTATAAGATGAGCCCATACTATATTACAGCAGAAAAATGAAGTAGTAGTAAAAAATAAAATTAAATTAAAAAAAAAGATATTTGGGCCATGTTAATGGCCAATTTGGGACAACTTGGGGAATGAAGTAATTCAATACATTAATGAATTATACATAGTTAAAAATAGAGATGTATGAGTCCATAAGGATAATACAGCATAAATCAGAATATAAATGTATAACTGAGGAAGAAGGGAGGGAATTTTGGATTTGAAAAACCAATGTTATACTGTTACATGAAGAGTGAATTAAGAGAGGTGCCTGGCTGGGTGGTTCAGTCAGTTAAATGTCTGACTCTTGGTTTTGGCTCAGGTCATGATCTCACAGTTTGTGGATTCCAGCCCCACAAACAACACAGAGCTGACAGTGCAGAGCCTGCTGGAATTCTCTGTCTCCCTCTCTCTATGCTCTTCCCTGATCACTCACTTTCTCTCTGCCCCCCCCCCTCAAAATTAAACAAAAAAAAATTAAAAATCTTTAAAAAAAAGAAACAGTGGATTGAGCAAGAATCATCGGTGGATGTTAAAACTAAGGGGGAATTATAATGAAAAGCAGGTTGTTTGCTTGTTCTTAGTGTTTTACTAAAAGCTGCTTACTGTTTGCAAGGAAAAAATAAAATGATAAATATGGTGAAGACATTGGAGGATACCTTGATAAACTCATCAGAATTAACATCACCAGTGGGGAGAGTTGGGCACTGTGTGCTTCCAGATGTGATGCTCTGAAGAGGACAAAACTCCACCTATCAAATTGCAGCCAATATTAAATATCCTGATTATAATCACAAGGAAACATTAGACAAACCCAAAATGAAAAACGTTCTATATTTTAAAATGAGGGTGAAACAGTAATATTCAAAACCATCAATTTCATGGAAAACAAATAAAAACTGTGGGAATGTTCCACATGCTACAGGAGGCCAAAGTGCCATGGTACCTAGATGCAATACCTCTCTCTAGACTGAATCCTCTACTGAACCAGAAAAATGTACTATAAATAGCATTGTAGCATCAATTGGCAAAATTGGATTTTGGGGGGTGCCTGGGTGGCTCAGTCGCTTAAGTGTCTGACTTTGGCTCAGGTCACGACCTCACAGTGCATGATTTTGAGCCCCATGTCTGGCTCTGTGCTGACAGCTCAGAGCCTTGAGCCTGCTTCATATTGTGTCTCCCTCTCTCTCCGCCCCTTCCCCACTCATGCTCGGTCTCTCTCTCAAAAATAAGTAAACATTGGTGCGTCTGGGTGGCTCGGTTGAGCGTCCAACTTCAGCTCAGGTCATGATCTCACAGCTTGTGGGTTCAAGCCCCGCATCAGGCTCTGTGCTGATCTCAGAGTCTGGAGCCTGCTTCAGATTCTGAGTCTCCCTTTCTCTCTGCCCTTCCCCCACTCACACTCTGTCTCTCTGTCTCAAAAATAAATAAATATTAAAAAAATTATTGAATAAATAAACATTATTTTAAAAAATGGTTTGGATGGTAGGTAAGAGTCAATATTAAATTTGCTAAATATATAACTATTGTTTGGTTTGGTAAAAAAAATTGTTGTTTTCAGAAATTACAAACTGATGTGTTTAGGGGAAAGGGCCATGACTTAACTTCAAATAAGAGAGAGAGCAAGAGAGATCCCCTGAGAGAGGTAGACCAAATAATAAAGTAAATGTAGTAAAAGGTTAGCAGTTGATTAATCTGAGTAAAGAGTATACAGATATTCTTAGTAGTATTATAAATATTGCAATCTTTTGTAAATTGAAATTATATTCAAATGAAAAGTTTAAACCACAAAAAAATGTGATGCATTTTTTACCATATTTTAGCAACTTTAGGGAAAGAGGGAGTTAATGTATTAGTTAAAAACGATTTTGGTGACTGAGTAATTATTAGAAATATTCATTATACACTTATTTGTAGAATATACTTTGTTCTGCTATACAACTAACAGAAACCTCTGCTCAAAAAATGGAAAACTGACATTTTTTATCTGTATCAAACGCTAGTAAACTCCTTGCCCAGGCAGACTATTCTTAGCTAAGCAATCTGATCTTCAAGTAATCATGACAAAGAGCTAGAGAGAAGCTATTATAAAGGTAATAAAAAATAAATTTCAGTAAGAATTTATTTTGTATGTTAGCAGGTTGTTTTCCTTCCATACCTCTGAAGACCAAGAGACCAGTTAGGCTCAGAATGTCACATAAAAATCCTCCTAACAGATGAAAATTGTCTCTAATGTAATGTGAGAGGGTAATAAAGATGACTAGTAAAATATTAAACAGGAAGACTATATCTCAGGTGTAAAATAACATCTATAAACTTCTTAAAATAGACAAATCAACTTATAGTTCCTCATAAAAACTGACTCTTTAATTTATGAGTTTTATAAATTTAGATGATATAATCACTAGCTAAGTGACCAATCACTAACACCTTATTTCTATATTCTAAAAAATACAATCACTCCTAACCTCCAGAATGACATTTGCTTCCTTTTCATAATAAATTTGAATACAGGTACAGTGTAGGTTTCATACTTTAAGTCTCAAAGCAGAAGCCAAATTATGGATGTCTTAAGTGAAGAATGATTGATTTCTCTTTCTTTCACACCAAATCTACTGGATATTCAATACACATTTATTTTCATTTCTTCATCAAATAGGTATTGGATATTTATACTTTTGAGTAACTGTGCTAAGTTATTGGGATATAGCAAGGAATGAACTATAGTCCCTGAAATAGACAAGCTCAATTTAGTGGGGAAGACAATCAAACAGGCAATTTCTATTCATTGTGTAAATACTGCTGCAGTAAGCACAGGGTTCTTGCCACAGAAACATAAAGAAGGGGTACCTATCTTAATTTTGAGAGTCAGGAAATAACTATGATTGCAGAAATTTAAACATATGTTCAAGCCAGGAAGATAAACAAGAGTTTACTCATAGTGTTTAGAAAGAGTTGCCTTGGTTGCATGGATATGTCTGGTGGATAAGAAGTATTCCATGATAGGCAAAGAGCATGTGCACAGGCATAGAGAGAGAGCTGCTTTGAACTGTAAGAACTTCATTATGGTTGGAGTATACAAAAACAACTGTGAGAGATGAGTTCCAGTGAAATCCAATGGCCACATCACAAAGAGCCTTGAAACTATAGACTGAGACTGTATCCTGAGAATTATAGGTAAGTATACACTCATCCACATATGTTTATTAATTAACTACTGTATGGTTATACATTTATGAATGTAATAGTGTTTGCTATCATGGAGTTTATATTTTAGGTTCTAGATTCTAGGGAATACAGAAGACAAAAATCAGGGAAATATTTACTATTCATAGGATACATTCCATGTGTCATATCCTAGAGATAGAATAGTGAGCAAGAGGCATGCATTTCACTCTCTAGTGTTTATGGTTTAGTGGAAAATGGGGAATCTAATGATAATAAGCTGCTATTTAACATTGACTATGTGCCAGGCACTGCTCTAAATACTTTATAAATATTAACTTAAAAATTTTTTGAAATGCTTATTTATTTTTGAGAGTGAGGAAGACAGAGCATGAGCAGAGGAGGGGAAGAGAGAGAGGGAGACACAGAATCCGATGCAGGCTCCAGGCTCTGAGCTGTCAGCCCAGAGCCCGACACAGGGTTTAAACTCATGTGTGAAATCATAATCTGAGCCGAAGTTGGATGCCCAGCTGACTGAACCACCCAGGCATCCCTAAATATTAACTTTCTTAATCCTTAAAACATCTTTTAAGGTACCATTACCCTTCCTATTTCATAAATGAGCAGAACAGAGAAAGAGGGATTAAGTAACTTGTTTAAAATCACACACACAGAATGTAATGGAGCCAGGATTTGAACCAAGAAGTGTGGCTCCATTCACTGAACCACTACATTATGTTATTTCTGAAATAAGTACAAAGTAAATGCAGACTGGAGAAGAAAAACCAAATGCCACAGGAACACAGTCCTTAATCAAGGGTCAGGACAGCCTGCTCTGAGAATTTGACATTTAGATTGAAATGAATGAATGAATGAATGAATGAATGAGTGAATGAAATTGGCTTCCTCATGAGCAGTTGCATAAAGACTGTTCCAGATTGAGGAAATAGCATATGAAATAGTGACTAGAAATATATAAGCAATGGTCAAGATTTTGAGCTTTATTCTCCTGACTAGGGATAGTGAAACTACAACCCCATGGACCAAATCCACCTGTCACCTGTTTTTGTAAATAAAGTTTCATAGGAACCCAACCCTACTCATTTGCTTATGTGTTGTCTATCATTTATTTTGTGTTACAGTATCAAGACTGAACATGGGACAAGATCATGTGACCTGCAAAGCCTAAATTTTTACTATCTGGTCATTTACCAAAAAAAAAAAAAAAGTTTACTTACCCTCATTACAGGAAACAAAATGAAAGTCAAGGGTGTCAAGCTGGAAAGTGGCAAAATCAATTTGCATTTAGAAATATCTATCACTCTGCATACAGTATAAAAATTGAATTGGAGAAGGGCAGGATGAAAAGGAGATAAAAAAGGTATTTCAATTTTGATTTATAGATAAGGATGATGGTGGCTTTGACAAGGATAGTTAAAGAGGATATAAAGAAATGTATAGGGCCACCTGGGTTGCTCAGCTGGTTGAGCACCCAACTTGATTTTGGTTCAGACCATGATCCCAGGGTCATAGGCTCAAGCCCTGCATCAAGCTCTGCATTGAGTGTGGAGCCTGCCTAAGAGTCTCTCTCTCTCTCTCTCTCTCTCTCTCTCTCTCTCTCTCTCTCTCTCTCTCCCTCTCTCCCGCTATCCCTCTCCCCAGCACTTGCGCTCTCTCTTTAAACAAACAGACAAGAAGAAATATATAACGTTGAGAGAATGGAAAGGCTCTGATGGTAGGGAAAGAAGTAATCAGATTTCTGGTTAAACAATTGGGTAGATGTCAGGTGGAGTAAAGGAGTGACATAATACAAAATACATAAGGAGTTATTTCTCATGAAGTAGTTGTTTTCTTCTAAGGATCCCAGAATAAAAATTGCATCCAGAAAAATAAAGGTGACGGGGAAATGACAAAAAATAGATGAATATATGTGGTCATATTTAGGCAATTTTTAGGGATTACAAGGATGTGAGGCAGGATGACACTAACAGGACTCTGGTTTTTCAGTATTATATACATATAATAGATATAATAGACATTACATATTTGTTGTATATATTATAAAATATATTTTATACCTAATATGATCCATACAGAATGTGATAGTGGAGGATTCAATAGAACATGTGAAAAGGGGTGGAGTTAGTTACTTCTCTATTCATTTCTTTCTGGGCAATCACTCCTGACTCTTACACACCCTGATACACACTATTTCTAGAATAACTACTGAGAATGTCCTATCCCTTTAAACTATATCTACTTCAAAAAGTCCAATATCAATGGAAGGCAGTCCTCTTTCTGCCAATGTTGCCCGGATATGAAGGCTTTGGGTGGGTCCTCGGATGCATTCCATGAGTACTTTTCTTCTTTAGGAGAAACTCATCCCTGATTTCTAACTGACATATAACTGGATGGAAAACACGTCCACCTGAATGTTCTGTTACTTCTCAGATTCAGTCCGTTCCAGTGTGAATATCAGTTTTCAAATATGATCCTCTGCATGACTACAGTATTTCCTTCACTGGAACCACTGTTCTTCAGATCTCCAAGCTTAGGTAGTTTAAAAATTATCTTCAAATTTTCTCTTCACTTTTTTTGCTGTATAGTTAATTGGTCACCAAATTCTGTAATGGTAAAATTAAGTCAAAATACTTAAATTATTATGTGTATCATGTTGGACAAATTAACATTTTGGGCCTCCTTTTTCTCATTTAACAGTTCGGAAAGAGTACTTCTCTCACAAATAGGATAATCTATTGAAACCAGAATGAGAGGCACCATGCTGTAGTGATTCATAGCACGACTGTGGAGCCAAATTACTTGGGTTTGAATCATAGCGCTGTCCTGTACTAGCTGTGAGAACTTCTAGCAATTTACTAGCTGTGTGATCTCCATACCTCAATTTCTCTACATTTAAAAAGCAGATAATAAGAGCATCTATTTCATAGAGTTGTTATGAGAATTAAATGAGCAAATATGTATAAAGTTTTTAGAGTTGTTCCTGACAAACAGGAAGTGCTAGATAAGTATTTGTTAAATAAAGGCCGTATGGGGGTGCCTGGGTGGTTCAGTTGATTAAGCCTCTGACTTCAGCTCAGGTCATGATCTCCCGGTGAGTTCGAGCCCCCCATCAGGCTCTGTGCTGACAGCTCTGAGCCTGGAGCCTGCTTCAGATTCTGTGTCTCCCTCTCTCTGTCCTCACCTGCTTGTTCTTTGTTTCTCTCTGTCTCTCAAAAATAAATAAACATTAAAAAAAATTCAAAAAAAAAAAAAGGCCGTATCTACATATAAAGGATGGCATAGTTCCTGGCACATTGTAAGCACTTAAAAATGTTACATGTCAAATATTAGTTATATATACAATAAATCATATAATAGTTTATTTATATATACATAATGATTTATCCATCTTCTCAGCTTCCATTGTCTTCATTCCAACCCATGTTCCCATTAATTTGCTTTTGAATTACAACAAACAAAAAATTTGCCTCTAACCTTTCTACCTTTCTCACTATCTATGCTGGACTGTCTGTGATTAGCTTAGCATCAAATCTGTTTCCTTCTTTATTCTTATAGTTCTTGAGCTAGGTTTTCACACAACATCCTTCTACTAGAATTCAGCTAATCAGAAACCCTCACGCAAGAGCCAGTGATTATGTGGGAACCAACTGTTAGCCGGCCTGGAGTATTGCCAGCAGTTTCAGATTATCCTGCTTTGAAAATCACCTACTTAAGTGCCATTGGCAACTGGGGTCATTATCAACCTCTTGAACGCATGAACCATGAGATCAAAGAGCCAAAACCAAGAGTTGGGTGTTTAACCGACTGAGCCACCCAGGCACTCCAAGTTTACTTTTGTTTTTAAGAACCATAAAACCTATTTTCCAAATAAAAACCACATCTAGAAATAAATTCTAGTCTCTCAAGGATAGAGACCCAAACAATTACTCCTGAAGGTAAAAAGAAAAGATGATATAATGAAAATAAAGAACTTCTATTGAGAAAAACTCCTTTTACTATCTAAAATTTCCACTATGTACACTCATTGTTAGTGACGTCTATCATGGTTCCCCAACAAAGGGCTGTGAATGAAAGAGGACGGTGTTAATGGGACATCCTAACTTATGTTTGCTGATCAGTTTTTCCTAAATTTAAGTCACTGTTTGTGTATTCCAGTCAAAAACAGTTGCGTAGTCACAATTTTCCTTGTTTATATCTATTATCTAAGGAGAAGTATTGCATGGCAAGGAGTAACCATGGCATAGTATTAAAAGCATGGCTGTACGTGCTCATACCACAGATCTAATACTGAGTAGGTGTTTCCTTGGTCCTGTTATTTAACTTTGTTGGGGCTTAGAGACACACAGTTTATTAATTCATAGCTCTGGGATAATAATAGAGCTTTCTTCATACTTTTGCGGGAGTAAATAAAGAAATTAGTACATATAAAGTACTTAGGATAGTGTCATGCATAGAATGTAGTAGAATATTAACTTATTAAAACAGACAGGATTTTAAATATTATTGTCAAGTTAATTATCTTTGAAGCAGTGTTTGAACTTATTCTTTGAGTCCTATCTTTTTTCTAAATACTTCCATAATCTGATATATCCAACACATAAACACAATTTTACACTTCTTGTCAAAGTAATCCTTTCATCCTAGTCAGGCTGAGATCTCTGTTTTTGTGTGTGTATGTTATATATATATATATATATATATATAATATACACACACACACAATATATATAATATATGTATGTAATATATATATACATATATATTTCTTAATAATAATAAAATAATAACTAACACATATTTGGGGATTTATAGTTTATAAATCCCTTTCTCATATACTACTCCTTTCAATCCTGCATTATCCCTTTGAGATAAGGAGTTTTATACTTGTTTTTCAATGGGAGAACAGGGGTTTAGAGAGGTCAAATGACTTGTTTAAAAGTACATTTCAAGTAGAGCATGCTGACAACAAACCTCAGTTGTTGTTGTTGTTTTCCCTGCCTGTTCTCTCTCCATATTTGGCTTATTCTGCCCAGTTTCCTGCTTTCCAGCACCTGCTCTGATCTACATATCCATCTTCATCAGTGTGAAAATTCCAACTCAAAGTGTTACCTTTGAAAGAGTCCTGGGCTTCATATTATATCATTTTGTTTATATATTTTTATTTTCCTATTTAATGACAATTACTACCATACAATTTAATACTTTGATTTCAAAAAATAAAGAAATAGCAGATTAAAATGTTGCACATTGAAAAAAGTTGAAGATGAATATTAATTACTATTAGCTTTGCTTGACTTATTTATTTTTTGTTTTCTATTATCTGTTGAATACATGAAAATATTCACATTTAAGTATCAAAAGATGAGAGATAAGAGTAATGTCCTCCTATATCTTTCTCCAAATATAACTGCTGCTATTAATTTGATATCTGTCTATGCTGTTCTTTGAGGTTTATTAATTATAGTATACTATTACATCTATATGCACACATAAATATTAGATAATTAGTATTTATATATATTAGTCTATATTTTAGTCTATATATCTGTATCTATATATCTAGATAGATAGATAGATAGATAGGTATAATTCACAGACACTAAGTTTCACGACAAATGCATATGAAGTAAACACTAACCCCAAAATCCTTTAACTCCAAATTTTCAAATTTTCAAGTGAAGAAACTAAAAAGACAGAGATTAAATAAGTTGTTCCATGCCACATAATGATTAATAGCCAGAGCTAGGATTCAATTCCAGAAGATCTGGCTCTCTTGTACTCTTAAATCCCATTTTTTTTTTTCTGCTTCACCACAGTGTCTAAAAACAATTTTGCATAGCTTTACAATCTTGAGTTTTCTTAACTAATAATATCATTCATTCTTTTAAAAGTTGAATGTTATCTATTATAAAATTATCATAATTCATCTAGATTCTTTACCAATGGATAGATATATAAGTTGTGGCCAATTTGGTGCTATTATAAATAATCAAACAGACATATTTTCATATGTTTCATTGTATGCATAAAAGGGCTTTTCTTTAGTGTGTGTTAGAAAAGTGAAAGAACTGATCATATGGTATATGCCAAATTGTCTTCCAAATTTGGCTGTTTTAATTGACATTCCCAGAGGCAATGTACAAAGGGCCTTAGGAAGAGTCATGTCTCATCACTGTTGTGAAGAAATCAATTAAAACCACAAAATACTGTTGGCTTTTAAATATATTTCATCTTTAGATTTTATGAACAGAGATTCCACTAAGCTAAGAAAATAAGAATTGGAATTAGACCCCTTTCTCCCTTAGTGACTAATGCTTATAAAGAAAATGATTATACAGAATATGTGATAGAAACTTAGGGGTGAATATGTGATAGAGAATTAGGGGGTCACTAGGGATATTGTCATTCTGGATTTGATAATGAGTGAAATTGTATAAAATGTGAATACAACTTTCTGAAGGTTGTGTTACTTGTATAATAATAATCTGAAAGTATTTTCATTAAAAATGGAGACACCAGCAAAAAAAAAAAAAAAAAAAAAGCTAAAAGAGTAAATAGATGGTTTTAAACTGGCCTTCAGAATGCTGGATAGAAGACTGGCATTCCCCTAATATAGTATTTGGCTCTCTTTAGTGGAAAAGGATCTTGTCTTTAGAGGAACAGAGGAACATATTTTCCATAACATTTGCTACATATTCTATGTCTTTCTTATATGGATATATATATATATATATATATATATATATATATATTCAATTCCTTTAAAATATTTACTAGTTTTCTATAAAACACTGCTGTAAATTATTTTTGCAGAATGATTATTAATAAAATAAGTTGTATAATCAAAAATGAAAATAACATTGAATACTATTTATTTTGATAAATGATATAAAGGTAAATAAAAAATATCTAATTAGACATATACTGAAAATATCTTAAATACCAATGTTCATCTGATCTGGACTCAGAGTTATTTAAATAATTAAAAAATGTAAATTCCTATTTCTCATTTTTGGACTACTTAACTATAGATTAAGAAAATAATGTATTTCCTGTATAAATCACCCAATCAATCACAAAGTGAACACTGCTTTGCAGGCTAGTGCAGAATTCCTGATAGTGAAGGTGCCTTTGGAAAGACAGATGAAATATGTTTCTTTCCATCATTCAACATAATTTATTTAGTATCTTTAAACAGTGAATGGTAAATGAATGGTAGTTTTAGCTACAAAACATAGCTCAGAAAGCAACATTTAATGATTCTTAATGACATGAAATAATTATTTGATCCCAGAGGTGTAAATTGGAAATTTTAAGACACCTTTCATTAGTAAGTAGGAATGGTAATACATAAAACCATTTGTAGAAATAGGATCTGTATGCCATATGGTTGTTTCAAGAGGGAAAAGGTATGCCCTTGAAATACATTTTTCTTAAGACATTCAATGATTCACAATCAATTTCATCAATAGATTAAAGACAAACATTGGAAGAAATCACCTGGTACCTAAAATATTTGATCTTTTCATTTTTGAGATACTCAATATTCTTGATCTTCCTTTGCTCTTTTTGGCTCATTTGACCTATATATAACTTTAAATAGCTCCCTGGCTGACAGACAGGCTATCTCATCATATGGTAAATGGTAATACACTCCATTACACAGTAACTTAAAAATCATAGCCCCACTGAGAAGCTGCTCCAAGAGTTTAACTACTCTCCTGGCAGATATCAGCCAATATCTAGATATATTAGCAAGGGAGACTCTACTGACCACAAAAGGATCTGGGAGGGAGTCAGGAACTTATTTCAATTCTATATAAAAACCTCTGGAAGTTCAATAGCTTAATCTATTTTTTATTGAATGCATACAGGAAAAAAGAATTCAAAAGCTCCATATCAGATAAAAACCCTGCTACCAGCTCTGTCCTTGATCAGTTCTCTAAGAATCCTGACCATTCACATACTGAAGAAAGTAAATACTATTAAGAGTCATATACATACATATGTGTGTGTGTGTGTGTGTGTGTGTGTGTGTGTGTGTATATATATATATATATATATATATATATGAAACTTTACTGATTTTATATAACAAGAGATCTATTTTATATGTTATGAAATTAGCAGAACCAATAGTGGCATCATCAAGTTGATTATGTGTGTTAAAATATCCAAATACTATTTTTAATCTTGCAGATTACTAGTGGTGTAGTATTTTTTTAACACTCACTTTACATTTAGTGTGCAACATCCAAATACATAGTTGTGTAACAATGCAAAAATTAGCAATATCAGATTAGAGCACAAATACACTGTGATTCTTCTTCCCTTATTCCTGCTACAGAAAAGCAAGCCAGTGGCTGTAGCCTCCAGCGTGTTGAAACAATACATTTCACTTAGCTGATATATAAATACTTTCTATTTTTATTTTCACTTGTAATCATGACATATTTTTAAAAGCACTTTTTGGAAATAAATGAGGGAGGTAAATGTGGGACTTTGAATTCCTTGGAAGAAAGCCATTGTACATACACACATAGATGAGTGGATTTATAAAGAAAATTACTCTGGTCTAGAATAAGTGCAGTATTGAGCTGAACATCCTGATAATAATGTAATTATTATTCTTGTCACTTATTATTAGTGTTAATTATATAGAAAAAGGAGGTTAGAAATCTCTCATGAGGTATATCGAAGACGTTGAGGATGTGGTCATAGAAAGGTTTTCTGTATACAAATAGTAGAAACAAGAGAGAGTTTTGACAATTTTCACATACTTAATTTTTTAAAACAATTGTGAAATATCATTTCAAAATGTACAACTCCTAGTATTGCATCATTTCATTCGCATGAGCAAAGAAACCATTATTACAGCACATGTTTGAAGGAGACAGTAAATCACAGCAAAGGATAAGAGCTACTGAGAGGAAGCAAATGAAGAATGAAGTTGTGTGTCCTTCTATGACAAGTGATTAGTTTCCTTTGCTTGCATGGGAAAGGTATGGTCAACAAGGGAAAAGCAAAACTTGGAAATTTTGCATATCTCTATCTATCTATCTATCTATCTCTCTATCTATCTCCTGTATTCACAATTCCAAAGTGATCATGTACGTCAGTTGTTTATAATACAGGACACTTTGTACCTCAAAGTTCATGATTTCAATACATGAACAAAACAACTTTCATCAAAAAGAGAAAAATTCTGTTTCAATCAACAGACCAGTTTGCCATCTTGCAAATGTGTGAATATTGAGATAAAACAAAATGAGTGTTTTTTTTTTTTACCCATAACTACTACTGGACAACAAAAAGAAAGGTATATATTAATAATTAATTCCTTCCAGTGCACCCCAGTGTTACATGTGCCATTTATGTAATTAGTATGATTATTAAGATGACATTGTACAAATTGTGCATGTATATGTGTGTTTGTGTGTGTGTATACATATAATTTGGATTTTCACAATTTCTGAAGTTCAATGTGCTATCAAAAAGATTCTTAAATTTGAAACAAATTGAATTATTGTAAATGAGTACTTCATGTTAAATAAAATACACCAAAACACCAATAGAACGTTAGTCTCTAATTAAAAACTCCACCCCTTATTGAACATAGAAATGATGCAGCTTTAAAAATTATAAGCCCCACAGATACATTGAAGTTAGAATAATATATTACTTCATATTTATCTGAGAAAATATGTGTATAGAACCAAAGAACTTAATACAATTTCATTTCTTTTTACCTTACACATTCATTGGTAGAATGCTTTGTAGATTACAAAGTACATTCCCATGCATTATCTCTCCTTATCCTTACAAAAACAATCTTATGAGGTGAATAGGGGAAAATCAGATTATAGATAATATTTTCAGGCTCTGAGAGATTAAGAAATCTCTCTGAAGGCAAACTTGCACAAAATAGCAGAGCTAAAATTCATCATAGAACTATGGTTATTGGAGGGAAATCATGCTCAGGTGCATTTCAATATGTTGTTAGTCTTGTTGTTTTCCTAACTAGGGGTATAGAATTAGCTTCAGCAGTATTTGATTTTACACTTGGTCCCTCTATAGGAGAATGGGTTTCAGAGACACAGAATCTCAAACCTTGTTAAATCTTGATTAATCACCATAAATTTCTGTACTGTGTTTGAATATTTTCTTCTCTAGGGTGCATGTTCATAATTGACACCAGTTCCTCCTACATGAAATGCTTAGAATTTTAGGTAATGACCAATAAACAAAAATGGAAAATAAAGACAAAAATAAAAACAAAGTAAACAGAAACAGTTTTAAATATTAAAAATAGGAAAGTGGAATGCAAATTAAGAGAGGAGAATAAATTTAGGGTATAGAAAAAGGAGAAATGGAATAAAAGAGAAAGAAAAAAGAAAAGTCATCACTATTTAATTGCCAATTTCATAGAAAACAATTCTTTAAAATAACAACTAGAACGATTGGCTGTATATTTGAGTTCTAAGTGTCTACAGTTTTATAGTGGACAGCTTTCACCTAGCAGAAAGACTAGGGGTGCTGTTTTGACATGTACTTTAGTTACTTTTAGCCTGTTTAAATCAGCCACAAATTCATGAGTTACCACTTCTAATAATGCTACTGTAACTGTTGCCACTGCTTTACAAATAATAGCAGTAATAGAATGCACCACTGATTAAAACAATTTTTACTAAGGCATTAGTTCCGTCTAACACAGAATCACTGTATTTTTTTAGTTTCTTTTTTTAAAAAAAACAAAAGTCAAGGAAATCTAAAAAAGAGCTCTTTCTCACTCACTTCTTCATTTGCCCCATCTTTAAATTTCGTGGGTCCATTTTGAGTGTCCTTTTCCTATTAATAACCTCTGTAGAATATGTAAGAGAAATATTAATCTATAAACATATTGTCCTAAGGCATGAATATATGACTTGACATGAATGAGACAAATTTTTTACATATTTCAATTTAATTGGCATTTTTTTGAATGACAGCTCTGTGCTTATTAAATTATATACCATCCTCGCTTCTGACTTTAAAAGAGTAATACTTGGAATTCCAATGACTCACAGAGTCATTCTTCTCCTACCCCTTCGTCATGCAAAATGCTCTGAAGATTTGATAGAAAATCTAGTTATTCCACTTTCTTTATTCTTTTTTAATTGGAAATTCTCATCTTTTAGTAGACAATCTAGATTTAACATCTTTTAGACCTATTGGGGCCTCTGAAGAATAAGAAGTCATATATGACTATTGGAGAAAATGGCTTGACTTTTTTTTCTTTCACATTGTCATTTTTACTCGCCAAGTAACAATAACAGCAAGAGAAGTGATTGTGTTCTAGTGTGTTCCAAATATTTATTGCAATATTCTAAGGAAAATGTTTCCCAAGATTCTTCTTGCTTTATTTTATGAGTATTATTTTGTATTTGTGTGCATGTGTGTGCTGTTTTGCTACCACCATTCTTCACCACAGTGTAAAATATTTCAGTGAAGTTTGATTGGTACTTCTCTGACACTTAATAAGATTTTGAGTAGAATTTCATGCATTTTTTGGCCATTCATTTAAAATGCAAAGATATTCTCCTTATGTTTTTAGAAATATATTTTTTTGCACTTACAATTACACTTATTATATTTATGATCCATTTGGAATGAGTTATTGTGTATGGAGTAAAAAAATGAAGTTTATTTTTCCCATATAAACATACTTTTGTTTCTCCATCTGTATCTACATCTATTATCTATCTATCCATCCATCTATCTATCTATGGAAAATGAAGCTGGCTCCTATGGTTATAGCAGCTGAAAAGTCCCACAGTCTGTCATCTGTAAACTGAAAACCCAGGAAAGCCAACTGTAGAATTTAGTTTGAGTCTGAGGGCCTGAGAAAAGAGGGGAACCAGTGGTATAAATCTTAATCTGAGGGTCAATGAAGACAAAATAAAATGTCACAGCTCAAACAGTACATCAGGGGGAAAAAGGAAGGGGGTGGGTAGGGTCCTCCTTCCTTTGTCTTTTGTTCTACTCAGGGAACAATGGATTGGACAATGAGAAAGCAGAATGGAGACTACAATCTTCTTTAGGGAGTAGATTGACCAATTCAAATGCTAATCTCTTGAAGAAACACCCTAGAGGAAATAATGTTTAATCTAAGCACCCCAAAGCCTGTCAAGTAGAAAGATAACATCACCTATCAATTAGTATCATTTCTCCTTTAAATATTTGATAGCAATAACTGGTGAAATAATTTGTGCTTAGTGTTTTCCTAAAGGAAAGTATTTTATAGGTTGTGCTTTGAAAAAATGTGTCAATTTAATTTTACTTGCATAATTCTTTACATAAATGTGTTAATATACTTGTCCCTTTAATGAATGTAGAATTTGTAGTGATGTCTAATTTTGCTATTCTTGATTTTAACATTGATATTTTTCCCCTTTATGAGCTTTTCTAGGGTCTATCAATTTTATTAATCTTCTCAAAGAGGCTTTTGACTGTTGATCTTTCTCTCTTAATTACTCATTTCTATGTTATTAATCTCAAGTTTTATGTTTACTAATTTCTTCCTTTACATACTTACAATTTAAACTGCTTATCATCTTCTATTTCTTAAGGTGGAAGCTTGGAACATTGATTTTTCATTTTTCTTCTTTCCATTGTAGGCATTTAATCTTAACAACCTTAAATAACAGTATGAATGAAAATAACAAACTTTGATATGCTTTGTTCTTATTTTCATTCAATGCAAAATACATTTAAATTTCACTTTTAGCTCCTTGGAGAACCTGAGAATGATCAAAAAGGGGGAATAAGAAATTTCATAATTTCAAACTATTTTTGAGTTTTTTAAAATTATTTTCATTGATCCCTATATTAAACTATTGTGGTAAGAAAACATATTTTTGAAATTTATTGATAGTAACTTTATGGCCCAATGTTTGAATTATATTTGTGTGTTTGTGTGCAGGGGAAAAGAATGTCTATTCTGTCACTGTTAGCTGCAATACTTTTCTTCATAGTGTTGCAGGATTTTTTTTTACCTCAATACCCCAGGGTTCGTTGTCTCCCTGTTTCAAAGAATGAAGAAGTGGACACAAGATGAGCAGCAGGCAAAAGTTAATTAGAGTATAGGATCAGAAAGGAAGAATAGTATGAAAGCTCTATTTACAGAGAGGGGGCTTTCAAAAGTGAATGCCTGCAGATGATAGACAAAGATACTTGTTTTATAAGGTTCTGGTGGTCTCTCCCCTCCCCTTCCCCCTTGTTCCTTCTTAGGTCCTACCCTTATTGGCTGTAGAGCTCTAGGTGCTGGGTTGCCCAGTCCTGATTAGCTCATTTCCATTGTATGAGGTGTGGTCTATGGCCACATAATTCCTTGGGGGTCATACCTTTTATGGTCTGTTACTTATTCTTAGTTAGGTCTTGTGTCAAATTCCTGAGGGAAACTTGAGGGGGAGTAGGTAGTGTCTATTACATTCTTTAGAGGAGCTTTATGCCTGAGGGGGTTTGCTGTGATCAGAAGTTCTGAGCATTGTTCCAAAACCTTGTGTTTCCCTGACTGAGCACCTTGGGTCCTAATCTTTCCCTCTCTACCTACAGAATCCTATCTTTTCCTACCATAACAGTACTGTCCTTAATATTCTATTACCTTAAAGATTGTTTTTCTCAGTTTATCATCTTCTAAGGTAGTAGTATTAAAAGATCCAAATATGTTGTACATTTTTCAATGTCACATTTTAGTTCTATTTTTGTGTTACATGTTTTAAAGAATTGCTATTATGTGCATCTGTGTTTAAGGTTGTATTATCTCCTTGGTGCCTTCACTGATTACTATGAAATGCTTTTCTTTATGTCTAGTAATATTCTGTCTTAAAACCGAGTTTTCTGAGGTTAGTACAGCCATATCCTTTTCTGTATTTAGTGTGTTCATGGAATATCTTTCCCATCCTTTACATTTAACTATTTTTCTTTATATTTAAAGTATTTTTTTAAATGTGATTACACATACACACACATATACATATATATGTATATATACACATATATATGCCTTAAATTTTTCTCTTTTAACAAAATATAAGTGTACAATCAGTGACATCAATGATATTCACAATGTTGTGTAAACCACCATCTCTACCTAGTTCCAAAAGATTTCACTTTAAAGTGAAACTCTACTCATTTAAGCAGCCTTTCTTTTATTGTCCCCCTCTCCCTATTGCCTTGGCAAAGAATTATCTGTGTGCTGTTTATTCTGGATATTTCATGCAAATAGAATAACAAAATATGTGATCTTTTGAGAGAGAGAGAGAGAGAGAGAGAGAGAGAGAGAATTTGTTTTTTCCTTTTGCCCATATTTTATTTTCCGGTGTTCTTCATTCCTTCCTGTAGATGTACACTTCCAACTGGTATAACTTCTTTCCCACTTAAAGTATTTGTTACCATTTTTATAGGGCAGGTCTTCTTTTCTATTTTTTTAATGTTTATTCATTTTTGAGAGAGAGATACAGAAACAGAGACAGAGACAGAGCATGAGTGGGGGAGGGGCAGAGAGAGAGGGAGACACAGAATCTGAAGCAGGATCCTGGCTGTAAACTGTCAGCACAGAGCCTGACCTGGGATTGTGAGATCATGACCCGAGCCGAAGTCAGAAGCTTAACCAACTGAGCCACCCAGGTGCCCCAAAGGCGGGTCTTCTAAAGATAAATTCTCTGAGCTGTTGCTTGTTTGAAAAGGTGGGGTTTTGTTTTATATATATTTTGGATTTAATTTTTACTTCATAATAAATTCTAGGTTGTTAGCTATTTGTGTTTTCTTTCAACACTGTGGAGTTATCATCCCACTGTCTTTTGGAAGCCATTTTTTTCTAATGATTGTTCCTCTGTGTAATGTGTCTTTTTCTTTGATAGCTGCTAAGATTTTCTCATTTTCTTTGGTTTCAGCAATTTCATTCTGAAATGCTTGAGTGTGGTTTTCTCTGTGTTTATTGCTAATTTTGTCTCATCTTTTCTGATGTGTGAAGTTTGCCTTTAATCAATTTTAGAAAACTCTTAGCATCATTTCTTCATAAGTTTATTCTGCCATATTGTTCACTTCTTTACTGTTTACTTATGGGACTCCACTAAATATATTTTTTATCCACATAACAGATTCCTAGAAGCCTCTTTGTGAGGGGTAGAAGGGAGACTTATTTCTGTTTAGATTTCAATTTGAACTTTTTCCATTGCAATCTCTTCAAATTCAATGTTTATATAGTCTTCATCTCTTTAATAAAAATTTCTATCGAATTATGCATACTTTTTCATTTTTACTTTTCCTTTTAAATAGTTTAAAATATTTAATAGATATTTTACCACCTTTGTGTGATAATTCCAGTTCCAACATCTGGACTATCTCTGGGTTTGCTTCCATTGACGGATCGCTTTTTTTAACATGGGTCAAATTCCAGGGTTTTTTTCATCTCATAGTTATTTATTGCATGCCAGATGTTCTAAGTAGGGACTAAAATAAGCAATTCTTATCCCAGAAAAAGCAAAACAAATTGATTCTGGTTAAATAGATTTGGGTACTAGTCCCTACTTTATTCTTCCTTTGGAGATTAACACTGCATGTGGTTATATGTTAGGGTTTAAACCATTCCACAAACACAGCAATCTAATTATCTTCAAGCAAAGAGTTTTCCAGTATTATGTGGAAACAGAACTTGAGGAAAAAAATAGCTTGTTACATCTTGCTCAACTTATGCTTGGTAAATGCTAAATCAGGTTATTGAGAGAGAGAGAAAAATAAACACGTTTTTTTGTCATGTTTAGTACTTAGGTACTTAAAGTACTTTAAGTACTTAAAGCCTTTGTCATTATAGATTAATTACTTCATTAAAATAAGTCTGAATAGGTAAGACGAGCAGCATAATTGATATTGTTGGAGAAGTAAATAAAGTACGCCAAAGATGGCCCATGGGGCTAAAACAAACTCTGGTCTCTAGCTTAGAGACCCCTCCTCCAGTTTCTTCTTCCTTTGCTGTGCGCACGAAAACCCCCACAGATATGGAGGCTGTCGGCTATAAATTACCCGCCCCCCACTTGCATTCAGGGCTCAGACCTTTGGAGAAACAGTCTCCTTTGAACCCACCAGTCTTAAATAAATCTCCAATCCACCAAGATCTCCTAGTGCCACTTGGTTTTTCCGCCAGCGTTCCAGCCTGGTTCCGTTAGGCTTGGTTGCCTGACCGGGAAACCCAACCTGGCTGGCCCATTGTTGCCACCTGTTTCAGGAAAACAGGGAGGTGGTGACGGAGCAAGGGATTGAAAGGGAGAAGGTGTGTCCTGCCTGAATGTGGGCAGTCTCCATCCTGGTTGCCTCGGGCTGGCCCCACTCCGTTGTCCCTGCCTGACTCAAAGAAACCTGATAGGTGAAGACCTGGACCCCATGTCAGAAACAGTAAGGCCTGGGGCCCCAAAGAAGTCAGGCCTACACAAAAGGGTGGAAGGGGGACCTGATCAATGCCCGGAGGCCTTAACAGGTCTCACAGGCAGAGAATTTTGTGGGAGGGAATGTAATAGACTCTGGTGTGTGTGTGTGTGTGTGTGTGTGTGTGTGTGTGTGTGTGAATGTGTGGCTCGGCCAGGCTTGCCAGTAGAGTTCGAGTTTGTGGCTCCACGGACAGGCACTCTTCAGGTCCCCAAACGTCTACAGTGTCTGAATGGGCTCTCCCGTGTCATGGTGAGCGTATAAGGTCTAGGGCGGTATCAGATCAGATTCCAATCACAAGTCACAAAGCTGAGTCCCCTACGGCCAAACCTCACCTAAAATTTCCCTCGGGAATTAGACCAGAGGAGTATCTGATTGGTCCTCTCGTCCAAGGGGATACCCTCCCTTTGTCTGTCTTTGCGACACCAAACACAAGAAAGAAATTAATAATGGGATCAAAACAGAGTAAGCCTACAATTTTAGAGGTCGCTCAAAAATTTTAAAAAGGGATTTTCAGGTGATTATGGGGTGAAAATGACACCCAGGAAGTTAAGGACATTTTGTGAACTAGAATGGCCCATATTCAATGTAGGATGGCCCCCAGAAGGGACATTAGATGCTCAAATGGTGCAGCAGGTTTGGCTAATAATAGTCACTGGGAACCCAGGCCTGCTGATCAATTTGCATACATTGACTTCTGGCTTGAAATTGCCCAAAATCCCCTGTCTTGGGTGTTATTCATCATTAGCAAACAGAGTCAGGCAAAGGTTTTAGCCACTTTATCCAGAGGCTCACCAAAGAAGTGACCCACCGCTCCTCTAATATTTAAAGGAGACGTGGAGGAAGATATTATCTTTTCACCTGCTTATGACTTGCCAAGCTTCCTGCCCGCTCCCCCTGAGCTTGACCACAGAAGTACAGGCCCACATTCAACGCTAACAGGAAGCCCTCGTCCGGGGAGTCTGAGCTGGAGCCAGAAAGCCCATGAACATGACTAAGATATCATCAGTCAGCAGCACCCTGGGGAGTCCCCGGAGTCTACTATGAAAGATTATGTGAAGCATACTGTGTATATACCCTGTTTGACTCTGAGGCACCAGAAAGTCAATAGATGGTAAATACCTCTTTTGTGGCACAGACTGCCCCAGATATCAGAAGAAAACTTCAGAATTGGAGGGCTTTGTTGGGATGAATATCACTCAGCTGATAGAGTTTGCCAATAAAGTTTTCACGAACCAGGAATTTGCAGCCGAAAGAGAAGCAGAGAGAAGACTAAAAAAGAAGGCCACGTTTCTCACAGCAGCACTAAAAGAAACAGACACTGCGAAAATGGGAAGACCCCAGCCACCCAAAGGGGGAAGCCCAGAGCCCCCTTAGCAAGGGACCAATATGCATACTGCAAAGGGACACTGGAAGAATGAATGTCCGAATCAGAAGGGGCTGTCAAAACCCAGCTGATATCAGGAGGAACCTCAAGGCGAGAACCTTGTTGGTCTGGCTGGGGTAGAATCGGACTGAGGGGGACCTGGCTCTTTCTCTCTTGGCATCCATGAGCCCACGGTCGAAATGAAGGTAGGGGGCTGGACAATAACTTTCATGGTTGACACTGGGGCTGAATGCTCCATTGTTAACTTCCCTGGTGGCGCCCTTCAGCTAAAAGATGGCAACCATACTTGGGACTACTGGGACACAGGCGATGCAGTAGCCTTCTGTCAAGCTCAACAATGTGAACTTGGGGGTCACAAGGTCCTGCGTGAGTTTTTCTACTTACCTGAATGCCCAATTCCTCTCCTGGGCCAGGATCTGCTCTCCAAACTTGGGGCCCAGATAACTTTTGAACCCACTGGACACACTAGCCTCCAATTAAACCCAAGGCAGAAGGAAACCCTGGTCTTGGCAATTGCCCTGCCAAGGGAAGAAGAATGGAGACTATTCTGCATCCAGACCTTACCCTGTAGCCCCTCAGAATTCAGGCTTAGATTTCCCTCTGTATGGGCTGAAGATAACCCACCTGGACTAGCTTGGAGTTGTTCCCCTATCATTGTTGACTTGATCCCTGGAGCCCAACCTCAGAGACAAAGGCAGTACCCCCTTCCACTCAAGGCTAGAGTGGGTATACAAGCGCACCTGACCAAGCTCAGAGAAGCAGGTATTCTAACTGAGTGCCAATCAGCTTGGAATACCCTACTCTTGCCAGTCAAGAAGCCAGGAGGAGGCTACTGACCAGTACAGGATTTGAGGGCCATTAATAAAGTGACTGTTTCCTTACACCCAGTGGTTCTGAACCTGTATACTCTCCTTAACCAAATTCCGGGGTCAGCCAGATGGTTTACATGCCTTGACCTAAAGGATGCTTTCTTCTGCCTCTGCCTGGCTCCTCAAAGTCAACCATTGTTTGCCTTTGAGTGGACTGAGCCCATTACAGAGCGCCAGATGCAGCCGACCTGGACATGACTTCCCCAAGGTTTCAAAAACTCACCCACTTTTGGGGGAAGTGCTAGCTGCAGACCTCACCGACTTTCCAAGGGAAACCACAGGGTGTGTCCTTCTCCAATATGTAGACAACTTCCTCCTTGCCAACGACACCCAAGAAGACTGTATGAAAGGGTACCAAGGCCCCCCTGCAGCTCCTGTCCTACTCGGGGTACCAGGCCTCTTGGAAGAAGGCACAGATTTGTCAGCAGCAGGTCCAATACTTAGGTTTCCTCCCCCCAAAAGGAAAAAGAGAACTAGGACTGGAAAGGAAGAAAGTTCTCACCACACTGCCACAGCCCCAAACAAAATGAGGCTTGAGTGAATTTTTAGGGGCCACAGGGTTTTGTCACATTTGGATTCCTGTATTCTCAGCCATAGCGAGGCCCCTCTATGACCTGTTGGGAGGGCCAGACCAGGAGCCCCTCACATGGACTGAGGAGGCAAGGGCCACTTTCACAGAAATAAAATTGGCTCTGGGACGAGCCCAGCCCTGGGTTTCCCTGACATAAAAAGCCCTTTAACCTCTACTTTTTTTTTTTTTTCAACGTTTATTTATTTTTGGGACAGAGAGAGACAGAGCATGAACGGGGGAGGGACAGAGAGAGAGGGAGACACAGAATCGGAAACAGGCTCCAGGCTCTGAGCCATCAGCCCAGAGCCTGACGCGGGGCTCGAACTCACGGACTGTGAGATCGTGACCTGGCTGAAGTCGGGCGCTTAACTGACTGCGCCACCCAGGCGCCCCCCCTTTAACCTCTTCTTACATGAAAGGGACAAAATAGCCCTTGGAGTGCTCACTCAGACCATGGGGCCTTTGCAATGGCCAGTGGCCTACCTGTCAAAAAAACTTGATCCTATGGCTGCAGGATGGCCACCATGCCTCAGAGAACTGGCAGCCACAGTCCTGCTCATCAAGGAGGCACACAAACTCACACTGGGACAAACGTTTAATTTTAAGGTCCTACACACAGTCATGTCCCTCATGAGCACCCAAGGATATCATTTCCTCTCCAATTTCCAGCTGACACAATACCAAGGCCTTCTCTACAAAAACCCAAGGGACATTCTCAAAACAGTAAGAACACTAAACCCCGCCACCTTCCTTCCCACGGAGGAGGGAGAACCTGACCATGACTGTTCCCAAGTAGTGGATGAAGTCTACGCCAGCTGCCCAGACCTCCAAGACCAGGCTATAACAAGCCCGGAGATCACCCTGTTCAGCAATGGGAGCAGATATTTGTAAGAGGGCAGCCGAAGAGCAGGATATGTGGTAACCACAACCACCAAAGTTCCGGAAGCCAAGGCCTTGCTAGAAGGATGGTTGGCACAACTGGCTGAACTGTATGCCTTAATCCAAGCCCTCAACCTTAGCAAAGATAAATGAGTTAATATCTACACTGATTCCCAATATACCTTCACTACTGTGCATGTACACAGGGCCATCTATAAAGAAAGAGGCTTCCTTACTGCTGCAGGGAAAACTATGAAAAACAAGGAAGAAATACTAAAGCTTCTTGAGGCTGTATGGCTGCCAGACAAGGTAGCTATCCTACACCATAAAAGACATCAGAAAGGAGACGACCCCATAGCTCAAGGAAATCGTCTGGCTGACAAAACAGCCAGAGTGGCCACCTGTGGTGACCCAGGTGAAGCTCCTACCTACACTATGACTCTTGCACCCCAGAGGGAAGACTCCCTGCCCCTATACACAAATGAAGAATGAAGTTGGGCCTCAACAGAAGGGGGAACACTAAGCAAAGAGTGATGGTGGGTCATGCCAAATGGGCACAACTTTGTCCTGTCGTCTATGGAAAAACACCTAGTGAAGGAATATCACCAACTCACGCACCTAGGGAAAACCGCACTGGAGACCTTCTTCAAAAAGAACTACTATATCAGGCGTTATGCCGAGCTGTCAGTGAACAATGTGTAATGTGTGCCAAAAACAACGCTTGGTCTGCCCCACGGCCCCCGCCTGGCACACAAAGGATGGGGACCACCCCTTTTACAGACTTAGAGGTGGACTTTACCGACATACAACCAAATTAAGGGTTCAGGTACCTTCTTGTAATAATCTGCACATATTCGGGATGGGTCGAAGTATTCCCAACCAGAACAGAACGAAGTTGTTAGGTGGCCAAAGCCCTTCTATGGGAGATTGTACCTCGGTTTGGTCTACCCTTAACCATACACAGTGATAATGGACCTGCATTTGTGGCAGATGTTATACAAACCCTGACAAAGTCCCTCAACATTACCTGGAAACTGCACACTGCTTAGCAACCCCAGAGCTCAGGGAAAGTAGAGTGGATGAATCGCACCCTCAAGGAAACCCTGGCTAAGTTCCACCAAGAGACTAATCTCCCATGGCCAGATTTACTACCGCTGGCTCTCCTGCGTGTCTGATGCATGCCTGGGGCACTGGGATTCTCCCCTTCTGAGTTATTATATGGGCGACCCCTCCCCCCCCCATGTTTACGGAAGCTCCCAGGAGACCTACACCAGATTGGAGACAAGGGAATAAAGGAACAGCTCCAGACCTTGGGGGCAGTCCTAAATAAGTTACAGAGATACACCATAGAAAGGGCCCCAATTTCCTTAGGGACCCCCGTTCACCCCTTTCAGCCAGGAGACTCTGTGTGGGTCAAAGATTGGAAGAGGGAACCTCTTAGACCACAGTGGACTGGGACACATACTGTTATTTTAACAACTCCTACAGCTCTTTAAGTTTCAGGTATCACCCTATGGGTCCAGGACTCCAGAGTTAAGAAGGACAACTCAGAAGAACCCACAACCTGGTGAAGTGATCCATATCCAGTCAACTCACTTAAACTGACCCTCAAAAGGGAAACTGGCCCCTGAGACCTCCAGCCCTGCTCCAGCCACACCCTGGAAGCTGGTTGGCCTACGCACAGCAGAAGCCTGAGGAATCAACATGTGAATCTAGCTTAGGGGTTTGGATGCAACTCTGCCAGCCCTTGCCCCTTACTGGTGCCATAGCCTTGATCTTAATTCTTACTGTTGGGCTGATAGAGACTGCACCAACAAGCTGGACATGGGACAAAAGATGCATGCTGGGTCTCACATATCTCCTCTGGATGGGAGGATTATTAAGTATTGCCTGTATATTATGATAACCTCTCTCACCTTCACAACTACTGCTTACCCACTTTGCCCCCAGGATTGCTATATGACAATAAGGGGGTCAAGGGCGTTCAGCACCTTCACCTCCCTCCACAAAGATTGCTACAAGGGAAAAACACCCACTCTGTCAGTCACCCAGTGCCCCAAGGGCTAAGTATTGGACCATAAAGATAACCCCAAATGTCAGGAACACATGTCATAACAAGGGCCTCCAGAGAGGGAAGCATGCTTGCTACACTTACCTTCCCCAGTGGGAGATCTTAGACAGGGGAGGGGGTGGAAAACAGGGCCCTTCAGAAAGTTATAAAGGATACCCAAGATATGGTAATACAAGCCATAAAGGCGACCACCACCCCCACCCCCCACCCCGGCAGCCTACCAAGGTTTGAACCTTTCAGCCCTCAGTCAGATGCTTACCAATTCCCCAGTCCAGAGTTGGGCCAACACTACTCTACAAGTCCTACATAAAATATAATCACACCCAAACCTGCTGGATTTGGGTGCTTGCCCCTCAGCAGAGGGCTTACTTAGCCACCCCCATCCCTTTGTTCTGGGAAGCTCCTGAAAATCTCAAAGCCAACACCTCTGTCTTAATTGGACCCCTGGCCACTGTCGTCCATCTCACAAATGCTGACCATCTAATCTGTACAGTCCCTGAAGGTATGAATGGTACCTCTCTATGCAGAAGAAATATAACCTTAAAGAGGAATATAACCCTGTGTTAACCCCTGGGGTGTTCTATCTGTGTTCTAATTTGGCCTACCGATGCTTAGAGGCCAATTGGACTCAAATATATTATTCTGTCTTCCTAACCCCAGAGATATCCGTATACACTGAAGATCAGCTCCTAACAGCCTTTAGTCCCAAGTCCTAGGCTAAACGGGCTGTCCTGCTACCCATAATGATAGGAGCAGGAATTGTGACAGGAATAGGAACCGGAATAGGGGGCATAGGTTCATCTGTTGGACTATTCCATAGACTATGTCAAGAGATAAATGAAGACATGGAACGGGTGGCAGATTCTCTGGTAACCTTACAAAACCAAATAAACCCTCTGGCGGCGGTGACCCTCCAAAACAGGTGAATCCTCGACCTCCTCACTTCAGAAAAAGGAGGGACTTGCATCTTTCCAGGGGAGGAATACTGCTATTTCGTAAACCAGTCAGGAATAGTTACAACTAAGGTTAAGGAACTCAGGGAAAGAATTCAACATAGACAACAGGAAAGTATCAATCAGTGGAAAGGATGGGATCTCACAGATTGGGTATCCTGGCTTCCTGCCCTGGCGGGGCCCCTCCTCTTCATAATATTACTGGTATCCATCGGCCCTTGTATACTGAATGCTGTGGTACATTTTATTGAAAACACTGTTGCTCGCCAAACTACTGTATGTATCTTCCTCCGAGAGTATCAACCTGTAAAACTGAAAGGTGATGCCTACTAAAAGTTTTTTAAAAGGCATCAAAGGGGGGGAATGTTGAAGTAAATAAAGTACGCCAAAGATGGCCCACTGGGCTAAAACAAACTCTGGTCTCTAGCTTAGAGACCCCTCCTCCGGTTTCTTCTTCCTTTGTTTGCTGTGCGCACGAAAACCCCCACAGATATGGAGGCTGTTGGCTATAAATTACCCTCCCCACTTGCGTTCTGGGCTCAGACCTTTGGAGAAACAGTTTCCTTTGAGCCCGCTGGTGTTAAATCTCCAATCGACCAAGATCTCCTAGTGCCACTTGGTTTTTCCGCCAGCGTTCCAGCCTGGTTCCGTAACAATATCAATAAAATAATTAGAAGTTACATATTTATTACTTTGATACATTAGTCATTTGCAAGGTTTCAAGTTATCACATACATGACATTTGTTTCATTTGTTTTGCCAATAGATGATTTATATTAAATTGAGTTAATTTATAAGAAAGTTATAAAATAGAGTATTTCTCCATACAACTTATATACTTTGTCTAAAAATGTCACTTCCACTGAGTTCTACAACCTTCAAAAATATTAATTCACATGTATGACATTTATGTAAAAGCAAAAGTAAGTAGAAATATCTGATTGCTATCCACTTCTAAAGAATGTCCAATTAAACATAAGAGTGACAGTGACTAAAAATAATATCTTGAAGCAAGAGCCAAAAAATCTGAGTCCAGGTTTAAATTATGCCAAAGTATTACTGAAGAGATAGAAAGAACTGTGATAGTATGTGTGTGTGTGTGTGTGTGTGCACTTTTAATAGATTTGGTTGGTATTTCATAAAGGCAGACTAAGAACTTCAAACCAGATTTTGTTGAAGAAAAATTTTAAAGAATGTCAGATATAATTTAAAATATATCTTCTAAAAGGCATCAAGAAGCTAGAAAGATAGTGAGAATCTAAGGTCACCAGAATCCAGGGCACCTGGGTGGCTCAGTCAATTAAGTGTGTGTTGATTTTGGCTCAGGTCATGATTGTGAAATGGAGCCCAATAACCATTATGGGCTTTGTGCTGACTACTGACCTGCTTAAGATTCTCTGTCTCTCCCTCTGCCGTTCCCCTCTTTCTCTCACAAAAAGAAAAAAAAAATCACCAGAATCTAAGAAAGTTCAAGAATAAAGCAAGATGACTCCTCACCATGCAGATGGAAAAGACATTGGGCTCCATGCCTTTGTTAAAGCACTGGTATTTGGGGTTAGTAATTTGAAGCAGTAAGAGTGACCTGGAATTAAACCAGTTTTTACCAACAATGGTCACAAGTCTGGCTCCCAAGATGCCCAGAAAATTTCAAATTCCAAGACTATTGATCACACAAATTATTTTCAAACAGTGACAACTTTAACAGTGCAAAGAGACACTGGAAATACTTAAATTGATAGAAAGCTTTAAAAAATGTTATTGACCAATAAGTTTGCTTTTCATTATTTATGGAATACCTATTATAACATACTCCACTCAGAAACTACTTTAAGAATATAAAATTATTATTAAATCAAAATATTGTATTATGTACATTGAAAGAAAATGGAACACACCGATTACATAAACACTTAAAATAGTGTAAATAATTTATTCTTGATACACACTCATGCAGCTTAATACTCAGTCAAATAAAAATTTAATACTATATTTAGTAGTATTTTTTCAAGATTTTTCACAATATTTTCTTTAATAGTTTTAATATTTTTTAGTTAATAGCATGTTTCTTCTAAGTTGCATGTTATGGTTAAAATAAAGTTCAAACTTTTTCTAAATAATTTTCTCTTCATATAAATTTTCCTTACAGTAAATGAAGTTTTGAATTGAGAAATCATTTTTTTTTCTAGAGCTGTCAATACTTGGTAAGCTCAGAACAAATTCAGGCAAACTGGATATTATTCTCAAATGTATTTATTTTTCATATTGAAACATTAGTTCAGCCAACATGTTTTCACAGATACCTGTATTTTTGCTTCCATTCATAAAACCCTTCTTCAATAAGTACTTTGACAAGGGGCACCTGGGTGGCTCAATCAGTTAAGCGTCAGACTTCACATCAGGTCATGATCTCACAGTCCGTGGGCTTGAGCCCCGCGTCCGGCTCTGTGCTGACAGCTCAGAGCCTGGAGCCTGCTTTGGATTCTGTGTCTCCTTCTCTTTCTGCCCCTCCCCTGCTCATGCTCTGTCTCTCTCTGTCTCAAAAATAAATAAATAAATACTTTGACAAGACAAACTGTATCAGTGAGTTATTTTTTATAATTACTTAATATTTTGCCAATTTTACAAAATTATAGGCCTTTTCAATTTGAGTTCATCAATACTAAATATATATCATCCAATTAAAATGGAATATTCATAAAAATAAATGTTTGTACAGGTTGAAATATTTGAAATATTAAATTTCAAAATTAAATTTTGTATGCTATTAAAACTCTCAACTTTTAATTTTAATTAATTCCTCGCTTTAACATAAATTTTAATGTTTTAAATGTTAACAATTTCTGATTTGCAAAGTTTAAGTACATTTCTGTCTAAACGTTCTTTAAGTTAGTAAGAACATTATTTTTTTCAAGATGCACCAGAATTTTTTTTAACATTATCTCTACAAAAACAAATGATTTTATCCTCAGTATTGAAGTTTTAAACTGGATTTACAATAGCATTCACAATAATGTTGGACATTCTGCTTTCAACTAAAGAATTTCCAAAAAATTTACTTTCTTCATGGCTACAGCTTTGTATTATAGCTTGATCTGGAATTTTGATGCCTCCAGCTTTTTTTTTTTCAAGATTGCTTTTGCTTTTCAGAATCTTTTGTGGTTCCATACAAATTTTAGAATTGTTTGTTCTAGCTCTGTGAAAAATGCTGGTAATATATTGACAGGAATTGCAATGAATGTGTAGATTGCTTTGGGTAGTATCGATATTTTAACAATGTTTGTTCTTCCAATCCATGAGCATGGCGTGTTTTTCCATTTCTTTGTGTCTTCTTCCAAAACACTACATTTGTTTCATAAATGTTCTATGGTTTTCAGAGTACAGATATTTTATTTCTTGGGTTAGAATTATTCCTAGGCATTTATTTTTTGTGTTTTGGTGCAATTTTAAATGAGATCAATTCTTTGATTTCTCTTTCTGCTGCTTCATTATAGTGTACAGAGATGCAACAGAGTTCTGTATGTTGATTTTGTAACTTTCAATTTTACTGAATTTGTGTTATCAGTTCTAGGAATTTTTTGGTGACATCTTTCAGGTTTTCTACATAGAGTATCATGTCATCTGTTGGGTGAGAAAATCAAACTATTATTGGAATTTACTAACTTTCTATCTGAAACCTCTTGAAGACACTGATATCAAAGAATAGCAAGGAAAAAGGATTTGTTGGTTCTTTAAAGTAAACTATGCTTTTAATTTTGAGATTCAAATATATGGTGGGTTTAATGTTACCCTATGAATATTTTTGTTTAAAATAAATTTGTTTGACATATAAATATAATTTGTGCACCTCACTCATAAATGTATTCAAATACATTTGAATACATACAATGTAGTTAAATAATGAAAAGTTCAGTTAATGAGCCAGTTTTTCGCATATATGTTTAATTTTTTAAATTTCAAGTTGACTGTTATAGTATCAAAACATATGTGGATTCTAAACACTAGTCAATATTAGCTTGTTGTAAAATATTTACAAGTTGGGATAGGTCAGGGAAAGAGTAAAACAACAAAAACCACAGAGTATACTTTCTACGAAAAATATAATTTGAAGAGGAAGTAAGTTGTCAGTTGCCTGTTTTTGTTGTTGTTGTTGTTGTTTGTTTGTTTGTTTGCTTTCCCTAGGATTTTACGGGTTCCCGAAATGCAGAATTCTGAAGCTGCTGTAATATATACCCGGTAATGGTAAACTGAAGAACATCCACTGAGTAAAATTCATCAGGCACCAGCTCGTTAAACAGCAAGGCCTTTGGGTTGCTGAGACTGGGAGATGTTTAATGGCTGAACATAGGAGAGTTAAATGGGCCCAAACAGGAAGAGAAATATTTTCAGGAAATTACTTTTCACACAAATTGGGGTAAAATTGCTCCTCTTATGCCCAGAGGGCACAGAGAATGCTGAGGGGATCAGAAATAATGCAGCCAAAACTGAAAAGACAGATTGACTAAGATGAAGAGACAATTTTGTAATTCTATTAAAGTTGGCCTTCAGAATTTCAAAGAAAATACTGAAGAAAAGCCAAGCCTTCTATAGAAACCATCTGAATGAGACCCAGTATGTAAAGACTTCCTTAAAAGATTTTCAGCAACTGCATAGGCAAAGAACTTGCAACTTGCTGCCTTTAGTGAAGAAGCCTAAGAGCAAGAACCTTGTATCCCAGGGCAAGCTGCCATGGAAAGTGAAGAACCAGAAAGCAAGTCTTAGAAGAGTACCGCAAACTAAAGCAGAATCATTCTCTTAAACTAAAGTTACTCATTCTTTTTCTGCTTAATAGTATCACCTGAGAAATTTTTTATAAGTGATCATAATCAAGCCTCACCTAACACAAAATTACAATTTCCAGATGATTCTAATGGGCCACTGGGTTTAGTGCCCCTGAAGGACTAGCATTTATCATTATATTATTATTTTAAGTTAAAACTGAATAGCTATATCAGACCACACTTTATAGTCATTACTGCCTAATGTATATAATTGGTAAATCCCAGGTTACAAAAGCACCAAAGACATACCTATAATCTTAAAAAAAAATGGATTTATTAACTTAGTCATCAAGAACATCACATTCTATGGAGAAGCCTGGAGCTTCTCAGGAAGAGAGACCTACTAAAGGCTTGCGATGGTGTTTGAGATTGTCCTGGGTGTTTTGAGAGAGGGCTTAATAGAAGTAGGATGTGTTCTGAATTGGGTGCTGTCAGGAAGCAGTGGCAATTTGATGACTGAGTTTAATCATTTTTATCTAGAAGATAGAAGAAGAATCGAAAGTACGATGTGTGTCATTTGTAAGTATAAGGAGCCCCTCAGTGAGCGAAGAGAAAGGAGTATATTGGATTATTTTTGTGGTGGCACAGTGTCCTTTTCTTTGGCTGATGTTTAGAAATGAGGCCAGATTGATCTTGTTTTTGAATGTGTCCAAATATTTTTGACATCCTGTGAAATTTTTGTTATGTTAAATTCAGTAGGGAACACTACAGTCCAATTTTGAGCTGTCAGCTTCCAGCACCTTTTAACCTCATATGCTTATATAATAAAATAAAGTACATCATTTTATTTGAGGGTGTGTTCAGTCATCCACAAGAAACCTTGCAATGTCTCTATAAAGTTTAGTATTTAAAAAATACATTCTCTGTGGTCTATGTACATATAGACATGGATGGATAGACTCTGATATGGAACATTGATGAATAAGAAAACAGGATCCCTCACAGAAAGCTTTAACATGATCTATTTTCTCTAGTATGATAGAGCTTGTTATGTTTTATTTTCACTGAGTACAACATTTGACATTACTTTTTCCTTTCAATTTCACAACAAATCCTAAGCTGAACAGTTTTCTAGTGACTGTATGTATGTATGAATGGGGAATATGAGAGGTGTTTATATATTTATTTGCATAAAAGAGAAAAATATTTGATCTTTATCATTACTAGGCTGTGATAATTTGGTTCCAGGAGGGTAGGATTTCTAATATAAGTTCCAGGAGAAAAAAGGAAGTACTCATTTAAAACTATATCAAGATTGACTTCATGAAAAACAAAAACAAACAAACAAAAACAAAAACAAGAAACAAGTGAAGAGACAAAGGAAGAACATACCTACTTCTTGAGATCAACTAATCAATGCATTAGAGATGAGAATAGTGCTAACAATTCATTCTGCATGTGATCTGTGGACATTTTTTCTGGGAAGTTAAGATGCTTTTTAAATATCATAGGGAAGCATTCAACCCCAAACATCAACATAAATAGTACGTATAAAATAATATGAAAAAAGCAGTTCCCTATGATATAGGAAAAGTGCCATTAAAATGACAAAATAATGAAAGAAGAAAGCAGGGTACAGTGGTTTTTCAAGCAGATTTAGCATATAGAAACAAGACAGTGTGAAAAATAATTCTGCGTGAGAAATATTATAAGCAGCTTGGAAAAGAGCACTGTGAAATTAAATCTGGAAAGGTATTCTTGTGAATTCTCGCAAAAAAAAAAAAAGTCTATAGCCTTTAAAAAAAATTAGTAACAACATTCTGAAATTAACATCAAGGAATGTCAAGGCCATTTAGTATTTGCAATTTTTCTACACTAGCAATTGTAGTAGGAATTCCAGAGTCGTAAAATAGAAGGAAGGGAACTTTTTAAATCCAGAGACCACTGCAATAATCTAGAGGAAGTATGATTGGGCGTAATTGTAAGGGAGAAGCCAAAGAAATGGGGAGGATGGGATGGAAAGGAGAAATGTTAATGAAGTGAAATAAAAATGGTTTGTGTGTTATTAGAGGGAGGGTGTTAGATTACTCTGTTGTTTCTGATTTGCATGTCAAAGGAGAAAGGTGTCATTAAGATTGGAGACACAGAAGGTGGTGCAAGATCAAAAGTGGGGAGAATGATAATGAAGTGAGTAGATTAGATTGGAACTCTGAAGAGAGCTCAGTGGAAATGCAATTTGGGAATTCTATGGTAGCTACAGGAGCAAAAATACCCTGGAGGGAGAAAATAAGAGAATTAGTAAAGGAAAAAGGTTACCAATGTTAAGAAAGAGGAGTAAACATAAGCGATGAAGCAGAGATGGTCATGGAGGTGAGAAAACAAACATTGGTGCTGAGAAACCAAGGAAAGAGATGCTCAAGGGCTGAGGGGGCTCCACAGACTGAATGGGGCAGGCAGCAATTGCAGTTAGCTTTCTCATGGATGTTACCATTGAAAGATTATTTTACATCTTTTCCAGTATATTTTAGTGGAATATAGAACTGAAAACCAGATTGCAGTGGGTGGAAAGAGCAAATATGATGTGAGGAACATAAGACAGGAAATATGCTCTCATATTAAAAAAATCACACACATACACCATAAAACTTGTTCTCTGGAAAGGAAAACTAGGGTGACATAGTGAGAGAAAGTTAGGTTGGAGAAAGAATATATCTTTTTATTGTTGCAGTACAAAAAACGTTTTATTTTTTTTATTCATCAATAAGGTAAATATTTTTGAATATCTAGTATGTACCAAGTACTATATAAAATTGAAATTATACTATATATGATATTGTAATGTGGCATTTTTCTCTTAAAATTCAGGGTTATCATCCTCTGTGATTTAATAAGGATTGGAGATATTGTAAACAGATACAGATAATAGATATAGATTTGTTATATATTAGTGTTTTATAATACAGTTATATAGGTATTTTATATACCTAGGATGTTTTATATACCTAGGATGTTTGTTTGTTAACAAAATTTAATTAGAATCCTTGTACATGTCCTTGAGTAGACAACTAAAATTAGTCACTTGCTGAAGGGTGCATGGATTTTTTTTCTTAAAACAAATTCTAGGGAGTCATTTTACATTGACTCATCTCACAGCATCTATAAGGCATACCAATCTGTACTGGTTTTCTGGGTCTTAATGCCAAGTTGCTAAGCAGAATTCCTTGCCCTGATGCATGGAGAAGCTTTTATAGCTTTCAATCCTTATCAAAACATCAGCATATTGGGGCGCCTGGGTGGCTCAATCATTTAAGCAGCTGACTTTTGATTTCAGCTAAGGTCATAATCTCACGGTTTGTGGGTTCTAGCCCTGCATCAGTTTTTCGAACTGTATATATGGACCCTGCTTGGGATTCTCTCTCTCCCTCTCTCTGCCCCTCCCCCATTCATTCTCTCTCTCTCTTTCTCTCTCTCTCACTATTTCTCTGTCAAAATAAATAGGTAAACATTTAAAAAATCAGCGGCATATCAAGACACCAACTGAATCAGTTATAGCAATTCACATACCAAGCAGGATTATACTAAGCGTAGTAGTTTTCCCCTTACATTGTACAGGAGATATGTCAACAAACCACTGGGCCCTCACACATTTCACTGAGGAAATAAGCCTTTGTATTTTTATGGGGTTTCCATCCCATACTTCGGCACACATAAATCTCAGACATCCAGATTGCCTATTACTCTCGGCACTTGGAGACATGTCAGCCTAAGGTCATCACTCCAAAAGGCCAGCAACATGTCTTGTTGCAGGATCAGATGGAAAAACTCTGAGGCCTAAATCATAGCAGAAAAGGATTGATATAAATAAACCTGAGGCAAGAGCATCCATTTCCCTGAGTGTGCTGGGATCTGACTCCACAAATTTGGGAAAATGAGGTCAGTCATGGGTGAGGCCCAAATTGAACTGGCTTCACCTCACTGGGTAACTTCCTCAGGTGAGATGTTCAAAAAAAGCATTAACAGATTTGATGTAAAAGCGAGAGCAATTGGTCCAGCTATCAGGGAGACTCAATTCACCCAGGTCTCCCTTGTTCATATCACATATTTCCATTTCATATATCATGACTTTTCCTACTATCAGTGACCTAATGTTTTCTGTTCAGTGACCTCAGATTTTGCATAATTGTCTTGACAATGCTGTGGATTCTATTTATGCAATTAATTGTGACCAAACATTCATTTGATTTAGTTATATTAGCTCTGGTGCTGCCCGGTATGGATAATTTTAGCACTAAACTAGATAGTTTCTAAGCCTCCTTCTGCTTTTCCAGTGGAGTGCAGGTAGGTGAACGAGTCATGCTCACTTAACTCTACCACACTCTGGAGGATCTGCCTAAACATCTCAATGTTTGAAACCATCATGTCTTCATAGAGCATCCATCAGTAAAAGCAGAGATTTACCCAAACCATCCCAGCTTATTTTAATGCAGCAATTTTTGATAATTATTCATCATTTATTAAAGTCATGAAAATACTAAAACCAGATAGAATACCAGATAAATAGGCATAAAACTGGCTTTCTCCAGGCAAACCAGACATGCAGGTACATTATCAAGTTCATCCAGAATTGTTAATGCCTCCAAGCACCTGGGCAGGAACAAATGAAAAGCATCTGTGAAACAAGATTAAATCCTGGGGTTCAATTTTTTCTACACACAATTTTTCAAATACCTGAAGAGATAAGACATACTGAGAAAAAACTAGCAGAAACAAAAACCAACAGAAAAAGATCCATAGGCATCTCAGGTAATGGAATTAGAAAACACAGATTATAAAATAACTAAGCCAAGTCTGAAATTTTTTCTCAGGAAAGTGAAAACAATAAAAATTGACCTAGCTGATTAAAAATCAAACACTTTCATAAATCAGAAAAAAATAGACAAGATTTAGAACAAAATGGATAAATTTAATAGAATTTAATTATATTTTCTTTCAACCATTAAACTATTTGACCATCCTTTGGCATCCAAAAAGCTGATGTAATCTCTAATTGTAATTTCTTTGTGTTTAGTATCTCCATTTAACATCTCTTTTCAGTTTATTTTTGATATTCTGCTGTAACACAAAAATTTGTGCTTTTTCAAATTTAGGACTATATCATCCATTCTGAAAAATTATCAGCCATATTCACTTTGGTTTTTTGGTTTGTTTGTTTGTTTGTTTTTAAAGAGGGAGAGA